>NW_024038968.1:0-600000 GCF_016077235.1 Cyprinodon tularosa
TCCAGTATTAATGTGCCGTTTAAAGCCAGGCTTGATCTGCTGTTTAAATCCAGTATTAATGTGCCGTTTAAAGCCAGGCTTGATCTGCTGTTTAAATCCAGTATTAATGTGCCGTTTAAAGCCAGGCTTGATGCGCCGTTTAAAGCCAGGCTTGATGCACTGTTTAAATCCAGTATTAATGTGCCGTTTAAAGCCAGGCTTGATCTGCTGTTTAAATCCAGTATTAATGTGCCGTTTAAAGCCAGGCTTGATGCACTGTTTAAATCCAGTATTAATGTGCCGTTTAAAGCCAGGCTTGATGCGCCTTTTAAAGCCAGGCTTAAGGCAGCATTTGAACCTAGGCTCAGAAAAAATAAAAAAACATGTTAAAACAACATAAAGCATTAGATATAGAACGGTTTCTGGTTATTAGCAGATTTAAATTTAATTCAGATATCAGGTAAACGGATCGGTTCTGCTGAGAGTCTGCTTCCCTCAGCACCGTCTCACAGGCAGCTGTCAGGCAGTCAGAGCAAAGACAGCAGGGAGGAGACCTGCTCTGTTTTCCCTTAGCTAATGGAATACACATGCAGGATATAACTGGAAATATAATGGAAATAGTTTTTATTACGCTCCCTTTTTTTCCTCTAAAACTGTTAATGGAAATAATGACCCGATTACCACATGGCTTCAAGCATCCGGTGCCTGTGATTGGTCAAATTAGATGTTTGCAGGATGGAATAAAAAAAAATTATAAAACATTCTTCTTTCATAAAACAAAAAAAATGATAAAATCATCTACAACAATGAGACAGTTAGTGATTATAGTGTTGTTTCAGGTACCCCCACCCCCACCCCATGGTAAAGAGAAATAAAAACACTTGGTATGCCATCCCAGGATGACGCCATCCGTATCCTTCATGTCAAAACAAAACAAACACATTTTTAATGGAAGTTTGAAAAAATGAAATCCATCAAACTTTGAAAAGCTTCTGAATCAAACAGAGCTTTGAGAGTAACTTTGATGTTTTAATCAGATTTTATTTTTAGATTTATCTAATTAAAAATGCATTTTTAAATTTAATTTTTAAACTTATTTTTTCCAGATTGGGTTTTCTGAAGTTTATTATTTTCTATTTGTGTTTGCAGATCACTCTCTTCCCCTCTGGGGGGCAGGCTTTCCACTGAAAATCAGATCATTCTATTGGTCAACAGCCGCAAAGGAATGCAATTAGTAACACTCAGGTCAGGACCTTCAAGCCTTCACTGCTGACCTAAAATCAACCAGAAACACTAACCTACATTCATGATTTATTAATTTATTCCAAAATCCGTTCTCTTCATTTCGTGGCGTTTCTCTTTGCTGCGCTGCTTCCATTACATTTATCTGGTCTCTATATTTTCTGTCCAATCAGATTTCAGCCTTAGTGTGTTGCCATGTCAACCAAATCCTCCCAGGGTCTTCTGAATCAGCATCGCTGCTGATGTTACCTTAACAACATTATTAGGAATATTTTCTTCAACCAGTCAGATTTCAGATTCGGCCAGCTAGTGGGCCCGCCCCTACGTCTGCATTTTCTGTCCTCTGATTGGTCAGTTAGAGCGAATTGTTTACAGCCAAGTTAAGCTAACGACAATCTACATTTTAGATTCCCTAAAATCTGCATTTAGTGTTTCTGACCTCAATGGCTGATGCTAAATGGAGATACTAAGACTTCCTGCACAAAGACAGAAGGATCAATGTTGTTTATAAATAATCAGCATGTCTACTAGTTTGAAATATTTTATTTTCATCCTTTATGCGCGTTTTATCTGGTGATTAGATGCATATCTAATCTGATGATGTAAACATGGTGGAGCATTGGTTGTAGAGTAGAGAATTTCTGTCGTCTTAACGGGGCTATTTGCTAATTGGTCTCTGTATTCATCCTCACACTGAGCTTCCTCTGTTGTATCTGCGCCACACTATTGCTGGTTTATTTTATTAAAATGCAAAAGCGTCAATATTAACCCCTTGACGTCAAGGGTTTAAGCAGTAGATAAAGTTGAGGGGTGCCCACTAAAGGCCTAGGGGCCAAATGCACCGCTTGCCACTGGTAAAACCCAAACTGAAAAAGAGACGCCTGGAAAAATAAAATCTGTAAAAAAGAATTGAAAACAAAGAGTAAAAAAAAAAACTCTGAGAAAACAGCAGTTACTTCCAAAACCTCTCTTCTTTTCAAAGTTTAGTTTCTGGATTTTTTTTTTAAATTTCCATTTACAAAGCATGTTCTTTGTAATAACTGTAATAACTAAATAACTGTAATAACTGAACAAAATTCCCTCCTTACTTTACAAGAAGTCCACTGAATTAAGATTTAAGCAAAATGTCAAACTACGTCAGGCCAGTTGTGGGTTAAACTCAGCAGAGTTAACCATGAAACCAGAAACAACATGGCGGAGCGTTGGACTCACCTCTGGAAGGTTGGCACAGTTGGACTTGACTTCATATTCGATGTAGGCTGCCTCTGATCCTGCCTCTCTGCCCATCTGCGTGTAGCACAGGTCTCTGGTGGAGTTAATCCTGCGGTCTACATCTTGGAGGTTAAATATGCACAGAGCAGAGTCCTCGCTTGGCCGAGGTGAAGAGGTCAAATGAGTGGAAAAGACTCCAAGAAGGATCTCTGAGGCTTCGCTCCTAGCGCCGCTCTTGGAGAAGCCGAGCTTCACAGCCTGGAGGAGGTTGTAGTTCTTTCCTGCCCTAGAGCGACACGTCAGCGGCACTTCCACATATGAATAATAGGCCTGATCGTCCAAACATACACGTGACACATATGTGCGGTACTCCCTAGACTGCGATTTCAGGTCCCGCCTGTAGAAGAAGAAGTAGACGTGGTGGCGGTGGGCAAACGAAGCCACGAAGTGATGGTCGTACTCCGAGAGACGGCCAGCAACGGCCAATTTGGCGGTCTCCTCGTAAGAAAAGATGGGCTCCTGGGCCAGGTTCCTGGTGGAGATGGGTGGATGGCTGCTGGTGTAACCCCGTCCCACAAACAGCAGCGGTTGTCTGTCCGGGTGGGGGCGGACCACGAGACCAACGGTGCTGACATTGGGGTGGTTAGCTGCAACATACTGAGTATCCACTGGCCTCTCTGTGGAAAAAAGCACCTGGTTGATTGATGTCAGATTCCTTTTCTGACAGATTCCTTGGTTGACGCTCCCACAGGTGATGAGTTCTCTGGAGAAGGGGTCAACCAGCAGCAGTTTGTTGTGGTTGCTGGTCTCCCTGGCTTGAGGGCAGTTGCTCTCTGTCACAGGAGGTAAACACTCTGGGCTGTCTGTGACCGGGCCCGTGTCGTCCTGGACCCGGAGCTGCAGTAAGGGGTTCAGCTGGAACAGCCGATCCCGGGCCCCGATGTAGACCCATCCAACCTGGGGGTCAGGATGCAGGGCCAGGTGCTCAAACGCCGTGTTGTTCCCCATGAAAGTCGGATAAAGGTCCGAGTGGGAAGAGTCTGATCCTCCTGCAACACCTCTGAACGCCGGAAAGAGTGGCCAGCCAACGGTGACAAGCACCAGGCACCGCAGGGTTTGGACCGTCCATGCTGACAGACAACACACCGTCCCAGGAGGCATGGCGGCAGAGCTGAGGACAAGAAACCATTTCAGACATCAAGAAACATCCAGAATAACAGAACTTTCAAGGGTTCTGCCTTCATTTCCTGTTCAGGGGCCTTTGGGGATATTGGCAGGAAGCAAAGCTCAGGCATTAATGCAGACCAAACATCTGCTCTCTACCATATAACCAACACAAAGAGATGCATCAGAAGGGAACCGACATGATCTGATGGAGATCCTGAAGCTCCATAAACGGAGATCAAAGTGACTCGATCAGGACAGATCTAACTACATGTATTCTGATACAATCATTGCACCATCGCTGTAGATACGCTATATGAGCTAAACTACAGCTACTAAATTCTTCATTTAATTGTTAATCTAAGAGCAGTATGTAAAGACGGGAACACTGAACCCACAGGCCTATGGCTAGATCTTAAGGATTTAACTGAAACCTGGTTAGCAGAAGGTACCCCAAAGATATCCAACAACATCATCAACTGAGCTCGTCCATGGAGCTGGTTGACAGTTGCCTTTTGTATCTATGCTTCTTTTTCTATGTCTGCTTCTGTCTCCTTGAACCCCAGTCGGCCTCAGCCGATGGCCGCTCACACTGTTTCTTTCGTTTTCTAAATAAGAATCTTACCATTTGCTTCTAGTGGTGCCTTCCAGAGGTATGTGACCTCCTGACCTCCTAGCTGCTCCGGTCAGAAATGCATCCTTCTGGACGTCACCTGCGGCACAGTGAAAAGAAAACCGTAATAAGAGCAGGTGTGATTTACTCCCTAAACTAGAGATATGCGACCGTGTGTGGGTGTGTGGGGGTGCTGATCACTGGTAGAATTTTTCCACCTGTTCTGACAGGATTTTAGAGATGGAGGAGCAGCTCTGACCAAAAACACAATTTCCCATAATTCCTCTTCAGGTTTATCAGCACTCCAGTGACACACATCTTCCTTCCATGGGGAAACGATCCAGAGTTTCAGGTCTGTTTATGCCCCAAAACACAAAGCTGATACTTCCATACCAACAGCACACTGGGTGCACTGGGAGTACTGGCATCGCTTACACGCCCAGGCAGCTGTCCTCTAATGCAGCCACTTTTGAGTCTGCTGGTTTTATGGACTGGAAAGGATCAAACAAATACTACGACGATAACTGGGGGCCTCATCGGTTCACTCTATGATCCAGTCCCCTAAAGCCGGGCATACACTCTACGATTTTTTGTAGTAGTTCTTTCTTTCAAACTGACAGACCGTAGTAGCCTCGTAGCTCAGCCATGTCTTTATCCAAATATGTCATCGACTTTTCTTTTTAGGGCTTTCAGCACAAAATTGCCCAAATATCCAAGGCAGCGCGTTTCACTCTAGTGAGCTTTATATTCCTCTTCTACTAGGTTGGTTTCTGGATAGACGAGTCCGAGTAGCGCCATCTCACTGCGGAGCTGAGTCCCACCTGGTTTTTAGACGTACAGTTTGAGCTGTAGCTGCGAGCAACAATTGAAAAAAAAATTGTACAATGTTTGCCCGGCTTCAGCGCCAAGACACCAACCATTCCCTCATCTCCGACCAGAGGGGGCGCTGTGGTAAAACGGAGTAACTCAGCACACAGCCATTAACGACTGAACTGAACTCTTCTCTCAGGCCATGCAGAGAATCTAAAT
This sequence comes from Cyprinodon tularosa, assembly GCF_016077235.1. Taxonomy (NCBI): domain Eukaryota; kingdom Metazoa; phylum Chordata; class Actinopteri; order Cyprinodontiformes; family Cyprinodontidae; genus Cyprinodon; species Cyprinodon tularosa. The sequence continues at coordinate 5,240 of NW_024038968.1, forward strand.
CCAATTAAAAAACTGCTTCTTGATCCAGAAGAGAGTAAAAAACAATCAGACCGTTAAACATCCCATACAGAAGAATCCCATTTGTTGATCATTGCACTGAAAAAAAGGCAGTGAAACCAAGATGGCTGACGCACAGGGAAAAATACCAAACACCTTGGATATTTTGGTCGCTACGAGGAGCAGAGAAAAAAACATTCCAACAGAATACCATATTACAACGGGAAAACTGCATTACAAGTATATCCGTAGCTATATCTATACTTTGTGGGTATATTGATTTTTTTTTTTACTGTATAAGATGCATTAAGTACTCTGGAGTGGACAGATACATTTTTCTTGACAGAATAAAGATTAGGACCAGGCAACAGATTTTTCTTTCTAAATATGAGAATATTATGAGAATAAAATTCGTAAAGTTGTATTTTATGTCAACTCTTCCAAGCAGCTCCGTCTTCCCTAAAATGAGGAATGTGGAGCATCATGTGAAGTTATTGTATCAGAACGACTCTGAGCTGGAAGCTTTCTTTCTGAAATGGTTTGCTTTATGATGACTTCTTTCTCGTCATTTTTTCAACTTTATTCTCGTATAAAAAAAAAAATAAATATAGCCTGGCTCTGACACACTGTCGTACCTAAGGATGTATAAAAACAGTAAAAAAAAATCTTGACTGAGTTAATCATAAATTAACACGTGAAAGGGTTAATATACTTCTGTAGTTTTTATTGATTAATTCCACTGTCTTAAAAATCTAGATCTATGCGAGCTTTGTGATGTCGTTTATCTACCGTCACAAACCCAGAGTCTGATTTGATTCTGATAAAAACATCTACAGTGGAGATTGGCCGATGCTGTTTTTAAAGCCGATCCAGTACAGATTATTCCGACATCCTGATCCCCGATATGTGATGCCAGGTTTTATTTTAAGCCTTTATTGTAGGGATGCACGATATTGGGATTTTGGCCGATATCCGATATGCCGATATTTTAAAACTCATGTAGCCGATAACCGATATCGATACCGATGTTAAAGCTGGACAAAAATAAGTAGTCATTGAAAATAGCAGTTTTGTTATCCATTTCTGACACTTTGAAAAATAATAAACTCAAATATATTTTCATACGCTGATATCAAATCGATTTTTAAAAACGCGGTATCGATCTATTTTACTTTCAAAATCTGGTGAAATTTCATCGTTCTGTTACAAACTCTCGTGATATTTTGCAAATTCTTGTGAGATTTTGTTAGTAAATTAGATCGATACCGCGTCAATATATCAACATATAAAAATATGGCAACATTTGGTGAATTTTCAGGGGATTTCGTAGCATAACGATGACATATAGCAATATTTCATTAGTAAAAGAGATTGATATGGTGTTTTTAAATGGCAATATATCAGCATATGAAGATATTGGGATATTTTAATGGATCAATATTTTTTCCTTCGTCTTTAGAAGTTTTTAAGTCTGTAAAAAAGAAGTTTTTGAGGAAGAAGAAGAAGTAGTATTTTAAATATTTTTTTTTTAGACTTTAGAAACTAAGAAGCTGATCAAATATCGGGTTAAATATCGTTGGGGTGGCCGATGTTCGATATTCAGTTTTAAGGCCGATACCGATAGGGGGCCGATTATATCGTGCATCCCTACTTTATTGCTTTAGATTAATGTAACAAATGTCACATTAATCTCAGCTAAAATGAAAAGAAATGTTTAAAAGCCTTCAGCTGATCCAAAATGCTGCAGCCAGAGTTCTGATGAAAATGAAAAAGAGAGATCATATCTCTCCTATCCTGGCTTCTCTTCATTGGCTTCCTGTTAAATCCAGAATAGAATTTAAAATCCTCCTTCTCACATATAAAGCCTTAAATGGCCAAGCTCCATCTGATATCAGAGATCTGATTGTTCCTTATGTTCCTAACAGAGCACTTCGCTCTCAATCTGCAGGTTTACTAGTGGTTCCTAGAATTTCTAAAAGTAGAATGGGAGGCAGATCTTTTAGTTCTCAGGCTCCTCTCCTGTGGAACCAACTACCAGTTTTAGGCCCCGTCCACACGAAGTCAAACCCTGGCCTAAACGCACTAATTTTTCACCAAACCAGCCTCTCATCCACACGAAGCCGGCGTTTCGGGGGTCTGTAAACAATCTTTTTTTTATTAAGCCTTCAGAGTGGGAAGATTTTGAAACGCCGTTTTCGCGTTTCCATCTTTAAGCTCTGACCGCATTTTTTTTTTTTTTACACGCATGCGTCATAGCGTCGCCTCTAAACACGCATGCGCGACACAGTATCACAACAACAATGGCGCCGTACTGTGTTGAATGGTTGCTGCTCATGCTACTCACCCTGCTGTCGGGCTTACAACAGAATCTTCTTCTTCTGGAATATCTCCAGGAAGAACAGAGCAATATCGACCACATAGTTCAGCACCTGAATTTGACTGAACCACCAAAATGGACCCGCAGGGCAACCATGTATAAATATTAGTGCGCATGCCCAACATTTCGTCGCCTATTTTTGCTTTGGCACCACAGCGCCACTTACAGGCCTGGCATACATTTTGCAGCTTTTTCATGCATTCGTGTGGACGATCACATTTATTTTACGTCTCCGTCTTTACGACAAACGTTCTGGAAAATATTAGCGTTTCGTGTTCGTTTTGACTTCGTGTGGACGGGGCCTTAGTCCGTGAGGCAGACACCCTGTCTACTTTTAACGCTAGGCTTAAAACTTTCCTTTTTGATAAAGCTTCTAGTTAGAGTGGCTCAGGTTATCCTGAGCTATCTCTATAGTTCTGCTGCTATAGGCTTAGACTGCTGGAGGACATAGGGACCCCTTTTTCATCATTCTGCTTCATTCTATCTCTATTCTCCCACTCTGCAGAATCTGTTAGTTCAATCTCTAACGTTCTGCTCTCTCTGCTTTTTCTCATAGTAGCTTCATCTGGTCTGTTCCTGTTTGACTGTGACTCCATCCTGGAGAGAAATATCATCTTCAATTTGACTGGATGACCTGTTTGAACTGTAAAGTACCTTTAGATGACGTGTGTTGTGAATTGGCGCTATATAAATACACTGAATTAAATTATCAAATCAAAGCAAACATTAACCATGGAGAGCAAACAAAGGGTGCGGCGCTGCACCTTATGCGACCTCAGGGCACGGCTGCTGAATGCTTCAATAAGCAGTGAACACCTGCAGAATAAAGATGCTAATAGCTTCCAGCCGATGTTTCGCTCCAGTTTATACAGAAGATTCTCAATAATATGGAAAAATGGCTGCATCACTGCTTCTCATCATCATCGTAATATTTGTAAAATACATTTATATGTATTTTACAAAGTAAAGGACAACTTCACCTCCAACACATCTGCAGTTTTCTCTGATTTGCGTTTTTTCCTGATACCTGCTTTATATATACTTTATAGACTTATAGTTTGCTGTGAATCTAGAAAAACGCCCAGCTGTTCCGCTTTGAAATGAAACTGTTATAGTTGTTGCAAAATGGTGGATTTTTTTAAGGCTTCTGCTTAAAACAGCTAAACAATCAGTCCCTCCACTGTTTGTTAGAAAAGCACATTACTGGATGGTTGTCTGATGCAGAGCAGATTAAAGTCCCACTGACGGCGCTTCAGGGGTCATCCCTGTCCTGACCTGGGGCCCTGTGCCTCCATGATTCTGCTGCCAGTCGTTACTTTGGGAAACACCATTTCCTCAGCCTTTCAGCATTCCTTCACTGCCAACATGGATCTCTAACAAGTTCGGGCAGATCTGCTGGAAGCCTGCAGGATGAGGAGTTGGACAAAAGCTGGGAAAGGCAAAAAAGTCTGAAAAGAGAGAGCGAGCATTCATGGCAGCAGTGGAGAGCTCCGTCTTTCACGCTCAGAGCTTCTTTCTCTGCTGCACAGGGCATTAGAAAGCCTGCTTTGTTAGGGCAAATCTTCTGGATGTGGGAATGAGGGTAACAGCTTGGCTCAAGGCCAACCCCCCCACCCCCCACTCCCAAAAAACTGAAATGTGTACGGGCCTCCATGCAATCTCTGCCTGCTGATAGGAGCCATTTTAAAATGATGCAGAAACGTGCTGTGGGGGGAACAAGCACAGAGAATCCTGCCTGGATCATCATTTACTATTAATCAGATTAATCAATTATTGAAAATAATAATCAACTAATTTATTAGTTGATTAATTGTTAACTGGAGTTTAGAGACTCTAAAACCTGCCTTTAGCTGAAAAGTTTTAGTTTAAACCTGGTTTAATTTCATAAAAAAATCTTCTTTAAGTAACCTTTGGCTGTTTAATTATTAATCCATTAATCAAATAAATAATAGACAGTTTAGCAAAATAATCTTTAGTTGCAGACCTAACTTGCTTTGATCAAACCTAAAGTAGTAGCTAGAGATGCACGATATTGGGATTTTGGCCGATATCTGATATGCCGATATTTTAAACCTCATGTAGCCGATAACCGATATCGATACCGATGTTAAAGCTGGACAAAAATAAGTAGTCATTGAAAATAGCAGTTTTGTTATCCATTTCTGACACTTTGAAAAATAATAAACTCAAATATATTTTCATATGCTGATATCAAATAGATTTTTAAAAACGTGGTATCGATCTATTTTACTTTCAAAATCTGGTGAAATTTCATCGTTCTGTTACAAACTCTCGTGATAATTTGCAAATTCTTGTGAGATTTTGTTAGTAAAATAGATCGATACCGCGTCAATATATCAACATATAAAAATATGGCAACATTTGGTGAATTTTCTGGGGATTTCGTAGCATAACGATGACATATAGCAATATTTCATTAGTAAAAGAGATTGATATGGTGTTTTTAAATGGCAATATATCAGCATATGAAGATATTGGGATATTTTAATGGATCAATATTTTTTCCCTCGTCTTTAGAAGTTTTTAAGTCTGTAAAAAAGAAGTTTTTGAGGAAGAAGTAGTAGTATTTTTTTTTTTTTTTTTAGACTTTAGAAACTCAGAAGCTGATCAAATATCGGGTTAAATATCGGTGGGGTGGCCGATGTCCGATATTCAGTTTTAAGGCCGATACCGATAGGGGGCCCATTATATCGTGCATCCCTAGTAGTAGCCATTCAAAATTCCCCCACTTACCTTGATGGGGCCTTGGCTGGCCCCCTAAGATCCCTTATTCAACATCAATCTTTGTACTAAAACACTCTGTCATGATTTGCGGACATTAAAGGGAAACACAGTTTTTTTTGTTTGTTTTTTTTTACATTGGCCCTTGATTTTACGTAATTCCATCATGTTCTACTCACCCATATGGGTTTTGTGTCACCCGGGGAGCAATGTGGGGTTAAGGGTCTTGCTCAGGGACCCAGAGTGGCAGTCCGTGGGAGTGGGGGATCGAACTCACAACCTCAGGATTATATATTGGATTTACAGTGGGGCAAAAAAGTATTTAGTCAGCCACCAATAGTGCAAGTTCTCCCACTTAAAAAGATGAGAGAGGCCGGTAATTTTCATCATAGATATACCTCAACTATGAGAGACAAAATGAGAAAAAAAAATCCAGAAAATCACATTGCCTGATTTTTAAAGAATTTATTTGCAAAATATGGTGGAAAATAAGTATTTGGTCAGTTACAAAAGTTCATCTCAATACTTTGTTATATACCCTTTGTTGGCAATGACAGAGATCAAACGTTTTCTGTAAGTCTTCACAAGGTTTTCACACACTGTTGCTGGTATTTTGGCCCATTCCTCCATGCAGATCTCCTCTAGAGCAGTGATGTTCTGGGGCTGTCGCTGGGCAACACGGACTTTCAACTCCCTCCAAAGATTTTCTACGGGGTTGAGATCTGGAGACTGGCTAGGCCACTCCAGGACCTTGAAATGCTTCTGACGAAGCCACTCCTTCGTTACTCGGGCGGTGTGTTTGGGATCATTGTCATGCTGAAAGACCCAGCCACGTTTCATCTTCAATGCCCTTGCTGATGGAAGGAGGTTTTCACTCAAAATTTGATGATACATGGCCCCATTCATTCTTTCCTTCACACGGATCAGTCATCCTGGTCCCTTAGCAGAAAAACAGCCCCAAAGCATGATGTTTCCACCCCCATGCTTCACTGTAGGTGTGGTGTTCTTTGGATGCAACTCAGCATTCTCTCTCCTCCAAACACGATGAGTGGAGTTTTTACCAAAAAGTTGTATTTTGGTTTCATCTGACCATATGATATTCTCCCAGTCATGGTCTGGATCATCCAAATGCTCTCTAGCAAACTTGAGACGGGCCTTGACATGTACAGTCCCTGGCGGCGTAGTGTGTTACTGATGGTAGCCTTTGTTACTTTGGTCCCAGCTCTCTGCAGGTCATTCACTAGGTCCCCCCGTGTGGTTCTGGGATTTTTACTCACCGTTCTTGTGATCATTTTGACCCCACGGGGGGAGATCTTGCGTGGAGCCCCAGATCGAGGAAGATTATCAGTGGTCTTGTATGTTTTCCATTTTCTAATAATTGATCCCACAGTTGATTTCTTCACACCAAGCTGTTTACCTATTGCAGATTCAGACTTCCCAGCCTGGTGCAGGTCTATCATTTTGTTTCGGGTGTCCTTTGACAGCTCTCTAGTTTTGGCCATGGTGGAGTTTAGAGTGTGACTGTTTGAGGTTGTGGACAGGTGTCTTTTATACTGATAACGGGTTCAAACAGGTGCCATTAATGAAGGTAACGAGTGGAGGACAGAGGAGCCTCTTACAGAAGAAGTTACAGGTCTGTGAGAGCCAGGAATCTAGCTTGTTTGTTATTGACCAAATACTTATTTTCCACCATATTTTGCAAATAAATTCTTTAAAAATCAGACAATGAGATTTTCTGGATTTTTTTTCCTCATTTTGTCTCTCATAGTTGAGGTATATCTATGATGAAAATTACCGGCCTCTCTCATCTTTTTAAGTGGGAGAACTTGCACTATTGGTGGCTGACTAAAGACTTTTTTGCCCCACTGTATATCCAGGTAACTTCATCATTTATTCTTTATGGTACGCCAGCATTCATAACATGTAGGAGAATCACTGTCCCCCAGACAACTGCGGTTATATTTTATATATATATATCTTTTAAAACAAAGCTGAGTGTGTATGACGTCATCCGCGCCGGACTGTAGTAGTGACAGGCAGCCCGGGCCACAGGCGGCTACGCTCTACCTCTTCTATTCATTCTTGCTAATCTGAATCGTTCATTTGGAGAGCGAGATCATCTGTGGTAGCAGCACTAGACATCTTCCAGGCATGTGAGGAAAACTAGCAGCAGTCCAGCGGACAGGATGAAGGAACGGTAGCGGCGCGCGTGGATGACATCATACACACTCGGCTCCAAATGACACTAAACTCATATGGGTGAGTAGAACATGATGTAATAATGTAAAATCAAGGGGCCAGTGTAAAAAAACGGCGTTCCCCTTTAAGATGTAAAGAGAAGCGCCATCTCCTGGTCAGATCCTGTAATTCAGTGAAAGTTAAAAAAGCACGCCCAGGAGAAGGCCAGAGGCTGGAAGTTGGAGGGGATTTTCCTGCCATTCGGCCATTTTGAATGGCTGCTACTCTACCGTCTGTCCGTTATGGGATGATGGACTAAATGAATTAATATCCATCTAACCGTTTCTCCACCCACTAGCATCTCCTCTTTATTTCACATTGAGATCTTATTCTCCTCAGACTTCAGACTTTCATTTCTGGAAGGGTTGAGAGTTTCTCCCAGATTACGTTTTTTTTCCAGGATTATTCCGTGTTGTTTTCTGGATGGAAGGAACTCAGTCCTGGTTTCTGTAAACGCTTCAGCCTTACCTAACTTTTATTGAATATATACAAAACGAACTTTCATTTTGTACAGCTGTCATGTCATTTCCATTCCTTAAAGTGCAGCAGTAATCAAATGTTAACAGTGTGGGAGAAAAAAAGATGTTCCAAAAAAACGCATTGATATGTTCAGTTTGATGCAGAGTCTGTGACATGATCAAGTGTTTTCTCAGCAGTCTGATGGCGGTGGGGGAGAAGCTGTTGCAGAACCTGCAGGTCTCTGCTGTTCTCACTGAGGACTGCAGAGACGATCTAAAGCTCCTCATTAACCTCTGTTCTGTTTCAAGCAGCTGCTGATTATTTTAATGACTGGACTAAAACTGTTACATGGGAAACCTCCATTGCCCTGCTAGAGGTCAGGGGTCAGATGATGGCGTTTCACATTCCTGCACTCGTCATACAGCGGCACTTTCCTCTGCGACATGAAACGTGTCGCAGCCTCAGAACGCTGGAAGCGGCGCTCTGTTAGCGCCATCGTGCTTCTTCCTTCATCAGATCAGTTCACGCCTGAATCTTTCAGAGGCCTGAAGCACGAAGTTATCCAGATATCTTCAGGTTTAACCCTGACTCTCCGGTAACCACCAAGCTGGATTTGTTTTCAGCGAGGTTGGTCACAATGGTAACGTACTCTGAACAGCTAAGCTGCTTCGGGGCAGCTTTCATAGAGCTTTTCCTAGAAAACGCTCCAGCCAGCAGCCAATCAGCGGCTAGGAAATGATGACGTCTTTGAATTGAAGATTAGATTTAATTCAGAGAAAACATCGGAATAAAAGAACTGAAACACCAAAATGCTGTTAGAACACTTTTCTTCCTTTTTCACAAACAAACTTCTAAGTATCCTGAATTTGTTTTCTCTTGTATAATGTCCTTAATATTTCAATCATTCCTTGATATAACAAACTAAATAAAAAAGTACATCTGAATAAAAATTTTAGAGCAAATTCTGAAAAGATCCTTTATATCATGAGGAAAATTACTTCTATAAGAGCCGCGCGACCAGCAGGCATTCCACCCTCCCTGCATCCCAGGTTGCATGTATGGTCATGGGAAATTAGTGGGAAATTAGGCAACCAGTCAGTGATGAGCTGATGAAGGAATTGGACTTCCTGCGGAGGATGAGGAGAGCCCACCTGCCCCCCCATCCTCCCCACCTTCTCCAGAAGCTCCATAGAGAGCGTTCTGAGCAGCTGTCTCACTGTGTGGTGTGGAGGCTGCAGCGCCTCAGACTGGAAGAAGGTGAGAACAGCAGAGAGGATCATGGGGGCTCCTCTTCCCTCCATTAAAGACATTTCATCCCAGCGCTGCGTGTCCCGAGCCTGTGACATCATCAATGACCCCTCACCCCCCCACCATGGACTGTTCTCCCTGCTGCCCTCTGGGAAGAGGCTTCCCAGCATTCAATGCAGGACCAGCAGGTTCTGCTACAGCTTCTCCCCCACCGCCATCACACTGATGAACTGTTGAGAAAACTCTAAATGATGTCACAGACTCTGCATCACGCCAAACCAAAACTCTACATATTTGCACCATTTATATTAATGCTCTGAACTTCCATATCAATGCATTTTTCTCCCACACTGTTTACATTCGATCACTTTAAGTTGAGTTAGAAAGTTGATAACCAGCTCGATGGTACCGCTGATCCTGATTACGGTTATTGTGGACTGGTTAAACTGGATAGACTGGGAGGAACCCAGTAGGTTGAGCTGGCTTCATGCCTCTGATGTCTGCCGTTAGTCCAGGTAAACTTCTGATTCAAAATAAGAACGATTTGATAAGAAGATGAAACCTTTGGGTCCAGCTCTCCTAAGGTGCTTTAGTAATCACCATGTGGAAGCTTATAGATCTGAAACCGGATCAGAGGAAATGAGATCTTCCAGCTGTAAACAGCCTCTAGCGAAGCTGATGGACGGAGCGGTAAAAAAACAGACACATTCAACACGGTCCACTTCCTCCACTCATTCTGCTCACTTCCGCTTTCCTTTCAGCCAAAGAACGAAGGAGAACCACATCAGAGAGCGAGACAGAGAACGTCTGAAGAACCCAGACTGTGCAGAAGGAGCAGCAGAGAACAGGAGGAGCCAGGAAAGCAGCAGGCCTCATTGGTCAGCCTGCTCTGATGGAATGTGACTACAGAGAGGAGCAGCCATTAATTATAACCGCTGCCTAAACTCAACACCCACGCCTCCTCAGAAGGGGGGGGGGGACGATTCTAATTAGCAACATTACTGGAAGGTAAACAATCTTTCAGAGGGTCCTAGAGCTTATTGTAGGGGAGACAGAAACACAGCGAGGGGACAAAGTAAACACAGACATTTCTAATCAGTCATTACCTTTCCATCAACAAACAGACTCCATGCTTCAGTAGCCGTTACAGCGCAGGGTGTACAATTACAGCAACACCAGCAATCAGCCTCCTGCTCAGGCTGATTGCTGCTGCTGCTGCAGATGGACCAGAACCAGGTTCCTGCTGCAGGGAGAAAAATCCAAAAGAAAATCCACATGTTCATTCATTAGCAGGCTGACAGCTTGGGGACAACACAGTTTTTTTTTCTGGAAACCTGACCTTCTTAGTTTGCAGCCAAACAAACTTTAAAAGTTGCAACCCGCCGTCGTCCTGGTGAAACCATTTTATGCTGAGGTGGGGGGAGTTCTAATAGCCCCATATTTAAAGAAAACATATTACATATAGTATATAGTATAGTATAGATTAGGGATGCACGATATTGGGATTTTGGCCGATATCCGATATGCCGATATTTTAAAACTCATGTAGCCGATAACCGATATCGATACCGATGTTAAAGCTGGACAAAAATAAGTAGTCATTGAAAATAGCAGTTTTGTTATCCATTTCTGACACTTTGAAAAATAATAAACTCAAATATATTTTCATACGCTGATATCAAATCGATTTTTAAAAACGCGGTATCGATCTATTTTACTTTCAAAATCTGGTGAAATTTCCTCGTTCTGTTACAAACTCGTGATATTTTGCAAATTCTTGTGAGATTTTGTTAGTAAAATAGATCGATACCGCGTCAATACATCAACATATAAAAATATGGCAACATTTGGTGAATTTTCGGGGGATTTCGTAGCATAACGATGACATATAGCAATATTTCATTAGTAAAAGAGATTGATATGGTGTTTTTAAATGGCAATATATCAGCATATGAAGATATTGGGATATTTTAATGTATTCCGTAAAAATTCAAAAAATATCCACTATGACCTGGATGACTGAGAACCTTCATCAGCATTTTAATGTATCAATATTTTTTCCCTCGTCTTTAGAAGTTTTTAAGTCTGTAAAAAAGAAGTTTTTGAGGAAGAAGTAGTATTTTTTATATTTTTTTAGACTTTAGAAACTCAGAAGCTGATCAAATATCGGGTTCAATATCGGTGGGGTGGCAGATGTCCGATATTCAGTTTTAAGGCCGATACCGATAGGGGGCCGATTATATCGTGCATCCCTAGTATAATTATATTTATATGGATAGTTACTCTAATCTCAAATATTATTATAACTATTTTCTAAAAAAATGATTTCTACCCCCCCCCTCTGTCCGGGGCCTGGGACCATGACCCGTTTGTCCCAACCACTCGGGACCAACCACCACCTCACACTGGAACAGACAAAGGCCGTTTCTCAATTCACGAGAACGCGAGTACGTACTCGCGTTCTCGTCAAGTCCGTTCTTGGCGAGAACGCAGGAAGATCGGACTTGACGAGAACGCGAGCACGCAAGCACGTATGTGTATTGGAGCAGAAGCGTACTCGTGACGTCATCACAGGCAACGTTGTTTAGCATTTCTTTAACAGTCAAAACTATTTATTCCCTACACAAAACATTTTGAAAACAATATTTTTAATTTCTAAAGCTTAAAAAACATTAAAAAAATTACCGAACCGCAAAAAAAACGCCATCAGAACGAGCGGTAGTTCACACATAACTAGACCGAGAGAAGTGCACTACAGACGGGGTAACATTAGCCCTGGCTGCGGTTACCCTCGGAGGTCTGCTTGTCACTCTGGTCCGCTCAATGTCGGACTTTTTTTTTTAAATTTCGCACTAACTCTGTAAACAGACCACACAGGGAGGCTTCAATGTATAATATCGCCTCAAACGATTTCAAAACGTACTTTTGAAGAACAACAGCAGCAGAAAAGGGAATGTTTAACTTACCACTGTGAGCGCTGTCTGGAATCAAGCTGCGGCCGCGGGGCATTCTGGGGAAGCGGTCAGTCTGAAGAACGCACAAGTCTGCTCTGATGCATGCTCGATAAAGAGGGCGGGGCGAGAACACCATCCGGGGATTTGATGCGTTCTCGATCTGGCGTTCTCGAGAATTGGAACGGTACTCGGACTGAGGCTGATGACGTGTCACGAGTACACGAGCACACGAGAACGCTCAAGAACGCATATTGAGAAACGCCCAAAGACTGATGTTTTCCTTCTGGTTAATGATTAATAACTCTGTTTGAATTATAAACAAAGTAATTGACGTTTACTGACTGAAGACATCTTGGATTTTAAACAGCCCATTCAAGACGTCCAGGTTAGCGGTTAATAACACTGGAAATAACAATTTTACTAAAATTAATTACCGTTGATTTAAATGACATAATATTTAACTACAACTTCCAGTTCTACTTAATATATTCATTATGTGCAGGTAGAATATCAACATAATTTTGGAGATAATTATGCTAAAGGAAACTCTTAATTTCAGATGTGTTTTCAGTTTATATTGCACAACCCCTTTAGTCATTTTCCCCTCCAGGGTTTCAGTTTTTCATGACTTTAAAAGCTTGCTTGTCCAGAGGTCACTGTTGAATTGACTGTAATCTGTTCTTTCTAAAGTTCGTACTCCTACCATCATGCAAGGACCTGCACCCAGCACTGGATCTGGCTCTTCTTATTGGTTTGGCAGGAAAGCAAATTTAAGCGTATGACTGAGAAATTTGGTTTCTTGTTAAGAAGACTACTAGCTCCACTGGGCTTTGAAAGGGCATGAAGATCATCGGTGGTCTGACATGGAGCAGTTTGGGGCCTCTGAGCGGGTAGGAAGTTCCCACGGTTGTTAAACTTTACGGTCCTGGTGTGACAGGCCGAGGCAGAGCAAACCGCCGGTTTATCTCTGGCTCTAACCTCAAGGACCAACGGAGAGCTTCCTCCTCATTAAGCACCTCCACCATGTGTCTTCTTCTTTGGTTAGCAGCTGTATGGTTCAGACCAGAACGGTTGTTAGCTTTGCTGTTATTGCTAGGAGCGACGGAGGACAGAGGGGCCACCTCACGCCGACATCTTTCTCTGAAAGGAAACTGAAATCTTTAACATTCTCTATGCTTCACAGTTAGAATTAAAATAGCTGAATACAGGAAGCTAGAAGTGGAAAAAGGAACACATAAGTCAAGCTTTTGAAGTCGGTGGCTCTGCTGATCCCCAGTAGGTGGGTCACTACTTATCCTGGGGCTAATTGGCTAAACACAACCTCCAACACTGCTTTGCCGTGTCCCACCGGCTCTGGTTCTGCCCAGATCTTAGAATAGCTCTGGCCACAGCTGCATGCTGCCAGCCTCGTCCGACTTAATGCCTTTCCAGACTGTCGTCCATCTTCTGCTCGTAGATCAAAAACAGAGGTGGGGGGGTTACCTGGCTATTGCTCTCAGGGGCAGTTCAGCCGTTTTCTGGAGGAAACTTAAAGCTACTCGATTCAAAACGGTTCAATTTAGAGGGTGTGAATTTATTCTTGGGATAAAAAAAACAAAACAAAACAAAGTCAAAACTCAGATACAGCAGAATGATTTCTAATTAAACTACCACGAACTTTACGGAGATGGGCTCCATGAAAGCACAGTGATTGGATGGACGAGGGAGAAGCAGTGGGAGCGTGTGTGAGTGTGTGTGCGCTCATACACACTAATGCTGATGCATATTTAGCCTTTCATGAGGCAATGTCCTCACAGGCAAATTACAGCCTGTGTTTCAACATGCTCATTACGGCCAGGAGAACTATGCACACATTATCAGAATAAAGTTGAGAAAGAGGAAGCCCTCTCCATCTGTGCAGCACGCCGCAGGATTACCTTACATCGGAAAAGTTCAAAACCGAAAAAGGCCTTTTAAGGTTGATCCCAGAAAGAGTTTAACTGGCACATGGGGACTGTGGGAAGGAAGAAAAATAAAAAAGGGGGGATATCCAAGAAAAGCCTGGGAATCGCGGAAAGTTGCCTGGTTCATGCTGGATGATGATGTCATTGTAGCTCTGATGGCCGTCCGTGTTCCTGTTTCATCAGCATGGTGGAGCAGGATAACTCAGGCCCCGTCCACACGAAGTCAAACCCTGGCCTAAACGCACAAATTTTTCACCAAACCAGCCTCTCATCCACACGAAGCCGACGTTTCGGGGTCTGTAAACGATCTTTTTTTATCAGGCCTTCAGAGTGGGAAGATTTTGAAACGCCGTTTTCGCGTTTCCATCTTTAAGCGCATTTTTTTTCTTACACGCATGCGTCATAGCGTCGCCTCTAAACACGCATGCGCGACACAGTATCACAACAACAATGGCGCCGTACTGTGTTGAATGGTTGCTGCTCATGCTACTCACCCTGCTGTCGGGCTTACAACAGAATCTTCTTCTTCTGGAATATCTCCAGGAAGAACAGAGCAATATGGACCACATAGTTCAGCACCTGAATTTGACTGAACCACCAAAATGGACCCGCAGGGCAACCATGTATAAATATTACTGCGCATGCCCAACATTTCGTCGCCTATTTTTGCTTTGGCACCACAGCACCACTTACAGGCCTGGCATACATTTTGCAGCGTTTTCATGCATTCGTGTGGACGATCACATTTATTTTACGTCTCCGTCTTTACGACAAACGTTCTGGAAAATATTAGCGTTTCGTGTTCGTTTTGACTTTGTGTGGACGGGGCCTAAAGATGAGAGACCGCTCCTGCTATAAACACCTGATCATTTATCCCAGAAGTATCGCCTAATCACTATGAGCAGAGAGGACAGGTGCTCTCAGAGGAAGCAGCCGTTTCTCCGTCCCCTGCTGCTGTGAGCCGGTACTCTGCCCTCAGATTCGGCTAAGAAATTCAACAGGAAAAAAGCTGCAGGGAGGATAAACTGCTGGAAAGACATTTAATGCGTCTCATTTCTTTGTGGAGCTCAGATACATCAGACACAACAATACGTTTGGTACCAGAAAGGTTATAAATGCATTGTTTTCTGTCATGAAGAAAGGACATATACCAACATTGGCCTCGTCTGGGTTTAGCTAAACCTCTTAGTTTTTATTGCACATTCCTGGCCTGATCCTGGATCCTTGTTTCCTAGAACAAAGCGGACCTCTGCTCTCCAGCCTGGACCCACAGAGAATGGTTTGATCCAATATGGACCAGAAAGACCTTTACCACAGCTCTACAAAAGTCATTAACCGACAACCTCTCCAGAACCGGCCGGTCTGCATCTGGACAGAAACACACGGAAAAAAGCCTCTGAGTGTGGGACTTTATACAAGCCTCCAATTAAAAAAACAAACTGGTGATCTCCAGTGGAGGGTTTAACACGGCGCCATCGCCACAAACTGGTTTTTATCAGTTATTAATCGAGGTGTTTTAAACGAGTCTGAAAACGTGTTCAATGTTTTTATGGAATGCACAAGACTAAAGACCATTTTTAGCCTTTTAATTAGTGTTTATAGTCTTTTTGGCCATTTTTTTACAAGTTCTCTATTTACAGGAGGACTTTGACCTGACTTTTAAATGTTCTGATCAGTGAAGCAAAGATGGCGGCTTATCGTCCCGCAGAGACAGACTGCAGGAAGGAGCTCACCTTGATGCCGTGGCTCTGTGGAGGTTAAAGCCACAATAAGGCTGGAGTTTCACTTCCAGAGACACACAGAACATGGAGGATTTTATTCAGCTGGGAAGTTTTAACAACATTTTATGCTCTGCGTCAGATGATGGAGAAGCTCTTCATTTAATGATTTTTAGCCGACGCATGTTTTACATAAATGTTTATGTCTTTAGCAGACGTTTTTATGCAAAGCGACTTACAAAGCAGGCATTAGCATGAAGGGTTTCACCTAAGGACGCGGACTGGCAGCTCATTCCGCCCCGGCAGGGATTCGAACCCAGGGCCTCCTGCGTGCAAAGACTTACAAATTCAGCTAGCCAACCGCTATATAATCAAATATTTGATTATATTCTTTGAATTTGTAAATAAATTGTTGTAAAACATCAAAAGTCACATTACAGTAGAGCAGCAGTTTCTATTTTTCTCTGCTTCCTTCTATCTCTATTCTCCCACTCTGCAGAATCTGTTAGTTCAATCCAGACATGGGCAATGTGCAGTCAATAAGTCATCTCCATGTCATGTATTTAATCTACCCAGCCAATTAACCAGGTGAGTTCAATCTGCACAGGTTAATTCACGGTGAAGATTGGACTCACCTGCTTCAGTGGCTGGGTAGAACAAATACATGACATGGAGATGACTTGTTGACTCCACATTGCCCATGTCTGGTTCAATCTCTAACGTTCTGCTCTCTCTGCTTTTTCTCATAGTAGCTTCATCTGGTCTGTTCCTGTTTGGCTGTGACTCCATCCTGGAGAGAAATATCAGCTGTGCTGCTGCCATCAACACCTTTGTTTCTAGATGTTGGAGCTTGGCCTGTTTTCCAGTGTAGTCCTGTTTCTCTGACTGTGACTAACTGGATGTGCTCTCTTCATCCTCTGACATGGGAGCTGGCTCGGAGCTCGTCTGCCTGGCTGTGTGTTTCCTGGACGGGGCCGCCTTTTACAGCTGCATTTTGTATCTATGCTTCTTTTTCTATGTCTGCTTCTGTCTCTTTGAACCCCAGTGGGCCTCAGCAGATGGCCGCTCACACCGAGCCTGGTTCTGCTGGAGGTTTCTTCCTGTTCAAAGGGAGTTTTTCCTCTCCACTGTCGCTACAAGCATGCTTAGTGTGAGGGATTGCTGAAGAGTCAATGAGTCGATGCAATCAGCTGGTTTTCCTTAGATAGAAAACTTTGAATCAATCTGACTGGATGATCTGGTTGATCTGGTTCTATAAAGTGTTGTGAATTGGAGCTATAGAAATAAACTGAAATGAATTGAAAACAAACGGCATTGGTCACAGTGAGCCAGATGGGACGCCACCAGGGTTAAGAAATGTTAATTTTTGAATGAGGTTATCTTTACTGGTTTAACATCACTCTATTTAAGAAAAAAGTTTGGATCCTATGGGGGGGGGGGGGGGGGGGGGGGGGGGGGGGTTCTTTTAAGGCCGTCAGGAACTTAAAGCCAAGCTTTCTATGCTTCACCTGCAAATATCCAGAGCTGTAATCCTCTTTTCTTCTGAGAAACATCAGCTGTGGCGACTCCAGCATAACACCAAGGCTGCTTTCTGCCCTTCACTTCTTGAAGAGGTGAATTTGAACAACAGGGATAGCATGCTCTCATGAGGGACACACACACACACACCGATGTAGAAACAAATAAAGGCTCCTTTCTGCGTCTGCCTGGGCAATAAGGGCAGCGAAGGGTAAATGTTAGCATGACTGCTGTGTTGTCTGCTCCTCTCTGAAGGCTGAGTGTAAAACACACCGGTGCACAAAGCCTCTCTTTGTGGTCCCCCTGGATATATGCTGCTTTTCCACAGCGTTGCCTTCATAAAACATCAGGGGTGTGTTGCTTATGGAAACAGGCTCATTTTTTTTTTTCTTATGCAGAGGAGAAATAAGCTGGAAAGTAGAAAACATCTCAGCTGGAGTTCATTTAATCAGGCAGCAAAGATAAATAAAATACAGTAAAAAAAAAAAAAAAACTAATGAGGTTCAAGAAAGAATACTGAATCTAACAAATAATTCGTTACATGAAACAGCAACTGGATCAAAATAATAGAAACATATTAGCTGGTAGCATAACGAGCAGAACGAAGCAGGACAGGGAGCATCCTCTTCATCAGATTGTCTTCAGTCAGAGGCTCAACCAGAGCAGCTGCAGGACAGGCAGCTACAGAGGACGATGGGGAGCCGTTTGTAAAGTTAGGTAGACAAAAATTAGGAGCAATATTTAAGGTTATTTAGTGAATTTTAAGAGAAAAATACGGAGGTCATTCATCCATTTTCTGACACACTTATCCCAAGCAGGGTGGCGAGGGGTGCTGCAGTCTATCTCCAGCTGTTCACCTAACTGTCATGTTTTTGGACTGTGGGAGGAAGCCGGAGTACCCGGAGAGAACCCATGCATGCTCAGGGAGAACATGCAGACTCCATGCAGAAAGACGCCGGGCCTGGAAATATTTAGGAAGTTAAACCGTAAATATTGCTCCTAATTTTTGACTGCTTAACTTTACAAACGGCTCCCAAAGAGGATCAACGGCGACAGCTGGTTAAAAACAACCAACCAGTTACAGCAGCATTACATTTCTCTTTGGGATTAACAAAGAATTCCTGAATTTTGGCTCCAGCTAAAGCTGCTGATCAGCATCTGGGAATTGCTCTTTTATTTGTGTTTTACAGCTTTAAAGGAATAGTACACCCAAAACATGATTAGCCTTCATTTTCTACTCACCCCCATGCTGAACAACACTCTGGAGTACTTTTTTGATATCTCAAATGCATCTGGAGATCTGGGAGGCTTCTTGCTGTCTGCTGACATTCAAATAATGGAGGTCTATGGCGCCCGAGGCAGAAAGGTCCATAAAAGTCCACAAAAAACGTGTCAATATTCCTCCATACTGCTCGTCCAATGTATTCCAAGTGTCCTGAGTGGGTAGCGTCCAGAATTTACTCGAAACGAAGTCATTTAGAATGTTTTTAGAGCATAAACAGTAGTGTATAGGATTTCCTGAAAGCACGTTCACGAGCCTACGGAAACCGCGGCAGACCAAACCAGATGAAAGTGCGCATTCAGCGTCTGCTCTGCCGATAATGCAAGCGTAGAAGAAGAAATGTGCTGTTTACCTGTGCAAAGAAAGAAACAACAAAAGAAAAATGTCTGAGGACTTCAGTGTTGAGGAAGAGCATGAGTTCTTTGCCGAGCTGAATGCGCACTTTCATCTGGTTTGGTCTGCCGCGGTTTCCGTAGACTCGTGAACGCGCTTTCAGGAAATCCTATACACTACTGTTTATGCTCTAAAAACATTCTAAATGACTTTGTTTCGAGTAAATTATGGACGCTACCCACTCAGGACGCTTGGAATACATTGGACGAGCAGTATGGAGGAATATTGACACGTTTTTTGTGGACTTTTATGGACCTTTCTGCCTCGGGCGCCATAGACCTCCATTATTTGAATGTCAGCAGACAGCAAGAAGCCTCCCAGATCTCCAGATGCATTTGAGATATCAAAAAAGTACTCCAGAGTGTTGTTCAGCATGGGGGTGAGTAGAAAATGAAGGCTAATCATGTTTTGGGTGTACTATTCCTTTAATGCTCTGTTTGTTAGTAACATCAGGTCTTTTTTAAATCCATGTGGCTGCAGGTACGATGCAGCACATCAGCCTTTCCTGAACTCCACCTTTCTGCAGCCACTAAAATGATGTTAAAAACAGCAGCATGCTGAGAACCAGACCCCCCCCCCATCAGAGCTTACATCATGCTGCCTTCTCCGTGTTCTCACTAACTTCTGTTTAAGGTCTGGATGTTTTCCAGCATCGCTGCTCTGGACCTGAAGACTCTGAATCTGTGCTGAGGTCTGGCAGACAAACACCCAGCGACGTCATGCAGATATTTGGCTTCTTAAACACCTCAGCGCTTCCACTTCAGAGCCATGAGGGATATTTCTGATTCTAATGGAAATACTTCTAATGCATCCGTTTATGTAAAGGGTTAAGGAAGGATAATATCTTCATACATAAACTTTCAGCACCATGGAGGCGTTAAAAAGAGGAGTTTCTTCTCTCAGGAAATCCCAGGAAGGGAAGTTCTACGGTTTGGTTTTTATGCCAAAATGATTCACATGATCCAGTGTAACAAAGAGGGAGAAATTACCTTCTCTCATTTTCATACAGCAAAGAACAGCCAAGATGCCCGAAGCTGTGAAAAACCACCAACAGAAAACCTGCGGCGCCACTGCAGGTTATTCATGGTCGTTTTCTCAGAACAAAGCCAGAGGAGTTTTGGATTGGTTTGTTTCACACCGTGTGTGATTCTCATCATTCTGACCATTTTTCAAGGCAAACATTCACACCGAGGCGCTAAACGACGGAAGCATTAGTGTGGTTAACAGCAGGCTTCCTGCTCCGCCTGCTGACACCAGCCCGTCTGATCCTGCATCGTCACGGAGCTGCCTGGATTTACCGGCTGTTTGGTTTCACATAAAAGAATGTCTCCAAAACACAAAGCTGGTCTTGAACTGTGATCTCTGTGTGCTGAACATGTGGAAAAAGACTGATGACACCACAGCAACTTCTACCAGACAAGTAAAACCATAAAAAATACCAAAACACACACTTCTGTCTAACTGGATCTGAAAGCAGGGAATAGAAACACATTTTAGCAGAGATCCAATAATATCATTGATTTAGTGGCCCTAGTTTCCCAATGGGAAAAAAAATCCTCCTCCATTTCTGCGTAAATGTAATAAAGTCAGATTCAGGAAGAGTAAAATGGATTAGAGATGCACGATATTGGGATTTTGGCCGATATCCGATATGTCGATATTTTAAAACTCATGTAGCCGATAACCGATATCGATACTGATGTTAAAGCTGGACAAA
Organism: Cyprinodon tularosa; assembly: GCF_016077235.1. Taxonomy (NCBI): domain Eukaryota; kingdom Metazoa; phylum Chordata; class Actinopteri; order Cyprinodontiformes; family Cyprinodontidae; genus Cyprinodon; species Cyprinodon tularosa. Next base: position 25,826 of record NW_024038968.1, read on the forward strand.
AATAAGTAGTCATTGAAAATAGCAGTTTTGTTATCCATTTCTGACACTTTGAAAAATAATATACTCAAATATATTTTCATATGCTGATATCAAATAGATTTTTAAAAACGCGGTATCGATCTATTTTACTTTCAAAATCTGGTGAAATTTCCTCGTTCTGTTACAAACTCTCGTGATATTTTGCAAATTCTTGTGAGATTTTGTTAGTAAAATAGATCGATACCGCGTCAATATATCAACATATAAAAATATGGCAACATTTGGTGAATTTTCGGGGGATTTCGTAGCATAACGATGACATATAGCAATATTTCATTAGTAAAAGAGATTGATATGGTGTTTTTAAATGGCAATATATCAGCATATGAAGATATTGGGATATTTTAATGGATCAATATTTTTTCCCTCGTCTTTAGAAGTTTTTAAGTCTGTAAAAAAGAGGTTTTTGAAGAAGAAGAACAAGTAGTATTTTTTTATTTTTTATTTTTTAGACTTTAGAAACTCAGAAGCTGATCAAATATCGGGTTAAATATCGGTGGGGTGGCCGATGTCCGATATTCAGTTTTAAGGCCGATACCGATAGGGGGCCCATTATATCGTGCATCCCTATAATGGATGTAATGTCGTAACTTTTGTTTCTTTTAAACCAAGGGCTTAGGTTTGATTCCAACTTTGGTATGCTCACTACTGTCATTGCTCTGATGTCCTTTTTGCAAAAATCTGAATGTTTAACGCTTGATGTGAGCATCAGGGCGCATTTCGTTGAAAGAGTAAAGCAGCATTTCGTGCTACATTTATACTAATGTTTCTAAGCACTACACACACTAGATGCTGTTTATCAATGTTTGAAGCTTCAGCGGCTCTGATCGATGGGGAATTAGGACTTTTTTCCACTTCCAAAAGTTTTGCATTTGAAAATTACTGACTAAAGGTCTGGTTATCCTCCTCAAAAGTGCGTCGCAGTGAGCTTGTCGCTGATATTTTTGATTTATGCCCAATATAGAAGCATGGTCTGCGCTATGTTATTTCAAGCCACAACGCAAGAGGAACAACAGGAACTAGCTGTGGGTCTAGATACGGCTGAGGCGGTGAAGAGGTGGGGGCAAGTTTGTGCGACAACGGAGGGACATGAGGGCAAAAGAGCGGGGATGCAGGTGGAAAAAGGGTCCCAGCATTCACACGGACCATACACTTCTACCTGGTCCATCTTCATGACTCGTTTTCCCTAATGGCGGTCAGACAAACAGAACAAGCCGGTAAGGAACCAAACAGGAAATACGCATAGAGTAAAGCGGATGTAGAATTGACCAATTAAAGGGCCTCCTGTCTGCAGTCACCTACATTGGAAGAGGTGCAACAGACTGTCTGCGTAGGGGGCGGGGCCTATCTGCATTAACTGCGACACACAAGCAGACGACCTGTTTTCTGAGCAGAAACCAGCCTTAAAGGAATAGTACACCCAAAACATGATTAGCCTTCATTTTCTACTCACCCCCATGCTGAACAACACTCTGGAGTACTTTTTTGATATCTCAAATGCATCTGGAGATCTGGGAGGCTTCTTGCTGTCCTAAAATCGCGCGCATGCGAGTTCACGCGTCTACGGAAACCGCGTCAGACCAAACCAGATGAAAGTGCGCATTCAGCGTCTGCTCTGCCGATAATGCAAGCGTAGAAGAAGAAATGTGCTGTTTACCTGTGCAAAGAAAGAAACAACAAAAGAAAAATGTCTGAGGACTTCAGTGTTGAGGAAGAACATGAGTTCTTTGCCGAGCTGAATGCGCACTTTCATCTGGTTTGGTCTGCCGCGGTTTCCGTAGACTCGTGAACGCGCTTTTAGGAAATCCTATACACTACTGTTTATGCTCTAAAAACATTCTAAATGACTTCGTTTCGAGTAAATTCTGGACGCTACCCACTCAGGACACTTGGAATACATTGGACGAGCAGTATGGAGGAATATTGACACGTTTTTTGTGGACTTTTATGGACCTTTCTGCCTCGGGCGCCATAGACCTCCATTATTTGAATGTCAGCAGACAGCAAGAAGCCTCCCAGATCTCCAGATGCATTTGAGATATCAAAAAAGTACTCCAGGGTGTTGTTCAGCATGGGGGTGAGTAGAAAATGAAGGCTGATCATGTTTTGGGTGTACTATTCCTTTAAGACAGAAGGTAAATACCTGCCAGTTTAACCAAATATAGTCTAAATATGTCTGTTATATGTTGATTTATCATGTATTTTCTTTTAAAGATATAGAATTGTGCAGAGGTAGACTGAGGTAAAACCCACTCTTATCTTTTAAATCCTCTCTTTGTTTCATGGAACTAAGCAAAACAATACATTCAAGAGACGGTTAATAGATGTATTGTATTTACATGAGCAGGGGAACTAGAAGAGGAACTGACACTGAGCATTTAAAATATTAACTTCAATACTCTGTGTGGCCCATTTCATGCATTTTATGTAGGACTGAAACAATTAATCATATTAATCTTGATTAATTGATTATTGAATAATGCGATTAATTGTTAACTGGAGCATAGAGACTGTGAAACATGCCTTTAGTTGACAGAGCGACCTGTTTAGAGCAGGAAATATATAGAAAAATATAAACATTTTGCAAACCTTTGTTCCCAGTAGGAAGGATGTTTTATAGTGGTCTGTGTTGCACCGGATCTGGAGAAACCTCTGACTGAAAACTCAGAAGTTCAACAGTTTTCTGAAGAAACTGTTCAGGTTTATAGCTGTTTGTTGCATAATGAAGAATTTGGTAAAATAGTCTACAGAGCTCTGCAAAAACCATCTAGAAATAAGTCAACATTTCTTAAATCACGTTTATTTACCCTTAATTTGAGCAGGTAAATAAGAGGATTTGCCAATATTTAAAAAAAAAGATAATTAGATAATACAGTATGCACTTGGAAGAGACTGTTTTGTTGTACAGGCAATGTGTTTCACCTCAATTCAAGAATAAATTAACTTATTTAAAGAAAAAAAAATAGATTCATGGTTTGTTCCTGTTTCAGATGATGTGTCTATTGTTTCTGCCCATCTTTGGCGATGAGCTCAATTCCTTCGGATTCTCCTTAGCATCTCCTGGATCTTTGCCTCTCTCTATAAATTCTTAATTCCGCTTAGGACTATTTTTGTGGGACTGGAATTTCTCACCACCCTTGCTGGGAATTTTAGTTTGTTCTCATGTTGGTTTGTCCATATTTCTCTGCAAATCGCCTGATGCCGTTTGGGAGAGTCTTGATGTATCCTGAGCTACACTATATTGCCAAAAGTATTTGCTCACCTGCCTTGACTCACATATGAGCTTAAGTGACATCCCGTTCCTAATCCATAGGGTTCAATATGACGTCGGTCCACCCTTTGCAGCTAGAACAGCTTCAACTCTTCTGGGAAGGCTGTCCACAAGGTTTAGGAGTGTGTTTATGGGAATTTTTGACCATTCTTCCAGAAGCGCATTTGTGAGGTCGCACACTGATGTTGGACGAGAAGGCCTGGCTCTCAGTCTCCGCTCTAATTCATCCCAAAGGTGTTCTATCGGGTTGAGGTCAGGACTCTGTGCAGGCCAGTCAAGTTCATCCACACCAGACTCTGTCATCCATGTCTTTATGGACCTTGCTTTGTGCACTGGTGCACAGTCATGTTGGAAGAGGAAGGGGCCAGCTCCAAACTGTTCCCACAAAGTTGGGAGCATGGAATTGTCCAAAATGTCTTGGTATGCTGAAGCATTCAGAGTTCCTTTCACTGGAACTAAGGGGCCAAGCCCAGCTCCTGAAAAACAACCTCACACCATAATCCCCCCTCCACCAAACTTTACACTTGGCACAATGCAGTCAGACAAGTACCGTTCTCCTGGCAACCGCCAAACCCAGACCCGTCCATCAGATTGCCAGATGGAGAAGCGCGATTCGTCACTCCAGAGAACGCGTCTCCACTGCTCTAGAGTCCAGTGGCGGCGTGCTTTACACCACCGCATCCGACGCTTTGCATTGCACTTGGTGATGTATGGCTTGGATGCAGCTGCTCGACCATGGAAACCCATTCCATGAAGCTCTCTGCGCACTGTTCTTGAGCTACATGAAGTTTGGAGGTCTGTAGTGATTGACTCTGCAGAAAGTTGGCGACCTCTTCGCACTATGCGCGTCAGCATCCGCTGACCCCGCTCCGTCAGTTTACGTGGCCTACCACTTCGTGGCTGAGTTGCTGTCGTTCCCAAACACTTCCATTTTCTTATAATACAGCTGACAGTTGACTGTGGAATATTTAGGAGCGAGGAAATTTCACGACTGGATTTGTTGCACAGGTGGCATCCTATCACAGTTCCACGCTGGAATTCACTGAGCTCCTGAGAGCGACCCATTCTTTCACAAATGTTTGTAAAAACAGTCTGCATGCCTAGGTGCTTGAATTTATACACCTGTGGCCATGGAAGTGATTGGAACACCTGATTCCAATAATTTGGATGGGTGAGCAAATACTTTTGGCAATATAGTGTATCTCTATAGTTCTGCTGCTATAGGCCTAGACTGCTGGAGGACATAGGGACCCCTTTTTAATCATTCTGCTTCATTCTATCTCTATTCTCCCACTCTGCAGAATCTGTTAGTTCAATCTCTAACGTTCTGCTCTCTCTGCTTTTTCTCATAGTAGCTTCATCTGGTCTGTTTCTGTTTGGCTGTGACTCCATCCTGGAGAGAAATATCAGCTGTGCTGCTGCCATCAACACCTTCACTGGAAAAACAATCTAGAAATAAGTAAGAACTTTCTTAAATTAAGTGTATTTACCCTTTATTTGAGTAGGTAAATGAGATAGTTTGCCAATGGAATTAGTATTTCTACTCTTAACATAAGATAATTGGATAATATAGACTTAAAATAAGACAAAGCAATTGTCTTTTCTTATTTTAAGTGTAAATTGTCTTGTTTCATTGGCAAAATGTCTCTTTTATCTCCTTAATCCAAGAATAAATGCACATATTTTAAGAAAAAATGACTTATCTAGATTTAGATTTTTTTTCCAGTGTTTGTTTCTAGATGTTGGAGCTTGGCCTGTTTTCCAGTGTAGTCCTGTTTCTCTCACTGTGACTAACTGGATGTGCTCTCTTCATCCTCTGACATGGGAGCTTGCTCGGAGCTCGTCTGCCTGGCTGTGTGTTTCCTGGACGGGGCCGCCTGTGGAGCTGGTTGACGGTTGCCTTTTGTATCTATGCTTCTTTTTCTATGTCTGCTTCTGTCTCCTTGAACCCCAGTGGGCCTCAGCAGATGGCCGCTCACACTGACCCTGGTTCTGCTGGAGGTTTCTTCCTGTTCAAAGGGAGTTTTTCCTCTCCACTGTCGCTACAAGCATGCTTAGTGTGAGGGATTGCTGAAGAGTCAATGAGTCGATGCAATCAGCTGGTTTTCCTTAGATAGAAAACTTTGAATCAATCTGACTGGATGATCTGATGAACTGGAAAGTGCCTTGAGATGACTTGCTTTAGAAATAAACTGAATTGAATGTGTTCCCCTTTTTTTCATGGTACCATTTCCTGTAAATAGGTTTCCTAGTCCGCAGGTAAAAAAAACAAAACATTCAGTTCCCAGCTGCCAAGCGGAGTCCTCCTCGATCTGCAGGGTTTGTTGTTGAGACGCTGCCAATAAAACATGAAGTGGATTTTTTTCTGGATGCGTCGTATCTGTGAGGGATTCCCACAGGGATCAATCTTATGGTGTGAAATGGAGAAGGTTCATGTTTGACACATAATGAGGAGCTCAAACCGGTCAGAGCTTAGACTTCCAGTCATTTTGGAGGAATTAAATGACATCATCTGTTTGAGAGTAAAACTCCTCCAGTGGCAGGAAACACCAGGCTGCAGTGGATGCTGACGCTGCTTTCAACTGCAAGCCCAGACTTTTCAGATTTAAAGGAAGATCAAGTACACGAGGGATCAGTGGAAACTCCAAGTTCTTGGTGGTTACAGTTAGAAATGAATCATATCATTAACAATATCCCACTTCTATGGAGAGTGAGCGTAGGTGTCTGTGATGTTTGGGTACTGCTCTGCCTTTGGCTGCAACCTGAGCTTCCTGACATTTCTAACATGTTTTTTTTTTTGTTTACCCAAGCAAATGAATGTTTAGACGTCGGGCGTTTAAGCACAGGTGCAACAACTACAAAGGTGACTGTTTGTCCCATTGCCTGCAGCAACATGTTAACCGTCAGCAAGCTCAGGCCCTGCTCCTGCTCAGGTCTCACGTATCCAGGGAAAGCACCAGAGACCCCGTCAACAGCAACAGGAAGAGATTCAACCCTCAACTTCAACAGGTTGATAAACTGGAGAAGCCAAGGTCAAGTTTTCCTTTTATAGTACAATTAAACCCAAGTTGTGTATTCTTTTAACTAATGCATAACTGCAGAACAGAAACAAATACTTATTACAGATTAATTTAGCCATATGAAAAAAAGTTTGTTTTTATTCAGGCTGAAATGCCTACTTTAAAACAAACAGTAGACAGTTTAGCTGTTGACCAACCCGTTCCATTTACATTTAAAGTAAACAACTTTAAGTAATGATGTCATTTTATAACGGCTCTTCCTTAGAAACAGTCTGTGTGTCAAAATGCAGCAGAATTCCTAGAAAGAGTTCTGAAAGGAATGCAATCAGTCCATCTCTATGTGATAAACATCTAAGCTTCAGTATTCATCCAAACCTTTCTGTACTTTTAACAGAAAACACCAAATAGATCAAACTAGAAGGCTTTGTATAGAAAGATAGGATGTCTGTGTGACAAATGTCTGTGTTAAAAACTGAACCTTTAAAGATCATTCAAATATTTAGAAAACCGATTCCAGATCAAAGCATAAGAATCAACATCTGTAAAATGAAAGCCCTATGTGGTATTGAAGTATTGTGCGGAGGCTCTTCAAACAGCTCATCATTGTCTAATGACCAGGCTTCAGTAACGTTGAATGGTTTTTGAAAAGACGAGCAGATAACAGGGAGGGAGGCACGCCGCTTGCTTTTCTTCTGGAAACCATTTCTGCTTTTTTCTCTACTAAGAAGTCAGGACACAGGTGTCTTTTAGCTTTCAAAGCATCCCCAAGCACATTTAGCAGATTACAACACAGTTAACTGATCAAAACTGGATTAGCTTAGAGTATTTTTATAATGTGATTCTCAGGGATTTGGATCCAGCACCACCTGCATGCTGAAACACAGCTACCGGCAGAGATGAATGGGCCACATTTTCATCACATTATAGCCATTAGATCATAGTAGCCTGAAGCAATGAAGAAATCTAAGCAGTAACTGTGCAAACTGCTAATAAATGTGTAGCCTGATCGATGTAAAGCATGGTGATGATATATTCATTCATCTACATTTAGAATCATCTGCAACATAAAAGGGAAAAAGTTAACGAATGAGGAGCTAAACTGAGACAAATTGAATCATTCCTGTAATGTAGAGCCTGTCCAGTTTGCACCAATCAGAGCAAACAGCAACGCGGAGCATCGACCACAGCAGCAAACAAACGGCGACACAGAGCATCTGCTAAAGCAGCTAACAAACGGCGACGCATAGCATCGACCACAGGAAAAAACAAGTGGCGACAGGGAGCATCAACCGCAGCAGCCAACAAACAGCGACACAGAGCATCGACCACAACAACAAACAAGCAGCGACGTGGAGCATCAACAACAGAAGCTAACAAACGGTGATGCAGAGCATCAACCACAGCAACAGACAAGCAGTGACTTGGAGCATCAACCACAGCAGCTAATAAATGGCGACATGGAGGATCGACCTCAGCAGATAACAAACAGTGAAGCGAAGCATAAACAACAGCAGCTAACAAACGGCGACGCAGAGCATCAACCACAGCAACAGACAAATGGCGACGCGGAGCATCAACCACAGCAGCTAACAAACGGCGAAGTATAGAATCGACCACAGCAGCTAAGAAATGGCGACGCACAGCATCGACCACAGAGGTTAACAAACAGCGAAGCGGACCATAAACAACAGCAGCTAACAAACAGCGACGCATTGAATCGACCACAACAGCTATGAAATGGCGACGCACAGCATCGACCACAGCGGTTACCAAACAGCGAAGTGGAGCATCAACAACAGCAGCTAACAAACGGCGACATGGAGCATCTACCACAGCAGCTAACAAACAGCAAAGCGGAGCATCAACAAAAGCAGCTAACAAACAGCGAAGCGGAGCATCAACAAAAGCAGCTAACAAACGGCGACATGGAGCATCTACCACAGCAGCTAACAAACAGCAAAGCGGAGCATCAACAACAGCAGCTAACAAACAGCGACACATAGAATCAACCACAGCAACAAACAACCGGCGACGCAGAGCCTCAACTACAGCAGCAAACAAATGGCAACACATAGCATTGACCACAGCAACAAACAAGTGGCCATGTGGAACATCAACTACAGCAGCTAACAAACGGCGATGCAGAGCCTCGACCACAGCAGCTAACAAAAGGTTACACAGAGCATCGAGCAACAAACAAGCAGCAACGCGGAGCATCTATCACAGCAGCTAACAAACGGCGACGGCGAGTATTGAACACAGCAACAAACATGCAGCGACGTGGAGCATCGACCACAACAGCTAACAAACAGCGACGTCGAGTATTGAACACAGCAACAAACATGCAGCGACGTGGAGCATCGAACACAACAGCTAACAAACGACGACATGGAGCATCAACCACAGCAGCTAACAAACGGCAATGCAGAGCATCGAGCAACAAACAAGCGGCAATGCGGAGCATCTATCACAGCAGCTAACAAACGGCGACGGCGAGTATTGACCACAGCAACAAACAAGCAGCGACGTGGAGCATCGACCACAGCAGCTAACAAACGGCGACGGCGAGTATTGACCACAGCAACAAACATGCAGCGACGTGGAGCATCAACCACAGCAGCTAACAAACGGCGATGCAGAGCATCGAGCAACAAACAAGCGGCAACACGGAGCATCTATCACAGCAGCTAACAAACGGCGACGGCGAGTATTGAACACAGCAACAAACATGCAGCGACGTGGAGCATCGACCACAACAGCTAACAAACAGCGACGTCGAGTATTGAACACAGCAACAAACATGCAGCGACGTGGAGCATCGAACACAACAGCTAACAAACGACGACATGGAGCATCAACCACAGCAGCTAACAAACGGCAATGCAGAGCATCGAGCAACAAACAAGCGGCAACGCGGAGCATCTATCACAGCAGCTAACAAACGGCGACGGCGAGTATTGACCACAGCAACAAACAAGCAGCGACGTGGAGCATCGACCACAGCAGCTAACAAACGGCGACGGCGAGTATTGACCACAGCAACAAACATGCAGCGACGTGGAGCATCAACCACAGCAGCTAACAAACGATGACATGGAGCATCAACCACAGCAGCTAACAAACGGCGATGCAGAGCATCGAGCAACAAACAAGCGGCAACACGGAGCATCTATCACAGCAGCTAAAAAACAGTGACATGGAGCATCAACCACAGCAGCTAACGGCGATGCAGAGCATCGAGCAACAAACAAGCGGCAAGCGGAGCATCTATCACAGCAGCTAACAAACGGCGACGCCGAGTATTGAACACAGCAACAAATAAGCAGCGACGTGGAGCATCGACCACAGCAGCTAACAAACGACGACATGGAGCATCAACCACAGCAGCTAACAAACGGCGATGCAGAGCATCGAGCAACAAACAAGCGGCAACGAGGAGCATCGACCACAGCAGCTAACAAACGGCGACGCACAGCATCGACCACAGCAGCTAACAAACGGCGATGCAGAGCATCGAGCAACAAACAAGCGGCAACGCGGAGCATCGACCACAGCAGCTAACAAACGGCGACGCACAGCATTCGACCACAGCAGCTAACAAACGGCGACGCACAGCATCGACCACAGCAGCTAACAAACGGCGACGCACAGCATCGACCACAGCAAAAAAACAAGCAGAGACGATTTGGTCTCCAAGGTGGGACGCTTGAACAGCAGAGACAATGCTAACCAAAGCATGCTTTAAGCGATAAATGGTCTGCACCTATCCAGAGCGCTTGCCACCCATTTACACATAGTTGCCATGCCTGACCTGGGGCTCGCTGACAGACCACCAATGGCAGGCCCAGGCAAGGCCAACACAACGAGAATGGACCCAGCTAGGGCTGAAACTAGAAACTGGCTGCTGCCAGGACAAACCCCCACCTCTGGATCCATTGAGGCTAAATTAAGGCTGGAGAGGTGATTGAGAGCCACATGGATCCAAACATCAACGAACCGATGGAGACGGAATGCTGGGAAGTAACTGGTAAGTTTATTAGCCATATTTCGCAGGAACAAATTCAGAAAATCACCATACACCCAAAACACTTACAGAACAAGCATAAAGAAGCTCAGAGTCGGCAATGCGAAGCTGCTGGGGGAAAAGCGTGTCTGATTTAATGTTCCTGAATGGTTTTACTGATGGAAGGGAAACAAACACTGCTGTATATGAAACATTAAATAATTGACTCCTGGGAGCCACTGTTTATTTCAAGGATACCTTCAGATTAAGGAAACGTTTGAGTGTGTAGCTCCAGCCAAAGAGCCTAGCCACACCCTGACCCTTCCACAGACTATCAACAAACATCACTGTTTGCTCCTGTCTGCAGAACATCTGCCTCCTCTTCTCAGCTGCTGACCACATCACACAAAGCATCACTAGCACTGCTATTCATCCTAATTTCTTTCTTAACCTGAAATATTCAGTACAGGCTGGGTCTGTACATTTGTCTGATTATTAATTAACATTTTTGATATCTAAGAAGATCTACATCCTGCACAGCTTGGCGTTCATTTTCTGTGCTTTGCTCTCTTTGCTTTTTTTGTATTTTTACTCTCCCACCTTTATTTGGTCATTTTCATAGAAGTGGGACTGCTAAACAGATTTTTTTTTCTTTTTCTCAACTTGCAGCTGATTGCCAGGGGTGCAGATAAGGCAAACAGGTAGGATATCTCAAGGACAGGAACTGTGGACATTCCAGTCCTCCATCATCCTGGCAAATGTTTGCTCCCTGGCTAACGAAATTGATGAAGTGCTGCTTCTTCACTTCAGAAAGTCCGACTCATGTAGATCTGCCTCCCTTTGGTTCACTGAAACTTGGTTTAATGAACACACACAGGAATGAGATCCACATCGTCTGTGGATGGGGTCAACAAGGCCTTGGCCTCCGTCTGCTTCCATAGTTTCCCATGCCGCTGGTGGGTCCACTGGGGAACGGCGACATCACACGCCTGCACGTCTTTGACCCCCTCACTCAGAGCCTTTTTGTCTTGGGAGAACCTACCAGGGGCATTAAGCCCCCTGCCTCTGGGTTCATTTGGGCATGTGGTGGATATCTGAGCAAAAAAGGCAAGGCTGTCGATTTAAAGGAATAGTACACCCAAAACATGATTAGCCTTCATTTTCTACTCACCCCCATGCTGAACAACACCCTGGAGTACTTTTTTGATATCTCAAATGCATCTGGAGATCTGGGAGGCTTCTTGCTGTCTGCTGACATTCAAATAATGGAGGTCCATGGCGCCCGAGGCAGAAAGGTCCATAAAAGTCCACAAAAAACGTGTCAATATTCCTCCATACTGCTCGTCCAATGTATTCCAAGTGTCCTGAGTGGGTAGCGTCCATAATTTACTCGAAACGAAGTCATTTAGAATGTTTTCACTGCAAAAAATATAAATCTCAATAAGTTATTTTTTCTTAAAATAAGTGTGTTTTTCCTTGATTTGAGGAGATAAGTAAGACACTTTGCCAATGGAACAAGACAATTTCCTTTTAAAATAAGAAAAAACTATTTTATCGTCTTATTTCAAGTAAATATTATCTAACTATCTTATTTTAAGAGTGAAAACACTCATTCCATTGGCAAATCATCTTATTTACCTGCTCAAATTAAGGCTAAATATACTTAATTTAAGCCATTTTTTACTTATTTCTGGATTGTTTTTGCAGTGTAGAGCATAAACAGTAGTGTATGGGACTTCCTAAAAGCGCGCGCCTGCGCGTTCATGACGCTACGGAAGCCGGCAGACCAAACCAGATGAAAGTGCGCATTCAGCGTCTGCTCTGCCGATAATGCAAGCGTAGAAGAAGAAATGTGCTGTTTACCTGTGCAAAGAAAGAAACAACGAAAGAAAAATGTCTGAGGACTTCAGTGTTGAGGAAGAGCATGAGTTCTTTGCCGAGCTGAATGCGCACTTTCATCTGGTTTGGTCTGCCGCGGTTTCCGTAGACTCGTGAACGCGCTTTTAGGAAATCCTATACACTACTGTTTATGCTCTAAAAACATTCTAAATGACTTCGTTTCGAGTAAATTCTGGACGCTACCCACTCAGGACACTTGGAATACATTGGACGAGCAGTATGGAGGAATATTGACACGTTTTTTGTGGACTTTTATGGACCTTTCTGCCTCGGGCGCCATAGACCTCCATTATTTGAATGTCAGCAGACAGCAAGAAGCCTCCCAGATCTCCAGATGCATTTGAGATATCAAAAAAGTACTCCAGAGTGGTGTTCAGCATGGGGGGAGTAGAAAATGAAGGCTAATCATGTTTTGGGTGTACTATTCCTTTAAGCTGGGCGTACACTGTATGATTTTTTTGCCCTTTTCCGGACGATTCTCCAGTCGTGCAGGAATTGGGCCGTCTTTCAGCCTGATCATGCATCGTGTAGCTGTACAGGGGGACCACCTCCCCATCAGGAATCGTAAAGTTGGGAGAAAATCAAGCATATTTGAAATTCAGTTAGGCGTCTTTAGGTCACATCAGAGCGTCGGGCTGCAGTGTGAGAACAAGCATTGTGAGCTGTGAACTTTTAAACCCAGCGGTTTCGTCGTATAGTTTGAGCTGTAGCTAAGTACAACGATGGAAAAAAATTGCCAGTGTATGCCCAGCTTTACCAGTTGGAGAAGGCTCCTTCTGTCCTCCTCTGCCTGCATCTTTTCAACCCGCCCACCACTTGCACATTCATTTTTATTGTTTGTTTGGAATCTTAGATAAGCCATTTAACACTTTTTTAAAATGAGAATGTTGGAGAACCAACTCCCCTCTTCCCATCACCACACAGCTCTGCATCCTCGGTTGGGGAAAGTAGACGTGTCCTAACAATGGTGGGTTTATTGGTGGTGGGATGCATGCATGTTGGAGCTGGATCACCAAGACTTGTATCATTAAAGTGGTTCTAAAAGCTCCATCCATTGACTCTGTACTGTGAAGTTCATGTCCCCAACAACAAAAAGAAATGCAGCCTGGCCTTTGCTAGAGCATTTGATTTGTAGCAAGATGACAGCGGAGAGGTAATTACTTAAAGCCACATATCATTTTGTCACCATGAGAACACAATGATGGGTCTCCCAGACGTCTGACGACCCACTTTCATCAGAGCGCGGCAGAGTGAAGGTCAGGTAGAGACAGAAGTATTGGACTCCACTCAGCGTGAGCGGCAAGGCCACATTAAATAGAGCCGTCTCTCCAACACGTAATCCCAGAAACACACCATCATTTCGCTGCTGGCTGTTTCAGAGGGAGTCACGTCTAGTTCAGGCGCTGGTCATCATGTCAGACCCAGGAATACGGAGAAGCGATATGATTGGATTACTGTGTTCTGCTTGCAGGAAGCGTAGCAGCCGTCTAGATCAAGTCACCTTGTCTCAGCGTGCATCCAGAGATAAGGACGGCCGCTCCCGGCTGTTCAGGGATCTCATTTGGTTAATGTTCTGATGTAATGTTAGACACAAGAGAAAGGTAAAAAAAAACAAAACACTCTGAATGTCAAAGGTCACCTCTAAAACTCAGAGCGATTTCAAACAATGATTGAACCAGACTGACGTGAAGCAGTGTCTTCCTGTCCTCCTGCTCCGCCCGCTCCACCACCAACTAATCAGGTTTAGATTTCCATCTCCGGGCTCCGTCTATTTATCTTCTGCTTTAGTCATGTAACATCAGATTTTAATTTTCTTATACCACCAGAATATCTCTACTAAAGGAATCATGTTGTTAGCAGGTTAATGGTATTATAGTAGCATTGGGGGGAGGCTACTATTCCAGTCTTGATTATTTTAGGAGGTCATGAATTAAAGTAATAAACATTCTCACTTTAAACAAGCGTCCCACATCGATCTGAAGATAAATCCTCAAAGTTTCTGCTTGCAGAAGACTCTTATACATGACAAAATGTACGCCCTGTTTTTGGGACGTTTTCCTTTGCTCACATGTTCAAAAATTCACAAGCTGCAGCAGCTGGAGTTGGAAACATTGAACTTTAGCTGCTGGATGCACCTCATCAACTAATGAGAGAAGCTGATCTGGGAGCTGGCAGGGAGTCAGACGCAGCACTGCTGATGCAGAGCGCTATGATCACTCCTCTGAAACAGTTTATTAACGCCTAAATTAACTTCAAATGTAGAAACCTGCCGGCAGAATATGTTGGCTTTTATTATCCTGCTGCCTGCAGTTTGTAGCACAGACCTGAAAAACGCTAACATCTACTTCCAGCCGCCACCAACAGGAGGGGAAAACCCCCCAGAGGCGAGCGGGCCTGAGGCAGCTGCTGCTGGGGATTCCCAGTGACAGCGCAGCGCCGGTATGTGGGGGTCTGAGCGGAGAAATAATCTTTGAAGGCAGGATGGTAATCTGGATGAACTGACTGCGCATAATCCCAACTAAAATCCTGGCCAGGAGCAATACTGTGCATAAGACCCACCCATCATTTTAAAGCTCTCCTCATTGGCTGCCACTTAATGTCAACCATTTCTGGAAAAGTCGCTACGTTAACGTGTAAGGATGGGGAAAAGAGCAGACCGTCTTCGCTAAATGAGCCATGCTAGGAGTGACCTACCGAATGACGTTGTCACTACCTGACCGTCTGGGAAGCACGATTCGTCCTGCGCATGCGCAAACAGATATACATATGGGTGTTATTATGGTACTAAAATTACGAAAGAATGCTATTACACATCTTTATAAAACGTTTTCCGACTTTTGAGACAATGTTGATGCTTTTTAAATTTTTAAATTAAAAATTTTTAAAAAATTGGATATCTGGATGTGCAAATTAGCTGATGGCGCTTCCGGGACGGATCGGGCCCCCTGACGGATCGTGCCTCTGGGACGGATCGTGTCTCTGGGACGGATCGTGTCTCTGGGACGGATCGTGTCTCCGGGACGGATCGTGTCTCTGGGACGGATCGTGTCTCCGGGACGGATCGTGTCTCTGGGACGGATCGTGTCTCCGGGACAGATCGGGTAGTGACAGACGTGTTTGACTGGGACACTACGTTTGAAGCGATAGCGACCTAACAAGGAGCAAAACCACCAGAACCAACATGGTGAACAGACATTTTGGTGGATTTTAGATTTCCACTAGAAATTGATTTATAGCTTTACAAGGTTTCACGATTAACCCTCACAAAAACAATTTGATACATTTCAAAAACGTACAAAAGAAAATTTTAATAAAAAAAAAAAAAGCTGGTAGTGACAGATAATTATGTATAAAGGATCACAGAGAACAGGACGGGCGGTTAGGGTTAGAGAAGAATGGCTCCACTCTGAGGACCATATAAAGACAGAATATCTTAATTATCTGGCCTAAAGAAAGACTTATGAGACAGAAACACCTCAACCAGCAGCAGCAGCAGCAAGTGCCCTGCTCCCCTTCCCGCTGCGCACCCTTCACACCCGCGACTCAGAGCTCCAACAGCCTGGGAATAAACTGTCCTGACTGCACTTTCACAACATCATCAACATTCTTCACTTTGTGGGAGCTCAGAGAGGATAGGAGGCTAGCAGAGTGGTGGATTAGGAGAGAGAGGGAGGGAGAAGACGGAAAGAAGAAGCATGGAGGGGGGGGGGGATCAAGTGTGAGTTTATGTAACCAAGGTCAGCCAAAGGAAAAACACCCAAAAACAGCGAGACCGCAAGGCAGGAGGACTGGTGCTAGGAGGGCGAGTCCGAAAACAATCAGCGACACGTCACAGTGGAGGGGGGGGGGACTGGTAGCACGGCCTAAGCTTCTGGTTTGGCACCAGAGGAGCATTATGGGATGGCTGCAGCCTCTTTAAATAGCTGTAAACTGGTGGGGTGGGGGACCTGAAAACCAAAACTCTTTCTGACTACAGATGAAGTTCATTCTAACGGGATGGCGTCTCTTCCTGCTAAATGTTCAACTTTAAACTCAGAATCTAAGGATTTTAGCAGCAACCTCAATTATTAACACAATAGCGGGGCTGGCCTCTGATTGGCCGAGGTAATAAGGGAACATTTCGCAGGATTTGTAATTTAAAAATGTTTAAGTCTGCCCTCGATTATCCTGAATATAGATCCATTAAAATCCAAACGATCACCTCTGCTGTCTGATTTATTCTGTCGTTAGTTAAATAGTTTGTAACATTTAAGGAAATTAAAAGACGAGTTTAAAATATGCTGGGGGTTTACTCCAGTATCTAATCATTTTTGTCATTTGAGCGTTGAAGAAACAGAATAAAGTATAAAGTTATGACAGATCTTATTGAAAAGAATCAATATAAAAGGCCTTTATTTTTCACTCATTCACGTTATTATGTTTCATGTATAGAAATAAAAAATCAAATAGTTTCCATATTCAGTTTTCTGTTTTGTCCCACAGGAGCTGTGAACCCCACAGATGAATGAATGAATGAATGCAGGTTTCCTACCAGAAGCTCACTGCCTTTCTCCTCCCAGTCCAGATGGATCCATGGCTCCCATTAGCATCTGTCAAAACCTGCAAGAAGGCACAGAGTTGGATTAGAAAATGAGAAGGCAGCAGCTACAAGACCCGTCTCCAGAGGCCCGTCCGACACACCATGCAGCACTAACAGCACATCAGCTCAGACTCGTGAAGCCAAACTTTTTCATACATGTGAAATAAGAAATGAAACGAGTTTGAACTTTCTGTGATGAAAGTAAAATTCATTGCAATGGAGCAGAAGCTTCTGGTAGAGGACTGAACAGACCAAGACCTCCTTCAGTCTAGGTCTCCCTCCTGCTGGGAGACGGACTAAGCACAGCTTATCTGGGCTGGATGTGATTGAGTTTGTTTGTTTATCCGGAGGTTATCCTACCAATCAGATTAGGATACTAAGAAAGAGCTACAGTTTCCATGAAGCACCAATTTTAGAAATTGTTTCACACAGTTTTGCTGCCAGAGGGGAAACAGTCGACCAAAGACATCAGAGAGACGCCGTCGACCAAAGACCTCCGAGAGACGCAGTCAACCGAAGACCTCAGAGAGACGCAGTCGACCAAAGACCTCAGGGAGACGCAGTGAACCAAAGACCTCAGAGAGAAACAGTCAACCAAAGACCTCAGAGAGACGCAGTCAACCAAAGACCTCAGAGAGAAACAGTCGACCAAAGACCTCAGAGAGACACAGTCGACCAAAGACCTCAGAGAGACGCAGTCGACCAAAGACCTCAGAGAGACGCAGTCAACCGAAGACTTCAGAGAGACTCAGTCAACCGAAGACCTCAGAGAGACTCAGTCAACCAAAGACCTCAGAGAGACGCAACTCAACCATAGACCTCAGACAGACGCAGTCAACCAAAGACCTCAGAGACACGCAGTCAACCAAAGACCTCAGAGAGAAACAGTCAACCGAAGACCTCAGAGACTCAGTCAACCGAAGACCTCAGAGAGACTCAGTCAACCAAAGACCTCAGAGAGACACAGTCAACCAAAGACCTCAGAGAGACGCAGTCGACCAAAGACCTCAGAGAGACGCAGTCGACCAAAGACCTCAGAGAGACGCAGTCGACCAAAGACCTCAGAGAGAAGCAGTCGACCAAAGACCTCAGAGAGACGCAGTCGACCAAAGACCTCAGAGAGACGCAGTTGACCAAAGACCTCAGAGAAACGCAGTCGACCAAACACCTCAGAGAGATGCAGTTGACCAAAGACCTCAGAGAGAAACAGTCAACCGAAGACCTCAGAGAGAAACAGTCAACCAAAGACCTCAGAGAGACACAGACAACCAAAGACCTCAACACACAGCTAGTCAACTTTATAAAAACCTCCAGATGAGGAACTCCATCTGAAGTTAAGTTATTTTCTCTGTGATATCTCTGTATCTGAGTAACTCAAACTGACTACTTTAAAACATAGCACCTTCTGCTGCACTTTTCTACTGAGCACTTGTCAGTTTCACACGGTTTTATTTCTGATAGCAAGGAGTAGCTAGCCTAGGCTAGCGCTAGCTTAGCATTGCTATTGCTTCTCTCTCTCCCTCC
The DNA here is from genome assembly GCF_016077235.1 of Cyprinodon tularosa. NCBI lineage: Eukaryota > Metazoa > Chordata > Actinopteri > Cyprinodontiformes > Cyprinodontidae > Cyprinodon > Cyprinodon tularosa. The sequence goes on from NW_024038968.1 coordinate 44,161, forward strand.
CTTGACTCTTTTCCAACTCTTCCTTCTTCCTCTCCTCTCTCCTGCTCTCTGTGTCAGATGTTCAGTTATTCCTCTGCCTCCTTTAGTGATAATGGGATGTGTAATAAGTGTAGTATTTTTGTAGCTTTGGAGGCGAGGGTGTCAGAGTTAGAATCCAGGCTTCAGGCTGTTAAACATCCAGGAGTTAAAGTAGGCCCCCCATGTAGCTGTCCTCCAAAAGTGCCTGAGCAGCCAGGCGATTGGGTAACTGTACGCAGAAAGCGTAGTCGTGGATTTCTGCCCACTGGTCACCACCAACCCGTTCACGTTTCTAACCGGTTTTCCCCACTCAGTGACACACCCACTGAGAAGCCCACTCTGGTGATTGGCAGCTCCATAGTCAGAAACGTTGCATCAGAGACAACAGGGACCATAGTCAAATGTTCACCGGGGGCCAGAACGGGCGACATCAAATCCTACCTGAAACTACTGGCTAGGATAAGGTTAAATACAGTAAGATTGTTATTCACGCTGGTGGTAATGACACCCGGTTACGCCGATCGGAGGTCACTAAAATTAGTGTGGCTTCGGTGTGTAAGTTTGCCAAAAAAATGTCGGACTCCGTAATTTTCTCTGGTCCCCTCCCTGATCTGACCAGTGATGACATGTTTAGCCACATGTCGTCATTCAACCGCTGGTTGTCTAGGTGGCGTCCTGAAAACAACATGGGCTACATTAATAATTGGCAATCCTTTTGGGGAAAGCCTGGTCTGATTCGGAGAGACGGCATCCATCCCACTTTGGATGGTGCAGCTCTTCTTTCTAGGAATCTGGCCACATTTATTAGTCCTCCAAAACCCTGACCCCCCAGGGAGCAGACCAGGAAGCAGAGTTGTAGTTTAACACACATCTCTGCAGCTTCTCTACTGTTACCTACTCTTTACTCCATCCAGACAGTGTCTTGTCCACGACCAAAATCTAATAAATTAGCAAAGATTCCCAAAGGAGTAAATCATGATAATCTAATTAAAATCAAAATAACTTCAATTGGGGAAAAAGTTAAAACAATTAAATGCGGTCTGTTTAACATAAGATCTCTTTCCTCTAAAAGTCTGCTAGTTAATGACTTGATTTGTGATAATCACATTGACTTGTTTTGCCTTACAGAAACCTGGCTGCAGCAAGAGGATTATGTGAGCATAAATGAGGCAACTCCTTCAAGCTATTTAAATTTTCACATCCCCAGAAGTTCTGGGCGAGGAGGAGGAGTAGCAACAATCTTCCAGTCTGACTTACTGATTACTCCCAAAACAGTTAATACCTACAACTCTTTTGAACATTTAACCCTTAATTTCCCTGATCCAAATTTCAAGGCAAGAAAACCTCTTCTTTTTGTAACTCTGTATCGTCCACCAGGTCCTTACTCTGAATTTTTAGATGAGTTTTCAGAGTTCCTTTCTGACTTGGTATTAAATACTGACAGGGTCATCATAGTGGGAGATTTTAACATCCATGCTGACATTGAAGGCGATAGCTTAAGAGCAGCCTTTAATGCTATCTTAGACACTATTGGCTTTGTTCAAAATGTGAATAGTCCCACGCATTCTCATCTTCATACTTTGGATCTTGTGCTGACATACGGCATAGAATGTGAAGAAATAACAGTATTTCCTCACAACCCTGTCCTCTCTGACCACTTTCTAATAACCTTCAGGATTACTTTAACAGAGTTCTCCTCCCCCAAAAGAAGGTTCAATTTTAGTAGATCTTTATCAGATAGTGCAGTTATAAATTTTAAAGAATCTGCTTCACTTTCTCTCTCCTCTGTGTCACTGAGCAGTGCTGCAGAGTGCAAAAGCATAGCTTATTCCCCTTCACAGGTTGATGATTTTGTTGAGGGGGTTGCTAGTTCTCTGTGTACTGCCTTAGACAACGCAGCTCCTTTGAAAATGAAAACCGTTAAAAATAGAAAGCTTGCTCCTTGGTTTAATGCAGAGCTGCGTACTTTGAAGCAAAATGCTAGGAAACTGGAGAGAAAATATCGCTCCACAGGCCTGCGAGAGTCCTTCCTAGTCTGGAAAAATGGTTTACTGCTGTATAAGAGGACCCTTTGTAAAGCAAGAGCAGCATACTTCTCCTCATTAATAGAGGAGAATAAGAATAATCCTAGATTTCTTTTTAATACAGTTGCCAAACTCACCCAGAGCCATAGCTCTGTTGAACCGTCCATTCCACCTGCTCTTAGCAGCAATGATTTTATGGGATTCTTTATAAATAAGATTGATCTTATTAAAAATAAGATCATAAGCACTCCTCTATCCGCGATTGTACCTGAGGTAGTCATGGAATCTGAACCGGGTTTAGACTGCTTTGATCCAGTTGAACTTTCTGAATTAGCAAAATTATTGTCTTCATCTAAGACTTCAACTTGTATGTTAGATCCAGTTCCAACCAGGTTATTTAAGGAGGTATTCCCTTTGATCTCCTCCTCCATTTTAGATGTAATTAATCTATCTCTGTTACAGGGATATGTACCTAAAGCTTTTAAGGTTGCTGTAATTAAACCTCTGCTTAAGAAACCGTCTCTTGACCCAGATTACTTGGTTAATTATAGACCTATATCCAATCTTCCTTTCTTATCCAAAATTCTTGAGAAAGTAGTTGCCAAACAAGTTTGCGATCACTTCCACCATAATGAACTTTTTGAAGAGTTTCAGTCTGGCTTTAGAGCTCATCATAGCACTGAAACAGCTCTGGTGAAAGTCACTAATGATATTCTCATGGCCTCAGATAATGGACTTGTATCTGTGCTCGTCCTGTTGGATCTCAGTGCTGCATTTGATCCAGTTGATCAGAATATTCTTTTAGAAAGACTTGAATATTTTGTTGGAATTAAAGGAACAGCACTAGACTGGTTTAAATCTTATCTATCTGATCGAATTCAGTTTGTTCATGTTAATGACAAATCTTCCACATGCTCACAGGTTACCTGTGGAGTACCACAGGGATCAGTGCTAGGACCAATTCTCTTTACTTTATACATGCTCCCAATTAATTTCCACTGTTATGCTGATGATACCCAGCTATATCTGTCTATAAATCCAGATGAAGCTAACCCATTACATAGATTACAGGCATGTCTGAAGACATAAAAACCTGGATGACTCTTAACTTTCTGCTTCTGAATGCAGACAAAACAGAAGTTATAGTCTTTGGACCAGAGTCTCTGAAAAAGAAGCTGATTAGTCAGTCACTTCATTTGGATGGGATTAAACTGATTTCAGATAATAAAGTAAAAAATCTTGGTGTTATTTTTGATCAGGACCTGTCATTTAAATCCCAGATCAAAGAGGTTTTTAGAATATCCTTCTTTCATCTGAGGAATATTGCAAAAATGAGAAATCTCCTGTCCAGGGGTGATGCTGAGAAACTAGTCCATGCATTTGTTACTTCAAGGCTGGACTATTGTAATTCTTTACTATCAGGAAGTCCACAAACTGTAGTTAAAAGCCTTCAGCTGATCCAAAATGCTGCAGCCAGAGTTCTGATGAAAATGAAAAAGAGAGATCATATCTCGCCTATCCTGGCTTCTCTTCATTGGCTTCCTGTTAAATCCAGAATAGAATTTAAAATCCTCCTTCTCACATATAAAGCCTTAAATGGCCAAGCTCCATCTTATATCAGAGATCTGATTGTTCCTTATGTTCCTAACAGAGCACTTCGCTCTCAATCTGCAGGTTTACTAGTGGTTCCTAGAACTTCTAAAAGTAGAATGGGAGGCAGATCTTTTAGTTCTCAGGCTCCTCTCCTGTGGAACCAACTACCAGTTTTAGTCCGTGAGGCAGACACCCTGTCTACTTTTAAGGCTAGGCTTAAAACTTTCCTTTTTGATAAAGCTTCTAGTTAGAGTGGCTCAGGTTGTCCTGAGCTATCTCTATAGTTCTGCTGCTATAGGCTTAGACTGCTGGAGGACATAGGGACCCCTTTTTCATCATTCTGCTTCATTCTCTCTCTATTCTCCCACTCTGCAGAATCTGTTAGTTCAATCTCTAACCTTCTGCTCTCTCTGCTTTTCCTCAGAGTAGCTTTGCCTCGTCTGTTCCTGTTTGGCTGTGACTCCATCCTGGAAAGAAACATCAGCTGTGCTGCTGCCATCAACACCCTTGTTTATAGATGTTGGAGATCGGCCTGTTTTCCAGTGTGGTCCTGTTTCTCTGACCGTGACTGAGTGGATGTGCTCTCTTCGTCCTCTGGAATGGGAGCTGGCTCGGAGCTCGTCTGCCTGGCTGTGTGTTTCCTGGACGGGGCCGCCTTTTACAGCTGCTTTTTGTGTCTCTGCTTCTTTTTCTATGTCTGCTTCTGTCTCCTTGAACCCCAGTGGGCCTCAGCAGATGGCCGCTCACACTGAGCCTGGTTCTGCTGGAGGTTTCTTCCTGTTAAAAGGGAGTTTTTCCTCTCCACAGTCGCTACAAGCATGCTTGGTGTGAGGGATTGTATTTGAGTCAATGAGTCAATGCAATCAACTGGTTTTCCTTAGACAGAAAACTTTGTATCAATTTGACTGTATGATCTGGTTGAACTGTAAAGTGCCTTGAGATGACATGTGTGTAAATAAACTGCATTGAATTGAATTGGATCGGCTTCCATCACCAGGCATGTTGGGATTCTTTTAGACATGAGCAGTTTCCTCTGGCCATTTAAACTCTTGGCTGTTATTGTCTTTATCCGTTGCTTTGGACTCATAGCTCCTTCATGTGGGAAACCAAAGGCAAGATTTGTGACTTTGCTCTAATTCACAGATTTTTCACACGTTCAAACATCGGTTTTAAAAAACGAAACAAAGATGTTGCTACTTAAGCCATCAGTATGGTGGGTCAGGTCAGCTTATATAGCGGCTAAATTACACACTGTGAGGCTTTAGTTCAACAGGAGCGAACCTGATGCGACGCACCGAAAGCAGCATTCTCTGAGGATGGAGATGACTGGATTCAGGACATTCCAGGCTCTGTGGCCTCTCTGACCATTAAACCAGCTGCCAACTTTAGTCAGGCCTCTCTTTGTTAAGAAATGTAGAGTGACTCAACTTGTGACACGGTCTGTTCCCCCCAGCTTTTCCAAAAGAAACGAGTCTGTCTGGAGAGACACCCATCCGGACGCGGCGTGGCCACACCGAGCCTCGGCTCATTCCCAGCAAGTTATTAAAAAACAGAAACACAAACGTCTCAAACGTTTCACTGAACAAAAGGAAACCAGAAGGCAGGAACTTCACAACACGGATCACAACAACGCCACAACCTCTCTGTTTACTCTTTTTGAAACCCACACTGACAGCGTTTCCCATGAGGCATCACTGCTCTGTAATTAAACTACAGACATTCAGGTCCTTCACTCTTTAGTCACATAAAATACAAAAATGTTGGAAAGAGATTGAAAATATTGTGCTTCATCTTCAACCTGATTCACTTTAGATTCATCAATCCTTAAAAGAATATGGTTATATAACTGCTGCTGAACTAAACTTTATATTTTTACCTTCCTGTATTCTATTATTGACCAAGCAAGGAAGTTATTAGGCATAAAACCTTCAACAACTTAAAGGAATTCATTTTAAATTTAAAAACATTGCAAAAAGAGATCAATAAAATCCAACAGACAGTTGCTCAGGGGCAGAACATCAGTTTTGTAAAGATTGTTTGTTGATCATTCAGAAATTCTACGGATAAAGAAACTGATTAAAAACTGTAGAAATGATGTGAATATAAAAGCTTAAAGCGATGACAACGGGGGATTTTAAAGGTAGAGAAGATCACCTACCAAACTCAGGCCGATCAATCGGTGCAGCCTTAACGGTCTACAGCAACCAAATAAAGAAAATCATCAACCACTAAAGGTCCGGAGAACTAAATTTAACTCTCAATTAAAATTAGTTGTTTATGCATCCATATTATACATTGAATTTTTAAATTAAAAAAATATAAAAACAAAACAATATAAAATTTATTGTATTTGAACTAGAGAACAACAATCGTTCAGTTGGGTATATAAACAATTTCCTGATTCCCATATTTTCTCAAACACCTGAACTGAGCGTTTGTTATTTTCTTTCTTTTTTCTGTCTTAATGTTGGCAGTGGGCTTTAGGCTGCCCTGCAAGGCTTTAAACCTGGGTTTAAATGGAGACTAAGCCATTCTCAAGCACATATCAAGGAGCTCATTTTGAGCCTGGATCCAGATTTATTGTTGATTCTGTTCATGGTGGAGAATCCTGCTTCACAGCAGCAGGTTGAGCCAAACATCCTCTAAATGTGCAGGGTCATCTTTGAGCACGCCATTTCACTTTTCTTTCACCAGTTCACCGCAGTTCTTCCAGCAGTCCACACTTTCTCTGCTCTCTTTTTCTCATGGTCTTCTCCTTCTTTCCCATCGCCCGGCTTGCCACAGGTTTGCCTGCTGTGTCTAGAAGTAGCAGCAGCAGCAACCCAGACTGACAGCTCATTGGCTCATTTGGATCACGTGCAGCCTGGAGCCGGACGCTCCCCAGGGCTTTATCGTATTAACAGGAGAAGAGGAGCAAGGGAAATTAGACTACATGCTGTAATTTATAAATGTTTTAAATCCGGTTGAGTCCGGATTAGCTAGAAAGGGGGGTCCGGATCTTGACCCTGGTCTGCTAATTGATGACCTCTACTCTACGCTCATATTCTTACTGGATTCCTTCTAACTGGTTACCTGCAGGTTATCAGTCACACTGTGTCCCCAGGGAGCATTTCTGTAAGACATGCTGCTACACCACAAGGTGTCCTGGGTCACATCACAAAAGTCCATTTAGCAGAATCCTCTCTAGGGCCAGACATCCACTGTACGATTTTTCCAACTGGTGTATTATAAGTTAGCTACATCTCACATTGTACGATTACACCGCAGGGTTTAAAAGTTCGCAGCTCCCAATGTACGTTCTTCCACTTTACAGCCCCACGATCTGATGCGATCTACCTGCTCACACTGTACATCCAAAAACACGTTGATCCATGGCCACGGGAATCCAGGGTGCCGGGAGTGCTTCAGCACCCCCTAGAGGCGAGAGGGAGATTTTAAAAAAGAATTATTAAAACTTAAAAATTATTGTATAAATAACAAAATTTTGTTTTGTAAATTTAAATAACATTTCCATTCCTTAAAGTGCAGCAAAGGAACAATATTTTGCACAATTTATAAGTAAAAAAAATGTATATATATTTTGGGAAATTAGTTTTTTTTTCATTTTACTATTACATGAATTTGGATTTTAATTTAATAATTTTGAGGCCAACACAAGTTTATAGATGTTACGTTGTCATGGCAACGTAAAGCAAGCTAGAATGTGGTGACTCGCTCATGATAGCAGAGTAGTAAATTTACTGAAATATGGCATGGAAGCTGCTTTCGGATTGGTCCCCTCATGAGAGACTTTATCTCCCTGACCTCAATGTGCACCTGAACATTTGGACACCTGCAACCATGGCAACCTGCCTGTAGTAGCTAAGAGTAAGAGCATGGCGCCGCCGTGCACTTTCAGTGACTCTGCATTTAACCCATCCCCTTGCGGAGCAGAGTGGGGTTCAGGATCTTGCTCAGGGACCCAGAGTGGCAGTCTGTGGGAGTGGAGCTTGAACTTAAAAGCCTCGGGTTTTCAAGCACAATGCGCTGGACCTCCACTCCCCAGAGTTGCCATTAGGCATCTTGACCCAGATGACTTGATCAATTATAGACCTATATCCAATCTTCCTTTCTTATCTAAAATTCTTGAGAAAGTAGTTGCCAAACAAGTGTGCGATCACTTCCACCATAATGAACTTTTTCAAGAGTTCTGTCTCCTTGAACCCCACTGAGCCTGGTTCTGCTGGAGGTTTCTTCCTGTTCAAAGGGAGTTTTTCCTCTCCACTGTCGCTACAAGCATGTTTAGTGTGAGGGATTGCTGAAGAGTCAATGAGTCGATGCAATCAGCTGGTTTTCCTTAGATAGAAAACTTTGAATCAATCTGACTGGATGATCTGGTGAACTGGAAAGTGACCTGAGATGACATGATGTGAATTGGAGCTATAGAAATAAACTGAATAGAATACAAATTGAGTAGATCAGATAGACAAAGCCCTCGGCTCTGATGGACCCCCGCTGGTGACCCCTCAGTCTGGCCGGGTGGGCGGTCCCCGTCCTTCAGCCTCATTTACAGACGGCAGGAAGCAGATATTTGTGACTGTGTGGCCTGCTGCCATAAAAAGGAAATCTGTTTCAGATCATCATCATCATCCGGTTCAAACTAATGGATAAACAACAATCACTGCCTTCCTTCTCTAGAGAAAATGATCTTTAAGATCCTCAGTTATGAAGTTATTAATATGAAGCTACTGATTTGATGTTAAAGAAATCAAAGAGCTATAAAGTGGCTTTTAAACATATTTTGCTCTACAAAATATATTTGGCATTCTTCAGAGAGGATGCAAACAGGAGAAAGACTTTATCCACCTTAAATGCCATTGGTTGGATGAAGGCTTAATGAACACGTGAATCAGTGCTAAATAGTTCTGATGAACAAAGTCAGAACCGTGTCCACATCTATCAGACGTTAGATTAATACATAACGCAGTCTGACCGACTCCAGGAACTAAAAGGCTGAAGATAAACATAAGAAACCGGAAACAAACGGCTGATCTGTCACCCTGTGCAGGTTAGCATGGGTGCAAACTGGAAATCAGGCCATAACCTTCTGATTATCCACCACTATGTTGGGCACTGGGTCACAGGGTCACTGCAGTGATCAATATACACCACAGTGAGCATGTGTTGCCAATAAAGCTTCGGCGGGGGGGTGGATGGCTGGCTGCACTGCTGATATCTGTCCTGGTCTTAGTACCCTCAGCAGATATTTAGAGGTTGGCTCATTTGTCATAAAGTGTTTAACTTCTACTTCTATTGAACTTCTTTTCGTTGTCACAGTGAAGCTGAAATAATAAAAATAAATAAGCTGATTTAACACATCGGCGCCGGAGCAACATGTGAGCGGGCATTCAAATCAAAAGAAGAAGGACCTGCTGAACACAAAGGATGCTGGGTATTCTGATGGTTTGAGAAGTGCAGTCATTAACCAAGCGCCGGGAAAGGACACGGCACACGGAGAGTCCACTGATGGCGGATCAACGGCTCGCCAATCCCAACGCTCTGCTGCTTCAGACAGACTCTTCTGTTTGGTACCAGCTGCTTTCTAAAGGTTAATATGAGACAAACTGTTATTTTACTTTAGATACGCAGCCACAATTTAGCAGATTTCTAGTTAAAGAAAAACAGGAAATGCTTTAAATTGACGGTAAACGATGAATTAAACTAAACTCCTTATCAAATCACTACTCTCTATAGTTGAAAGCATGCATTGCAGATAAATGAACAGGTCTAAGATTATGGAGAAGTTTAGCTGCTAACAACTAGCTACACACAAGGGCAGATTTAGGAAATTTGGGGCCCTAGGCAAAGACGGGCAGGGGCCCCTCTGAATGAGAAGACATCAAACAGCCCCATTCTCCAGATAGAGAAATGTTAATAGAATAGACATCCATTATCTGTTCTAGGTTGTGTCCCTCTCTTCTTGTTTTCCTCTCTATGGCCCCGTCCACACGAAGTCAAACCCTGGCCTAAACGCACAAATTTTTCACCAAACCAGCCTCTCATCCACACGAAGCCGGCGTCTCGGGGGTCTGTAAACGATCTTTTTTTTATTCAGCCTTCAGAGTGGAAAGATTTCGAAACGCCGTTTTCGCGTTTCCATCTTTACGCTCTAACCGCATATTTTTTTTTACACGCATGCGTCATAGCGTCGCCTCTACACACGCATGCGCGAGACAGGATCACAACAACAATGGCGCCGTTGCTGCTAATGCTACTCACCCTGCTGTCGGGCTTACAACAGAATCTTCTTCTGGAATATCTCCAGGAAGAACAGAGCAATATCGACCACATAGTTCAGCACCTGAATTTGACTGAACCACCAAAATGGACCCGCAGGGCAACCATGTATAAATATTAGTGCGCATGCCCAACATTTCGTCGCCTATTTTTGCTTTGGCACCACAGCGCCACTTACAGGCCTGGCATACATTTTGCAGCGTTTTCATGCATTCGTGTGGACGATCACATTTATTTTACGTCTCCGTCTTTAAGACAAACGTTCTGGAAAATATTAGCGTTTCGTGTTCGTTTTGACTTCGTGTGGACGTTTTGTACTCGGCTGACTTTTCATGCTGTCTCTAAAGGAATGAAAGATTTTTTCCAAGCACTAAGCTCACTTAGCTGATTGCTCCTTCCTGTGTTTCCAAAAAGGCCAAAGTAAATAACCCAGTCCTTCTTTTCACTGTAGACAAGCCATGATCTGCTTATCTGTTCTCCATTTTTCATTTGGATGAAATAATAGCTGCATGAATCATGACAGCAGACAAGATAGAGGAGAGCAGGAGGCGGGGTTACCAATCTACTCGCTCTGGAGAGCAGAGTTCGCTGCTTTTAGATGTTGTCTCCAAAGTCTCCAGTAGCAGAAAAAAGTCTCTAGATTTGGCGCTAGGAGCTTTTTAGAAATCAAAGTGCTAGAGGGGTCTGAAAAGTGGCTAAATATAGCGACTAAAGCGCTAAGTTGGCAACACTGCTCTTTGCATGGTTTGTTTTCAAATGGTTTGCTGCTGTCTGTTTGGACCTTTCTGAACATGTGCAGCAAATGGACTGATCCAATATGGTGGACACTGAAGGGGGGGGCTGAGACACACCTAATATTATCAGCGTTCTGATGGCATTTTAGCTAAAGGATTTTTATCAAAGACATAATTAATGTGAACAAATAAGGAATATTTGCATTAACCATACATGTAAACTGAGTTTTATTGGGACCCCAGGAACTTGTAGTATTGCCTAATGGTAAACCCCCCCCAGCTGCAGGCCAGATTCTGTACCTTGTACTCTGCTGCTTCCAGCCTGTGTAGAAAAGCTGTTCTAGAAAGCACAGTTCAGGCTGCAGCTCTGCTAAAAGACTCCAGCTGAGTTTAGGGTTTAATCTGCTGCTGAAAGCCGGTTTGAATGGATCCTGTAGTTGGGTTTGCATGTTTCCTAAAACTCAATGAGCCGTAGCATCCTCACTACTGCCTGCAGGTATAGCTGGTGTGTTTTGGCAGCTTTTGCTTTCAGCAGAGCAGGAAGACAATGGTAAAGGAAAAGAAACTGTAGCATTCCTGCTGTCAGAGATAAAGTTGGATACGTCCTCAGCTCCACGTCTAAAACACCACTGACCTAGAACAGCCTCCATAAGGCTGTGAAAAGCTCAAAGGACTTTAGTTTAAAACGGTTAACATGAGGAACTATTTCTTGGGTTCCACCTGGTTTAGTTAAAGCAGGAATTTGACCTGCTGCCGGAAACCAAAGAACATGAAGCTTCTGTCAAAGTTACCTGGAATCAGAGAAAACCTGAAAAGGTCAATGAGAACCAGAGCATCATTATGGATGCATGATCAGCCAGTAACACATTAACGGCCTGTTTCATAGCTGGCAGCTAGCGTGTGATGAGCACTGCACTGAATCATTTGAAATGTTTGCGGTCTTCCATTAAACAGGAAGTTAGAAATGTCTGCAGAATGGGAACGATCCACGACGTGCTGCATCGTCTGCTCAATTTGTTTCTGCAATCCACGTCACAGAAAAATCCAACGATGATGAAGAGCGGCTCTTCAAGAACAAAGACGCAGCAATCAGTTTCTTCAATATTTAAACTTTTAACTGCTAATACCGAAACTGATCCGATTCCAGAGCCGTTTCCAAAAAAGTGACAGAACAAACCACGAGACCAATAATCCAAGTTTGAAGACCTTCCTCAGCTCTGCACAGTGGAAGACGTTCGTCTGTTTCAATTTGCATGTTTTCTAAGCAAAAACAAGAACTCAACGCTATTTCTGACATTTTGAACTGAAAAAGCTTCCTGGATGGGAAGAGAAACGTCTTTAAACTTGGAAACAAAGTCCAGTGGATTGTTTTTAACTTTTTTGGAATGAATCTGACCTGGATGACTGAGAATCTCAAAACAGCACCAGAGCTCTTCTGACTTTGTTAGCGTCAGCATTAATGAGGATTAATTTTTTTTTTTTGTATGTTATAGACGCCTGTTTTATTACATATTTCTCTGGCCATGTATATTCCAGCATCCAGCTGCCATGCACGTGGGCATTGTCAGTTTCACTATAGCTCTGGTGAATTTCAATGGTGAAGTCCTCTGGAAATCTTCAATAATTGTTGTTGATTGCAGATGTGTCTAGTACGGAGGTCTTCAACAGGGGGTCCGTGACCCCTAGGGGGTCCTCGGAGGTACTGCATGGGGGTCACGAATGTTTTGGTTGATTAGACTTCTTTTTTTCCATTAAATGAAATGTCTTTAAATCCACATTAACATGAATTCATCACACTGTAGTAAACAGATAAATGGAGGCTGAAGATGTCTTTCAGATATCAATGCCAGTGGCGGTTCTAGACCAAATGTACGAGGGGGCCAGGAGGGGGCCAGCGTGTTTTCATGGGGGGCACAGAAAAGCAAAAAATAAAAAACAGGGCAAGGGATTCAAATATATTAAGAGAGCTGCATGAAATGAAATTTCTATTCAATTAGGTTTAATTATTGAAATTCTAGTTCTTGTTAGATCAATAGACATTCATAAATTTGAAATTGTACATATTTTTAACTTAATTGGAGTTAAAATTACGTTTTTTTTTTCTTAAAATCTGAATTAGAACTCAAGAAAAATGGATGAATTCTGCCGTAAAAATTAGAGGAATTTGTTTTGAAAAAAAAATAAAATTTAGCAGATGAAAACTGGGACGCTATCGCAACACCACTGAAGCTATAACTTTATTGTTTTTAAATTATTAGTAAAACAAAACTTGTATAGAAAAAAAAATAGATCCCAAGGGCCTATCAGTAATCATGTCTGTTCCAGCAAATATCATCATTAGATTTTCTTTGAATACTATGTCTTCAATACAGGGGCCAGGACATGATCTACAGGGGCCCTGGCCCTCGTCGGCCCCTGTCTAGAACCGCCTATGATCAATGCTCACATTCAGTGACACACAGGAGCTCTTTCAAGCTGGGCACCGTTTCATTCACAACACCTGTCCCATCAACCTGGAATCAGAAATACTTTAATAATCCCAGGGAGGGATTACTTTAGTTACATTACTCCATCTGTAATAGAGTGACTATAGGACCAGTTTGATAGAACACTATTTCATACAATATTAGGGGGTCCCCGCTCCATCTCGCCATCGATTTGGGGGGGTCCTTGGCCTGGAAAACGTTGAAGACCCCATGTCTAGTAGTTCCCATTGATTTAGCTTGTAAAGCGGGGAGAATGGCGCTAGGCTTACCGCACCGTGACGTCACTGCTGGAAGATGGCAGGAGGGAGGGGCTACTATAGTAACCCCTCCTATTTTTATTTTTTTTAAACTGATTAATGTTAAATTCACCACAAACGTATTAGTTTTAGGTATAAATAAGGTTCCAGTGATTATTCCTTGCTGACCGGACTTTTCCTGTAATGACCTTTGAAGTCCCTGATGAACAGAGACGTGCTTCATCAGCCATGCTTTGAGATCATCTGAGGCGCATAATCTACCAGTTTATCGATGCAGGTGTTCCCAGCAACCAAAAGGCTGCCCAGTATCACCAATATGACCAGTGTGGAGCCCACCATCTGCTCTGAACTTCAAACATGGGCTTTTCCCCCTCCATAGAAACTCTCCTCTTTCTCTCGTAAAGAGAACCCCCCCCACCGCCTCTAAAAGAGATTCAGTGGTGGGGGGGGGCTGCTGTTTGGAGAAAAAGGGCGTTTCTACGGAAACAGAGTTCACTCTTCTCATGGTTTCCACTGGACAACATTTCAAAGTGCTGCTTGTTGTCCTGCTCCTGTGACCTGCGGGGAAAAGCCTCCCTTGTCGCTCCGCAGTGAACGGCGCCTCTCAGCAGCCATCGCCGGCCAGTCGGCCGCAGCTAAAGCAGATTTATCTGAGATATTCTGATCAAGGATTAATGTGGATCCTGTCAGCAGGATGTATCACTGTAATTACAGGAACGTAAATCCAGTAGAAAAACCAAACAGGTTCCAGTTTCACAAAGTTTCTGTGAACAAAGCAGCATGGAAACAAAAGGCAGAGAACATTACCTCTGCAGCCGCACCCACTCACCTGAGGAGACTGAAGGAAGCAGCAGCCGTTTCTCACTGGCAGACCGGGAGGCAGACCTCCCCCAACCTCACATCCCCCTCCCTCCTTCAATAGCTGCTCCTTCCAGCCTCCTCAGCAACAAAAGACACAAAGGAGAAGGGCTACTTTCCCTCGTTACCTCCCCACACCCACTGCTTCACAAAGCTGACCGTGCACACAGCATTGCCTCCAGAAGGAACATTCCAGAACTGAGCCAAAATCAGCTGACCTGGATCACCTCGGACCTCTGAGGAGTTTGCAGAGCTGCATGCAGGTGCATGAAGGCATCTCGACAAGCTGGATTCACTCTGCATCCTTTAGGCGGATAAAAAGTGGTGGACACTTTTAATGAGGTTCCTTTTATGGACGGTTTAAACAGATGATTCTAAATTATCTGTAAACGCTTTATAAATCATTCAAAAGGTGAAGCTGAGCAGTTCGCAGCCAGATAGTGAGCTTAATCACTGCTTATATTCACCACGTCAAGTCACCACCTTACAACGGATTCATATAAAAACACTGAATGCATAATAATCTCTTAGGAATGATTTATAAAGTGTTTATAGATTCTTTAATATCACATCTTTAAAGCTTCTATAAAGGGAACCTTATTGTCTAATGGGACCTCAAAGTAAAACTATAAAAACTTAAAACAAATAAAGTTTTATGTTTATTTAAAGTTTGGTGTCTAAAATACTTCCTGGTTTGTTCAGATCAGAAGATTTTTAGCTGCCAGTCGAAAAACAGGAGCTTAGTCGATTTGTGTGTTGCATGGCTGGCCTGCAGCAGGTGATGACTGATGTCGTTCCCACAATGCATTGCTGCTTAGACAAAAACTACGGCCATGACTATCAGAAAAATTAAATGTCTCCACTCTTAAGACGTTTTTTCTTAGCTCTGCAAATGGAGCATTCCAGACATGAGCAAAGATAACATCCGCCTTTTATCTAATCTTAATCTGAGGTCTTATTAGTCTCCATTAAAACGATTAGAAGCTGCTTTAAAACAGAAGAGAGGATTAGTGCTCAGCTTGGAGGATTTTGTCTTTGAGAAGGGATCAAAACAGCAACAGCAGGATGTGTATTTGTGGAAGGAAGATTTTTACCTCTTCATCTCCTCTAAAGAGCATTTACTAACTAACAAATATGCACAGGCCGGTGTTCTGTCAGATGAGCATACCCATAGTCAATACCCGTTTATCCCTGTAGTTCAATTCTATTCAGTTTATTTCTATAGCTCCAATTCAACAACACATGTCATCGAAAGGCACTTTCCAGTTCATCAGATCTTCCACTTAGATTGATTCAAAGTTTTCTATCTAAGGAAAACCAGCTGATTGCATCGACTCATTGACTCTTCAGCAATCCCTCACACTAAGCATGCTTGTAGCGACAGTGGAGAGGAAAAACTCTCTATGAACAGGAAGAACCAGGCTTTAGTTTATCCCTATAATTTTATATGAAACTAAAGGGATAAACTACACTAGAAACTAGACTTTCTAGATTTTAACTACCTCAACAGGTGTGTATCCCTTTTGTCGTGTCCCCATCAGACAGAGGTTCCCATCAGACAGAGGTTTCCATCAGACAGAGGTTCCAATCAGACAGAGGTTCCCATCAGACAGATGTTCCCATCAGACAGAGGTTCCCATCAGACAGATGTTCCCATCAGACAGAGGTTTCCATCAGACAGAGGTTCCAATCAGACAGAGGTTCCCATCAGACAGATGTTCCCATCAGACAGAGGTTCCCATCAGACAGAGGTTCCCATCAGACAGAGGTTTCCATCAGACAGAGGTTCCAATCAGACAGAGGTTCCCATCAGACAGATGTTCCCATCAGACAGAGGTTCCCATCAGACAGAGGTTCCCATCAGACAGAGGTCCCCATCAGACAGAGGTTCCAATCAGACAGAGGTTCCCATCAGACACAGGTTCCCATCAGACAGAGGTTCCCATCAGACAGAGGTTCCCATCAGACAGAGGTTCCCATCAGACAGATGTTCCCATCAGACAGAGGTTCCCATCAGACAGATGTTCCCATCAGACAGAGGTTCCCATCAGACAGATGTTCCCATCAGACAGAGGTTCCCATCAGACAGAGGTTCCAATCAGACAGAGGTTCCCATCAGACAGAGGTTCCCATCAGACAGAGGTTCCAATCAGACAGAGGTTCCCATCAGACAGAGGTTCCCATCAGACAGAGGTTCCCATCAGACAGATGTTCCCATCAGACAGAGGTTCCCATCAGACAGAGGTTCCCATCAGACAGAGGTTCCCATCAGACAGAGGTCCCCATCAGACAGAGGTCCCCATCAGACAGATGTTCCCATCAGACAGATGTTCCCATCAGACAGATGTTCACATCAGACAGAGGTTCCCATCAGACAGATGTTCCCATCAGACAGAGGTTCCCATCAGACAGAGGTTCCCATCAGACAGATGTTCCCATCAGACAGATGTTCCCATCAGACAGAGGTTCCCATCAGACAGAGGTTCCCATCAGACAGAGGTTCCCATCAGACAGAGGTTCCCATCAGACAGAGGTTCCCATCAGACACAGGTTCCCATCAGACAGAGGTTCCCATCAGACAGAGGTTCCCATCAGACAGAGGTTCCCATCAGACAGATGTTCCCATCAGACAGAGGTTCCCATCAGACAGAGGTTCCCATCAGACAGATGTTCCCATCAGACAGAGGTTCCCATCAGACAGAGGTTCCCATCAGACAGAGGTCCCCATCAGACAGAGGTTCCCATCAGACAGAGGTTCCAATCAGACAGAGGTTCCCATCAGACAGAGGTTCCCATCAGACAGAGGTTCCCCATCAGACAGAGGTTCCCATCAGACAGAGGTTCCCATCAGACAGAGGTTCCCAATCAGACAGAGGTTCCCATCAGACAGATGTTCCCATCAGACAGAGGTTCCCATCAGACAGAGGTTCCCATCAGACAGAGGTTCCCATCAGACAGATGTTCCCATCAGACAGAGGTTCCCATCAGACAGATGTTCCCATCAGACAGATGTTCCCATCAGACAGAGGTTCCCATCAGACAGAGGTTCCCATCAGACAGAGGTTCCCATCAGACAGATGTTCCCATCAGACAGAGGTTCCCATCAGACAGAGGTTCCCATCAGACAGAGGTTCCCATCAGACAGAGGTTCCCATCAGACAGAGGTTCCCATCAGACAGAGGTTCCCATCAGACAGAGGTTCCCATCAGACAGAGGTTCCCATCAGACAGAGGTTCCCATCAGACAGAGGTTCCCATCAGACAGAGGTTCCCATCAGACAGATGTTCCCATCAGACAGAGGTTCCCATCAGACAGAGGTTCCCATCAGACAGAGGTTCCCATCAGACAGAGGTTCCCATCAGACAGATGTTCCCATCAGACAGAGGTTCCCATCAGACAGAGGTTCCCATCAGACAGATGTTCCCATCAGACAGAGGTTCCCATCAGACAGAGGTTCCCATCAGACAGAGGTTCCCATCAGACAGAGGTTCCCATCAGACAGAGGTTCCCATCAGACAGAGGTTCCCATCAGACAGAGGTTCCCATCAGACAGAGGTTCCCATCAGACAGATGTTCCCATCAGACAGAGGTTCCCATCAGACAGATGTTCCCATCAGACAGAGGTTCCCATCAGACAGAGGTTCCCATCAGACAGATGTTCCCATCAGACAGAGGTTCCCATCAGACAGAGGTTCCCATCAGACAGAGGTTCCCATCAGACAGAGGTTCCCATCAGACAGAGGTTCCCATCAGACAGAGGTTCCCATCAGACAGAGGTTCCCATCAGACAGAGGTTCCCATCAGACAGAGGTTCCCATCAGACAGAGGTTCCCATCAGACAGATGTTCCCATCAGACAGAGGTTCCCATCAGACAGAGGTTCCCATCAGACAGATGTTCCCATCAGACAGAGGTTCCCATCAGACAGATGTTCCCATCAGACAGAGGTTCCCATCAGACAGAGGTTCCCATCAGACAGAGGTTCCAATCAGACAGAGGTTCCCATCAGACAGAGGTTCCCATCAGACAGAGGTCCCCATCAGACAGAGGTTCCCATCAGACAGAGGTTCCCATCAGACAGAGGTTCCCATCAGACAGAGGTTCCCATCAGACAGATGTTCCCATCAGACAGAGGTTCCCATCAGACAGAGGTTCCAATCAGACAGAGGTTCCCATCAGACAGATGTTCCCATCAGACAGAGGTTCCCATCAGACAGATGTTCCCATCAGACAGATGTTCCCATCAGACAGAGGTTCCAATCAGACAGAGGTTCCCATCAGACAGAGGTTCCCATCAGACAGAGGTTCCCATCAGACAGATGTTCCCATCAGACAGAGGTTCCCATCAGACAGAGGTTCCCATCAGACAGAGGTTCCAATCAGACAGAGGTTCCCATCAGACAGATGTTCCCATCAGACAGAGGTTCCAATCAGACAGAGGTTCCCATCAGACAGATGTTCCCATCAGACAGAGGTTCCCATCAGACAGATGTTCCCATCAGACAGATGTTCCCATCAGACAGAGGTTCCAATCAGACAGAGGTTCCCATCAGACAGATGTTCCCATCAGACAGAGGTTCCCATCAGACAGATGTTCCCATCAGACAGAGGTTCCCATCAGACAGAGGTTCCCATCAGACAGAGGATCCCATCAGACAGAGGATCCCATCAGACAGAGGTTCCCATCAGACAGATGTTCCCATCAGACAGAGGTTCCCATCAGACAGAGGATCCCATCAGACAGAGAATCCCATCAGACAGAGGTTCCCATCAGACAGATGTTCCCATCAGACAGAGGTTCCCATCAGACAGATGTTCCCATCAGACAGAGGTTCCCATCAGACAGAGGATCCCATCAGACAGAGGTTCCCATCAGACAGATGTTCCCATCAGACAGAGGTTCCCATCAGACAGAGGTTCCCATCAGACAGATGTTCCCATCAGACAGAGGTTCCCATCAGACAGAGGTTCCCATCAGACAGAGGTTCCCATCAGACAGAGGATCCCATCAGACAGAGGATCCCATCAGACAGAGGTTCCCATCAGACAGAGGTCCTATCAAATAGTGCATCTCTTCAGATCGTAGCAGAGGAGATAAATCCCTCAGAGAACCAGGAGTTAAATGTTGCTGGAATTTATAAGTGAGCAGTGAGGTTTCTTCCTACAGCAGGAAACTAGGAGCAGGGCTCTTCTCCAGCTGCTAGCAGCGTTCTAGCTTCTAATGCAAAGTTAGTTAACATTCAACTCTGAAACTGTTTAAAGGAATAGTACACCCAAAACATGATTAGCCTTCATTTTCTACTCACCCCCATGCTGAACAACACTCTGGAGTACTTTTTTGATATCTCAAATGCATCTGGAGATCTGGGAGGCTTCTTGCTGTCTGCTGACATTCAAATAATGGAGGTCTATGGCACCCGAGGCAGAAAGGTCCATAAAAGTCCACAAAAAACGTGTCAATATTCCTCCATACTGCTCGTCCAATGTATTCCAAGTGTCCTGAGTGGGTAGCGTCCAGAATTTACTCGAAACGAAGTCATTTAGAATGTTTTTAGAGCATAAACAGTAGTGTATAGGATTTCCTGAAAGCGCGTTCACGACGCTACAGAAACCGCGGCAGACCAAACCAGATGAAAGTGCGCATTCAGCGTCTGCTCTGCCAATAATGCAAGCGTAGAAGAAGAAATGTGCTGTTTACCTGTGCAAAGAAAAAAACAACGAAAGAAAAATGTCTGAGGACTTCAGTGTTGAGGAAGAGCATGAGTTCTTTGCCGAGCTGAATGCGCTGGTTTGGTCTGCCGGCTTCCGTAGCGTCGTGAGCGCGCATGTGCGCGCTTTCAGGAAATCCTATATTGACACGTTTTTTGTGGACTTTTATGGACCTTTCTGCCTCGGGCGCCATAGACCTCCATTATTTGAATGTCAGCAGACAGCAAGAAGCCTCCCAGATCTCCAGATGCATTTGAGATATCAAAAAAGTACTCCAGAGTGTTGTTCAGCATGGGGGTGAGTAGAAAATGAAGGCTAATCATGTTTTGGGTGTACTATTCCTTTAACAGCTCATCTATCTGTGGATCTACCAACATTGTAGGGTCTGATTACACTCTGCAGACCACCATATATTTGTGTCTATTTATAGAGTAAATACAGCAGACCTTCACAATAAGAGCGCTGAACTTTATATAACTTAAAGCTCATTTAAACAGCTTCATCATCTGAATAAAGGTCTGATTGTTCAGTTTATAAATGACTTAATTTATTACAGAAACATTCTGGGTGTGTTGGTCAGAGGGTGACCAAACCATTTATAATATTAAAGCTACTAACGACGACCGCAGCAATGCTAACGATGATGCTGGAGTTTAAACCCTGACGGTCCCACTGCTCTGGTTTGATAAAGGTTTGTTGGTGGGAGAGAAGAGGACAAGGAAATTATGTACGAGCATCTACGTCTATGTAGGTTCCTTTCTTTTCTTTTTAATAGGATACTGCTGCTGATGGGGTAAAGGTCTTTTGAGCATCGCGGTTTTAGTTGTTTGGTTTGTTAGGCTCCATCTTGTTAATAACGTTTCTTTAACCCCTTACGCCCTGAGGGTCTTTGAAGAAACTTCCTCCTGAATTTACGTATTTGAATTAAAGCAAGTTCAGCACCCAAACTATAAATTGGAAATACAATTGTTTGTATTTTCAGGTGGAACCACTATTTTAAATGTCTGATTTATAGGTGATTAAACAAAGAAAAAATGACAAACATTTAGCATCGCCAATTTTTTCCAAAATAAACAAAAAACACCATGAAAGCCCATTTGAAACTCTAGATTAACCTCAGATTTTATAGATCGACATCTTGACTATAAGTCAGGCTAATTTGGAATAAAGAGATTTTTCCACAAAGGTGTTAAGCATAAGGCAAAGCCTTTGCTCCTTAGATTTAGCCGTTGTTTCATTGAAATGTACCAATAATATCACCAAACTGAATAGAAAATAAGAATAACAGAGCAGCTATTGTAACGCATGCGGGTTACATCACCCTAATTGGATGCACAATGACCTCCGACCCTTCCTTGGAAAGGTCAGCCTCTAGTTTGCAATGATGTGAGCCATTAGGGGGCGGGGCTAAAAATGAATACCTGCTGTTGCATTAGTCCTGCAGAGTCACACGAAAGGTGGAATTTTAAATCTCGTTTTATTTGTTTACACAGCTATAAAACAAAACGTATTTATGAAAAACAGTTTTGAAACCCGTTTTAGAAATCTTAAAGCCCTATTTGATCGGCGCGTGGATAAAACACCATGTGACTGTGCTTTGGCCATTTCTACGAATAGATAAACATCTGTTGGTGTCAGCAGATATTTATCTTAAGGGGTTCATTTGGCAAAGCCAACGTTTGCACAGCCTGTGGATCTGAAGGACTTCAGCACAATGCTTCAGTTAGAGGGCTTCATTTGTCTGCATCATCATCATCATCATCATCATCACCACCACTTTAGTCTGGCTTAGGTGATGCAAACAGCTGATTGTACCGTATTTGGAAAACCCCAGAAGCAGAAGGTTTGTTACCCAATCCTTTACATTATGTTGAGCAGGTGATGAATCTACACCTGCGCCATGTTGGAAGAGTAAACCATGAATCACGTCAACAAGTCCGACCCAGGGTACAAAATTACAGATTTATAAAACCATCTTTAACATATTATTGCTGTTTCTTTTCTCATTTTCCAGCTAAATAGTAACAAGTTTGAACGTTTGGTCATTTGTTCGCCACAATTCTGGATGATAACTTCCTTAGACTTAACTTTCTTAGTTTTATAACAGTGGTAACAGTGTTTAATTTAACTATGCATCATCTTGAAAAACTATTTATTTTGGTATGTGGTGAACAACAAGTTGGGGCAGCACCGAGTCCAACCACAAAGAAATTAATGGTCTCGATGAAATTATTAGCAGGTCATGGTGGCGAGGGGGAGAATCATGGGAACCATCAGGACATTCTGGCTTATTTACCGTCTGGAGCTTGTTGGATAGATACAGTCCTCTGACAACAACAGTGACCTATCAGGGCTGGGTCTTCTGCTGGAGGGTCTCGGCAGCCGTCCCTCGGACCTCCCTCCAATCAGCAGATGTGTTCAATTAGCTGATTAGGTTGCAACACCACCCGTTTCCCCAAATATTTACATTTTTCCACACAATTGTGCTTTTCAGAGACACCAAAAGGATTTCTGTTTTGAGTTATAATCCCAGATAAAGATGAAACAGAGGGATGAAGTAATCACTATATAATGAATTGAAGTATCAGCACATTTTAGATCAGGGGTGGGCAATTCCAGCTCCTGGGGGCCGGCATCCTGCAACTTTTAGATCCATCCTTGGGCCAACACACCTCAATCAAATGGCTGAAGTATCTCCTCAGGTAGCACACTCTTCCTCCAGTTCCTCTCAATCATCTAATTACTTGATTCAGGTGTGTTGAAGCAAAGGCATGTATAAAAGTATCAGGATAGCGGCCCTCAGGAACCTGAACTGCCCACCGCTGCTTTAGATCTAATGACAGAGCTCACAGCAGTAAAGTAAAAATGAAACCTAAAACCTTTGACAATATGAAGGTTATTCTCTGTCCTTCATAAACCTGAATCTAAAAGACAAACAGCCCTTTGAATCCAGCAGTCGGTAAACCAGACAGACCTAATCTAGAAAAACCCTCTGAAACGATCATTCAGTCCCACTCAGGCTCACAATAAGCCTGCAAGTCAATGATACTGGTCTCCTTTTGAAGTTCTGGGGGGGCAGAGTCCGCTCAGGTGAACCCACTTCAGCGCCTTCCACAAACACACCTGCTGCTGCTGTGAGCGGACACCATCGCCGCGGAGGCGTGGGGGCATAAAGCAGACTCTTATGGGTTAATAATTCACGCTGGCACACAGCACTTGATCTTCATGGAGGATTTAACTCTTCAATCTCCTGCACATTCCAGAGCAGCAGCGCCTGCATCCGGGCCCCTGGGAATCCACCCGGGAGCTTCACCAGTGCCCCAATTTTCAAAGAAAATCCTCGACTGTCCTCAGATTTGGATCATTACAGAAATCTGATCACGAACGTGGAGTTTTATTCCGACTTGCATCGGGTCTGGAATTCCTATCTCATTATGCAACAGGCTGGGAGAGCGTTAGGAATCTAAAAGCTCCTCTACTAGCAACTTGAATAGGGTTTCCATTAACTGGCATATGGCCCATTTTAGTAAGGATCACAGGCAGATGTCCTAGAGATTAATGGCAGTCTAATAGGTCGGTGTTCCAGTCTCAGCAAAAGGTCAGAGGAGAGGATTTCATCTGATGATATACGTCACATTTCATGGTAGAAAAAGACAGAAACAGGAAACGGTGATATTGCTTTAATCCTTGGAAATGGCACCATTTGAAGAGGAATGGTAAGGAGTTAACAGATGTTTATACATCCTAATCCCACACACATATAGAACTGCTCTCACAGCGGGGAAACTAAAGCCTACCCTGGATGGCCTTGCATTCATTTTGGGAATAACACTGAGCTCTGTAGGCCGTACGGATGATGCAGTCTGCAAAGACTTTCCATCCACCTTTGGTATTTAGCTGGAGCAGTTAGAGGTTAGTGCGAGAGAGGCAGCACACTGTAAAAACAATCTAGAAATATGTAGAAAATGACTAAGTGTATTTTCCCTCATTTGAGCCGGTAAATAAGAATATAATTAGATAATATGCAACTGAAATAAGACAAGTCAATTATTTTTCTCTAATTCTAAATGGAAATTGTCTCGTTTGGCAAAGCGTCTCACTTGCCTCCTCGATTAAAGAAAAAATGCACTTATTTTAAGAAAAAAATGACTTGTTTAGATTTACATTTTTTGCAGTGTGAGCAGCGTGGAAAGGGCCCCAGTCCATCATGGAAGGGGCCCCCAATGTATGTGTATAGACAGGAAGACAAAGTGTGATAACCCGTTAGACCTACGTAAAAATATCACACTTCAATAATGTTCATTAGAATGGAGAAACCAACCGGCAGTATTTAAAAAGTCTAACACATAAAAGGAACTCCATCACTATCTGCTGTTTTTAATTCAAGTTAGCGCACATGAGTTAGCGCGCATGAGTTAGCGCCCATGAGTTAGCGCGCATGAGTTAGCGCGCATGAGTTAGCGCCCATGAGTTAGCGCCCATGAGTTAGCGCCCATGAGTTAGCGCCCATGAGTTAGCGCGCATGAGTTAGCGCCCATGAGTTAGCGCACATGAGTTAGCGCCCATGAGTTAGCGTACATGAGTTAACGCGCATGAGTTAGCGCCCATGAGTTAGCGCGCATGAGTTAGCGCCCATGAGTTAGCGCGCATGAGTTAGCGCCCATGAGTTAGCGCCCATGAGTTAGCGCGCATGAGTTAGCGCCCATGAGTTAGCGCACATGAGTTAGCGCCCATGAGTTAGCGCACATGAGTTAGCGCCCATGAGTTAGCGTACATGAGTTAGCGCGCATGAGTTAGCGCCCATGAGTTAGCGCGCATGAGTTAGCGCCCATGAGTTAGCGCGCATGAGTTAGCGCCCATGAGTTAGCGCGCATGAGTTAGCGCGCATGAGTTAGCGCCCATGAGTTAGCGCCCATGAGTTAGCGCGCATGAGTTAGCGCGCATGAGTTAGCGCGCATGAGTTAGCGCACAGACTGTCTGTATAAGGCCAGGCTACACTGTGGGATATAATCAATCATCATCCGCAGCTACGGCTCAAACTGTACGACTAAGCCAAACGGTTTAAAAGTTCAGAGCTTATGATGTTTGTTAAGCTGTACGGACCGATGCTCTGATGCGATCTACCTGCTCACACTACAGGTCGGACTCCGCACCAAAAGATGGCGCCGAACAGAATCGTCAACCTGGAAGAAGAGGAACTGCCTAGTTTCCACATGCGCAGAGTTTAAGGTTCTGGTAAATCGGCTTGTAGCTCTGCTTCAACAGCAGGATTTGTTCATGAACACCTAATGACGGCTGACTGAATTTCAAACATGTCTGATTTTCTGCCGGCCTTACGATTCCGGACCAGGAGGTGGTTGTCGCCCGTCGGATCGCCCGTCGTTACCGCCTGTATACTACACGATGTATGACGCACCATGAGGCTGAAACGCTCGCATGAGATGCAAATCGACCCACTAAGGGCATAAACGTACAGTGTATGCCCAGGCTTAAGCTTGGTTTTACTTGACGCGTCCGTGACGTCTGCAAGACCAAATGAGGCCATTTTGTGCTTCCACGCCATCCACACAGGAAAATTTGCAACTACGTGGACGGATCCACATGAAAAACATGGCGAGCGAGCAGCAGCTCCTGCTGGCGAGGCTTCGGTAATGTAAGCATCTAGAGAGATCCCGTGATTTAGCTAATAAATACATGCAGTACCCCCTAGTGGCAAGAGGGAGAATTAAAAAATAAATCTATCAAAAAAATTTGGCAAAATGTATAAATTTCTTAGGAATATTTTTGGAAATGGTTTTGACTTTTATATTATACTATTACGTGTATTTGGATTTGTTATCGAATTATTTTGAGGCCTAATCAACACACGTTCATGGATGATATTGTTGTCATGGCAACATCAAAGCTAGTGATAACGGCAGCAGACTAGTAGATGCACAAAGTCGGATGACAGAAATGAGGAGGAAATACGGCACAGAAACGCATTTCGGATTCGTCCGCTCATGAGACACTTCATCTCCACCACCTCAGAGCGCAGCGGACATATGGACACCTGTAACCATGGCAACCCGTAGGAGCATGGTGCCGCCGTGCACTTTCATATCTATATCTGCAGTTAGGCTCATAGATCACTATGAAGTCACTTCCACAGCTCCCCCCCGTCCTGGTGGAAAATGACTTCCACCAGGACTGAATAGATATCACTGCTATCAACAGATTTTTTTAAAACTCCAGGAAAGAAAGGAGTGTCGCTCTCGGAGGGTATGAAGACGCTTTGATAAATTTTTAAACAGCTGTGTTTTCTGTAAGCAGCTTGTAGTGTGTGCTGACTGATGCATTCGGATCAATCAGACATGGAGGTACCAGGAGCCGTTCTCTCACACCGTCAAATGATGTGCGTCCTTGCTGGTGTTGAAGAGATCTGGTGAGAATAGTTTGCATAGAGCGCTTTGTTTGTGGAACACAGCAGACCGATGACAGCCTCTTTGGTGTCCCTGCAGCTGCTCCCGTGGAGAACCCATCATCCTGAACCATGAGGACAAACTGGGACCTGGGGCCAGTTGTGGATGACGACCCCTTAAACCACTTTCCTTGCACCAAACACACTGGAGCATATGTGCTGCTTGGGGTCAAAGGTGTTACGGTTTAGTTAAAGTAAAGTGAGTCGGTCCCTGAACCCTACTGGTGTAGAGGGAACCAATTCTTCATCTCTGAACCGTTAGCGTGGAAAAAGATGGGTCTGCAGAAGCTGAGACAGAAACCACCACAACAGGAAGTCAGAGAGGCTTATAGCTTCCTTTGCCGAAGAAAGATGAAATATTGATTGTTCCTTAAGGGCTCTTTAAAAAGCAAAAGTCGCTGATATTCAGAATCCAAACTTCTGAAAGTTCTTTAAATCTGAAATGATTCCATCCTGTTCAATAAATGATCTGTGTTTTTAATTCAGAGTAATTTTCATGTGAATGTGCTTTACTGGAGGCATCCATGTTTGTCAAAGAACACTACTGCCACCTACTGGTTAGTGACGTCACGGTGCGGTATCGGCTGTTGATCAAGTCCTAGTGCTGTATCTGGTGTTTGTCACAACGCGCTATTATCCAAGTCATCTTGAAAACATTCTTCTTCCAAATGTTGGCTACATATTACGGGTTTTTTCTCTGGCCAGAAGTTCGATGGCAAATCCTCCCTCTTCAAGTTGGCGATTCAACGACCAACCCGTCCGTGGAGGATCAGGAATCAGAAAGGTGGAATAACTCTTTTTTTCCACTTTTACCCGATGTATTCCAGCATCCAGCTGCCATGCACGTGGGCATTGTCAGTTTCACTATAGCTCTGGTGAATTTCAATGGTGAAGTCCTCTGGAAATCTTCAATAATTGTTGTTGATTGCAGATGTGTCTAGTAGTTCCCATTGATTTAGCTTGGAAAGCGGGGAGAATGGCGCTAGGCTTACCGCACCGTGACGTCACTGCTGGAAGATGGCAGGAGGGAGGGGCTACTATATTTGGGCAAAGATGGCCGCTCCCAGACTCAGTGATCACAATGAAAATTATATATATTTTTTTTTACTGATTAACGCTAAATTAATTAAATCACCGCTATCGTATTAGTTTTAGGTATAAATAATGAACCATTGATTATTCCTTGCTAACCGGACTTTTCCTTTAAAGGAGAGGGAGCAGAGGTTTGATGGAGAGGTTTACCAAACTGCAGCAAACTAAAGCCAAACTTCACATCATAATGAAGTAGTTTCCTTAGTTTTTTTTATTGTTTTGTCATGTTGAGGCTGCTCAGTACTTTAAATGACTCCACGCTGGATATTCTACTAGTCTTTTTCCTACTTCCCTCACAGCTTTAAAGTCTTATCCAGGTTATCCAGGATTGGATAACCTGTGCTGTTCCTGGATGGAAAAGGAAGGGATTTCAAAGTCCAGATGAAACCTTTTAAACAATCGTCCCCTGAATTAATCCGTACACTACTTGGCTTTTCATTCCCAAAATAAACACAGAAAGGTCATACACTGAGGTTCTGTCATTAAAAAACTTCACGCCACATTATCCAACAGGACGATCTCCACCTTGATAGAGAAAATCATTAACTTCATCTCCAGGTAAACTGCTTACCAACTGAACTAACCTGTCCTTCCTTCCTTCCTCAGCTATAAACGCAGCTCAGCAGTGATAGCCTCAAACACCAGAGCCTGTAATAAACCAGAGCTGTGAAGCAACATCGCCACTGAACCAAACCGAAACCAAAGTCTGTGAGAAGAACTTTATGATGGCTGAGTCACAATATCCTAGCTTCTCAGATTATTTATGGTTTGCACAAATGAATCCACTTCAGAAAATAAAGCATTCAAACTTATTTATTTTACGTTCCTCACTTAAAAAGGACCGAGTCACACCTGTTCCTGAAACTATATGTTAGCTTTAGGTTCTTAGATCTCATCAGTCCAGTAAATAATTTCTAAAAGGAAAGTCCTGGACATTCAGGCATAGATCTGAACCATCTCTGCGTTCTGTTTTAATTTCTAAATCATTAAACCAATCCCACTGTCACACATAGACCAGACCAAGTAGAAACCTGAATGAAATGCTGTAAAGATGAGACATCAGGGCTGGAGGGGAGTGGTCCTTACATTCGGCATTAAGGCAACCAGAACGCGTCAACGCCTTCCAGCAGGAAGTGGTTATAGTCGGCGTACAGTCATGATCCAGGGTTCCTGCAAATCCTTTAAAATCCTGGTTTTAAAGAAACAGTTCCAGGCTTCACACCTGCATCTCCAACACACATCATCATTCAATGATTATTTCACAAATTGATTAATCTGGACATTATTTTTTGGATTAATTGATTAATAATCGGATAGTGAAGGGTTCCTTAAGGAACAATTTTTACAAAATGAAACCAGGTGAAACTAAAACTTTACTACTTGACGAGTTCTGGATAGAGCAGATTGAAAGATGAAATGCTTTTTATCTAAACTTTTTATACATTTCCTTACAATTAGGGATGCACGATATTGGGATTTTGGCCGATATCCGATATTTTAAAACTCATGTAGCCGATAACCGATATCGATACCGATGTTAAAGCTGGACAAAAATAAGTAGTCATTGAAAATAGCTGTTTTGTTATCCATTTCTGACACTTTGAAAAATAATAAACTCAAATATATTTTCATATGCTGATATCAAATAGATTTTTAAAAACGCGGTATCGATCTATTTTACTTTCAAAATCTGGTGAAATTTCATCGTTCTGTTACAAACTCTCGTGATATTTTGCAAATTCTTGCGAGATTTTGTTAGTAAAATAGATAGATGCCACGTCAATATATCAACATATAAAAATATGGCAACATTTGGTGGATTTTCGGGGGATTTCGTAGCATAACGATGACATATAGCAATATTTCATTAGTAAAAGAGATTGATATGGTGTTTTTAAATGGCAATATATCAGCATATGAAGATATTGGGATATTTTAATGGATCAATATTTTTTCCCTCGTCTTTAGAAGTTTTTAAGTCTGTAAAAAAGAAGTTTTTGAGGAAGAAGAAGAAGTAGTATTTTTTATTTTTTTTTTAGACTTTAGAAACTCAGAAGCTGATCAAATATCGGGTTAAATATCGGTGGGGGGGCCGATGTCCGATATTCAGTTTTAAGGCCGATACCGATAGGGGGCCCATTATATCGTGCATCCCTACTTACAATCTTGCTAAAAGTGGGTCACTCTGTCAGCTTGTTTTAGAGACTCCATTAAACGATTAATCAATTACTAAATTAGTTAACGATTATTTCAATAATTAATTAATGGGATTAATGAAGCTAGTAGGAGGGACAGCTGTTGGACGATGGGGAGAGAAGTTACACAATCGACTTTAAAATAAAAAATAATCAAAGTCATTATTAATATTTCATCTTTAGAACATTTGCGTTGAACCGATACCAGACTTGCTCAGTATCCAAACATCAGGAGGAAACGGTGTTAGTAACGCCATGAAACAGCAGCAGACCTACTGATAGAAAACTCACTGCTGTATCCTTCATCTCACTATTCAGTCATCAACAATCCCACATTTCCCCGCTACTCAACTTTATCCAAAAATTAAAACAAAACATATTAGGATGTTTTTTTTTAGCTTAAAATAAAGATTCCAGGCTGGAATTCATCACCCTCATTTTAGACTAAGATCTATATACAGGTGCTGGTCATAAAATTAGAATATCATGAAAAGTAGATTGATTTCAGTAATTCCATTTAAAAAGTGAAACTTGTATATTATATTCATACATTACATACAAACTCATATATTTCAGATGTTTATTTTGTTTAATTTTGATGATTACAAATGACAACAAATGAAAATCTCAAATTCATCATATCAGAAAATTAGAATATTGTGAAAAGGTTCAAAATTGATGGCCCCTGGTGCCACACTCTAATCAGCTAATTAACTCAAACCCCCTGCAAAAGCCTTTAAATGGTCTTTCAGTCTAGTTCTATAGGCTACACAATCATGGGGAAGACTGCTGACTTGACAGTTGTCCAAAAGACGACCATCGACACCTTGCACAAGGAGGGCAAGACACAAAAGGTCATCGCTAAAGAGGCTGGCTGTTCACAGAGCTCAGTGTCCAAGCACATTAATAGAGAGGCGAAGGGAAGGAAAAGATGTGGTCGAAAAAAGTGTACAAGCAAGAGAGATAACCGCACCCTGGAGAGGATTGTGAAACAAAACCCATTCAAAAATGTGGGGGAGATTCACAAAGAGTGGACTGCAGCTGGAGTGAGTGCTTCAAGAACCACCACACACAGACGTATGAAAGACATGGGTTTCTGCTGTCGCATTCCTTTTGTCAAGCCACTCTTGAACCACAGACAGCGTCAGAAGCGTCTTGCCTGGGCTAAAGAGAAACAGGACTGGACTGCTGGTGAGTGGTCCAAAGTCATGTTCTCTGATGAAAGTAAATTTTGCATTTCCTTTGGAAATCAAGGTCCCAGAGTCTGGAGGAAAAGAAGAGAGGCACTTCATCCACGTTGCTTGAAGTCCAGTGTAAAGTTTCCACAGTCAGTGATGGTTTGGGGTGCCATGTCATCTGCTGGTGTTGGTCCATTGTGTTTTCTGAGGTCCAGGGTCAACGCAGCCACATACCAGGAAGTTTTAGAGCACTTCATGCTTCCTGCAGCTGACCAACTTTTTGGAGATGCAGATTTCATTTTCCAACAGGACTTGGCACCTGCACACAGTGCCAAAGCTACCAGTACCTGGTTGAAGGACCATGGTATCCCTGTTCTTAATTGGCCAGCAAACTCTCCTGACCTTAACCCCATAGAAAATCTATGGGGTATTGTGAAGAAGAAGATGCAATACACCAGACCCAACAATTCAGAAGAGCTAAAAGCCACTATTAGAGCAACCTGGGCTATCATAACACCTGAGCAGTGCCACAGACTGATCGACTCCATGCCACGCCGCATTGCTGCAGTAATACAGGCCAAAGGAGGCCCAACTAAATACTGAGTGCTGTACATGCTCATACTTTTCATGTTCATACTTTTCAGTTGG
Source organism: Cyprinodon tularosa (assembly GCF_016077235.1). Taxonomy (NCBI): domain Eukaryota; kingdom Metazoa; phylum Chordata; class Actinopteri; order Cyprinodontiformes; family Cyprinodontidae; genus Cyprinodon; species Cyprinodon tularosa. The sequence goes on from NW_024038968.1 coordinate 75,688, forward strand.
CCAACATTTCTATAAATCCTTTGTTTTTATTGGTCTTCAGTAATATTCTAATTTTCTGATATGATGAATTTGAGATTTTCATTTGTTGTCATTTGTAATCATCAAAATTAAACAAAATAAACATCTGAAATATATGAGTTTGTATGTAATGTATGAATATAATATACAAGTTTCACTTTTTAAATGGAATTACTGAAATCAATCTACTTTTCATGATATTCTAATTTTATGACCAGCACCTGTATATAAAAAAATTCACCTAAGATTGTAATCAGAAGGAATTTATTAATTTCCATTTCTCTTTTTTATTAATTTACTACTGACATACCTGCTCTGATAGTTCTTGTTATTCAGCTAGATGATCAGGAAATGAAATTATTCTGCCCAAAACAAGAACAGACTTTAATTATTTCTTATTTTAAAGAGAATAAAAACACCATAATAATCCAGATTAAAAACTATTCTAGATTACAGAGGTCCATGAAGCATCTGCTCACAAATGAAACCAGTGGGAGTTTACCTGGTTGATTTAATGAGAATTAAACTTGTTCTTTTCACAAAAACTTCAGTAATAAAAAAATAAATAAAAATAGACTGAACGTCAACAGGAATAAAATGAAAGAGAGGATGATGATGATGATGATGATGATGAGCTCTGAATTAGTTGGCTGGATGCAGGGGCGGATTTAGGAAATTTGTGGCCCTAAGCAAAGACAGGCAGGGCCCCTCTGAATGGAGAAGACATCAAACAAAACCGTTCTCCAGATAGATAAATGTTAATAGATTAGACATCCATTATCTGTTCTAGGTTGTGTCCCTCTCTTCTTGTCCCTTTTCTTCTTGTTTTCCTCTCCATGTTTTGTACTCAGCTGACTTTTCATGCTGTCTCTAAAGGAATGAAAGATTTTTTCCAAGCACTAAGCTCACTTAGCTGATTGCTCCTTCCTGTGTTTCCAAAAAGGCCAAAGTAAATAACCCAGTCCTTCTTTTCACTGTAGACAAGCCATGATCTGCTTATCTGTTCTCCATTTTTCATTTGGATGAAATAATAGCTGCATGAATCATGACAGCAGACAAGATAGAGGAGAGCAGGAGGCGGGGTTACCAATCTACTCGCTCTGGAGAGCAGAGTTCGCTGCTTTTAGATGTTGTCTCCAAAGTCTCCAGTAGCAGAAAAAAGTCTCTAGATTTGGCGCTAGGAGCTTTTTAGAAATCAAAGTGCTAGAGGGGTCTGAAAAGTGGCTAAATATAGCGACTAAAGCGCTAAGTTGGCAACGCTGCTCTTTGCATGGTTTGTTTTCAAATGGTTTGCTGCTGTCTGTTTGGACCTTTCTGAACATGTGCAGCAAATGGACTGATCCAATATGGTGGACACTGAAGGGGGGGGGGCTGAGACACACTTAATATTATCAGCCTTCTGATGGCATTTTAGCCAAAAGGATTTTTATCAAAAACATAGTTAATGTGCATAAATTACTTTTATGGGGCCCCCAGGATCTTGGGGCCCCAGTATTGCCCCCACCCCCCCGGCTGGATGGATGACCAAGTGTTAATGCTGGTTTATTATCTTTATCTCTTTAAGATGTGGACTGCTTTAGATTTGTTAGAGCAGCAGATTCCCTATCTGGGAAAAAGGAGATTCAGATCAGAACAGAAACCTGCAGATAGAAACAAACTAGATCTGCTATGAAAACATCTGAACATTTTATTCTGGGATAAACCCGACAAACATGCTAAAACCAACAAAATGAAAGTAAGAAAATAATGTTTTAAAAATGTCTAGAGAACTCAGGAGGGTTTGATTTTAGACAGAAGCAGGGTGCGCAAAAACCATGCAGCTCTCTATAGCGACCCCTGCTGCAGAGCAGCGGCACTGCAGCCAATGAGCGCGCAGAAGTACAGAGTGAAGGTAGAAATGCATCATGCACAGGTAACCAGCCAGAGGCTGAACAAACAGCCCGTAAAACTTTGTTTTTCCATCCAGCAGCTGGAAGCAGGCAGACCTACTCACCTTCCACTGATAATCCCTGTTTGGTCCCAGCTCAGGCCAAGTCCCAGTCCTCCCAGTAGCTCCTCTAAAGTCCCAGTCCTCCCAGTAGCTCCTCTAAAGCATCCAGTCCGTGTGCCGGGGCGCGCAGACCTGATCCCGGACCGGGAGCACAGATCCGGAGGTTGAGCTTCAGCAGGTTCCTCCGCCCGCAGCTCCAGCCGCTCAATGGTGTCTGGGACCGGGAGGCGCTCCGATTCCACCGGCGTCCAAAAGGGGTGGGCAGAGGGGGACGGGACGGTGGTGCCTTCACTGCGCGTGGGATTCCCAAACACCAAAACCAGTTTGCCTCATGGGACTGGATGAGATTCACACATTTATGGAAAATATGGAGAAAACAACCAAAACATATTGAAACACTTTAAACAGAAAGACTACCCAGTTAACAGGGGAGCAATTCATTACAATAACAGTTTAGGATATTTCAAAAAAGTTAAAAAAAACAACACTAGCACTCCCCGGCAAAATAATATACTACTATCAGGTCAATTTTAGGGTTGCAGGGACAAAACCTTAACCCGATGTTTAAGATCTAAACAGGGGATGGAAAACTTTATTCTTTTCCCCCATTACCTTTTAAAACCGTGCTGCAGGCACCAAGGAGATGCTTCTAACAGAGGCGTAAACTTGACTTTCTGCTTCTTCTCAGTGGTGTATTTTATGTTTCTACTTTTACCTTCACTATGAGTTATTTTCATGTTTTGATTTTTTAATCATTCAATTCATCGCTTTTAGTTTGGTCGTTGTCTGCTGCATTCTGATGAAGATTCTCAGTCATTCAGGTCATTTTCATTCCAAAAAAGTAAAAAAACAACAACAATCCTCTGGACTTTGTTTCAGAGTTTGAAGACGTTTCTCTTCCCATCCAGGAAGATTTTTCATTTCAAAATTTCAGAAATAGGGTTTAGTTCCAGGTTTTATACAGCAGCCCAACAAAGCCTGGTTTTAGTTTAGAAAACATGCAAATATTGATGGTTAAATACTGGTCCTCAAAAGAATGTCCTTTGTCCATAAGGTGTAGACGTACCGCAGAGTCTTGTCCTGAGGAGGGCGCTCTCCTGTGTTGGACCATGCGTCTGTGGAGAGGTTGTTTGGTTTCTCCAATATAAAGATCAGAGCATTCCTCCCTGCATTGAACTGCAAACACTCTGCTCAGATTTAGTCTGAGCTTTGGTCTTTAGGATATTTAATTAATCTCATCTAATATCGATTGGAAGACGTTAAATAGCATTAAACATTATTGTGTCGTTTTATGGAAGAAACTTACCCTTAGTTGCTGCTTACATCGAGAGTTTCACTTTTTTATCTGTTTAGCTTCCGCAAAGTTTTATATATGCATTAAACTGGTTTGCAAACAGCAGAGGTGTCAAAGTCTTAATGTTTATTCCTCCAGTATAAATCCTGCTGTTTACAAACACTTTTGTAGAAGTTAGAGGATCAAATTCAGCTTTTTACTCCAGTAAAGTGTAAAAGTACCATGTTTTAAAAACTACTAAAAGTTTTAAAACTACTTAAAGTAAAAGTAATGAAGGAAAAATGTTAGGGAAAGAAGCTTTAAAACTTATACTGGTAGTACGGAAGACAATTAGGGCCACTGAGCAAAAATAAAAAATGGTTAACGGATTTTTTTTATTATGTTTTGGTTTAATATGGGGGGAAAAAGTCAAAATTAGGACTTTAATCTCAGAATTCTGGTTATTTGTCCCATATTTAACTGAAATGAAATAAAAAAATCTGTTAACTTTTCCAATTTTTTTCAGTGGCCTTAATCGTCTTCCGTAGGTTACTGCACTACCCTGTTAAAGGAACATTTTTCTACAATTCTGAATGATAGCTTCCCCAGACTTAATCTTCTTTGTTTTATAACTAATGGTAAGTGTCACATTTAACTTTGCATCATATTGAAACTATTTATTTTGGTTTGTGGTGAGCAACAAGTTGGGGCAGCACCGAGTCCAACCACAAAGAAATTAATTGTCTGGATAACACTAATATTTTTATGGTTTTTAATAATTTTTAAACACCAACAGGCCAAAATAGAAATGAGCTTAAATGAAACCAAACTAAGGAGTCTATTTTTAAAATGTAAGGAGTAGAAGGAAAAAGTTGTCTAAAAAATATTTACTGTAGTAAATTATAGACAGCATTAGTACTGAAGGAAACAAAGTATTTGTACTTTGTTAGTTGACGCCTCTGGCCAACATCAGCTGTAAAAAAATAAATAAATAAATCGTGTCATAATCTTCTTACTGAGGAAACACAAAAACATTATTTCCATGAAATCGTAAATGCAGCAACAGATGGTAGAGAGCTGACTGCTGCATGGCTGTCCCCTACTGGCCATAGTGGAAAATAACATGCATTCATGCAACAGCTTCACCTCTGAGGGGCCGGAGGGACTAAACAGATATGGGCAAAACTTTTCATTGAAGGAAAAAAAAAAAAAGCTTCTTGCTGATGATGTTTGGCTAAAAGCAGAACATGATGAACCAGCAGCACAGAAATAAAAAACAAGCTTACGGCCGAGATGAATTAAGAGACGTTTCCAAGCAGAACATCACTTATTTCAGCCTAAAATAAACATGCTGTGCTGATGCCTGATTCACACCAAGCTTTTCTTGTTTGCTTTTGCTCTGAATTTCAAACAGAAGCTTAGAACTGAGGTATTTCTGGGAAAAGAGGCAAAACGGCTTCTGTTCATTGCAGGGGTCATTTGGTCATTAGTTAGGAAATAAAAATACAGTGTGAATGAGAGAGCCTGTCTGTGTGGGGGCAATGCACGGCATTCACATCCCTGTGAAAAACACTGAGCCATTCATGGTTAGACGCTCTCAGAGAGGAGCGGGCCCTGCTGGGACTGATGGGGGATGGAGGCTCAGGGGGCCGGCTGGGAGCATGGGGGAGGTGTAGGCAGAGATGGGCCTTTTCCCTCAACTTTATTGTCACAGGGTCACAAACGGCGGCAGGCTGCCTGCTTTTTGCAACCAAATAACGACCTTTTACAGCCAGCATGAGGAGCACGCTCTAAAATACACTTCAGCTTTTGCTTTGTTAACATGAACAACCAACTGTCTGGGATCTTCAATCGACACCAAGACAATGTAAATCCCTTTATTGTTCCGCAATGTGGAAACTCACTCTGCATTTAACACATCCCCATGTGGAGCAGTGGGCTGCCATTGGGCGGCATCCGGGGAGCAGTCTGGGGTTAAGGGTCTGGTTCAGGGACCCAGAGTGGAGGCTGTGGGGATCATAGCGGGTACCAGCAACCTTCTCAGGGCACAAGCACACTGCTCTAACCACTAGGCCATCATAAGGTCCAGAATCTGTTCAGTTACTTTGATCTTGGACCTTGGCTATGCCTGCCTCAAGAGCCATGTTGTTTTATTGTTGACGTTTGTCAAAAACGCTGCAAGATTTGGGGTATTGTGTCTTTGTTTTCATTGTAGCTTCCCAGAGATTGAGGTTATAGTGTTGCAAGTGGTACCAAATGAAAGCTAATTTAATTATCTTACATATGGTGCCAAACACGTTTACACCTGTGTAAATTTAACAAATTGTAATTAGTTTTGCTCCGATACTGATACCACTATCAGGTGGGGCTCCGATCCAGCACTAAAATGGTGGTATCGGTATTGGCGAGTCCTAACAAATACAGCAACGATACCATTTTGGGAGTCAAAAGGTTATTAAACTATTGTCACTGTTACATCCCCTGGCAGAGTCTAGGGGGTGTAAGGGACCAACATAAATTTAGACAGTGAATGAAGGAGTGAATAGGGCATTTTAAAAGTCTCTCAGAGAGAGCCCAGGCCAAAATAACAAACAAAACAACCCTAACAAAAAGAAAAGTGGACCTTACTCAATATGAAACCAAAATATACTAAACTACAATATAACCTACCTAACCAACACATAAACAGGAGAAAACTGGGGTTAAACAAAAAGGCAGATCTCCCCTACAAAAAACATCCAAGCAGGTTTACATGGTAGCAATCTTAGCAGCCCATTAGATTAGATTAGATTAGATTAGATTCTACAATGAACACAGAGGTGTGTGGCAGACATATTGCCCAGAGGCCCTGAAGCACTGCTTCACATGCCTTAAATAGTCCTCAGATGATTTTGATTGGCTGAGACTCAGGAAGCAGCAGCCACTCTTAAAGGCGGAGCCTAAAACACAGCATGATGTTAATTGGATGCAAGAAAAAAGAACAACATCCATCATGGGGATGTAACAACCCCACCCATAAGAACAATTGCACACAATCACACCCTTGAGAGTGTGTCTGCTACCACAATGTCACATCCTTTTTTGTGCTTGATATCAATGTTAGAATTTTAAGTGATATAACAGTCACCCATTCCAGGTAGGCAATAAAACTACTGGATTCACTTTGTATTAGTCATTTTTCCTGCTCCACAAAGGCAGGCAGCAGCTTGACAAAGCCACAATGGCAATTATTTTACATCCAAGTAGTCTGCAGTTCTTCATATATACACACACACATCAATTACAAACAGAAGGTATCAGTGTGGTATTGGTATCGGCCAATACTGCACAGTCAGGTATCGGGTATTGGGGCCAAAAAATGGCATCGGCACAGCACAAACATACATATTTTTTATCCAAAAAAAGATGAAAATTTGGATCTAGCATACAAACTAATCAAGCTAGGTGTATATATATATATATATATATATATATATATATATATATATATATATATATATATATATATATATATATATATATATATATATATATATATATATATATATACACTACCGTTCAAAAGTTTAGGGTTGGGGAAAAGTTGGGAGGAAAATAGTAAACAAAGGCAGGAATCCAAAATTCCAACAAATAATGAAAAGCAAACCAAAACTATGGAGACATCTGGGGAAACCAAACACGAGGAGCCAGGGAGAGATGAGGTAGGTAGACAACAGCATGGGAGGACAGCAAAGACAAAGAACCAACAAAGAGTGAGAGCAGAGGGAGAGTATAGGTAGCTGACTGAGACAAAGGCAGGGCTAACAAGCAGATGAGCAGCAGGTGTGAGAGGAGACAACGAAGGAGCCAAGGGGCAAGGAACACACACACAAGAGGGCAACAGAAAAACATGACAACTAACATAAATTTAGAAATTACAACAAAACAGTAATTTTGTTGGCAGGCTGGCGGCGACGCCGTCTCTGACAAAGGAGGGCCTCCGAAGGAGGCCGGCGGCAACGCCATCTCTCACTTAGCAGCTGCCTTGAGGGACGCCACCTCTGACGCAGCAGCTGCCTTGGGGGACGCCATCTCTGACGCAGCAGCTGCCTTGGGGGGAGCCACCTCTGACGCAGCAGCTGCCTTGGGGGGAGTCACCTCTGAAGCAGTAGCTGCCTTGAGGGACGCCACCTCTGACGCAGCAGCTGCCTTGGGGGACGCCGTCTCTGACGCAGCAGCTGCCTTGGGGGGAGCCACCTCTGACGCAGCAGCTGCCTTGGGGGGAGTCACCTCTGACGCAGCAGCTGCCTTGGGGGACGCCGTCTCTGACGCAGCAGCTGCCTTGGGGGGAGCCGACTGCAGCACAGGAACAACCTCAGAGGAGGCTTGGAGCGCCCACTGAGGGCTCTTGGAGGGTTGAAGCGACCGCTGAGGGCTTCCGGAGGCTTGGAGCACCCGCTGAGGGCTTACTCGATGGTGCAATTGTGACCGGAGAGCATGAGCGCCCAGCGTTGCATGCGAGCTGCAGCCAAGGAATGGGGTGCTTTTCTCTGGACTGAGGATGGTTGTAAGTGGGTGATGGTCAGTGAGCAGTGTGAATGTATTGCCGTAGAGGTATTGATAGAACTTTTGTACTCCAAAGACTATCGCTAACGCCTCCCTCTCGATCTGTGCGTAGTTTTGTTTCGCTTTGCTGAGTGTTTTGGAGGCAAAGGCGATTGGTTTTTCTTTGGCATCCAGCCTGATGTGAGACAGAACAACTCCGACTCCATAGGGTGAAGCATCGCAAGCAAGGTCTGTTGACACCAGGAGTGCTTTGGCTTTCTAGAACGCAGATGCAGAGTGAGCCTAGCTTTCACTCCCTTCATGGTGCCTAACTGATCTGAGAAAACAGCAGAGTATCTCTAACACATTCTCAAAGCTGTCTGTCTGTGTGTATACAATAGCATGTACAGTCTTTAAGTCTCTCCAATAGGGGGTTTTCAGTGACGTCACTGGCCAGCTCCCGGTCCGCCATCTTGGGTGGCATATTATCCTATATCATATATATCATGTCGCGAATGGATAAGTACGCCAGCACGCTAGAGCCACCAGATCATGGAACATATCTAAAGAAATGTTCCGTGATCGACCATATGGACCCCTATGCCCTCCACGGTGCCTTGTTTAGCACTAATCCAGATGATTAGCCAAATGTAGAGCACAGCGACATAGTTCATTACCTGGTGTTCAGTGAAAACCCTCTGCACACTCTGGAGGAAATGAGAGCGTACAAGGGTCTAGAGGCTCACAACCAGTTCACATCTGGTTGCGTACAAGATGTCGAAGTAATGTACATGAAGGAAATCGCCATCATACATGGACAGTTGAGTTTTAATAAGATGGTAAAAATGTAAACAATCCGACGCAGGGCTCGCTATGCTAGGTTTCTAACGGCCAGCGGCCGGCGGTGCGCGAACGCGCTTGCCTGCAGGGCCGATCGATGCCGCTCGCGGCTTTAATTATTTAAGCAGAACAATGATCAGTGCAAAATTAAGTTGTATTTACCAGAGATGAAGTGTAGACTGCAAATTCTGTCGGGGTAGGATGGCTCCCACAGTCCATTGGGATTTGTCTGCCTGGGTCCTTTTTCACTGAAAATATCCATTTCTTTCTTCGTCCTTCGGTAAACGAAAGAAACGTACATCCAACGATTTGGAATGCCTCTGTGTGGCATAAATTAAAAGCACGCTCTAATTCACCCGTTTTGCCACGGTGTTATGCCACAACACATGTTAAAACGTCTGAAGGCATGAAATATGAATAAGAGTTTTTGAACTTTAATTTATCTAATGCTGATTATTCATTGAATGATTTGACTTTAATTATTTAAAATACTTTCACAGCAAAAATTATATGCGATTAATTTAGATTAATTAATTACAGAGTATGTAATTAATTAGATTAATTTTTTTAATCGATTGACAGCCCTAGTTTATGCATGTTACAGTGACACTTTAAACCAATTTGTTCAACAGCAAGGGGGGCCTTACACTTACAGAATTGCATTATGCATGATAAATAATCAGACTATTAAATCACAAGTAATCAGAAAGAGAAAAATTATGACAATTTGTTAATGTAATTGTTAAATAACAGTTCATTTAAAAAAAAATGCAATATTAAAACTGTTCTTATTTTAATTTCAGGTCCTTCACTCGCAAAGTGTCCGTGCTACAGCAACACATCCGTGGATTCTTGCCAAGCGGGATGGCCTCGTACTAACTGGGCATTGCGACTGCAAGGCAGGAATGGGCAGCACCTCCACCCATGTCGCTGCCATGCTGTTTCAGCTAGAGGCAGCTACCAAGATACGTGCATCAAAGACAGTGACTGAATCAAAGGCGTACTGGCTTCTCCCAGGGGGTGTGAAGGATGTTCCTAGCGCGCCAGTATCCGACATAGACTTTAGCTCTGCCAAGAGCAAACGTCAGAAACTTAATGATAGTATAGCAGCGCTCTCGCTTCCGTCGCCAAGAGTTAGTTCCACACCTGCTTGTGTGCGACCTGCTCAGCATGTGGCTGTTAAAACCAGCGAAAAGCAGGAGGCGTTCCTGACAGCCGTCAGCAAGCTGAGGCCTAAAGCAGCTGTACTGGCTGCCTGTGATGACTTTGCTGCTGCCTTCCGCCCTAAAGCGACAACTAGCAAGTACCCCGCACCTTTAGTTGATCTGAAGGATGTAAAATACCAGGCTATGAGTAGGGCTGATCTGGAGGAAGTCTGTGCTGAGATCAGTATAAGCGTCACTCCGGAGCAAGCTAAACATATTGAAGAGGCTACTAGAGCTCAGGCGGATTCAAAGTTATGGCATGTCTTCCGTGCTGGACGAGTGACTGCTTCATCTATGAAGGCTGCATGCCATACATCATTAGAGAAGCCCTCACCAAGTCTGGTGAGGGCCCTGTGCCATCCGGACAATAACAAACTGTGTGTTCCTGCAACAGAGCATGGAAAGGCACATGAAGAAGAGGCCAAGCTGGCTTATTTCAACATGCATAAGTTGCAACACACCACTGCTGTGTTGTCTGCCAGTGGACTGGTGATAAACTCCACCCACCCTGAACTCGGTGCATCGCCTGACGCTCTGGTGTCATGCGAGTGTTTTGGACGAGGGGTGGTAGAGGTTAAGTGCCCCTACACTGTGAATCGCCCGGAAGAACACCCCTGCCTAGAGACAACCCCTGATGGTCTGCGGCTGAACATATCACATCAGTACTATTATCAAGTACAGACACAAATCCATCTGTGTGAGGTGGCCTACTGCGACTTTGTTGTCTGGACACGTGAGGCCATGCTTGTCCTCAGGGTTCTTCCGGACAGCACTTTCTGGGAGAATGTTTGCTGTAAGAGCAAGAAATTCTTCAAGAAAGTCCTGCTTCTAGAGCTGTGTGGCAATTACTTTACCAAGAGGGACAAGCTGTGTTTTTCCCCCATCAAACAGAATAGAAATGTTGATCAGTTCTGTCTGTGTTGTGGGGGACAAGCACAGTCTAACATGGTGCCATGCAGAAATGTCATGTGTGAGGGACAATGGTTCCACATGGAATGTGTGAAGTTGAAGCGTATGCCCAAAGGTAAATGGGTGTGTCCTAAGTGCCGTATTGTACCATAAGTATATCTGTAAGCAAGGTGTTCTCAGCTGTAGGCTTGGAGGTGGTTTGGTACCAGGCCACCATCAAGCCTACAGCTGAGCTCACTCACTTCATGGTATTTAATTTTCAATTCTTACCGATATGAAAGGTTACTATTCATAAGATTGTATATATGACACACTAAGTAACCTGATGTGAGATATACTGTCACGTTCACTGATGTTATGTACCTTATGTCATTTATGTTGTTAATAAATTATATTAACCTAAAAATAGTCTAGTTATTGTATCTGCAATGTTTGTTATTATTATTATTATTATTGTTAAGATTCTGTCCCCCTAAAGAGGGGCCTTTTTGGGGGCTTTATCATATTCAAAAACTCACCAAACTTGGCAGGTGCATCAAGACTGTTTAAAAATTTTGTATTTTAAGGTCGTCACAAGGCGTAGCTGTAGAGCTCAACAAGACGCTCAGCATTCACATTTAACGTCATGGTGAGATTATCACAGTAAGTCAGCCATTTTAGGTTGAAGGTCTGATTTTCAGCTGAAATTTGATGAAAATAGCAATGGAATGTGATGAACTCCCAGACTTTTTAAGTGATCAGCTTTAAACTCGGTTAGTCTGATCATAAGGCATGCACAATCTAAAGTTATCGACACAGTGAGTTTTTGAAAATGCTGAAGGGGGGTTAGCAGGGGTCAAAGTTCACCTACTTGCCAACTTATACATAATATGGATACCAAACAGTCAATATAATGATCATATGGTTTGGTTTGTGGTCTCTTGCTGCCACCTGCAGGACACATTCACCCACAGAAGTGACCTGTAATTTTAACAAACCCCCAGTATTGATGTAAAAAACACATTTGGCACAGTTTGGTGACATTTTTGGATAAATGTGCCAAAATGGCCCCTCAGCCTAAGAAATGTCTCACTAATACCATTCTAAAATAAATATGATTCATCTGATTGAGTCCAAATTTGGTATATTTTTACACAACATTTAGATTTAAAAGTCTGTACTACTTTTTTGTGCTATAAATAATATTTTGGTAGTGTTTTGCAATGTTTATTTCAAAGAAAATTTTTGTGAGGTTCAAAAAATGCAAAATATTTTGTATTTTGTCCCCAATATTTCAGGCAGGGTCAAAGCTACAATGGTGCTGACACCAGAAAACCATTCTATGACATCTTACCTTTACAGACGTACCAAAAGTTTCTTCTTAAATCTAATAGCTGTGAGGCTATAAGTGAATTACTTTTGTGTGTTTTTGTCAGGCAGAAATTTATTTATACCCCCTGAGGGTGTAAGAGGTCTGATATAAAAACTGCAAACATTTTTTATATATTAACACAAAATTGCACATTTTAGTTTAAATGACATGCTTTGTATATGAACTATGAAAATGAAGAAAATTGAGTATGGAGTCTTAAATATATTTAATTACATTTACAATGAAAAATACAAAGTGTGACATGGATACTACAATCCCTGCATTTCTAATCAAATGACACAATTCCATCCGAAAGATTGAATAAAGAACATGCTACTTTTGCAATTTTGTCTAATAATGTCAAGTTATTCTGATCTCTAACTTGCACATAGTCTAGAGGTACAGGCCCACCCACCATATTGTATCTCTGCCTAATGCCCCCTATTACCCGCTCTACATGTATGCGTAAATGAGATATTTTTCGAGTTTCTATGACATCACACATAGACAGTTGTTTCTTTCCTTTCATGAAGGCAGGAATCTTTACTTCGGCCTGTAATAAGCCGACCAAATCTTTTATGTCAAAGCCTCGGTCAGCCAGGATGATGTCTCCTGGTAAAATGTGACTTAAGAACCCAGATTTTTCTGCAATGGCTTTGTCACTGGTACGCCCACCCCATGCTTCCGAAATAAAACTGACTGAACCCATTGGACATATGGCAATTAAAAATTTCACAGTGTTATGATGCTTGTAGTTTGACAAAGTCTGTGCTTGAGCAATTAAACCTGTTGGTCTATCAGTAAATACTTCAAAACAATCTATAATTGCACTCACACGCACACCGTACTGTTTCCAAAACTCCATTGGAGTGCTTTCGAACAATGCCTCCCTGGACGGCCATTTCACAAGAAATCCAATATTATGGTACATGACATTGATAACATGACTGAAGGTGCCAGACACAGTAGGGCAGGACACATTAAAACGGTAAGCAATATCATGTACAGATAAGTTTAAACGAAGTCTCATTAGAGTAAGAACCATTTGCTGGAATTTGTTGAGACAGCTATTGGGTCCATAGGTTAACTCATCTGAAATATAATTGAACAATAACATCAGAAGAGTAAATGATGGCAAGCCAGTGTAAAACCTAACTTTGCCATCATCATTTTCAAAATTCCTCTGACAAACAGTAGATTCTTCAACCTTAATCCGCAATTCCATATTTTCCCGTGTCAGTCTATTCAGTTCTGACTGCATGCCATCGATGATCGACATGGATATATCCGTTTGGCAGGCCACAGTGTTCGGTTCTGCTGTCAGAGTGTCATCTGTATCGGGTAGTGGCTCCACACCTGATATTTCTAAGTCCTCGTTAGGCTTGAATGACTTGCTGAGAGAGATAAGGCTCTCAGCAGCATCATATAGCTTCCTTTTATGAGCCCTCTGCTGCACACGCTCTTTCCGGGATGCTGTCAGGTCTGAAGCTGGTTTCATCTTAGAATGGCCTAGGAGAAGGCTAGGACCCCAGTCCGGGTTATCACAGTCGAAGGGTGCTGCAGGTTTACCTGGAAAACAAAAAGCATTGTTGCTTAGCAAAGAAAATGCCATAAAGTTACAAAATAGCAATAGAAATAGATTATCACATCAAGTTCTTTTTTTGCAAGCTCTAACATTGTGTTCACATATTTTACATTATTATCATCAATTTCTTTTTTAATAAGTACATTTTATCATAAGCATACAACATACCACCTGTATAGCTATCAGTCACAATAGTAATAATGCCTGAGTACAAAGTTTATCATTCTAATTAGTCAATAACACTGATTGACACACTGACCTCAGAATATAGGTCAAGTAGCAGTGTAGGCTGCAGCCAGGCTTAACTAAACCCCAAATAGATATATTGTTTAATTATAGGGCTTGGGATCCACGTTGCATTGTAGGACGTGGCTGCCATGTAGATTGCAACGCAACATTAAAATACCTCTGACCTAACGTTGTTGAACGAAGAGACGTAGAAGTAGAGTTGAGAAAGAATAGATAGAAAAAAGATGTTAAAATCCCAAAAAGGATCTGAAATTTACCGGGACACATTAAATAGAAAAGCCAGGGACCGGTATGTTGACAAAATCAGTATTATTAATAATTTGGATCCATATGAAGTTCCAAACAATGACTTGTTGCCACTGTTTTGCATATCAGATGTCTTCGGCTACCTTGTTTGTGGTGTGAGCGCCTATACTTCAGAACAGTTCCAAAGCTACAAGTCCTTGGAGTCTCATGTGCAGTTTACGAATGGATGGGTTCAGGAGCTGCAGCTCATAAAGCCAGCAAACAGTGCTAACCGTTAGTGCTAACAACCACTCAGGCATGTAATGTACTTTTAACTAGCTGCTGTGTGTTTCAAAGGTTTGGTTAGTAACGTTAACTGCCAAACCTCCCTAAACCCTCCGGGTTTCTCACATATTTGAGCCTTTTCCCGCTGGTTGAAATCAAGTTAAGGTGAAATTAATCAAATTAAAACACGGCTGAGAGAGGGAGTCCAGTACGCGGTAGTCATAGGCAGTTGTCTGAGTAGCGGCGGCAGAGGCAGTCAACATTGCGGCCACGGAAAGTAATACGTCATGACGCCCAAGCCCTATTATTAATATATTCTTACATGTTTTAAATGCTTGACATTTAATTACCTGTGACAAAGTGAGCACTGCAGACTCTGGCATATTCCAGCTTCACACCGTCCAAATCGGACCTGGATATCCGTGTCAGCCATAGGTGACGGCGTTGTTCAGATAGCTGTTTTGTTTTTTCACATTGATTCACGATTATTGCTGGTATGTGATAGAAAGAGCGTTGATCTCCACCTCCACGGGCCGTGCAACCAACAATTAAACATGTTTTCACCATTTTCACTGTCAATACTGCCTAAGGCGTCATACAATGCAGGGTCAACGGAGCGAAACGACTGCCACCCAATATGGCGGACGCGCTGAGTAGTCACGTGAGCGTGACGTCACCTGAAAACGCCCTATTCAGTTGAATGGCTCTCAACCACTCTCTGCCAAACAATGGTGGAGCATCCACCTTCACCACATACAATGGCAAGACAGCCCGTTGCTTGTTCAGTGCTTGTACTTTAATGACCAGGGGCGGATTTAGGAAATTTGGGGCCCTAGGCAAAGACAGGCATGGGGCCCTCTGAATTGAGAAGACAACATATAGAACAGACCCATTATACAGATACAGAAATTTTAATAGAATAGAAATTTGAGGATGTCATGTATCTTCAAGTTTGTCTATGTCACTTTAACTCGGAGGAAAGAATCTCTCTCTCTCATATATATATATGTGTGTGTGTGTGTGTGTATATATAAATAAATAAAAGGTGCATGTCACAGGAAAGACTAGTGTTGTTACAAATATGACAATTGCTTAAACTACAGAACAGTAAATTATAATCTATAATTAATGTGACCCCTAACATCCCCAGCTGTACACAATAACACACATTAAAGCAATGTAAATACAAAGCTGTAAAGCAGAGTGAGATGTTGGTAATAACTTCTTTATGTTTTTTGAATGTATAACTTAAATTATTAAGGACTAAAACACCTAAAACTTATGGGTGATTTTACAACATTTAAAAGCCTGAGATTTTCCTGAAATTCAACATAAAAAACACCTAAATAATAGATTTTTCATCGTTTGTAGCAAATCCAAATGAAATTAGAAACTTACTTTAAAATGACCCATCTTCAATAAGGTAAATAAATACTTATCAATATAGGGGGAATGTCCCCTTCGACAGCTTAATAATCACTAGTTGTTCAACTCCACACCATGGATCCTCCTCAACAGGCGCCAGCGTTACCGTTGAGTTTCAATGTTCGCGGGTTACTGCTGCTCGCCGCTGCCGCAGTGAAGAAGCCGAACCCCCAAATCCCACATACTCCGTCAGCGCTCCGCTCCGCTGCGCTCCAGACCGCCTGCGCAAAGCAAAGCCTACAGCCGCCGCTGTGGCTCCCGTCCGCTCCGCTCTGAGTTCCTTGGAGATCGTAGAGGGCATGCGCGAGATGAACCAGCGTTTTCGCGGATCATTAAAAATAATTACAATTCATAATTTCTTTTTTTAAATCAAGGCCTTAATTGGCACTAAAATTAATTAAATATGTTTATTGCGCATTTATGATTCTTTAACCCTCCTATCGTCCTCAAATATAGTAACAAATTTGGTCTTTGGGGTCAATTTGACCCCAAGGATATTTACCTCCAGAAAATGATTTACAGAATATTGTTGACCAAGTTTTTGTGACAGGCACTTTGTTTATTTGTTGAATACATAAATAACCCCTTGAAAATCAGTGAGTTGACCTTCCCTCTAGCGCCACCATCAGGCCAAACCTTTAAATGAAAATGAGTTTAAATTTACAGGTTTTGAGCACATTCATGACTCTCACCAAATGAACCATATTGATTAATGTTGGTGACTCCCCCTTTCCTCTCATAAACATATTTATTTACTTATTTTTATCTATTTTGTTGTAATATATTTGTTGCTAGTTACTGTAGGATCTTACTCACCCCTCCTCTCTTGTTATCCGGGCTTGGGACCGGCAATGGCAGAGTTATAGAGTTTTTTTTGTTTGTTTTTGTTTTTTTATGATTTTTTTGGTTGTTTTTTCTGTTTTTTTTTTTCATTTGTGTGACAGAAAATGGATAATGAGAACATGTCACGTAGTAGTTAGAACATGGAACAGTTTTTAGAGAGAAACAACATGAAAATCCACCCATTTTGAACAGTGTGATAATGTCAGTAGCTAAAACGTGGAACAGTTCATGCCACAGTAGCCAAGCGTTTAGTCTGCACTACTGTACACAGGATGTGCAGAGTGTGTGTGCATGCGCCTTGCAGACATACTTTTCGCATTTTGAACAGGTCATGCTGGTCTTGCAGTCGTTTCGGACGGGACAGACCTGACACCTGCCACGTTTCTTGCCTGCAGTTTGTGCCACTGGAGGAGTTGGGGTGTTTTTTTCTCCCTCTGTATGTCCCTCACAATAGCTGCAGCAACTGGTGATGCTCTTGGAAGGCTCTGTCTTCTCTCAATTTGAGGCCTGACCAGTGCATTGCCAAGCTCCTCCAGGAAAAGACTCCTTCGGCTGAGTTTTCCCCTATTCCAGTCTTTGTTTATCTCACACCAAATCACGAACGCATTATATGCACTCACATCAATGATGTGGAAGAAGATGACAAGGGGGCAACGGGCAGTCATGCGTCGACAGCTGTATGTGGCTGGGAAAAAGGCGGGAAAAATCAGTTCTACTTTGGCAGGTGTGAGTTCAGAAGGTCACACAGATCCCCAGATGTCTCAGTTCAAATGTATCAACTCTGCACCTGCAGGTGTGGTCATGTTAGGTCACTGACAAGTTTTAGCAGCTAAAACAGCTTGAGGTCAAATTGACCCCAGAGGACAACCAATGCGTGTAATATGTGTTCAGCACGTTCAAAAAATAACATCACAAAAATGTTATGCTTTACCAGTTGTCCCCATCAAATTAGGAAAAGTCATGAAATATGAAGCAAAAAAAAAAAAAGTTAACTACTATTTTTTGAATGATAAACATTGAATGGGGTCAAATTGACCCCAAGGACGACAGGAGGGTAAAAATGTTTATAAAAACTATTTCGTCAGATATATTATATCGTGATTAATTTGCGTGAAACTGATCATAAAGCCGTATGTTCGGAAAGGAAGCTCGAGGTGGAGAAAAAGCTATAGAATATATAAATATGTGTGTGTGTGTTTACATACATACAGGAGTCATGGAACTGTGCTTACAGCTCCTGCATATTTCAGGTACACTAATAACTTGTGTACATGGTTCTTGTTGATGGCATTAAAATAGCATTAAATTAGAGTCACTCATTCCTGTATGAACCCTGTGAGCGCTTAATTTAATATGACATATTAAAAAAATCCCCATCAGCTTTCAGCATGTGTTCAGTTTCTGCCCAATATATATATATATATATATATATATATATATATATATATATATATATATATATATATATATATATATATATATATATATATATATATTTGTAGATTTTTGTAACGGGGATAACTAGGATAATTCAAAGCTTTTTTTGAATAAACGTTGTTTGTTCTCTACTTCCAAACTCAGCATCTCTTCATACATTCCTGTAATAAGAAGTTTCTTTTGAATGGTTTTGATTAAACTTTTAGTCCCTCGGTATAAAATAAATATTTTGATGGAGATGAGAAATCTGCTTCCTGGTTGGTGAATAACCAATAGTTTGCATCGTATCATTTAAATAAACGGTGTTAGTTTTTTTGGAATGTATAAAAATTAAGCTATAATTTCTAGTTACCGATCTGTTGCTACTATATTTTAATATAGTATAATCTGGGGGGAAGTCAGTCATTTTCGGTAACTTTGAAAGCAGCTTCATACTTTTAATTTTTTTCCTCTTTTCAGCACCGCTAGGGTAACTTCTTTTCATCTTTCTTTCCTTTCTTTTCTCTTCTCCCCCGCTCTGCTCATATCGTCCATTCGCGCCGTTTTTTTTTCAATTAGTTTGCTGCCTGTGTTTGGACCTTTCTGCCCATGCAGCAAATGGACTGAACCAATGCAGTGGACACTGTAGGGGGGGCCCCGAGACACACTTAATATTATAAGCATTCCAATGGCATTTTAGCGAAAGGATTTTTTATCAAAAACATAATTAATGTGCACAAATAAGTAATAGCTCTATTAACCATACATGTGAAAGGAGTTTTAGGGGGCCCCCCAGGAACTCGGGGGCCCTAGGCAACTGCCCAGTTTTGCCTAATGGTAAATCCGCCCCTGGCTGAGAGACGTTAACCTGACAACAGCCAGGTTGTCAGTTAGAGAGACGTTGCTTTGGAAGAAGAAACATGAGTTCTTGATCCGGAGAAGCTGAATTTCAAACTTTACCGAAGGCTGCTTCCGATCATCATCATCTAGCTTCAAGGAGAGTTTATCAGCGAGCAGTAGAAACACTGACGGAGGTTAAAGGAAGACCCAAAGTGGAGATGGACGATCAGCACAGACTGCTGGATTTCACCAGGATCCCCCAGATCATCTTACACCGGATAGGTAGGAAACACCGGCTCTGTTCGAAAACCTAGGACGTGTCCTCCAAGGACGCGGTCTACCTAGACTGGATCCTTGACTGGGTCCTTGAAAATAAGGAGACCGGAAGAGTTTAGGCTGTGAATTCGACCAGGTCTACCCTTCGGTGGGTTTTACCGCCGTATGCTCTGTTGCTTAGCAACCGTGAACGTTGACACACAAAGCAGGAAAAGAATGAATACAGAAGTTTTCAAAACTGTTTATTTATTTCTTTTTTATTGTGAAGTGAACAAAGACTCACAAGAATCCAGAGTTGAATAAAGGTTCCAACCACCGGGAGCAGGAACAGATAAAATCAAATGTAATGATAGAAACCTTAGTCAGTTAAATAACCTGCTGCTGTCATTCTGCACATCTCTGATGTTGCTGCTATTTTCTAATTACTGTAAAAATGTCCATAGCTGCATATTGGTTATTTATTCCCCAGTTTTATATTGTTAAAACACTTTACAGAATTATTTTTTTTATATTTTAACTCTTCCCTATTATGTTATTCTTATACATTTTTCTAAGGTCCACATTTGTGTGACCATTTTCAATAATCTTTCTGCTGCTGTAAATCTAAACAATGTATTTATAAAAAAATATATCTGCAAAATCTCTAATATTCAACAACAAAAAATACGTAGTTAAGCATATTGTGCAAAACAGCAATAAAAAGATAAAAATCCTATCAGATTTATAGTCCCCACCCTGCAGATATATTAGAATCTGTCCTTAAATTACAGCCAAACCCATTTACACAGTAACAGATAAAAACCTTTAGATAAATCAAACTTTACCGCCACATATCTGACTCAATAACCATTAAAACATCTATTTTTCATTAATCTCAGACGGAACTATTAAATGACTTGTATTATATTAAACTGAACTTCCAATTTTCACCACTGGTCGGCGCCAAGTAACCTTTCCTCTGATCATGGCTTGCTTGGTCTCGCAATGAATCCTGGGATATCCAAGAATACCGAGGATACATCAGACCCGTCCTTCAAATCGGGCAAAAAGAAGGACGCATTTTAAGGCCGCATAACGAGGACTCTTGGAATCCGACCAGACCTCGGTGCCCCGCTATGACGTAATCGGCCTTCGAATCCAGTCATTTACGGATGCGTCCTAGGTTTTCCAACAGAGCCACCTTTCCAATCAGTCTCCGCCAGTCACGTGACATTTGTTGCTAAGACGCCATTTTAGGTGGAAAAGGCGTAGGGTAAACAACCGCCGCATAGCTAATCGAAGGACTAAAGGCCCGTTTACATAGCAGCCTGTCCAAGATAAGTCATTACAGTTAACATAAGCCTGAAAACAAGTATTGAGTTTGGTGAGAATAGATTGTACAGTACTAATGTTTCATGTGAAACATTTTATATTAATAATACATCGTACAATGTGATGTCAATTAATAGGAGATAGAAGAATGATAACACTACTTCTAGAGGGGCCTTATCACAGGAAAGGTATTAAGGTAAGACACAGGTGCTGAGTATAGATGTGTGAGATTGACTGTCAGAGAGGCAGCTTTGCAGCATTTGCACAAGAAGAAACTATAGAAAGAAAAAGTTTCCCATCAGAGATCTATGGACTGAGCTGCACTAAAGTGAGCAGAACTACACAGTAGAAATAAATGGGTCAAGGCACCCGAACAAGGTACTGGACATCTATGTAATGTTTACTCTGAACACACATTTACCCCATTTGTTCCTCAGTAACTTGACATACAGCAGTTAAGGCAACATGAAAGGGACATTTCATGCAT
Source organism: Cyprinodon tularosa (assembly GCF_016077235.1). Taxonomy (NCBI): domain Eukaryota; kingdom Metazoa; phylum Chordata; class Actinopteri; order Cyprinodontiformes; family Cyprinodontidae; genus Cyprinodon; species Cyprinodon tularosa. The sequence continues at coordinate 96,740 of NW_024038968.1, forward strand.
GTAAATATGCTGTAGATAGAGCTGTATATGGAGGACCAACTCTGCCATATTTAAAAATAAATACAGAAATAAATAAATGCTCAATAAATAAATAAGCATACAATTAATTGCCACCAAAAATACAATCAACAAATAAATACAATTATAAATTATATTATAATGGCAGGCAGAACTGTTAAAAGGGCAGGCAGAAAGAAATAGCGGCGAAGAAATAACTAGGGTAAAAAAAATACAAAGGAAGAATAAAACAGACAAAAATATTATAACATGCACTTAAATAAATACTTAAAAATATAAGTAATAAAAAAATGAAGTTGAAGATAATAAATGACAAAAAAATAAATAAGGTAAATATTAAAAAGGCAGAGAAATAAAGAAGCCAATTAAAAGAGTTATATACTAGTGCTGTCAATCGATTAAATTTTTTTAATCGCGATTAATCGCATCAATGCCTGAGTTAACTCGCTATTAATCGCATTTTAATCGCAAATTTTTTTTCTGATTGAAAATCATTTAAATACTCTCGATGACATACAAAAAATACATACAGGCTAGGTTTGTGCCAATGTTCTTTTTTTAAAATGAAAACAGGTCACAGATACTGATTTATGCCATAGAAACATATGGCAAGAAGATGGGGAGGCATGTAGCAAAAAATAACAAATATGTAGCCAAAAAAAAGGCCCTGAAAACAGGCTGATGTAAAAGACAGTCTTTACAGTTAATACAGTCTTTTGAACAAAGACAAGCATTTTACCCTACTGCTATAAAATGTAGTACAGTTAACATTAGATGTTAATTAACCAAGATAATAATGAACAATTTTCAATCAATACATCAAAATCAATAGACCGACATCCCTAGATGGAGGTAGTCTATGCTCTAGAAAGTTACTTTTCAGACTCTTAACAAAAATGAGAACACACACACACCCACCCACACACACACACCCACCCACACACACACACACACACGATACCGACCTGTGGCGTACACAGACAGCAAGAGTGCCGTAGCAGATTCCATTTCACCTCAGTAATCTGTTTTCTCAGCGTATTTCAGGTTGCTACTAGTTACCAGACACTCAACTTGTTTGTTGGTGGTGGGGCTTAAAGAAAAGGCACTAGCGTCACCCAGTGTATGAGCGTCTTTTTCCCTTGAGGAGCTCCGCTCTTGAAGCCTATGAGAAATGCATACACTGGGGGAAAATAGCCCCGCCTTCCCGCAGGCTGCAGCGGGATGTACTTGGAAAATTGTACCATAAAACCACATAGCGTTAATCTCACGTTAAAAAAATTATCGCCGTTAAAATGGCCTCGCGTTAACGCGATAATAACGCGATAATTTTGACAGCACTATTATATACCTTTATGACTAGCTGTATAATTTAATTTCTACTTACATTTATTTGTTGTTTGTATTTTTGGTGGCAATGAATTGTATGCTTATTTATTTATTAAGCATTTATTTATTTCTGTATTTATTTTTAAATATGGCAGAGTTGGTCCTCCATACTGCTGTATCAACAAATCAACAAAAAGGCGGGTTCTGTTTGTTACATCAAAATCTCCACAAATCTGAAAAGAAGCAACATAAAAAATACATTTTGCTTGTGAGTAGGTTCATACGGGTCATTTCTGGATAATTTCATACTATATATACAAAAAAAGAAACAACAACACTGCTTCATATTAAGCAGGATTTACACCAGTTTCACATTTTTAACTTTTAACACTTTTGGTTTTATTAAAGGAAATATCAGATTTTCTCAGGTGCCAAAACAAAATGTAACAGCTCTGTAAAGGCTCACCAGAGAGCAGAACATAAAGTTAACATGACTATAACAGCTGAATGCTGCGATTTCCATGTTGCTCAGCAAAACGCTTCACAACTTTATCTAGATCCAATGCCTTTGTGCGTTTTGATTTGAGTACAACCAAACTTGATAGTCTCTTTTCTGTCATAGTTGACCGCAAATATGTCTTTATGAGGCTGAGACGTCAGGCCTAACTAACATCATAGATAGAGAAATAACGTTCTGCAACCTGATTTTTATCATCTGTAAATCAGCATTACAGCTATGCTAGCAACATTGTGCTTTCATTATGATTTCATTTCTCGATAGTTAATCAGTTTCTACCTGTTTCATCCTGTGTCTCCTCTCCCCATCACCCCTGGCTCCCTCGCTTTGCCTCATTCGGTTTTCAAAACAATCAGTCTCAGTCGCTCTCGCGTCATCTCGTGCTGCATTCACTGCAGTCCGACATTAGAAATTAGCGGTCGGTAATTCTCAAATGATTCATAATTTATAAGCCTCGCCACCCCTACCGCCAACTGGGGTGGCAGCTGGGGTGGCAAGGCTGTCATTTAGGGTGGCATTTGCCACCCTATGCCACCCCAGTAGATCCGCCTATGATCAGTGGTCTTGTATGTTTTCCATTTTCTAATAATTGATCCCACAGTTGATTTCTTCACACCAAGCTGTTTACCTATTGCAGATTCAGACTTCCAATAATAATCCGTCAATAATAATAATAATAATAATCATTGAACTTTATTGATCTTCCATTGGAGAAATTTACCTCTGCATTTAACCCATCCCCTTGGGGAGCAGTGGGCTGCCATCGTGGGACACCCAGGGAGCAGTGTGGGGTTAAGGGTCTTTGCTCAGAGACCCAGAGTGGCAGTCTGTGGGAGTGGGACTCAAACTCAGAACCTCAGGATTCCAACATCTATGCCCTGACCCCTAGGCCGCCACTCCCCTTCAGCAAATTTGAACATTTTAGTTTCCCGGGGGAAAAACAGGCCGTACAATTTTACCTTTTTTAGTAAAGGGCGTACAATGTATGGCTGTATATATGGCTAGCTAAAAGCCCTTTCCTGAAGACAGAGCAGCATTGACTGTTCAGTTATAACATGTAATGTCAGTGCTGCAGTGCATGCTGGGGGATGTATTTCTGTTTTGGTTATATGGAGTTTGATCATCACATGGATGTTTAAGGTGAAGTATCCTTTTTTTAACCTACGAATAGAAAGTCTTTCTCCTGTGTTTGTTTTTCCAGACCGCCTCCAGCATTATGATGGAAAAGAAGAGGTTTTCTCTGAGCAGTGGTCCTCTGAACAGGAAAGGAGATCCAGGTTGGATCAAGCGGAACCAGAACCTCTGCAGATAGGAGAACAGCAAAAGCCAGAACATCACGGGACAAGAGAGGAAACCATTGAGCTCCTCATTAGTGAGCACGAAGAGCAGGTTGTTTTGGAACAGAAGACTTTAAATACTGGAAAGAAACCTTTAACATGTTTGACATGTGGAAAAGTGTTTCTAAAAAAAGGCAATTTAATGGTTCACATTAGAACTCACACAGGCGTGAAGCCTTTCGAATGTCTGTCATGTGGAAAAGAATTCACTCAGAAATCTAATCTTGAAACCCACATGAGAATTCACACAGGTGAGAAGCCTTTCGAATGTCTGTCCTGTGGAAAAGAATTGACTGAGAAATCTAGTCTTGAAACCCACATGAGACTTCACATAGGCGTGGAGCCTTTCGAATGTCTGTCATGTGGAAAAGAATTCACTCAGAAATCTAATCTTGAAACCCACATGAGAATTCACACAGGTGAGAAGCCTTTCGAATGTCTGTCCTGTGGAAAAGAATTGACTGAGAAATCTAGTCTTGAAACCCACATGAGACTTCACATAGGCGTGAAGCCTTTCGAATGTCTGTCATGTGGAAAAGAATTCACTCAGAAATCTAATCTTGAAGCCCACATGATAATTCACACAGGTGAGAAGCCTTTCGAATGTCTGTCCTGTGGAAGAGAATTCACTGTGAAATCTAGTCTTGATAGACACATGAGAATTCACACATGTGAGAAGCCGTTCTCCTGTACAAATTTTGGAAAAAGTTTTACTCAAAAAGGTAATTTGATCAGACACATGAAAATTCATACAGTTGAGAAGATGAATGAATGGCTGTCCTGTGGGAAAAGCTTCAATGAAAAAAAATCTTAATATGCACATTAGAAATTCACACAAGTGAGAAGCCGTTTTCCTGTATGATTTGTAGAAACATTGTTCATGCATATTTTTCACTTGTGGTAAATATCCATTGTTGTGTGAAAAAAGTTTTCAACTGTTTGGTCCAGTTAAATAAAGGAGATCGATGGATTTACTCAGTCGGCACTTTATTTACTTTGCAAAGTAAAGGAGAAAAAGACATTCACATTCACAGCATGATGGTCTGCCAAGTTCTAACCTTAGACAAGTTGTTCCCTTGCTTTTAAGGCAGACTCAAAACAATAACAGACACTTTGGTTAAACAGTTACCTTGGAAAAGTATGTGGTTTTGTTATGAGAAAAAGGTATGTCTTGTCTATAACCATCTCCCACTCAGACATTTTGTGGCCTTGCAAGTGAGACAAACTAGCTGAGAAAAAACATTTTTAGAGAATACATAGCATACTTCAATAAATAAAGAAGGAAAGAACAATAACATTTTCCCACCACACCATCTACAAACTCCCTCACCTCAGTACATGACAAAGGCATTTTTCTTGCTAAAAATAAACCTGTCAATAACCTTGGTACTCTATTAATTAACTGAGAACTAGAACAGATAAGGTACAATGTTGTAAAACTGGTAAATATTTAAACTATGGAACACCAAAAAACTGTTTAGAGGCTGGAGTCTGTACTTTGCTGTTAAACTGAAGTCCTAAGACAGTGAATATTGTTGGTTTGAAGAGTTAAACATTAGTTTAAAGTTGTTGCGGTTATTTGGTTAAAAGTTTATGTTCTTACTGATCAGTTTTTACCTGCTTAAGGTTGGAAAAAAAGCTTTTAGCTTATTATTGTATTACAGAAGTTTCACACTCAAATGTGTAATGTATCTACTTTTTAAGGATTTCTAGTATCATTTTGCTTTGAACTATTTCTTATTATTTTGTTCTTGATAGTATAGTATTGATAGTTGTAGATGTTTTGTTTACCTGCTTTGATTGAAAAAAACTATCATCTATTTTAATAACAAGTTTTTTATGCATTTTCTGATGTGGATGTTTTCCATTAACGTAATCAACTCTAGATTGATGAGCTAAGCAAAAATATTCTAATAAATAAATATGGTAAAAAAGTGATTAATTATATGGTTTTATTAAAAAGAATTGTTTCTGATGATTTAAGACAACAAAAAGCTCTTCATATAAATTTTTTAGTTATTCATTGTTGTGCAATTTTGCTTGTTAAACTGTAAATGTATTAACTGTAACCACAAGTTATGATTGATTAGTCATTTAATAAAGGGAAAGAAATAAAGTGAGTGTTGGTCAAATGATTATAACTAACAATTTGTTCAGTTACCAGGTGTTATTAACATGTCAAGCTAAGCTTTGTGGCTGGACTCTTGGACCAGGGGTCCGTTTAAAGATGCATGTTTACTGAAGACTGAATAGTTTTCTTAACCTGAAATCAGGTTTTCCGCTTCAGAGTGTTTCCTCAACCTGTTTCAGTCACCGTAGTAACATTCTCTCCAACGACACAAAACATTGTCGTAGTTTTGGGCATAAAAAATTATCTAGGTCAGCTTTATCAATCTTAAATCTGTCATTATAGATATAATTTTTGGTATTCTAGAAATATGTTTTTTGAAATCTCATACTGTGAAATCAAGCTGCAGTATGGGATAAGATCATTTGCTTCAAATTAATGTTCAAAGAATTAATTTCTTTCCTACTGTATTCGGGAAAGCTTATGATGGATTTATTTTGCATGACATCAGGATTGTTAAAGATTGCCGTGCGGTTGCATGGTATTGCTGAGGATTCAGTCATTCTGAGAAACTCCCACCAAGCTGTCAAAGATGAGCTAATGCTGATGATGTTCAAACTTCTATGCCTTTCTATGTTTAAACTAATAAATTGAAGATCTGCAACATTAATAATGGATGATAGACTTTCTACATCTAACCAGGACTCGTCTTGTGAGCTTTCTTTTAGCCGTTTACATCTGGATTGTAGCCTGTTTGCTAGGAAGTAATGATAGAAGTTGGGCAGATCTAATCCTATTTTTTTCTTTGGTCTTCCGTAGCGTTTTTAAGTTGATATGTGGGGGTTTATCTTTCCAGAGAAATTTGGTAATGGAAGAATCTAAATATTTAAACCATTCTGGGGATGGTTTGTTTGGAATAATTGAAAATAGCTAATTTATTTTTTGTTAAAACAATCATTTTTATTGAAGCAACCCTACCAAGTAGTGATCTGGTTAAGGACTTCCACTTTTTTTAATAGTGGGATGTGGTTTTTATTTTTTTATGACATCCACATGTTTATGTAGAGATGTTGATGCCTAAATATTTAATATTTTCTGACTGCAGTTGTACATTGGAGGCCTTTTGGAAACTACAATAAATACGTAGGACTGTGTATTTAGATCAATTTATAATTGGAGATTCTTTAGAAAATGTGATCACACAGAGAGCGAGGTGTGGAGAACGAGTAATACATCATCTGCATGAAGACTGACTTCCTCACGGCTCTTTTCCTGGGAGCAAGTTTTTTACTACTTTTAACTCAAACTGGGTAAAACCATATAAAAAGGACTATAAAAACAGGAGTAAGAAATAACAGAGTTTATTCCAGATCAGGCCGTTACAGGACAGAGAAAATGCTTGGAGCTTGCACAGCTGTGGGCTCAAAAATCACGTCCGTGAGTGTCCGGCAAAGATTGAGCCCCGAACAAGGTCATCTCCTGCTTCTTATAGCTCATGAGTCTATGTGTTGCATCAGGTGGATGTTTAGCTGTCCGTATCAGAAACTGACACGCCATCCATGTCTTGAACTTCATGCAGCTTGCTTCTATGCTTCAGGGTTACAGATAGTTCTCCTATGAGTCCGGCTCCAAGATGTGCCCATATCCTGTGTATTGTTAAAGACATGAAGGCTGCCCTGATTAGATGACCTCCGTACACACAGTGACATCCACAATGTGAAGGAAGGCCTTCTACTCTGTCTATCTGGCTAACAGAATAACAACGCACATGATGTATAAAAGAATAAACCTAACATAAAATTAAAGTATTTTGAAATATATTGATATATATTTTTAAAATTTGCAAGATAAATATTTAGTCATTAATGTTGAGTAAAGCTGTCTGATTTCTTTGTTGGATTGGTCACGTATTTCTGCCCTTGGAGGCAAAAATCTTTGCACATTGATACTGAGTTATTATTCAAATTCAGGGGCTGCGTCCTCCAAAGGTCAGATTCGTAGGCCGATTATGTCGGCGCGATGCCGAGCTCTGGTCGGATTTCATAACTCCTCGTTATGCAGCCTACAAATCGAACCTTTTTTCCCCTTTTTTAAGGACGGATCCACTGTATCCTCTGTAGCCTTGGGTATCCCATGATTCATTGCGAGTCCAGCGAGCAAATGGCTTATCATGGCGCCGAACAGTGGTGAATATTGGAAGTTCCGTTTAATAGAATCCAAGTGTGTAAAAAGTTCCGTCTGAGATGAATGAAAATAGTTGTTTAAATTATTATTGAGTCAGATATGTGGCGGTAATGTTTGGTTTATCTAAAGGTTTTTATCTGTTACTGTGTAAATATGTTTGGCTGATATTTAAGCTCAGATTCTAATATCTCTGCAGGGTGGAGACACTAGCTGCGTCTCAATTCGCAGGCTGCGTACTTCCAAGGACGCAGCCTACCTAGCCTCCGGAGGACCCAGCCTCGGTAGGCTGCTCCGGAGGATCCTCAGCCGTTGGTAAATGGGACGGTCTAGCCTTTGGAGCACTTCCTGGTTACGTCACGACGTCATCACGTCTACACAAAGCCCAGGAAAAACCGCGCCATTAATCAGACGATTGATTGATCTAGCGAAATGGAAACTGCAATTTTTATTTTATTTTATTTTATTTGCTTGATGTTGGAGGAGGAGAGTCGGATTCGGCGGCAGCAAAACCGGCGACAGATTTATTTGAGGCTGGCAGAGCGCAGTGGAGAGGTAACATTTACCTTTATTATTTTCCCCCACTAGGGTCTGCTAACGATCAGAATATACCAGTTATTTATCAAACACTTGTCAGCAGATTGACGAATATCATTTAATATCAAATTTTAAATATATATTTATAAGACTTGGTATAAGCTTGTTTGTAACTTTAGTAATTTGAATTGAATAGTTAAATGTTTACAATCCCTGTAAATAACTGACTTAAATCACCACTTTCACTATCACTAATGTTGTGTGGAGAAGGCAAACTGTATTATTGAGAAATAAATCCTTATTTGTCTAAATTGTTATCCACTTACTGCCTGATTTTATTTGCAATTATATAACAGAAAAATAATACAGGTAAAATAAATATAAAAACGAAAAAAAAAAAGGTTAAATAGTGGATCTAGATGAAGTAAAATAAGTAAAGGCCAGAATTGTTTGGTCCCAAATTGGCAACACCAGGCGTTAAGGGGTTAACATTCACTAGAATTGTATCAGCTAAAATGAAATTGCTGTCATCTAATCCTGTTCTCAACCTTCATCTCTCTCTCCAGACCAGGCCGATGTACTGCCGCATCAATCTGAATGTTCCCGTTCTCCAGATATTTTTTAACAATGACGACACCAGACCAGACTTACGGCTGAGCAGAGAGTCTCTGGCGGTGCTGCTGGACCTTCTCTGCCAGGAAAGAAGACACGGATGGGGGCCACAATAGAGACCTTGGTCTTCCTCTTCTGGCTAGTGAGTGGGGCATCCTACAGAGTGGTGGCTAGGGTGTTCGGGATGCCTCGCTCCACAGTTCACCGCATCGTCCACCGGGTTACTGAGGAGGTGGTGGCCATCCGCCACCGAGTCATCTGCCTCCCGAAAACTGCAGAAGACCTGGCAGCAGTAATCCAGGGGTTTGAAGGGCTGGCCGGACACAGAGCTTTTCTGAAAGCTGCTGGAGCGATCGACGGCTGCCTTGTGAGGATCAAGCCTCCAAGCGGTCCTGATGGTCACTGCTATCAGAACAGGAAACTGTTCTCCTCCATCATTCTACAGGCAGTTTGTGACCATCAGGGCCGCTTCATCGACACGTACGTGGGCTGGCCGGGGTCGGTGCATGACTCCAGAGTGCTCCGGAACAGCCCATTGTACAGGCAGGCCATCTACCCTCCTCCGGGCCACTTCATCTTGGCAGATGGTGGGTACCCGTGTCTCCAACACCCACTCATCACTCCCTTCAAGCGGGCGGTACAAGGTGTGGGAGCCCTACGCTTTAACAGCCATCATTCCAGGGCACGCTCCATCATAGAGCGTGCCTTTGGGATGATGAAGACAAGGATCAGGGCCATCTTCCTCCAAGCGCTGGAGGTGCACCACACCTTTGTGCCTCCGGTATGTTACTAAATGAGAGAATTATTGCTTATAGATAAATGATAAAAAGCTTTAAATTAATTTCTTCAAATATACTATAAAATGTTTTTGTCTTTTTTTTTCTACAGGTCATAACGGCATGTGCTGTCCTGCACAACATCTGCCTGGGAGCCAGTGACATCACGGCCCCAGAGGATGAAGAGCAGGACGACATGCCAGAGGATGAGGAGGGGAGAACGTGTTGGAGGCAGTCAGTGGTGCTCCAAGGAGGGACCAGCTGTCTGCCGAGGTGTCTGCCCTGGAGGAGGGTCTGCCCTGGAGGAGGGTCTACCCTGGAGGAGGGTCTACCCGACCACTGTTAAATTTAGATGGCAAGTAGAATCACATTTTAGCTGTTCTCATTTCAGGGTTATTAAAACAGTTGTAGTTGTAGTCATTTTCTGCGTCTTCTTAAACATTTTTAGTAACATGGCAGCCGTCGATTGGATCAGCCCTTCAAACCCTGATGGACGATGTGGTGAACAGTGGAGAGAGGCATTCCCGACCCCCCAGATGATGTCCCACTCGCAGTCAGAAGACTCCAAGGTCATCTGTGTGGCATCCCATCCAGTCCAGCAGCACCACCGGGGACTCCTGCTCAGTCGAAATTGTATATATATGTTCTTTTATATCTTCTGTAAATAGTAGTTAAAATTGACTGTAAATAGTTTAAAATATTTTTAATAGTTTGTTTATAATTGCATCTCAAAAAATAAATTGATGTCACTGAGAAGTTGTTCTACGTTTACTTAAATTGTCAAGAAGTGATGAAACAGATGATGTAAAAAGGTTAAAAGACTTTAAGAACACACCGACAACAATAACTTTGATAAATGATTTAATAATTTAATTTAATAACAGCAACAGATAACTTGAACTTGTAAAAACAGCAACAACCAAAAAAAAAGAACACACCAACAAAAATTTACTTCTGTCCACCAGTGGCGGCTGGTGAAAAATATTTTTGTTGGGGCTGATATAGCCTAGTGTATGTCTCCAACTAATCTGGAATAAGAATTCAAATAAACAATTGCACAATACATACAATTTAACAGTAATGATTTAATTTACTATATAATAACAGTAACAGTGATGATTTGGGTCACTGTGACGGGGTTCTTTGGCCTCCAAGAATCCAGTCTCAGTCGGGTTACCGGTGTTGGTGATTTATTGAGCTCAAAAACTCAAAACAGGGTGCAAAAGAAACTAAACATGTACAAGATCCTCTGGGCCTCAGCCTCCCTCCAGTTACCAGCAATGTAACAAAGAAACAGAAAACAGAAATGGCCGCTTTTCTTCCCACAGCCCTCATTAAATAGTTCAAGCCCCTCACCTCAGGCTCTCTTATTTTTGATTTCTTCTCATTAATCAGTTTTGTCCATATATTACCTCCACAAACAATTGATGTACAAAAACAAATTTTTACAACTTAATTCTTTTACACAGATTCATTGACTTATTCAATTACACCAAACTGGGTTTGAACCCAGCAAAGACGCAGCCAGACTGAAGATGACAAGTCCCCATAGCATAAACACGTACACACACACACACACACACACACACACACACGGCTAACCCCACTGAAATATTAAGTGTGCCCCCTCAATACGCCAGCAGGTAACAAGGAACAGCTTGTGTGTTTTAAGTTAATGGAGCTACTGATCTCAGCGCGAGTGTATTGGTCCTCACAAACACAGTATAACAGGAATGTGTGTGTGGCGCGCAAAGTTAGAGAGGTTGTTTTAAGCGACGAGGTGGATTCGTCACAGTCACAATAACCATGACATGAAATTTTCCTACCCTTCAACAGGGATGTTCTTCTCGTTCGTTACATTCGCCATCGTCCCTTTAATTGTCTGCACCTGCGCTTGGGTGCAGAAGCCTGTTAAAGCGCAGTATTTTCAGCGCCCCAAGACCATAAAGTTCCGAGACGCTGATTGGCCATTAAATTCACCTAGCAATAGTACATGATTGACAGATTCTCTGCAAATGTGGGTCTGTCTGATCAGCGCCCCCAGAACAGAGACGGTAGGAGTCTGTCTGTGGAAATCCAGAAATTAATGACAGTAGATAGGGAAATGTAGTTTATATTATTTGTTTTGCTTATAGGTACACACTCTAGAGAGTAAAACTGACATTTATGAGTTAATTTCTAAAAATATATTTTACGTTTCTCTCTTCTTATCAGGGAGGGCGGTGCCCCAGCGCCCCCTATGGGCCGGCCGCCACTGCTGTCCACCATCCTCTCTGATAAAGTAAACAGTCTGTCTATCCTTTCCCAGCTCTCTCTTTCTCTTCTCTCCCTCTGCCATCTCATATCCTCCCTGATCAAATCAAGCAACTCGTCACTCCTTCTTCTTCTCTTCATCCTTTCCCTCCTCTCTCCTGGCCTCTCATCCTCACTCTCTTCCTCGTCATCGCCCTGATGCTGCCCAGCCTCTGCAGCACCTGGCACTGGTGTGTCCTCAGGGATGGAGGCAATTAAGACAGGTGGGGCAACAGAGGGCCTCTGTCCTAATACCTCATCCATGAGGACAAACCAGGGACAGGGCAGGGGGTCAGTGGGAAGCCTACTGCTGCCACCTGGCCCTGGTTTGTCCTGGTTTGGATCTTTGCATTCCTATAGTAGAGGAAAACAATTTTTGTCAACAGATGCAATTTTCTGTAGTGTTTCTTTAAAGCTAGAAAAAATGAGTGTTTCATGATTTGGATAGATTAATGAAATTTTACAGAAAAAGAGTACAGAAAAAAGAGACGACTTTTGAATAATAACTTTGAGATGACTTTTTTCAAGCTAATTCAAAGTGTAAATGAACCTGAATATAATATATGTAAAATATCATTTCCCTACACATTTACACACACATCTATCTATCAATCTATGGGTATATATATATATATATATATATATATATATATATATATATATATATATATATATATATATATATATATATCTATCTATATATATATATATATATATATATATATATATGTGTGTGTGTGTGTGTGTGTGTGTGTATTTCATTACATTATCCAAACCTGAACATACTTTGTATTTTTTTTTTAGGTTGTCCCACTTTTTTTTGGCCTGTTGTGGCTCGACTTTTCCCTCCAGGCCCATTTTCTGCAGGATTGTTCTAAACAAGAGAAATGAGAAGAGATAAACACACTAGGATCACTTCTATCACAAATATAAGATTGATAAAAAGTGGCATCTGGGCATCATATCATGTGATCAAAAGATTATATTTGTACGTTGGTGTTTGAACAGGACTTCTTTTAACCTGTGTGACTTTTACATAGAAATACAACATGTATATGGAATTATGCCTCAACTCTTACCTCCAACCAACTGCTGCAGTATTTTTGGCGCCGGTAAAAAGGTGGTCATTTTGCCCACGGAGTTTGATCAACTCCTCTGTCTGCTCCCTGGAACAAAATGACATGTAAAGCATATTTCTGTTAAGTCAACAGGCAAAATTACTGTTCTGTATAATTACGCCGGTATTGTTCTTCAAGTGAATTATACTTTAAACCTTATTTTACTGTACTGTAAATTAACTATACATTATTGAGTATTAAAACAAAATGTTTACAGTATTAACAGCCCAGTACAGCTGGACTAATGTTATTTCTTCAGCTGCATTAAAGGCACACTATGCAACATTTTTCAGTTAATTAATGTGTTCCATAACGTTTTGGATGATTAAATGATTCATTTCAGGTTGAACAAAGGTATTCTCGGCCGCCCTGGTGGTCTGTGGGGGAAATACCGCACTTGCAATTGCAGGAGCACCGACCCGCGCCCAAAGGCTCAGAAGTCTTGCGAGAGTCAGTCTTGCTTTACGGCAAGAACTGCTACACGCCCCCAGTTAAAAGCATTCTCGTTGCTAGCACAGTGGCGATCTTTGTGCAGTTATGCTACGTTCACATCGGACGCAGCAAAATCGCGTCTGCTGCTTCATTTTTGCTGCTTGTACCAGTTAGTTCTGACGCGCGGCTGAAGCAGCTTTGCTGCTCTGGCTGCGCGGTGCAAAAGTGTGTCTGACGCGCTTTGGGCGGAGCTTCACTATCCTTTCTCTGCCTTGCAGCTATATTTGCTGTGATCAGTGGGAATAAAGTAGTTTTAATATGTGTTTAAGTGAGAAAATACACCTGAAAACGTAACCAGTGCAGTCAGTTCATTCAGATTATTATCCTGCCTTCAATATTTTTTCTGTCGGAGCCGCTCAGACCCCCACATACCAGCGGTGCGCCGACAGTAGGGATCCCTTCATCAGCAGCCTCTGGCCTGGTCGCCTCCTCGCGGTTCACCACGGCAGCTGGTAGGTGTTTTTCATCTAAATAATCCAAACTGCATATTCTGCCGGCAGATTTCTGCATTTTAAGTTAATTTAGGCGTCAATAAACTGTTTAAGAGGAGTGATCATCAGCGCTGTGTCTCTCTCCCTGCGTCAGATGCTTAAACGCGTCCGATGCGCTGCTTCAGCTGCTCAGACGTGCTGCGCCTGCTGCTCAAAACGCGCCGCGGGACCTTTTGCTGCGCCTTGACGTTACGTTGCATGTAAACTCGCTGCTTCTGTCGCGCCAGCTGCGGTGTGAACGCAGCATTAGTCATTCGTTGCGTTCGCCTGTCTGCTAAGCTCAAAAATACCGCGCCTGGCTTGACGGAGAAACCAGGAGAACAGCTGTGCATATTTACAACAGTGCACTTTTACTTTCGCCCTCTGGGGGGAGCCTCCCTGGAAAATCAACACCGGTTGCATAGTGTACCTTTAAGCTTTGACAGTTCTAATCCTGTGTAATAAACTGTATGAGAATAAATAATTCCGATTAGTGAGGGCTGTCAGCAAAGTTACAAGATGTAGGTTAATAATTGTGACATTTGTATGAAGGCTTTCAATTGTTGTTGAACGTCTCGTATCAACAGGTTAGCTTTAAGCTTTAGCTTTAGCTGGTCTACACATCCCGGTGGCTCCGTTACCGTCATGTATTTTAATACATGTTCAGTAAAATAAAACAAAAATAATACTCACATTTAAAAGTGTACTCCATCTTACTACTGCTGGCGCTGCTACTGCTTTCCATTTTTTCCGCCTTTTTTCTTTTCTCTCTTCTTCTTCTTCTTCTTTTTCTTAAACAAAAAAAAAAAAAAAGAAGCGCGCCAAGCACCTCGGGAAATCTAGTGGGAGGCGAGGCCTAAGGACGGTAGCGATGCATCCTCAGAATTCGGGGAAAAGGAGGACGCATTTTAAGGCTGCATTTTAAGCGTCCTCAGAATTTTTGCCAAATGGGACGGCCTCCGCGCAGCGTTGTGACGTCACCGGCCTCAAAATGCGTCCTACCAAGTACGCAGCCTGCGAATTGTGACTCAGCCTATAAATCTGATATCTGAGACCACGGTACTGCTGCTGAAGCTCAGAACACCCAGAACAGCAGTGAGAAGTGATGGAGAGTTATTGTCACTGGATGATTGAAATAATAAATACAAACGCGCGTTCTCCCGAGATTTCGCCGCTTTTTACGCCGTCTTTTACCAACAAGCGCCGCCTTTTACGCGCGTCATGATAGTACCGCAAGACGCGCATTTTTACTCGTTACTGAAACACGCTAACGCCGTTAGTAACGCCATTACTTTCAATGCCGTTACTCCCATCACTGATTGTGACAAATTTCCATCCAACGCTGACCAGTAGTTTACAAGTCTGACCATTTTTAAGGTGGTGTCAGGCTTATATTAAATATAAAAATTGGTATTTTGTAAGTTTTAATACTTGTTTTAAGCATAAAATATAGTGATTGTGGAACAATACTTTAATATTTCTTTCACTTAAACCGCAAACACAATTTTACATAAATATCAACTTTAGCTGACTGTATTGGTGATAGATCAACAGAAAGTAGCTTGGAATTGTTAAGTCAAAGGATTAATGTGCCACAAAATCATATTTATACCCTGAAATGTGTACAATGCAGGATTATTTTTTTAAGCAGAACTTTCCACATTTGTGACAAATGGTACTTTTAATGTGAATTATATTTATTGGCACACCTCATTACCATTGCCTGTAATCATTGTATTTTTTTTTGTTGTCAGTCAATTTGTTTAAAATATTAAATAAATTCTGTTTCTTTTTTTTAATCATGCATCTCAATTCTACAAAAACATAAAAAAATCTTAAAAATAAACTTTCATTTATGGTTTTCATGTCTCATGCCTTTCGGCCCTTTATAGAGTGGTCACTAGTACTGTAACTAACACCTGGTTGGCCCCATACACAACTGTGGACCAGGACATCTCTCAGGAGATGTAATGGTGCGAAAAATTCCTCTTAAACCCAACTGACATTACGTTGACTGACTGGACCGTATTTAAACCCCAACACATGCTAAATTATAATTTTTTTTTTAAGTGGAAGCAAGCTTTTTTTTTTTTTTACGAGGATGCAAACTGGTGTGCCCAGAGGAAAGCCACAATATCAAAATAAAGCATGCAATTAATTTGTTTTGATGTACCTACTAATAACTGCTCATGTAAGTTTGTCATCTGTCAATTTAATTTCAGTCCAACATGGTGCCAATTGTTTTTAGTTTCTGGCCCTTTCTGAAATATGTCATCTAAGCAGCTTAGCCTGTTCCATTGATAGCTGACTTGGCCCTCACATTGGACAAATCAAAACTATTATATTTAGTGTTCAACCACTGATGATGCTAGTGAAATTTCTAAGTCATCCAGGTCGTAGTCATTCCAAAAAAGTTATGAAACAATCCACTGGACTTAGTTTCCAAGTTTGAAGATGTTTCACTTCCCATCCAGGAAACTTATTAAATTCATTTTTTAATTTAAAAAGCTTCCTGGATGGGAATCACTAATGATCATTTGGTGGCTGGGGTACCAGGGCAAAAACATTTGGAGAAAAAGTTCCTAATTCTGTAAAAAAAAAAATGTTTTGTTTGTTTTTACCTCAACAGGTTAGGTCGAAGTGGGCGTGCACACGTCATTTTTCGCTCTGGAAATGTGTGGGAGGGCAGTCGCGTGTGTCACTAGTTCGCACAAATTCTTGCGTGAAGACGCTGATGAGGTTTGCGTTAGGGCAGCTCGTATTAAATTTCTATGGGAAAACTTTCTATTTGGTGATCAGCTGCAAAGTAAAATGTATCCCAAAATTGTCCTTATCAGTCTCTTATTTATCTTGGCCTATCTTATTAAAACGACCCTCATTAAAATGCGTAGTTTACAATACTTTACGTTAGAAACTGTTTAATGTTAAAAAAAGGTATGATTTTTACCTTATCAGATTATCATGACATGTTGTATTGTGACAAATTTCCATCCAAAGCTGACCAGTAGATTACAAGTCTGACCATTTTTAAGGTGGTGTCAGGCTTATATTAAAATTGTTAGTTTGTAAGTTTTAAAACTTGTTTTGAGCATAAAATATAATGATTGCGGAACAATACTTTAATATTTCTTTCACTTAAACCGCAAACACAATTTTACATAAATATCAACTTTAGCTGACTGTATTGGTGATAGATCAACAGAAAGTAGCATGGAATTTTTAAGTCAAAGGATTAATGTGCCACAAAATAATATTTATACACTGAAATGTGTACAATGCAGGATTTTTTTTTTTTTTAAGAAGAACTTTCCACATTTGTGACAAATGGTACTTTTAATGTGAATTATATTTATTGGCACACCTCATTACCATTGCCTGTAATCATTGTATTTTTTTTTGTTGTCAGTCAATTTGTTTAAAATATTAAATAAATTCTTTTTTTTTTAATCATGCATCTCAATTCTACAAAAACATAAAAAATCTTAAAAATAAACTTTCATTTATGGTTTTCATGTCTCATGCCTTTCGGCCCTTTATAGAGTGGTTACTAGTACTGTAACTAACACCTGGTTGGCCCCATACACAATTGTGGACCAGGACATCTCTCAGGAGATGTAATGGTGCGAAAAATTCCTCTTAAACCCAACTGACATTACGTTGACTGACTGGACCGTATTTAAACCCCAACACATGCTAAATTATAATTTTTTTTTTAAGTGGAAGCAAGCTTTTTTTTTTTTTTACGAGGATGCAAACTGGTGTGCCCAGAGGAAACCCACAATATCAAAACAAAGCATGCAATTAATTTGATTTGATGTACCTACTAATAACTGTTCATGTAAGTTTGTCATCTGTCAATTTAATTTCAGTCCAACATGGTGCCAATTGTTTTTAATTTATGGCCATTTCTGAAATATGTCATCTAAGCAGCTTAGCCTGTTCCATTGATAGCTGACTTGGCCCTCACAGTGGACAAATCAAAACTATTATATTTGGTGTTCAACCACTGATGATGCTAGTGAAATTTCTAAGTCATCCGGGTCGTAGTCATTCCAAAAAAGTTATGAAACAATCCACTGGACTTAGTTTCCAAGTTTGAAGATGTTTCGCTTCCCATCCAGGAAACTTATTAAATTCATTTTTTAATTTAAAAAGCTTCCTGGATGGGAACCACTGATGATCATTTGGTGGCCGGGGTACCAAGGCAAAACCATTTGGAGAAAAAGTTCCTAACTCTGTTAAAAAAATTTTTTTTTGTTTTAACCTCAACAGGTTAGGTCGAAGTGGGCGTGCACACGTCATTTTTCGCTCTGGAAATGTGTGGGAGGGCAGTCGCGTGTGTCACTAGTTCGCACAAATTCTTGCGTGAAGACGCTGATGAGGTTTGCGTTAGGGCAGCTCGTATTAAATTTCTATGGGAAAACTTTCTATTTGGTGATCAGCTGCAAAGTAAAATGTATCCCAAAATTGTCCTTATCAGTCTCTTATTTATCTTGGCCTATCTTATTAAAACGACCCTCATTAAAATGCGTAGTTTACAATACTTTACGTTAGAAACTGTTTAATGTTAAAAAAAGGTATGATTTTTACCTTATCAGATTATCATGACATGTTGTATTGTGACAAATTTCCATCCAAAGCTGACCAGTAGATTACAAGTCTGACCATTTTTAAGGTGGTGTCAGGCTTATATTAAAATTGTTAGTTTGTAAGTTTTAAAACTTGTTTTGAGCATAAAATATAATGATTGCGGAACAATACTTTAATATTTCTTTCACTTAAACCGCAAACACAATTTTACATAAATATCAACTTTAGCTGACTGTATTGGTGATAGATCAACAGAAAGTAGCATGGAATTTTTAAGTCAAAGGATTAATGTGCCACAAAATAATATTTATACACTGAAATGTGTACAATGCAGGATTTTTTTTTTTTTTAAGAAGAACTTTCCACATTTGTGACAAATGGTACTTTTAATGTGAATTATATTTATTGGCACACCTCATTACCATTGCCTGTAATCATTGTATTTTTTTTTGTTGTCAGTCAATTTGTTTAAAATATTAAATAAATTCTTTTTTTTTTAATCATGCATCTCAATTCTACAAAAACATAAAAAATCTTAAAAATAAACTTTCATTTATGGTTTTCATGTCTCATGCCTTTCGGCCCTTTATAGAGTGGTTACTAGTACTGTAACTAACACCTGGTTGGCCCCATACACAATTGTGGACCAGGACATCTCTCAGCAGATGTAATGGTGCGAAAAATTCCTCTTAAACCCAACTGACATTACGTTGACTGACTGGACCGTATTTAAACCCCAACACATGCTAGATTTTATTTTATTTTTTAAGTGGAAGCAAGCTTTTTTTTTTTTTTTACGAGGATGCAAACTGGTGTGCCCAGAGGAAAGCCACAATATCAAAATAAAGCATTCAATTAATTTGTTTTGATGTACCTACTAATAACTGCTCATGTAAGTTTGTCATCTGTCAATTTAATTTCAGTCCAACATGGTGCCAATTGTTTTTAGTTTGTGGCCATTTCTGTGGCACCAGGGGCCATCAATTTTGAACCTTTTCACAATATTCTAATTTTCTGATATGATGAATTTGAGATTTTCATTTGTTGTCATTTGTAATCATCAAAATTAAACAAAATAAACATCTGAAATATATGAGTTTGTATGTAATGTATGAATATAATATACAAGTTTCACTTTTTAAATGGAATTACTGAAATCAATCTACTTTTTCATGATATTCTAATTTTATGACCAGCACCTGTATACCCTGAAATGTGTACAATGCAGGATTATTTTTTTAAGCAGAACTTTCCACATTTGTGACAAATGGTACTTTTAATGTGAATTATATTTATTGGCACACCTCATTACCATTGCCTGTAATCATTGTATTTTTTTTGTTGTCAGTCAATTTGTTTAAAATATTAAATAAATTCTGTTTCTTTTTTTAATCATACATCTCAATTCTACAAAAACATAAAAAATCTTAAAAATAAACTTTCATTTATGGTTTTCATGTCTCATGCCTTTCGGCCCTTTATAGAGTGGTTACTAGTACTGTAACTAACACCTGGTTGGCCCCATACACAATTGTGGACCAGGACATCTCTCAGCAGATGTAATGGTGCGAAAAATTCCTCTTAAACCCAACTGACATTACGTTGACTGACTGGACCGTATTTAAACCCCAACACATGCTAGATTTTTTTTTTAAGTGGAAGCAAGCTTTTTTTTTTTTTTACAAGGATGCAAACTGGTGTGCCCAGAGGAAAGCCACAATATCAAAATAAAGCATGCAATTAATTTGTTTTGATGTACCTACTAATAACTGCTCATGTAAGTTTGTCATGTCAATTTAATTTCAGTCCAACATGGTGCCAATTGTTTTCAGTTTATGATGACCATTTCTGAAATTTGTCATCTAAGCAGCTCAGCCTGTTGCATTGATAGCTGACTTGGCCTTCTCAGTGGACAAATCAAAACTATTATATTAGGTGTTCAATTTTTTTTTTTTGTTTTAACCTCAACAAGATATGAAGAATCATCCCATCTCGCTGTTTTGTGCCCATCATGGTTATTAGAGAAGGGTAAAGGGAGCTCAGTGGGTGAATTTCTGCATTTCAGACAATCACAATCAACAAGGTGTCTTTCATGTAGGTTAGTTTCAGGTGGCTCGTTGGTAATCCTCTTAGATGAGTTAAGAGAAGATTTTTCTAAATTTGTGGTCTTTTTGGGATCGGGTAATGATAATTCAGAAGAGCTGAAACCTATGTTCCCCACCGCTTGGAATTTGTAGTTTCTCATCATATCAGTAGCTCTTTGGACACAAGGACAATTGATGTCATTGACAGAAAAATGGCTCATGCTGATAAAAGGGTGGCTAAGTGCGTCACTTGAAGTAATCTTTTTTTTTGGGCTAAGAGTTAGCATTTATTTAACAAGATCAATGAAAAACTTTAAATCTGTCCGCTCAATGTCGTCCTTTACTGGTAGGGATGTTAGAACATCCTCCAGGGATTTGGTTTATTGTCCAAATGTTTGATTTTAAATGGATTTATTTTGGGGACCCAGATTACCTCACCCTTTTCAATATAGCTAGAATAGTAAATGAATGTATCAAGCCCATCATTTAGATACAGAGGGCTCTGGTTCACACAGCAGAGAAGTAATTTTACTCCATACTTCAGACTTAAATTGTCCTCTGAAGATGCATCTTTTAAGGTAGAGATAGACAAAAGTGACGCCTAACAGCCACATATCAACGGTTAGCTTCAAAGGCATGTTCAAAATCTCCTCTGGAGGTCTATAAGACAGTGGACAACAAAATAATCTATTAGCATTTTCTGGTGTTGAAAGAAAACTGAAATCGATTAACTTTACTTTCAGGGATTCATTGTTTACCAACATTATGTTGTCAGGCTTGATATCTCTATGCACCATCCCCACCTTGTGTAGAAAATCAAGATACCAATACCTGTCCACCAATAACTCGAATCTTACACAAATCCAGATGGCCACCTGTGGATTTCTCCATGATTGCTTTCAAAATATCGACAGCAAATTAATTTTAAAAGAGGAACAGAGAAACGCGATCAAGGCTCATCTTCTTATTCTAGGCGTGCAACTGCACGCTTTGATTTTTTTTGACAACAACTATGCGTCGCTTAACATACGTCACGCACTCCGTTGCTCTTATTGGTTGTAGGTCTATCCAATTGAGTGCAGAGGCATTTTTTTTCCTGGTTCGTTCAAAACACGCCCCATAATCACAGCTCAATGGGGAAGCATCAGACTCATTCTGACTAGAATTGAGTAGGACTAAGTCAGGCTAAAAATGACATAAGTGAAAACTGGCCTGCATAAAATAATGGAAAAAAAGACAGATTTTAAGACAGGACTTTTTTCTTTTAATAGAAATGTTCTAACTTTTGCAACAATAGTCTGATAAAGAGTACATTTATATACATGTTTAAGCCAGAATGATATGACATTCAAAACAATGGCTAACTTCCAGCCATGACGTCCTGCATGAGCATTGGGGCTTGATTCGTTCATGTGTCAGGGTACGCGCACGGGGTGTGGGACAAGCAGACTACTGCACCTTTAAAATGATCAGTTTTCTTAATCTGCAAATGAT
The DNA here is from genome assembly GCF_016077235.1 of Cyprinodon tularosa. Taxonomy (NCBI): domain Eukaryota; kingdom Metazoa; phylum Chordata; class Actinopteri; order Cyprinodontiformes; family Cyprinodontidae; genus Cyprinodon; species Cyprinodon tularosa. The sequence continues at coordinate 118,652 of NW_024038968.1, forward strand.
TTTATATAGAACTAGGAATCAGTTACTTAAAACGAAAAAGGCCTGTGTAAAATTCGCCTCAATATTTGTGGATGGGACTTCACTCTGTGTAAACCTTATGGAACTGCTTGTTGGTTTAATGATAAATGATAAATAAGTGCTACGTTTATTAAAGAAGTTCTGACTCCATATATGTAACTCTTTACATTGACAGTGAAAATTGGATGTATTACTGCTGATTTATCCCATTGTTTAAATCTTGTGATCATTGATCTTTCAACATTTATCGCCCCATTTCCCTATTAACTTGTTTTTCAAAACCTTTAGACAAAGTAATTTACCAAAGAATGATTAAACATTCAAATGAATATGATATTATTTAACTTTATTAAAAAGGTTTTTGAAAAAATTTTATGAATCGAAATATATGCAGGTCTATGCAGCAGGTTTGTTTTTCACACAGTGCACAATATTTTATTTAAGTAAATTATATAACTATGGTTTTAATGGAGATTTATATAGTGAATAATGTGAAGTGAATAATGTGATCTTTTGTTGTTAATTAATTGCCATGTAAAATAAAAAAAAACATGAGCGGTTTAGTGATAGGTCATACCAGCAACCAGGTTGTCTAATGAAGGGAAATTAGCTCTTGATGTATATTGAATTTTGATTCAATTGAATATTGAAATTGGAAGTGTATTACACTATACAAAAAAACAAAGCAAAAAAAAAAAAAAACATATAGAGGCCTCGAGTATTATACTAATACAAATTGTAAAAGCAGTAAGAACGCCTGTTTAAAACATTAAGAATGGCTTACCATTTTCTGTCTCACTGCTAGAGCTCGTTTGCACTTTTTCTGCTTCTCCCTCTCTATCTCCTGCTGAAGTTTATGCTCACGTATTCTGGAATGATAAGTCCAATAAGACAACCTATACCAGGTAGCTAACTCTATTACCTTTATTCCTTTTTTAAGCTTCTCCAGTTCAAGTTGCTTTATCAAACAGCTTTGGTGTTTGAAAATTTGGCGTTTTTTTTCTGGCAATGGTTCATATTAATACATTGATGACTTGGAAAGCTACTTTTTAGGCAGATCATCCTTTGCCCCTGTCAGAATTGGAAATTGTGCAAACTTAGGTTTTCCAGCATTTAACACCAAATTAGCATTGTGGAATAGTCTCCAGAGATATAAGTGTAAGAAATGTTTAGTCTTTCTTATTCACTTTTTTTTTTGTTGTATCTCATGAAATCTCTTAAAAAACTCTCAAGCCTTTCAAAAAAACATAGATTAAAGAATGAATGAGAATTCTTTAGGAAGATGTTATATGTTCACATGACTTATCAATGTTAGCCAAAGCTCTTGAAAACAAACCTGGCCTTATTGAGGACATCTCGCTGTAGCTGAAGTTCATTTTCAGGGATTTTTTCAATGGTCTTCATCAAAGCGAGGATAGGCTATAAGACTTCTGAGCTTTTCCCGAGTTGGTGTAGAGATTAGCTGTTTTTTGAAGAAGCAGGAGTAAATTTCTGTCACCCTCCTAGCCACAGTCGTAAAGCTGACATCCTGTAGAGAAGAACAGAATTATATGAGTTATTTTGGATCTAAAAATGTTTGACAATTGTAAACAAAGCTGTGAAAAATATGTACTCTGTTACACATTTCCATTTTTTTTTTGGCACACATATTGTTTCATTTGATCAAATATATGCCATTATTAGATGACGATGACCCAAGCAAATATATAAAAGCTTTTAAGCTAACATGCCTAAAAAAACAGATCCTGTGTGAAACAATAACTGACCATCACACTACCATTTCCATGTTTTAGTTTTACCATGATGTTCACAACGATTGCAGGTTTTTTTTTTGAAGATCAGAACTCTAAAAAAATTGAACCTGTTGATTCTGATTTCAGCCAGTACTGATTTTGTTTTATTTGTTTATTTATTATGAATTTACATAAGTGCCATTCGTACATGACTGTGCCATCAGTGCACTGCCCATACTGTAATGATCTCTGCACTGATGCTGGGCTGATCCCTCCTTCCATACACCTGCTCAGCTCCGCCCGTCCCTCAATCAGCTTTCACCAGCTTCACCTGGTTCCATCACTATATAATCACCATAACACCAGACGTCAGGGCCAGATTATCTTGTGCTAACCCGGTAAGATTAATCCAGCGTCATCTAAATTACTTGTTTGCCCGTCTGTTAACTGCCCCGTTCTGTTTCTGATATTGAGCATAATTGATCCTGTTCTGACTCTGTCAGCCTGTCTGGATATCCTTTCTGTTCTGCTTCTGGACCTCTCGATCTGCCTTCCTTTGGATCATAAACCCAGGAAATCTCCTCATAAACTGTCTGCCTATCGGCCTGCAGCCTGCTGGCTCCTCTCAGACTCAAGCCCTGTTCACAAAGCACGCTGCTGAATAAACTATGCTCTAACGTCACTGACCTTTCTTGGTTGTATTTTGTTCCAGCCTCTGTTCTTCACACATACATGTGAGCAAATACATCTTGCAATTCATTTGTCCAAGATTTTAAAGATCCCATTTCCTTACAGAACAGACAAGATTCAAACAGATCATGTCAAACATGAACAAACAGAGCTATCTTATCTATTGTATTATTATATTATATTAATATTAAATCTGTTTTTCTTCCCCTTATATAAGATTTGCATATTTAATAAAAAAGTTACTCAAACTGTTCTTGATTCTTGATTTCTTAAGCAGCCACTGTCAAAATAGTTTTTTGATTATTGACAATGTCCGGTTTTAAAATACAAACTTGTTTTAACTACACACGACATAGCACTACTAAATGTAAAAGAACATTTTAAAGCACCGAGAGACCTCAGTGGAGGTAGATATTGATAGAGAAGGTCGGATGAACGCCAACCAGCCAGAATGAAGGACATGCCCCTAATTAAAATAGCTGCTTGTTTTACGTTGGATGTAACAAAAAGAAAAGTTACCCATTTTCCTCGTGGTTCCATGAATCATCAAATGTAATTTTTACCCAGTCTCTTCTGTATTATTGAATTATTAAAAGTAAACATTGATGGAGGCCAGTGAGGCCTGGTGGGCAATCGATCTTAACTTTGTTTTTTTTAACGATCTCCAGAAGGAGTCATTGAACCGATTTTGGGATACTTTTTGTTCATTGGTTGCTCCCAGAGATTAATCACTGACACATTTAGAAGTGTCAGTGTTTTCTTACAGTTTCTGACTCTGTAGGATGGGCAAGTCACACTCCAAAGGCAGCGTTCCATCTGGATCGGACTTTAAAGCTGTCCCAACACCTGCATTAGCATCCAATGTATTACTGCTTAAGGACATTTTGTGCTATGAACCTAAATTTCAATCCTATGATACTATGATTTGTGATTCTAGCTTAGATTTGTGAAAGGGCATTTATGAAAAATCATATTTAATATTTGTTCATAAAGGAAAAGTATGATTCTTTGGAATCAATTTAAACTTCATTCATTTTTTTTATTCAACTTAACAAAAACAAATGAAGTGCTTAATGTTAGCATTTAATGATGGTCTGCCAGTTATAACATATTCCTATTTTCTGGCACTATCCTTTCTGTTTTTTACTCTTTTCAGTGTGTCTCCAAACAAAACTTGTTTGGAGTTTGTATTCTATATAGGAAAATCTTTTTCAAATCAAAACATTTGACCTTTGAAAACCAGTTCAGGTATACCCCAAGAAAATGTTTTCTTTGTGAAATTTCTATCTTAAGCCTTTGTACTTATAAACAGGAGATTTTTTAATTTAAAGCTTTAAAAAAGTAATTCATTACTTCAGTGCAGTTTTAAGAATGTTATTTGTTGTTTTTTCTAACTTGACAATGCAAAATGAGAAAAAGCTGTTTGATATTTAACAGCAAGGCCAATCAATGTTCCTTCCTATAAACTAATGACAGGAGCAGTCACTGACCCACAGGGATGAAAAAAAGGGGAGCTCTGAATATTTTAGGCTGCCTAAACTAGTTTAAGGTCAATTACCCAACAAAAAAATGAATGAAGATCTACATTTAAACACCCCACCCCCAAAACAATCACTGAAGATAGACCAGATTTTTGATGCGGCTTTTGCTAATAAATGTACACACATATTTACACTCATCAGCCACTTTATTAGGTACCCCATGCTAGTAACGGGTTGGACCCCCTTTTGCCTTCAGAACTGCCTCAATTCATGGTGGCATAGATTCAACAAGGTGCTGGAAGCATTCCTCAGGGAGTTTGGTCCATATTGACATGATGGCATCACACAGTTGCCGCAGATTTGTCGGCTGCACATCCATGATGCGAATCTCCCGTTCCACCACATCCCAAAGATGCTCTATTGGATTGAGATCTGGTGACCGTGGAGGCCATTTGAGTACAGTGAACTCATTGTCATGTTCAAGAAACCAGTCTGAGATGATTCCAGCTTTATGACATGGCGCATTATCCTGCTGAAAGTAGCCATCAGAAGTTGGGTACATTGTGGTCATAAAGGGATGGACATGGTCAGCAACAATACTCAGGTAGGCTGTGGCGTTGCAACGATGCTCAATTGGTACCAAGGGGCCCAAAGAGTGCCAAGAAAATATTCCCCACACCATGACACCACCACCGCCAGCCTGAACCGTTGATACAAGGCAGGATGGATCCATGCTTTCATGCTGTAGACGCCAAATTCTGACCCTACCATCCGAAATCGAGACTCATCAGACCAGGCAACGTTTTTCCAATCTTCTTTTGTCCAATTTCCATGAGCTTGTGCAAATTGTAGCCTCAGTTTCCTGTTCTTAGCTGAAAGGAGTGGCCCCCGGTGTGGTCTTCTGCTGCTGTAGCCCATCTGCCTCAAAGTTCCACGTACTGTGCGTTCAGAGAAGCTCTTCTGCCCACCTTGGTTGTAACGGGTGGTTATTTGAGTCACTGTTGCCCTTCTATCAGCTCCAACCAGTCTGGCCATTCTCCTCTGACCTCTGGCATCAACAAGACATTTTCGCCCACAGAACTGCCGCTCACTGGATGTTTTTTCTTTTTCGGACCATTCTCTGTAAACCCTAGAGATGGTTGTGCGTGAAAATCCCAGTAGATCAGCAGTTTCTGAAATACTCAGACCAGCCCTTCTGGCACCAACAATCATGCCACGTTCAAAGTCACTCAAATCACCTTTCTTCCCCATACTGATGCTCGCTTTGAACTGCAGGAGATTGTCTTGACCATGTCTACATGCCTAAATGCACTGAGTTGCCGCCATGTGATTGGCTGCTTAGAAATTAAGTGTTAACGAGTAGTTGAACAGGTGTACCTAATAAAGTGGCCGGTGAGTGTATGATTTGATTATTTTTCATATGAACCTATTCATCAACATAATTTATCCATCAAATGGGTTAAGCAGTTGTTTTTTGATTGCATTGAAGATTCCTAGATACTTCAGAGAGAAACTCTTCCTTACAAAACATAAAAAAGTTCCCAAAAGAGCATAAATTCTTTATTAGTCCTCCTACATTGTTGTACATGATTAACTAATAAATGAGTTTTTGGTTAGTGCGCTAACTTTAAACTATCAAAGAAAACCATTTTTTTTTTTTTTGGGGGGGGGGGATCCATAAAATATTTGTAAGATTTGAAGGGATTAGATTAATTCTTAATTTAAAAAAGACCAATGATGTCTTACATTTGCTGTCTGCAATTTCTTCAGGTGTGGTGTTGGTTTCCATCTGAGGGTCTTTAGCTTTCAGGTATTCAGCTTCTTTCACTGCCTGCCATGTTGGTGCTAGCTTGAACAACTGATCGGCATAACCCATATGTCTTCTCAGTTCATCCTTACTCTCTTTGAATTCACTTCAAAGAAGAGACAGCGGCATTAGAGTCACATAGGAAAGCATGCACCTGCAGAATAAGCAGTGCTTGATAAAATCTAAAATAGATAAATAGTTTACTTGTTACTCATTGCACTTGTTTCTCTTAGCAACTTATCTAAAGCATCACTGCTCTCTTGTTTGGACTTGGCAGCATTTCCAATTCTGTTGATGAAAAACAGCAATCAGATTCACAGCAAATCTTAAAACATGATGTTAAGTTGGTCATCAGATATCAAAACAAATTTTTTGATACCTGCCTTCAAATACCTTTTTCCTTGTAGCTGAGTTGGCTTCTCTTTTATAAGCCAATCGTCATAGCTAATTTGCCTAGCAGACACTTTAATTTCCAGCAGAGTGATGTCATCCACAAGGTTGGTCGTTTTATTCTCTAACATTGCTACTACCGCCTGGAGACATAGGAATGACAGCGTAGATGCAATTGCATGTAAATCTGACAAAGCGGAAAAGGCAAAGATGTGCAGAATTGAGATAGATTTGGAAACAAACACTTTCAAACCAATTTTACAGTAATTTTCACTCCTTAAGTTTTTTCCACCTTTTATATAATAAATGCATTCAGAAAACATAAGAAAATTAAAACAGCTTAGTGTTGGGATCCTGAGGCTTGCCCACCAGAGGGCGCCAAGGATCCCTTCCTGAGGGGTTGTGTTACTGTTGGGATCTGGGGGTCTGTCTACCTTTCTCCACCAGAGGGCGTACTGGATCTCCTGAGGCTGGAGCTGACTTCACCAGCTGTTCTTCATCTGCTCATCAGGAGACCAGCATTTAAGTGGGCTGAGGACCACACTCCAGTGCCAGAGTGTTAGTCAGTCACGGTACAGCAAACCCTGAGCCAACCTGCCTGTCTTTTCTCCTGACTACAAAAACATGAACCTGATCCTTTTTGTCTTCTCTGCTTCTCAGGTTGAACCTGCCTGAAACCAGAAACCCCCCTGAAGAGTTTTCTCTGTTGGAAATCGGTCTGCCTGATTTCAGTAGAACCCTGGAGAACCCAACCTCAGCCCTCTGCCTGCCGTCTGCCTCTGGACCCCCCTGGTTCCCCTTTCTGCCACTCAGCACAAACCTCTGACCAGTGAATCCAGTCGTGACCAGCCCCTGGACCAGATTATCCACCTGACCTGTTTTTGTTATGCTCTCTTCCTTAAAACTTTGAACTTTTTCCCTGCCTGCTGGTTGTGTTCTGCATATGGTTTTGAATCCAAAACCCAACATGACACTTAGTCCAAGATTATAATTGATCAGACCAATGTAAAAAGATCAAGGTTTGGGACATATGCTTTGATGCATGTAAAAATATTGTGATTCTTTAATGTGTTAAATTGATGACTTCATGACCTTTACAAACAAACAGGAGTCACATTTGTTTTCTCTTTCTTGTGTGAAAATTAAAGCTGTTTTACAGCAGGGCCGAATGCAAAATGCATCCACACATGTCAAAGCCTACTAAGGTTATGGAGAAAATAATTTCATCAAGTTGCTGCTGCATGAAGGTCTTCTGAATAACTGCATAAAATAGCTTCTATAAGCCTGAGTAAATCTGAAGTTATATAATTATATAGCTAAACAAAGTATATATTCCTTTATGCATGATTCAATGGCATGGGTATAAAGGTTTCAGTGTCAATTAAAATCTCTTTTTGTAACTGCAGTTCTTTTTATGAAATACAATAAAGGCAATATTTATTTTTTTTTACTTAAAGGCACAAAACATGATTAGCCTTCATTTTCTACTCACCCCCATGCTGAAGAACACTCTGGAGTACTTTTTTGATATCTCAAATGCATCTGGAGATCTGGGAGGCTTCTTGCTGTCTGCTGACATTCAAATAATGGAGGTCTATGGCGCCCGAGGCAGAAAGGTCCATAAAAGTCCACAAAAAACGTGTCAATATTCCTCCATACTGCTCGTCCAATGTATTCCAAGCGTCCTGAGTGGGTAGCGTCCATAATTTACTCGAAACGAAGTCATTTAGAATGTTTTTAGAGCATAAACAGTAGTGTATAGGATTTCCTGAAAGCGCGTTCACGAGTCTACGGAAACCGCGGCAGACCAAACCAGATGAAAGTGCGCATTCAGCTCGGCAAAGAACTCATGCTCTTCCTCAACACTGAAGTCCTCAGACATTTTTCTTTCGTTGTTTCTTTCTTTGCACAGGTAAACAGCACATTTCTTCTTCTACGCTTGCATTATCGGCAGAGCAGACGCTGAATGCGCACTTTCATCTGGCTTGGTCTGCCGCGGTTTCCGTAGCGTCGTGAACGCGCAGGCGCGCGCTTTTAGGAAATCCTATACACTACTGTTTATGCTCTAAAAACATTCTAAATGACTTCGTTTCGAGTAAATTATGGACGCTACCCACTCAGGACACTTGGAATACATTGGACGAGCAGTACGGAGGAATATTGACACGTTTTTTGTGGACTTTTATGGACCTTTCTGCCTCGGGCGCCATAGACCTCCATTATTTGAATGTCAGCAGACAGCAAGAAGCCTCCCAGATCTCCAGATGCATTTGAGATATCAAAAAAGTACTCCAGAGTGTTCTTCAGCATGGGGGGGAGTAGAAAATGAAGGCTAATCATGTTTTGGGTGTACTATTCCTTTAAGCCTCTTTGAAAGTTACAGTCAGTTGAGGTTGCATTTTTGCATCATACTTCCACCGGAATACAAACTAATTAATTTTTCACATGCAATTCCAGCATTGTTTGTCCAATATTGGATTTATTTTCTGGTCTTTACATTCAAGAGTGTTAAAATTACCTTTAGCTTTTCTTTTCTCTCTCTGCAATAGTTCATTTGGACCTTCTGGGCACCTTTTAAAAAGAGGAGAGAGGTGAATTAGTGCCTTTGCTTAAAGAACAGCTTAATTTGCAGGTTAACTCTGTCTCCACTCATTGTGTGGCAATGTATCTTGGGAGAATACATTGGAACTGAGACCTGTCTTGTTACTCTTCTTCCCTCTCAGATAGTTCTCCATTTCTGGATCTCCTAGAAAGTGTGATGTTGTTGAAATGTTTCTTCGATACTTCCTATATAAAGTCGGCATACAGAGATCTGTTACTTTAAGAGAAACTTTCAAGAACATTTACAGAATTGTCTAGCAATCATTTAATGTCCCTAAAAACACTAAAAGTCTGGTCTAAAGGGAATCAACATAAGTGATGATAAAAGGCTTATGCAAAAAATATGAAAAAAAGAACAGAAAGCGAATGTGCCATTGAGTGGGTGAGTTATGCGTGATCTACACAGATCCCTATTTGAACAGGGACATGATATGTGCTCCTGGCAGCTATGAGGTGAGGGGATGGCATAAAATACAGAGGAAGAAGTTTATTATATATTAAAAAAACAATATTACTAAGAATAAGATTGAAATAACAATCATTTAAATGAAATATCCAATATAACTCTCTAAAAAGTGATTGACATTGATCTGCAGTTACTGTCAGATTTACAGAGAAATTAGGCTCTACACAGGTGTAGTTAACTCCTCCGACTCCGTTACAACCCCAAAAGACCTCAAATAAAGCCAACTAAGGTAGGAGCATAATAACTTAACACAAAATAACCATGGTTTGTTTGTTTTTCAAAGTAAGTAAGAAGTATTACCTACCTCCTTATATCGTGTCTTTATAGAAAGAAATACTGCTGATCTGCAAAGGTAGTGTGAGTTTTGGAAGGTAAACAAGAATCACTATAACTGCAGTTGAAATTCAAATTTTTCTACATGCATTTTATTTTTTGAAAACAATCACATACATATGAAATATTTCCATGGTCACTGAGAGTCGAGCGAGCGGAGAAACATCCGAGAGCTGCGTGAAGCTGACACCCCACCCACGTCAAAAAACTCTGCAAATAGACTGAATGGTTAGTGCAACGTTAGTGCAGATTTGTGCAGAAAAAAATATTGTTTGTGCTACTTTTGTTTAAGAGATATTAAAGATTATTTTTTAGGTCATCCAGAGGTCACCATCCCCCCATTAAACTCCAATTTGAACCAAAGTGGTCTCCTTTTTTAGTGCTTCGTTTGTGCAGTTAAAACGGTCATTTGTGCTATTTTTGTTTTTAAGATATAATAATTTTAATTTTTGGCTGATGATGTCACCATCCCCCCATCAAGCTCCGATTTGAACCAAAGTGGTCTCATTTTTTAGTACTTCGTTTGTGCTGATTTGTGCAGTTAAAACGGTCATTTGTGCTGCTTTACTTTTTAAGATAGCCAAAAATTAAAATGATTATATCTTAAAAACTAAAATAGCACAAATGACCGTTTTAACTGCACAAACGAAGCACTAAAAAAGGAGACCACTTTGGTTCAAATTGGAGTTTAATGGGGGGATGGTGACCTCTGGATGACCTAAAAAATAATCTTTAATATCTCTTCAACAAAAATAGCACAAACAATATTTTTTTCTGCACAAATCTGCAGTAACGTTGTTTTTTTGACGTGGGTGGGGTGTCAGCTTCACGCAGCTCCTGCTCTGCGGGACCCTTCCCTTCTGGCAGCTCACCTGCTATTGGTTCACTGGAGGCCTGCGTAATCGCGAACGAGCGTCAGACGTGCGCGTAACAGACAGCGCAGTGACAACATGGCGTCCTCTGCTGCAGGTAATCATTGTTTCTATCTTCTCGGACAGTTTTTCTAGCGTGTTGATAGATGATTTCCCCACAGGGATCATGTCGGAAGGCGTTCCGATCAGCTGTGATTCGGTTACCGGCTTTATTAGAGTCTAACTGCCGGTAAATGAGATGTTGATTCGGGCTGAATGAAGTCTGCCACCAAGGCTAGCTAGCTAGCAGGTCGGCTGGCCGCGCGACACAGCAGCTGATACTGCTAACTGTTCCGGTCAGGGTGGGCCTCCTGTGTTTCTGATTATTGATGATCTGCATCGCAATCCTTATTATTATATTATAACAGACCAGACCTATAGCATTCCCCAAGAAAACGGTTTAAAACTTTATCTTTCTGTTTTCAACTCTAATAATGTTTTCTATCTTCCTGCTCAAGACATTTCTCCCACTTTGACCATTTATAAATAATTATAAATAATATATAATGAAATCTTGAACCTCAGTGAGAGAAGCTGTTAATTAATAAAGATGTATTAAAGTAAGAGAAGTTTCGGCAATGCGTGTTTATAAATGCTGAGCCCTTGTTCCTCGGTATCAGCCTGGTCTGTTTGGTCGCTGCTTGATTTAATAAACAAATAGTGTGGAAGTTCCTCCATCCCGCCAGCAGGGGGAGCACCGAGTCATGAGCGGAGCTGTTCAGAGCAGGAAGAGCTTGGCTGTTTAACAACTGGTCCAACAAGGAAGAAGGTAATAATAGCCATGCAAACCAGTCAGATTATCTAGGATCTCTGGTTAGGAAAGAGTTTATAAAGAGAAAAGGCTGAATTCCCAGCAGACTGTGATCCTGCTGCTCCAACCAGGCTGTGCTTTCATGGTGAACCGTGGACTGAACTGGAAGCAACACTAGTTTAAAATATTTTTACTACAGTAAGCTTACCCAGTAGCAAAACTATTACTTGTGTAGGGGCCACTGAAGTACTTCTTAACTAATAGTAACTGATTTATTGTAAAAATATATATATATATATAATAGCACAAACGAGAGGACAAAGGACATTATTTTGAGGATCAGAATGTTCACATTTTAGACAAAGGAAATATGTGGTTTGAGAGGGGCGTGAAGGAAGCCTGTTATGTTAAAGGAAAAGTACACCCAAAACATGATTAGCCTTCATTTTCTACTCACCCCCATGCTGAACAACACTCTGGAGTACTTTTTTGATATCTCAAATGCATCTGGAGATCTGGGAGGCTTCTTGCTGTCTGCTGACATTCAAATAATGGAGGTCTATGGCGCCCGAGACAGAAAGGTCCATAAAAGTCCACAAAAAACATGTCAATATTCCTCCATACTGCTCTTCCAATGTATTCCAAGTGTCCTGAGTGGGTAGCGTCCATAATTTACTCGAAACGAAGTCATTTAGAATGTTTTTAGAGCATAAACAGTAGTGTATAGGATTTCCTAAAAGCGCGTTCACGAGTCTACGGAAACCGCGGCAGACCAAACCAGATGAAAGTGCGCATTCAGCGTCTGCTCTGCCGATAATGCAAGCGTAGAAGAAGAAATGTGCTGTCTACCTGTGCAAAGAAAGAAGCAACGAAAGAAAAATGTCTGAGGACTTCAGTGTTGAGGAAGAGTATGAGTTCTTTGCCGAGCTGAATGCGCACTTTCATCTGGTTTGGTCTGCTGCGGTTTCCGTAGACTCGTGAACGCGCTTTCAGGAAATCCTATACACTACTGTTTATGCTCTAAAAACATTCTAAATGACTTCGTTTCGAGTAAATTATGGACGCTACCCACTCAGGACACTTGGAATACATTGGACGAGCAGTATGGAGGAATATTGACACGTTTTTTGTGGACTTTTATGGACCTTTCTGCCTCGGGTGCCATAGACCTCCATTATTTGAATGTCAGCAGACAGCAAGAAGCCTCCCAGATCTCCAGATGCATTTGAGATATCAAAAAAGTACTCCAGAGTGTTGTTCAGCATGGGGGTGAGTAGAAAATGAAGGCTAATCATGTTTTGGGTGTACTATTCCTTTAAGAAAGAAAAAACAACCTTAAACAGAAGCTTTCAAAAACCTACAATGCAGCGATAGAGTTGATTCCTTCCCCCCATCATCACAACCCCAAACAGGGGAACAGAAGACCTCGCCTGTTCAGCCAGGCCAACAATTCCCTTTAACACCCCCCCTTTCAGAGACATAGACAGGTATGGGGCATTGCAGGCTAACAAAGAAGCCAAACCACCCCCATTCCAAAGGGGGGGGCCCGTTCATCCGTTTCTATTTGCATGTTTTCTAAACTAAAACCAGGCTTTGTTGGGCTCCTGTATAAAACCTGGAACTAAACGCTATTTCTGACATTTGGAATTGAAAAAGCTTCCTGGATGGAAGAGAGACGTCCTAAAACTCAAAAACAAGGCCCAGTGGATCGTTTTTTTGACTATGACCTGGATGACAGAGAATCCTCACAAGCATGATTTCACAAACCAGTAACGGTCTTGTGGAGGATTTTTTTTAAAAGACTCCACTTTAAGAAAAAAAATTGCACGCATGAGAATATTTCTCCCCGTGCACGCGCTGTTTAAAATGTGCGGTTGTAATGGCTCATACTGGCTTACTGCTCCACATACAGCGGGGGACTATATAGTGGACTTTACAGTGAACTCAGTTAACTGACCGTTCAGACAGATGATCACTACTTTTTGCTGCGTTGGTCACGTAATTCCTCCTATGACATCATATCCCATAATGCTTTGCGAGGAGAACTCTCCAAGCAGATATATCCCATCTGCCAGGAGAGGCAGGCAGGATATATCTGCCTCTGAGGCCTTTCTTTTCTTCTCATACACTTCGCAGACCCTTTTTCTCCTCCGACCCTCGGCCATTTTCAAAGAATCGCAGTGAGAATGTGTAACGGGACGAGCACGTAGGATGGCCTACAATAAAAGATCCTCCCCTATACCTTTAATGAAGACATACAAGAAAGTAAATATAACTACAAAGTAATAAATCAGGTCAATCTAAAACATAAAAAAAAACGATTTTTAAATAAAAAATATGAAATGTACGGAAGCTGAGAGCGGTCGTGTCCCTCCGATACTTTTTAAAGAGTTAATTTTTCTCAGTAACTAAAGATAACTAAAGCCGTTTTCTCATCATAACAAGATGGTTGGTGTGAGTTAAAACGGATTCCATCCTTCAATCCCACAACAGCAGGAGAGGTTTTAGAAGTCATTGCAGCCTGTTTGTGATCCTGGAAATAATCCTGTGTTTAACTTTTAGGTAACGAGACGACGTTGATGATTTATTTCCACTTCTGATTCATAATCAGTCAGATCTATGACTCCAGGTGTTACGCCTGGAACAGCTATAAGATGCATTAACCCCAAAATGAGTCCAGATTAAAGATTCATTAATAAAAAGATTTATTTCTACTGTATTCCATGCAATCCAATCATCCACCACCACCTGACAATGAGTATATAACTGTTAACTCTATTAACTGCTTTCTCATGTTATGTTGTCATCCCAACAAGACAAAAAATAAAGAAAAAAATAAAACGTTGAGTACGACTTCTCCGGGCTTCTGTGTAAATCCTTATTTATAGCATTTAATGTCAATTCAGTTCACCTGTAATACCGGCATCTGCCAGTTGAGAAATGGCAAATGCAGGTTCCCAAATGGCGTATTCCGCTTGCCTTCTGGGGTATGCTGGTTCCCGACTGGCCTATGCCCATCTGCTGACTGGCCTATGCCCATCTGCTGACTGGCCTATGCCTCTTTTTTAAAAAACTATTGTATGCAGTTTATTTTTATTTTTTTATGGCATATGCCACTTCTGGCTCTGGGTATTGCTGCCACTTGCGATCCTGTTGACGGTTGAGTGAGTTGTCAGTTTTCCTCCAGTGTGTTGCCGCTCCTTTAAATGACCTCTCCCTGTCTGTGTGTAAAAGGTGTTGTTGTTCCTCGCAGCTTTCGGCTGCTGGAGGAACTGGAAGAAGGGCAGAAAGGCGGCGGAGACGGCACGGTGAGCTGGGGCCTGGCAGACGACGAAGACATGAGGCTCGCTCACTGGAATGGCATGATCATCGGCCCCCCAAAGGTGAGCTCCACTCAGGACCTTAAAGAGGACGCTGTCCTCAGATGTCTGTCCACCAACAGATCCCTGTAGGACAGCGCTTCTAACCGCTCTGAGCTGTTTCTGGGTAATGCTGTCACATCTGAAGATGTTGGTTAGAAAAAGGCCTCTCAGCATGTTCCGCTCCTCAGGTTTCCAGCAGAGGAGTAGCAGGCTTGGATGCTGTTTGTCGTATGTGAAGATTTCCACTGCCCCTGACTGCACTGCAAACTTCTCCTCCCTCCTAATTTACGCTCAGCATTCAGCCCCTCCAAGCAAATTGAGCTGCATTTAGCGACTGTTTTTTTTTTTTTTTCTAAATGCAAATACTGTCATGGTTCAGTTTCCGGTTGGAGCAATCTTTATTAGCTCCGGGTGATTCATTTATTTATTTTTTTTTTTGTATGACCCAGTATCCTAGTAACCACTATATTAGAAATATGCTCTTACATTTACTTGTTTAAAAAGTACTGGTTTAGAATGGACTGGTGAAATCTTTCTATTTAAAAAAAAAATCCTGTCTTAAAATCTGTCTTGTTTTTTCTGTTATCTTCTGCAGGCCAGTTAGTTCTACGTCAGCCTGAACACCTAAATTCATCCAATCATATATCAACAATCATCTGTCAATCACATGTTTTCGGTCATAGCATCTTGATTCATGTGTCACAGCTAATATACGCAACGGTTGAAATCAGAATCCTTTCCTTTCCCATTGGGTTGCGTCCCAGTGTTCACGGGGATGGACGTCTGTGTCTTCGGCAGGCGTAGAGCTAACAGAACTGGCAGCGTTGCGAGGCAAGGGCTCAAACATGTACGGCTGGAAGCCTTCTACACCAAACCAAGCTTCTGCCGCCCTGGCGTCCTCTTCCACAACATCTTCGTCCCCGCTTTCCTCCTCTAAATAAAAAATGGATGACGGAGGAGACTCATCCACGACCTCCGACACTAAACTCTCCTCCTCTTGCATGTTTCCTCTGTCCATAGCGTTCCTTGACAGCGTCGTTTCTAAGTCACCAATTTAGTGCTACTTGGTCCCAATGGAATTTCCCATTGGGAACCTACTAGCACTAAGTTGCTAACTGGTTAGCAAGATGCTTCAGAGAAACCGGCCACAACCAAACGTGCTTGCGAACCTTCCGCCACTCGGGAGAATTCGCAAATGCAACGGTTGGAACGGCTGCTTCCCTACGACTTTAAGCTCCATACAGCCGTGTACAATGAAACGATGCTGCTTTAACTTGATGCACTGTGAAGACTCTGGACCCACACTGATGTTTTTACCCTGATGGACCAAATGTTTTCTGTGAGGCAACATTTAGCTTCATCCAAACGTTCAGAGCTCTTTGAACAGTACACCTTTAAAAGCAGAGGTTCTGTCATACTTCTGCAGATTATCAGTTTATTAAAAACTAATTCCAAAAAACTTTCAAAATCAATCCAATGGACTTTGTTTGAAGTCGTTTCTCTTCCATCCAGGAAGCTTTTTCAATCCAAAATGTCAAAAATAGCGTTGAGTTCCAGGTTTTATCCAGCAGCCCAACAAAGCTTTGTTTTAGTTTAGAAAACATGCGAATAGAAACGGATGAACGGGTCCCCCCCTCTGGAATGGGGGTCGTTTGGCTTCTTTGTTAGCCTTTCTTAGGCTGTAATGCAGAAGTTTGGTGCTGAAGAAGAGATTAATGCAGTGGTCTTTTCTCCGTTTCTGTTCCAGACGGTTTATGAAGGTAGGATATACAGCCTGAAGATAGACTGCGGTGCCAGGTACCCAGAGGTGCCGCCCGTCGTCCGCTTTGTGAACAGGATCAACATGAACGGTGTGAGCAGCTCCACTGGTGTGGTGAGTGTCCATGTGCCACAAAGTTTCAATCTATGAATGCACCCAGTTGTAGAAGGACACACCTTCCCTTGGTTCTATGTTCTCTTATATGAGGCCTTTATAGCCAACAATGGTTAACTCCAGCCCTGTATGAGCAGGCTTCAAACCTTCAGCCTCGGACGGGGACGGACGGTACAGCAGAGGCTGGTTCTGAAACCTCACACCTTCACAGGACTGCTTCAGAGGGGCAGACCATCCTCTGTGCAGCAAAGTTCTGTACATAAAAGAAATAATGAAGCAGGCAGCAGGAGAAAAACTGGACAATAAACTGAAGGTTTGGATAGAATCAAAGGCCACTCTGGTGTAGAGCTTTCCCAGTTTCTGTGGGTTTATTCCAGGTTATTGGAGCAGAAGAGCTAAAAGCTGCCTCTCCATGTTTGGTTCTGATGCACTTTTGGCTCTCACTACTTTAATATTTTGATAGAGATGAGAAATCTGCTTCTTGGTCTGTTGAAGTACCAACAGTTTGCATCCAATCATTTAATTAAACGCTCTCAGTTTTTCGGAATATAGACGAATTATAGCCTAGTAAAGTAGCCCCACCCGCCAGCGGCCAAAATCGTTGTTGCCTGCGAGTGGTCTAAGCCTCGATCAACGCCCCAGGCCCTAGAACTGGCTGGCCAATCACAACGCAGAGATGTGTTCTGAAGGTCTGGATGCATAGTGGGCGGCGTTTTGAGGGCGTGGCGACAAAGCTGCATGACGCTGGAGAAGCAAAACAAGGAAGATGGCAACAACTATGGAACAGATCTGGTTAGACTCAGCTTTGGAATCGGTTCTAGAAGGATTAGACTTTAGGTTTTCGTTGAAACGTGAGCAGGAAGAGGCTCTACGCTCATTCACTTTTAAGGTGGACGTATTCTCCGTTTTACCGACAGGCTGTTTGTTTCCACTCCCCCACCAGCTTCCTGTCGCGCTTGGGGCCAGACTAGATTACACATTTAATCTCACATTTAGCCTGGTTTATCAGGATAGAAGAATTATGCTCTAATTTGTAGTCACCGATCCAGCGTTACCATATTTTACTCTGACTAACCGGATCTTCTCGACATTTTTTTTTACTGTTTGGTTTGATTGCAATTGCGGATCTTGTTTGAGGTTGGTTTTTCTTTCCTAACATAGATGGCTTCCTTCACGCCCCTCTCAAACCACCTGTCTTCTTTGTCCATGGTATGACTGACCTGGAGGACTGAGAATCCTCACTGGCATACAGTGCTCTTTGATTAACATGACTGCGCCGGTACTCCGCAGGACGTACGTGGGCGGGGCGGGGCGGGGCGGGCCGGGGAAGGAGGATGTGGACTCTGGGCTTAGTTCTAGTGAGGACGCAGGCAGCAGGCAGACCTGTGGATCAGACTAAAGCTGAATGAAACAGGAAGTAATTTTTCAGCATCTGTCCTTTAATCCTGCAGATGTTCTTCAGGTGATAGAAAGATCACTTTGGTCTTTAGAAGTGTGAATATTTAAATCTGTTCTTAGATGAATTCAGTGTCACAGCAAAGCTGCTCTCCAAAGTGATGTCACTCTCCTCCCCTCAGGTGGACCTGAAGTCCGTGTCGTCGCTGGCGCGGTGGAAGAACTCCTACAGCATCAAGATGGTGCTGCAGGAGCTCAGGCAGCACATGATGATGAAAGAGAACAGCCGGCTGTCCCAGCCACCTGAAGGCCAGGTGTACAGCAACTGACAGTCCACCCCCCCCCCACCCCCACCCCCACCCGCCTCACCTGTCCAGCACCGTCAGCAGCCTCCTCTTCATTGGGGGGGGGGGGGGGGGGGGGGGGGGGGGGGTGGGGGGGGGGGGCCGTTCTGTGGCCGAGCAGCCGACCGGCTGGGATAATCTGCGTGATTTGGGATAATGTTTAAAGACGTTCTGCTCATCATACCCCCCCAAAAGACCACATGATTTAACCCTTCGTTTCGGTCGACTGCATTTTTCCTAAACTTCTGGGGACCTTTGTTGATCTACTGCATGTCCAGCTCAGAGAAACAAGCGGCAGCTTCATTCTGTGCCATATGGTTCATAGTGCTTCATGCTAAGTGGGGAACGGGAGGCGGCGGGGTTCCAGGTTTTCCTTTTCTTTTATTTTGGAGTTCTCTCCGCTGTCATTGGGTGAACGATCACCAGGGACCATCTGGGGCTTTGGGTGTTTATTTTGTAACGGGTCTAATCAGGGTGACGGTCACCTGCTGCATGGTTTTATTTGAATTAAACATTATTACTTTTGCACACAGTCGTCTGGTCTCTTTGCACCTCCTGTCATTCTGCTTTCTCTGATGATCTTTAAAGATCGTGGTTCATCTTAATAAACTGTCAAAGTTTATATCAGTTTCTCTATTAAACTCTGATTAGAGTGTAAAGCTGATAAAAATACTAAAATGCTTTTTCTCAGAAATGGAAGATGAAATCAAAGAGTCACTGCTGAAGAAGCTGCATGTTTGGAAAGTTGAGTGGAAGGTCAACGTTTACAGCCTTAAGTCCTTTTTTTGTTCAGCATAAATGTTTGATATTGAAGCATAAAAAAAGTTTCCCGACATCTTGGAGATGATTGAAACACAAAACAAAGCATCTGAGAAACCAAACCCAGGGTCAACTGTCAGGCTGAAAATCTGTAATAAATGAGTTTCACCTCTTTGCTTCACTTATGGTCTAAATATTACCGAGCAACACCATCGGACCTGAAGGTCTACCTAGACAGGCTTCTGTTTCTAATTACAGGAGAATAATGTGTTTCAGCGAGTTTTCTGAATTCATCTGGAGCTTTAAGATCAGAAAGCTAAAAATAAGTCTTTAAATTCAACAAAATCAGTGAAACCAGAGAAAAAAGAGTGAAAGCACAAACAATCAGCCTGTTAAAGACTAAAGATGGCCGCTTGGCACCCTGCTGTGACCGGCCCAGTGGGAATCAGCAGAATCTCATCTACAGAGAGAGACGAAATCCGCTGGTCCCCAAACCAGACCGACCCCCCGCTGATTAATGGAAAAGTCCAATCAGCAAGGAATAATCAATGGATCGTTATTTATACTTAAAACTAATATGTTTGTGTTGATTTAATGAATTTAGTGTTAATCAGTAAAAAAAAGAAATGTATGGAAATATTGAAATTCACCAGAGCTATAGTGAAACTGACAATGCCCACGTGCATGGCAGCTGGATGCTGGAATACATCGGGTAAAAGTGAAAAAAAAGAGTTATTCCACCTTTCTGATTCCTGATCCTCCACGGACGGGTTGGTCGTTGGATCGCCAACTTGAAGAGGGAGGATTTGAGAGAAATATCAGCTGTGCTGCTGCCATCAACACCTTTGTTTCTAGATGTTGGAGCTTGGCCTGTTTTCCAGTGTAGTCCTGTTTCTCTGACTGTGACTAACTGGATGTGCTCTCTTCATCCTCTGACATGGGAGCTGGCTCGGAGCTCGTCTGCCTGGCTGTGTGTTTCCTGGACGGGGCCGCCTGTGGAGCTGGTTGACAGTTGCCTTTTGTATCTATGCTCCTTTTTCTATGTCTGCTTCTGTCTCCTTGAACCCCAGTGGGCCTCAGCAGATGGCCGCTCACACTGAGCCTGGTTCTGCTGGAGGTTTCTTCCTGTTAAAAGGGAGTTTTTCCTCTCCACTGTCGCTACAAGCATGCTTAGTGTGAGGGATTGCTGAAGAGTCAATGAGTTGATGCAATCAGCTGGTTTTCCTTAGATTAAAAATTGAATCAATCTGACTGGATGATCTGGTTGAATTGTCTCTATAAAGTGAGCTGAGATGACATGATGTGAATTGCAGCTATAGAAATAAACTGAATTGAATGTTAATTGGATTTAGCTCATTTCCAGATTCTCCTGCAAACAGATCTGGGGTGAATAAAAGAGACTAAACTGACTGTCTCTTCAGACGGATGGAATGAAGTCAAAGAAAAAACTGAAAGCCTGAATATTCTGCAGAAATAGAGACACCTGGCAGGTGAGGCTGCTGACTTTACTGTGTGAACCCAGAGACTGCCTCCACCATGCTGGATAAATGATGACTTTAATGTTGCTGGGTCTGATTGACTGTTGGATGGTTTCATCCATGTACCACATCGGGAAGTTCATTAGAAGGTTTATTTTCTACCAAAATTGAATTAGTGTATTTCTCAGAGTACCGGTTTTAATAATTGCTTTTTAATCTGCTTAACCTTTTGTTTGTGACTCTGGATCCAACTGTGTTTATGGAGTTAAAATATTCCAGCAGCCTGTTTTTGCATTTGGTAGATTGACCACAGAGGGGCGCTGTTGATACATCACAAATTTCACAATGTGTTTAATGGATCCCAGTGTTTAGGTGATTGCTGAATCCATTCATGGATGTGAAATGTGGATAGATGATTGTTTCCACACCATGCAACAAAGCGCTTCACCAGCTCTCTGTCCTCAGCTTCTGCTCCATCTTTGATGCTCCCAATGACTGCAGACAGCTGAGGCTTCAGTCTAACAACCTGTGGTCTGTTTGTCAGGTAGTCTTTGATCCAGGTAAATGTTGATGCCTCCACCTGAGTCTTCATCTCCATCTGAGGCTGAATGGAGTTAAATATTCTGAGGAAATGAAAGATCACGATCCTCACAGTGCTGTCTGCCTTCTCTAAATGACAGTGGGTTTGTTGAAGCAGGTGGATGATGACATTAACAACTTTGTCTCCATGGCTATAAGCAGACTGCAGGGGGTCCTGATAGATGCTTGTTTGCTTGCTGAGGTGAACCAATAGAAGTCTCTCTAGGACCTTCATGATGTGGTTGTCAGGGCAACAGGTCTATAGTCACTGAGGACTGCTGGCTGAGTCTTCTTCGGTCCTGGAACAAGGCAGGAGGTCTATAGTCACTGAGGACTGCTGGCTGAACCTTCTTTGGTCCTGGAACAAGGCAGGAGGTCTATAGTCACTGAGGACTGCTGGCTGAACCTTCTTTGGTCATGGAACAAGGCAGGAGGTCTATAGTCCCTAAGGACTGCTGGCTGAGTGGTCTTTGGTCCTGGAACAAGGCAGGAGGTCTATAGTCACTGAGGACTGCTGGCTGAGTGGTCTTTGGTCCTGGAACAAGGCAGGAGGTCTATAGTCACTGAGGACTGCTGGCTGAGTCTTTAGTCCTGGAACAAGGCAGGAGGTCTATAGTCACTGCGGACTGCTGGCTGAACCTTCTTTGGTCCTGGAACAAGGCAGGAGGTCTATAGTCACTGAGAACTGCTGACTGAGTCTTCTTTGGTCATGGAACAAGGCAGGAGGTCTATAGTCACGAGGACTGCTGGCTGAGTGGTCTTTGGTCCTGGAACGAGGACTGCTGACTGAGTCTTCTTTGGTCCTGGAACAAGGCAGGAGGTCTGTAGTCACTGAGGACTGCTGGCTGAACCGTCTTTGGTCCTGGAACAAGGCAGGAGGTCTATAGTCACTGAGGACTGCTGGCTGAGTCTTTAGTCCTGGAACAAGGCAGGAGGTCTATAGTCACTGAGGACTGCTGACTGAGTCTTCTTTGGTCCTGGAACAAGGCAGGAGGTCTATAGTCACTGCGGACTGCTGGCTGAACCTTCTTTGGTCCTGGAACAAGGCAGGAGGTC
The DNA here is from genome assembly GCF_016077235.1 of Cyprinodon tularosa. Taxonomy (NCBI): domain Eukaryota; kingdom Metazoa; phylum Chordata; class Actinopteri; order Cyprinodontiformes; family Cyprinodontidae; genus Cyprinodon; species Cyprinodon tularosa. The sequence continues at coordinate 140,679 of NW_024038968.1, forward strand.
TATAGTCACTGAGAACTGCTGACTGAGTCTTCTTTGGTCATGGAACAAGGCAGGAGGTCTATAGTCACCGAGGACTGCTGGCTGAGTGGTCTTTGGTCCTGGAACAAGGCAGGAGGTCTGTAGTCACTGAGGACTGCTGGCTGAACCGTCTTTGGTCCTGGAACAAGGCAGGAGGTCTATAGTCACTGAGGACTGCTGGCTGAGTGGTCTTTGGTCCTGGAACAAGGCAGGAGGTCTATAGTCACTGAGGACTGCTGGCTGAACCTTCTTTGGTCCTGGAACAAGGCAGGAGGTCTATACTCACTGAGAACTGCTGACTGAGTCTTCTTTGGTCATGGAACAAGGCAGGAGGTCTATAGTCCCTAAGGACTGCTGGCTGAGTGGTCTTTGGTCCTGGAACAAGGCAGGAGGTCTATAGTCACTGAGTACTGCTGGCTGAGTGGTCTTTGGTCCTGGAACAAGGCAGGAGGTCTATAGTCACTGAAGACTGCTGGCTGAACCGTCTTTGGTCCTGGAACAAGGCAGGAGGTCTATAGTCACTGAGGACTGCTGGCTGAAACTTCTTTGGTCCTGGAACAAGGCAGGAGGTCTATAGTCACTGAGGACTGCTGACTGAGTCTTCTTTGGTCCTGGAACAAGGCAGGAGGTCTATAGTTACTGAGGACTGCTGACTGAGTCTTCTTTGGTCCTGGAACAAGGCAGGAGATCTATAGTCACTGAGGACTGCTGACTGAGTGGTCTTTGGTCCTGGAACAAGGCAGGAGGTCTATAGTCACTGAGGACTGCTGACTGAGTCTTCTTTGGTCCTGGAACAAGGCAGGAGATCTATTGTCACTGAGGACTGCTGACTGAACCTTCTTTGGTCTTGGAACAAGGCAGGAGGTCTATAGTCACTGAGGACTGCTGGCTGAGTCTTCTTTGGTCCTGGAACAAGGCAGGAGGTCTATAGTCACTGAGGACTGCTGACTGAGTCTTCTTTGGTCCTGGAACAAGGCAGGAGGTCTATAGTCACTGAGGACTGCTGGCTGAACCTTCTTTGGTCCTGGAACAAGGCAGGAGGTCTATAGTTACTGAGGACTGCTGACTGAGTCTTCTTTGGTCCTGGAACAAGGCAGGAGATCTATAGTCACTGAGGACTGCTGACTGAGTGGTCTTTGGTCCTGGAACAAGGCAGGAGGTCTATAGTCACTGAGGACTGCTGACTGAGTCTTCTTTGGTCCTGGAACAAGGCAGGAGATCTATTGTCACTGAGGACTGCTGACTGAACCTTCTTTGGTCTTGGAACAAGGCAGTAGGTCTATAGTCACTGAGGACTGCTGGCTGAGTCTTCTTTGGTCCTGGAACAAGGCAGGAGGTCTATAGTCACTGAGGACTGCTGACTGAGTCTTCTTTGGTCCTGGAACAAGGCAGGAGGTCTATAGTCACCGAGGACTGCTGGCTCAACCTTCTTTGGTCCTGGAACAAGGCAGGAGGTCTATAGTCACTGAGGACTGCTGACTGAGTCTTCTTTGGTCCTGGAACAAGGCAGGAGGTCTATAGTCACCGAGGACTGCTGGCTGAACCTTCTTTGGTCCTGGAACAAGGCAGGAGGTCTATAGTCACTGAGGACTGCTGGCTGAGTGGTCTTTGGTCCTGGAACAAGGCAGGAGGTCTATAGTCACTGAGGACTGCTGGCTGAACCTTCTTTGGTCATGGAACAAGGCAGGAGGTCTGTAGTCACTGAGGACTGCTGGCTGAGTCTTTTTTGGTCCTGGAACAAGGCAGGAGGTCTATAGTCACTGAGGACTGCTGGCTGAACCTTCTTTGGTCCTGGAACAAGGCAGGAGGTCTATAGTCACTGAGGACTGCTGACTGAGTCTTCTTTGGTCCTGGAACAAGGCAGGAGATCTATAGTCACTGAGGACTGCTGACTGAGTCTTCTTTGGTCCTGGAACAAGGTAGGAGATCTATAGTCACTGAGGACTGCTGACTGAATCTTCTTTGGTCCTGGAACAAGGCAGGAGGTCTATAGTCACTGAGGACTGCTGGCTGAACATTCTTTGGTCATGGAACAAGGCAGGAGGTCTATAGTCACTGAGGACTGCTGGCTGAGTCTTCTTTGGTCGTGGAACAAGGCAGGAGATCTATAGTTACTGCGGACTGCTGGCTGAACCTTCTTTGGTCCTGGAACAAGGCAGGAGGTCTACAGTCACTGAGGACTGCTGACTGAGTCTTCTTTGGTCCTGGAACAAGGCAGGAGATCTATAGTCACTGAGGACTGCTGACTGAGTCTTCTTTGGTCCTGGAACAAGTTAGGAGATCTATAGTCACTGAGGACTGCTGACTGAGTCTTCTTTGGTCCTGGAACAAGGTAGGAGATCTATAGTCACTGAGGACTGCTGGCTGAATCTTCTTTGGTCCTGGAACAAGGCAGGAGGTCTATAGTCACTGAGGACTGCTGGCTGAACCTTCTTTGGTCCTGGAACAAGGCAGGAGGTCTATAGTCACTGAGGACTGCTGGCTGAACCTTCTTTGGTCCTGGAACAAGGCAGGAGGTCTATAGTCACTGAGGACTGCTGGCTGAACCTTCTTTGGTCCTGGAACAAGGCAGGAGATCTATTGTCACTGAGGACTGCTGACTGAACCTTCTTTGGTCTTGGAACAAGGCAGGAGGTCTATAGTCACTGAGGACTGCTGGCTGAGTCTTCTTTGGTCCTGGAACAAGGCAGGAGGTCTATAGTCACTGAGGACTGCTGACTGAGTCTTCTTTGGTCCTGGAACAAGGCAGGAGGTCTATAGTCACCGAGGACTGCTGGCTCAACCTTCTTTGGTCCTGGAACAAGGCAGGAGGTCTATAGTCACTGAGGACTGCTGACTGAGTCTTCTTTGGTCCTGGAACAAGGCAGGAGGTCTATAGTCACCGAGGACTGCTGGCTGAACCTTCTTTGGTCCTGGAACAAGGCAGGAGGTCTATAGTCACTGAGGACTGCTGGCTGAGTGGTCTTTGGTCCTGGAACAAGGCAGGAGGTCTATAGTCACTGAGGACTGCTGGCTGAACCTTCTTTGGTCATGGAACAAGGCAGGAGGTCTGTAGTCACTGAGGACTGCTGGCTGAGTCTTTTTTGGTCCTGGAACAAGGCAGGAGATCTATAGTCACTGCAGACTGCTGGCTGAACCTTCTTTGGTCCTGGAACAAGGCAGGAGATCTATAGTCACTGAGGACTGCTGACTGAGTCTTCTTTGGTCCTGGAACAAGGTAGGAGATCTATAGTCACTGAGGACTGCTGACTGAGTCTTCTTTGGTCCTGGAACAAGGTAGGAGATCTATAGTCACTGAGGACTGCTGGCTGAATCTTCTTTGGTCCTGGAACAAGGCAGGAGGTCTATAGTCACTGAGGACTGCTGGCTGAACCTTCTTTGGTCCTGGAACAAGGCAGGAGGTCTATAGTCACTGAGGACTGCTGGCTGAACCTTCTTTGGTCCTGGAACAAGGCAGGAGGTCTATAGTCACTGAGGACTGCTGGCTGAACCTTCTTTGGTCTTGGAACAAGGCAGGAGGTCTATAGTCACTGAGGACTGCTGGCTGAGTCTTCTTTGGTCCTGGAACAAGGCAGGAGGTCTATAGTCACTGAGGACTGCTGACTGAGTCTTCTTTGGTCCTGGAACAAGGCAGGAGGTCTATAGTCACCGAGGTCTGCTGGCTGAACCTTCTTTGGTCCTGGAACAAGGCAGGAGGTCTATAGTCACTGAGGACTGCTGACTGAGTCTTCTTTGGTCCTGGAACAAGGCAGGAGGTCTATAGTCACTGAGGACTGCTGGCTGAACCTTCTTTGGTCCTGGAACAAGGCAGGAGGTCTATAGTTACTGAGGACTGCTGACTGAGTCTTCTTTGGTCCTGGAACAAGGCAGGAGATCTATAGTCACTGAGGACTGCTGACTGAGTCTTCTTTGGTCCTGGAACAAGGCAGGAGATCTATTGTCACTGAGGACTGCTGACTGAGTCTTCTTTGGTCCTGGAACAAGGCAGGAGGTCTATAGTCACTGAGGACTGCTGGTTGAACCTTCTTTGGTCTTGGAACAAGGCAGGAGGTCTATAGTCACTGAGGACTGCTGGCTGAGTCTTCTTTGGTCCTGGAACAAGGCAGGAGGTCTATAGTCACTGAGGACTGCTGACTGAGTCTTCTTTGGTCCTGGAACAAGGCAGGAGGTCTATAGTCACTAAGGACTGCTGGCTGAACCTTCTTTGGTCCTGGAACAAGGCAGGAGGTCTATAGTCACTGAGGACTCCTGGCTGAACCTTCTTTGGTCTTGGAACAAGGCAGGAGGTCTATAGTCACTGAGGACTGCTGACTGAGTCTTCTTTGGTCCTGGAACAAGGCAGGAGGTCTATAGTCAGTGAGGACTGCTGACTGAGTCTTCTTTGGTACTGGAACAAGGCAGGAGGTCTATAGTCACTGAGGACTGCTGACTGAGTCTTCTTTGGTCCTGGAACAAGGCAGGAGGTCTATACTCACTAAGGACTGCTGGCTGAACCTTCTTTGGTCCTGGAACAAGGCAGGAGGTCTTCCACATTCCTGGAACTGTGTCCAGGTTCAGACTAAGGGGGCAGAGGTGCTGTAGAATCCCACAGAGCTGCTCTGCTCAGGCTTTTAGGACTCTGACACCATCAGGACCTGCCTCCTTGCTTTCTCTGATCTTGACCTTAAGTCGTTTCTACTCCTCATTAATTCCCTGTCTCCCTTCTTAAAGGCATGTTTGCTGGTGTTGAGCAGCTTCCTCACACAGTCATTGCATTGATGTCCTCTCAATGAGGCTGACATACAGCATCCCAGTCTGTAGCATCAGAACAACCTGGAAGGGCCTTTTCAGCTTCCTGTGACCATCTCCTTATGGGTATTTTTAATGCAGATTGTCTCTTACAAAGTGGCTTATAATCTGAGCAGAGAAAAACCAGATTATGAACTGATTTCCCAAGAGGAGCTCTTACTTTAGAAATTTAGGAGTAGAAGTAAAATAGTCCAAAGTTTTGCTTCCTCTGGTGCAGCAGCTCATGTTCAAACATTGGCAGAGTGAGGCATCACAAGCAATTTCGTCAGTAGCAGAAGTGGAATGTAAACTGTTGCCAACAGAACACTGGTAAACTCTCTGTGCGAATGATATGGCTAGAAACCAACTGCCAACATTTATGTTGTATGGACAAATGAGAAAATGATGTGTGCTGCATCTATTAGCCTTAAAGGAAAATTCCTTTAAGGCTAATAGAAGCGGTTGTGATGTATGGGAAAAAATAGTTCTGGGATTTACAAAATGCTAAATAAAACACTACAGGAACGTTTTTTCTTCATGAAACCTTTTTTGGAACGTCATTGAACAGCGCTGACGACCCGGTGAGTAGCATATTTAAAAAAAAGAACGTTTAAGGTTGTTTTAAGGACATTATCGGACATGCACTATGGAAGCCATTCTGAAGCAGCCAGGGGGGGATTCTGCATGAGCCAAATAGCAGAGACAGGACCAATTGTCAAAATTTTGGTGTCGATCATTCGATTTCATCCTGGACACTACAGAAAATGGGCTTAAAGTGTAAAAAACCGGAATTTTCCTTTAACAGTGGAAATATATGATAATCACTTACCTGACCTGGCAGGACAACCTAAACAGCTATTTATGGCTACGGTTAACGTGGCTAAAGGTTTAATCTGAGATAATAAAGATAGGAAGCCAAAAGTGGGATTTGTTACATCATGCTGTCTTAATCTCTAGTTCTGCAGGTTTCTAGTTTTTCTTGAAATGTTGGTAAATTTTATAGGAACCGTCAGGCCTGAAGAAACCCCCATATGCAATAAAAATTTCTAATCAATAACCAGTTTCATCTGGTGTATAGAAAATACCAGTCTAACCAACAGAACTTAAAGTGTAGATTTAAGGAGCTGATAGCTTATTAATTTCTGATAGATGATTAGCAGGGGGGGGGGGGGGGGGATTTACCATAAGGCAATACTAGGCAGCTGCCTAGGGCCCCAAGTTCCTGGGGGCCTCATTAAACTCTGTTTCCATGTATGGTTAATGCAACTTTTCCTTATTTGTTCACATTAATTATGTTTTTGATAAAAATCCTTTTGGCTAAAATGCCATCAGAACGCTGATAATATTAAGTGTGTCTCAGCCCCCCCCCTTCAGCGTCCTCCATATTGGATCAGTCCATTTGCTGCACATGTTCAGAAAGGTCCAAACAGACAGCAGCAAACCATTTGAAAACAAACCATGCAAAGAGCAGCGTTGCCAACTTAGCGCTTTAGTCGCTATATTTAGCCACTTTTCAGACCCCTCTAGCACTTTGATTTCTAAAAAGCTCCTAGCGCCAAATCTAGAGACTTTTTTCTGCTACTGGAGACTTTGGAGACAACATCTAAAAGCAGCGAACTCTGCTCTCCAGAGCGAGTAGATTGGTAACCCCGCCTCCTGCTCTCCTCTATCTTGTCTGCTGTCATGATTCATGCAGCTATTATTTCATCCAAATGAAAAATGGAGAACAGATAAGCAGATCATGGCTTGTCTACAGTGAAAAGAAGGACTGGGTTATTTACTTTGGCCTTTTTGGAAACACAGGAAGGAGCAATCAGCTAAGTGAGCTTAGTGCTTGGAAAAAATCTTTCATTCCTTTAGATACAGCATGAAAAGTCAGCTGAGTACAAAACATAGAGAGGAAAACAAGTGTTTGTCTTGAATTGTGTTCGCAATTCAGAGGGCCACCTGCCTGTCTTTGCTGAGGGCCCCAAATTTCCCTGAGGGCCCTGGCACGGGTGCTATTCATCTGCTGGGGATGTTTATGAAAAAATACAAAAAATAAGGTATTGAATCAGGCTCAAGAAGATTGGAGAGCTACAGATTCAAAGCAGTTATAGATGACAGAAAATGTCTGGTTTACAAAAAAATGTTTCAAGATTTTTTTTTTAATTTGTTTTCAGTTTTTTCCTCTGATTTATTTTGCTTTCCATGACATTTTAGAAAATTCATAACATAAGTAAACTGCTTGGATCTGTCTAATCGATAAAGAAAACTATCAATAGAAACCTAAAAACCGGATGTATTCCCAATTACAGCATCACCGAAACAGAGAAGACCTCCACAGACGTGACTTTCAGTCTCTAGATTAAGGAGATAGAACTGCAGAACTGGACTCTGCAATGTCGATCTGCTCCATCTGAGGACAGTTTAGGCAGCAGGATTATGTGGAGCTGCAGAACTCACCATGTGTGCTGAGGCCTAACAGACAGTTTAGCAATGATTGATCATTCAGACACTAACTTCAGTAAAGGAAGAAAGTTTATTGTGAGTAAAAAAGTTTGGCTTCTGCTACAGCACCAAAAAAACAAACAAATCAGATTTCAATCATCTTCAAAAAGGCTTAGAAATAGTTGATTTTAATTATAAAGAAATTAAACAGGTAAGAAATATTAATTGCATCAGATGCTGCATGATGCTGTTAGAGTAACAGTGGGATAGTTTTATTTGGATCAACTGGTGTCCTACATAAAGTGAAAATTATGATGATTGTGGTAATAATAGATCCTACTATATTTTTGAATATATATGCTCTAAAAAAGATAGGTAGCACATTTGTAAAACATATAATTCATATTATTTCTGTTTGTATGTAATTTTAGAAACATTTGAAGGTTCAAATTTTTATTGGCTCACTTAAAGGAATAGTACACCCAAAACATGATTAGCCTTCATTTTCTACTCACCCCCATGCTGAACAACACCCTGGAGTACTTTTTTGATATCTCAAATGCATCTGGAGATCTGGGAGGCTTCTTGCTGTCTGCTGACATTCAAATAATGGAGGTCTATGGCGCCCGAGGCAGAAAGGTCCATAAAAGTCCACAAAAAACGTGTCAATATTCCTCCATACTGCTCGTCCAATGTATTCCAAGTGTCCTGAGTGGGTAGCGTCCAGAATTTACTCGAAACGAAGTCATTTAGAATGTTTTTAGAGCATAAACAGTAGTGTATAGGATTTCCTGAAAGCACGTTCACGAGTCTACGGAAACCGCGGCAGACCAAACCAGCGCATTCAGCTCGGCAAAGAACTCATGCTCTTCCTCAACACTGAAGTCCTCAGACATTTTTCTTTCGTTGTTTCTTTCTTTGCACAGGTAAACAGCACATTTCTTCTTCTACGCTTGCATTATCGGCAGAGCAGACGCTGAATGCGCACTTTCATCTGGTTTGGTCTGCCGGCTTCCGTAGACTCGTGAACGCGCTTTCAGGAAATCCTATACACTACTGTTTATGCTCTAAAAACATTCTAAATGACTTTGTTTCGAGTAAATTCTGGATGCTACCCACTCAGGACACTTGGAATACATTGGACGAGCAGTATGGAGGAATATTGACACGTTTTTTGTGGACTTTTATGGACCTTTCTGCCTCGGGCGCCATAGACCTCCATTATTTGAATGTCAGCAGACAGCAAGAAGCCTCCCAGATCTCCAGATGCATTTGAGATATCAAAAAAGTACTCCAGAGTGTTGTTCAGCATGGGGGTGAGTAGAAAATGAAGGCTAATCATGTTTTGGGTGTACTATTCCTTTAAGATGGACCTTTAGAGCCTTCATGTGCGGGAAAAAGAATGAGCCACATATTTCCTCCCATCTGCTCTACGTACAGATGACGGCCACTGGAAAAAAAACAACTGATTTATTTGTATTTTTTGTGTTTAATATCAGAAAAAAAAACAGAATTCAGACTTTAATCTCAGAATTCTGGCAGTTCTCCCATATTAAACTCCAATAAAATAACACAAAAACACAAAATAAAAGAAGATCTTCAATGTGAAATCTATAATAGATTGAGGCATCTTCAGGTCCTCTAGATGTTCAGTTTCAGAGTTAAAACCTGTTAGTTGTTTTGTGATTCTTAACCTTTTGTGTTTCCATCCTTTCATTACCTGCTCTCCCAAATATTCTGCAGAAATCCGATGTTTGTGTCCTTTAGTTTAGGCCGATGGTGGTTCAGGGTAGGTTGCAGGTTCAAACCCGGGCTGTTTATGTGCTGCAGACACACTTCTAGCTGATTATCTAATAAAAGACGCTTCTACGCAGCAGCTCCACTGGCATGAACAGGCAGCAGAAGAGAAACTGCCTGTCGGCGTTTGATTCTGCTTAACGGGAGGGAGAAGTTCCCATTGAACATCTAGAATAGATCTGTTTTTAAAAGCAGTAGAAGCACAGATTAAAAGAACTAATCCGTCACCTGCAGATTATTTAAATGCAACCCAGAGAAAGTCATAAATAGATGTTGTGATTATTTCCTGAAATATATTTAAGATCAAGACAGATAAGATAGAAGGCGAATAGCTTTATCTTAAGTCTTATCTTTTCCAGTCATTGGCAGCGTGGGTGAAAAGTTTTTATTATTTAAAGTTTATTTCTGGAGAAAAGTGATCAAAGCAGAGACTCTGTTAACAGTTAACAAGTCTTCATAGCTGATAGTTATAGATATATTAAACTGAGTTAAGAGCATTTCTAAAAGAAGATCTTAAATGTGAAATCTATAATAGATTGAGGCATCTTCAGGTCCTCTAAATGTTGAGTTTTAGAGTTAAAACCTATTAGTTGTTTTGTGATTTTTAACCTTTTGGAAGTAAAACTTTTGCATTTGCTTTATGACTGTTCTGCATAGATTGATCTATAAATAAATAAAAATGTCTTGAAATAACCGTATTTCCCCTAAATTTGAGCAGCTAATATAACAGGCCATTGGAAGCAGTACTTTAACCAATTATATATGTTTCACTTTAAATGAGATAATGGAAATGTCTTTTCTTATTCCAGGTGCAAAAATGTCTATCAACAGATCAAATCAATTGCAAATAAACTTTAGTAACATTTTAATCACTTTCAGTTTCCACTTTGGAGTCCGAACAATAAAATTTCTGTGCTCCCTTTAATCTAATTTATCTCTGTCAAGCTAAAAGCGGTAAATGGACTGTAAGCGTGACCTAAATAGAGTTTTAGTGCAGTTTATCGTATTACTGCGCCTTAATGAATTCCAGTTTGTTTTAAAAAGGCGTCACCTATGGGATGGACATCCATGCCCCCTTTGGGCCATAAAACAGCATCTGTTAAGACCCATTTTCTGGTTCTTTTCGTCCCCTAAATAGTTTCATGTTGGTTTCTGTTCGAGGCGATTTTATGATTTACCAGGCATAAGTGTTAGAGGTAGTTTAATGTGTAACACGGGTGATTGGTTTAGTGACTCTGCCGTGTTTATCAAGTGACTATGTGATGAGATCACAGCAGTAAAAACTCCGCCACTCCCTCTCCTTCTGGTATTTTTTTCTGGCACAGTTCAAGCGGCTTCCAGTAAGCTACGTGCAACGCACACACTTGGCTGGGTGCCAGTCTACCTGCTCGACAGGTATGTTGACTCAGTGGGAGGAGACCTTGCCCTTTCCTCAGATGGTGTGTGTTTGTCAGAGCTGTTAGGTGGAGTGGTTAGATAATTAATCCGTCCAACAATGACCATATCAAAATATCTATTCAGTCTTTATGCAAAAAAAACTCCAACTTCGAATGTCCCCAATAGAACAGAGTTAGAAAGTGGGATACGCTAAATTCATATTTATCAAAGCATTGCACTGCAGAAATGATCTACAACTATGCAAAAACTTGAAAAAAATTAAATAAAGTGTATTGACCCTTAATTTGACGAGGTAAATAAGATGATCTGCCAATGGAATGGATATTTTTACTCTTAAAATAAGATAATTAGATAATTTGCACTCGAAATAAGACAATGCAATTGTTTCTTATTTCACATTTAAATAGTCTTGTTTCTCACTTACGTACTCAATTCAAGAAACAAAATGCACTTATTTAGATTTACATTATTTTAGGGAAGTGATTGACAGGAGCATCTGGGATCTGAATTCAATTCAATTCTATTCAGTTTATTTCTATAGCTCCAATTCACATCACGTCATCTCAGGTCACTTTCCAGTTCACCAGATCATCCAGTCTGATTGATTCAAAGTTTTCTGTCTAAAACCAGCTGATTGCATCGACTCATTGACTCTTCAGCAATCCCTCACACTAAGCATGCTTGTAGCGACAGTGGAGAGGAAAAACTCCCTTTGAACAGGAAGAAACCTCCAGCAGAACCAGGCTCAGTGTGAGCGGCCATCTGCTGAGGCCCACTGGGGTTCAAGGAGACAGAAGCAGACATGGAAAAAGAAGCATAGATACAAAAGGCAACTGTCAACCAGCTCCACAGGCGGCCCCGTCCAGGAAACACACAGCCAGGCAGACGAGCTCCGAGCCAGCTCCCATGTCAGAGGATGAAGAGAGCACATCCAGTTAGTCACAGTCAGGCTTCATGCTGCTGCTCATTTAAATGGGTTAACTGGCTCCAACTTTACAATAAGCTTAGCTCCCAGTTAGCCACGCTGTGGCCTGAAAGGTGCAACACCACACGATAGGTAAGCAAGAGAGGCTCAGTGGTGTCTGGTTCATCATTTGACTGCAGGCCTGCATCTGTGTGCCTCAATGTTTAAATAGAAGACAGACGAATGAATGAATGAATGAATATCGTCACACTGTTAGAATCATACAGTAACTTTAGTAATCTGCTGTATGGTTCATTTTTCCCCTCGGACTCAGCTGCCAGTTTGGTCCCATGAGTCTCATTCATCTGTTTCTACCTGCTGTTGATGATTGGCTGTAACGTCACACACTTAAAGCCTCCAGACGCTAACGCGGCTCGCACTCAACGTTTCAGATGATAGATTTGAATTCAGAGTTTAAATAAAGGCCGACAATCGGTCCATCTGCTTTCTTTAAGATGACAGGACTGTAGGGGAGTTTATTTCTCATCACCATCAGGTTTCTGAGGCTGAGCCAACAAGTTAATCTATAAATAACTTCAGGACTTTATCTTTGCTAACGTTAGGTTTAAGTTTTAAGCTTTTATTGAGTTATTTCTTGCTCTGATGTGAGTCCTCTGATGCGTTGTCAGTATGACAGCATGCATGCACTTTAAACTCTTTTATTTGCTGAGTTAATGATTATTTAGTTCAGCACATAATGCATGATTAAAAAGGTTTTACTACTAATGTGGTGAGTTCTGAAGTTTTTTTAATGGATTAATTAACTTTTCAGCTGATTGAACTACATGTATGTCATGACAAATTAGTAGCATCTGCTCTTTGTTTGAATTCCACCTGCTATTGAAGACCGTTTATTGTTTCCGCTGCATTTTATGCATTAAAATATGAACGAGTCGCATTGACAAGTGAACATTTTAGATCACCGCTGATGACAGGATAAAACAAACAAACCAAACATCAGCTTGGATGAAATTTCAAATAAAACTTGCAAATTTATTCTCTTCTCACTTCACTGTCAAACATAAATAACAATGACGACATCTTTTATAATGTCAATATTTATAACAGCCGGATCCGTTAGGGGAGAATTTCATCTGGGTAGATGTTTCTCTTATAACTCATCCAAATTACTTTGATTACAGAATTCCCTCTCTGCATTTAACCCATCCCTTTGGGGAGCAGTGGGCTGCCATTGGGCGGGGCCCAGGGACACAGAGATCCACATTTCATCATTCTGCTTCATTCTATCTCTATTCTCCCACTCTGCAGAATCTGTTAGTTCAATCTCTAACGTTCTGCTCTCTCTGCTTTTTCTCATAGTAGCTTCATCTGGTCTGTTCCTGTTTGGCTGTGACTCCATCCTGGAGAGAAATATCAGCTGTGCTGCTGCCATCAACACCTTTGTTTCTAGATGTTGGAGCTTGGCCTGTTTTCCAGTGTAGTCCTGTTTCTCTGACTGTGACTAACTGGATGTGCTCTCTTCATCCTCTGACATGGGATCTATGCTTCTTTTTCTATGTCTGCTTCTGTCTCCTTGAACCCCAGTGGGCCTCAGCAGATGGCCGCTCACACTGAGCCTGGTTCTGCTGGAGGTTTCTTCCTGTTAAAAGGGAGTTTTTCCTCTCCACTGTCGCTACAAGCATGCTTAGTGTGAGGGATTGCTGAAGAGTCAATGAGTCGATGCAATCAGCTGGTTTTCCTTTGATAGAAAACTTTGAATCAATCTGACTGGATGATCTGGTGAACTGGAAAGTGACCTGAGATGACATGATGTGAATTGGAGCTATAGAAATAAACTGAATAGAATAGAATAGAGCCTAAAATACCACATTCAGCTCCTAACATGCTATTGTACAGCAATGCAAATCAATTAGTATGTGGATCAAGAAAGTTGTTTTATTATGAGAACAAGCTACCACCAAATTCATGCCCATCTTTATTTGGAAGAATCTAAAAATGAGATAGAACTGTATATATAGAGTCACAATATTTATTAGAAATAGATTATCTAGTAAAGTCAGTGCTCGATGAGTTTGTGCAGTGTGGAGGGCAGTTAACAGGAAGAACATAATAAAATGTATTTAACCTCGATGAGGTCAAAGCAAACAGACTAAAAACCTTCTACATCGTGTGTTTTACTGCTCACATCCACCAATACAGAGACTGATGAGTGAAGCTTTTATTATTTATGTGAAAACAAGCAGCGTCAGTTGAATAAAAACGGTGTGAAAAACACTTTATAACAAGTCGTACAGACACGTGAAAAAACATCACCTACATCCGTTTCTCTGCATTCTGTCTTTGCATTTACCAATATTTAGAGACACAACCTGTTTGTCTTTGATGGAAACATGACAGAACATGAAAGAAAACTAGATATAGAAACAAATTCGTTCCCATGTACTACAAAACAAAAACGTAAGACGGCAAGACAGAGACTAGTTCGCTCCGAATCCGAAAAAAACCCCAGAACGTTAAACTTTGATGACAGTAAACGCTGAAGTAGTTTGCAGGCACTCCAAAACATGAGCGGATCTATGTCTACCGTTTCTGTGATGAGGATCAAAATATAAAACGAAAAAACAAAAACAAAAAAAACATTAATATTGGTTCATAAAACCTACTAGAGCCAAACACAATGGCTTACATTTTCTGCAACACCTTCCCTGTAAGAGGAAGTTTCGTCTTAAACTTTTTTTTTAGATAGTAACGACATTTTCCAGCCAGGCAGGACAGGTTTTTCTGGTTCCTGAACTCCCGCTCTGGTTGGCTTTGCGGCCTTTATCCAATCAGTGGCTGCCGCCTATCTCCTCAATCTTCCAACCACTGGAATTCTTTCCAAACTTGTAGACAAGTCTTCTTCCATCCACTCGCTCCAGAATCTCTCTTTTGTAGTAATACCTGCAAGTACAGACACATTGCTCATTGGAAACATGGCTTCTTTTTATCACATATGGTTTTCTATTTCTCTATATTCATCTTGGTTTTTAGATGCAGAACTGTCCTTATCTATGAACTACAGAGTTTAGTTAAAATTCTGCACCAAAAGTGCAAAAATCTTAAATGATCCAGCAAAGTTGAGCTTTTTTTATTCGTGGCATTTTGAATCGAAATTCAGATTCAGGGAACCGGAAACATTTGACTTGTTTAGACGCATCGTTTCTGTGCCTCCTTCCTAATAAACCCTCAGCATCAGCCTCTGTGGTAACTCACCTCATGGCCCGGCTGAGTTTCTCGTATGTCATGCTGGTGTTCTTCTTCTTCTGACCCCACATCTGAGCCACGGCCTCGGACTTGAGGAATTTGAACACACCCTCTCGACGATCTTCCCACTTCATCAGGCCCTGGTTCTTCTCCGGATGGATGAGGATGTCCCTGATGAACTCCCATAGGTGGGTACCACGGGGTGCTGCCAAGATGTGCAGAACAACAAGCTGAGCTTCTGGGTGCACAAAATGTTAGCTGAACATGTGATGCTAAATGATGGTTGGGCTGCTTACCATGTTTGCTTTTCTTTGGGTTGTCATAAATGGTGCTGCTGTTCTCCCGGTTGATTTTAGGGGGCCGCCCTCGGGGCCTCTTCTTGCGACATTCTCCGTCCTCCATCTTAATGTGGATCTCTGTCAACACAGTCATTCATTATCGCAACGAACCTCGACTCTACGGCCGGCAGCAGAATTCAAAGCAAACAAAGACTCACTTGACACTGGGTACGGGAACTCTGGGTCCGATTCGCTGGTGCCGGACTCTGGTGAGCTCATGAACCTAAACATGCCACCTGAACACAGATCATACATGTTTAAGGGAAGACGTCCTGATAAGAAACTTGACCAGGATGATGATAGAAAACTCACTGTTGGCTGAAGAGCTGCTCTCACTGTCAGAAGGATTATCGGAGAGGTAATCGGTCTCATCCAGCGGCGTCATGGTCTCCATGGTCAGTCTATTAAGATCATAACCACTCCGGTAGTCAAAGTCTCTCCTGCTCTCAGCTTCATCATCTGTGGTGAATAGATGTGTTATTCCAGAGTCATTCTGGCAATACAGACGTATGCTGCTTCTATAGATCACTTTTAATCTGTACCATGGCCGATTCGGAGAGAGGTCAGCAAAGGGAATTTCAAGTTGTCCAAGAAGTTATCCAGAAGTTGGCACGTCTCACTGAGTTCTGGTCCTGGGAGGTTCTGTAGCTCTGGAGAGGTAGAAGAATTGGTTAGCTTTCTACCATCACTTAAAACATTTGTCTGTTTGATCAAATGAGCTAAACGGCTGGGTTTCAGTTTACCGTGTTCAGTCTTGTATTCTTCCAAGCTTTGGTGAAGATGTGGACCGAGCTGTGGGCCAAAGGTTCTCGTCATCTCCTCCTGGTTCATGCGGCAGAGGGAGAGGCCGTCCATGGAGCAGAAAGCCAGGCTCAGCGTGCTGGCATCAAACTTGGTGTTCTCCACATGGTCACTGATCCACTCTAGAACGTGCTCTGCCGTCCAGTAATGAGGGCTCATCTGTTTGTACCACTGACCTGAGGAGTGAGAGACATTTAGCTCCTCAGATTATTCAAAATAATCTCCTAGTTGGTTTTATTTTGTTTCTGTTCCTCTTTGCCTAACTAAATAAACTCTATTTGCAACATCTCTACATTCTCTAGTGTTTGTGTCATGAAACATTACAAGACCCAAACAACACCTTGTTTGGGGGTCAGACAAGGTCAGACAAACATAGCCAGCCCAGTTAATGGAGCAGGAGGTCAGAGCATTTCCCCCCTTTCAGCGCGGACCAAAGTTAACCATTGACAGCCTGGTAAATCATTGGCTCAATTGGGTCAAAGATAATTGAGCTTCGGGTTCGGTTCAAATGAAGGGACTGTGTTGTTCATGTATGATTAGGGAAGTATATTACTGGTGTCCCAAAGATTTTGGATGTTAAGGTAAACCGGAGCTGCAGGGCTAAGAAGCCAAACATTTCTGAAAACATCTCATTTGATTGGAAGAAACCTCGCTTCCATCATATCAGTCTAAGAGGAAGCTTATCATGTCATATATGGTTACATCATATATTTATGCATGAGTTTTGGGGCTAATCTGGAGATCCAACACTCAGCAGGAAATGCTCAACCATTGCTGCTCTAAGCAATCCTCTCACCTCTGGTGTTGTAGCTCCTGCTCTCCAGAGTGTTGAGGTTGGGCGGCGCATGGAGCTGCTGTTGTGGGATGTCAGGTAAGCCGGTCTGATACATGGTCAGGTTGGCATGAGTCAAGATGCTGCTGAGGCACGGTGACGACATCGATTCGCTGACAGACAGAAAGGTTACACATCAGCAAAGGTTCAAAGAAAGGGATTTCAAGGAGTTTAGCATCTGAAATCCTGCTCTATCAAATGTTTTGATAAAATTATTTACCTGTTACAGCCGAATAAAATCCTCAAAAATGATCCAAAACAATCCTTGTTTTAAGTTGTAGTCTCCTCTGTCTCCTTCCCTGTCTGTTCGTTGTTACGTCTCGTTCCCAAAGGCAACAAAGCAGCTTCTTTTGGAAATCAACATGTTTTATATCCAAAGGGGGAGGGAGAGGTGAATTCAGGGGAATTCCACCTGAAGGTAGCCACACCTCCATCCCTCCTCCACTTTCCTGGGAACTCAATAAAAAAAAAAAAAAACACAAAACCAACCTGTCCTGTTTTTCTTTCCAAGCTTCACTGTCTCTCACCCATCATCACTAAAGATTAGATTAAACTTCTCGTTCAACAGATTTAGTTTCTGTAAGTTGATCTTTTTGGCCTAACTGCAATCCTTTAACTCAACCATAAGCAGCAGTGCTGGAATGAAATGTTATCTCTGGCGCTTTATCGCAAATCATTTCCATTTTTACAGTCAAGAAGCTTTCTATGTCTGATGTCATTTACTGTTTTCATAATGTAGATGAACTTTGTCCCTTTATGGTCCTTTTTCTTTAACCATGACTTGAACCTCTAAAATTTGACAGTAGAAAACAGATGAGCATGTGGGCAGGTAGTTTTATCAGCCAGGTATGTGCAGAGAGATAAGGGAACTCTACCAAGACTGTCTTCTGTTCTGTCTTGTTCACTTACCTCCTGGGGTTTCAGACAGGTCCAATTATAGCTGCTTATTGTTGCAGGTGGCATGAACCGACTTCAGTTACATAAATGCAAACACCCACACACACATGCACACACATGCACCCAGGATGGGTATAGAGTGAACACACTCTTATTTGACTTTTTGTTTCACTCTCTATGGCATGCTTGCATCTTTGCAAGGTGGGGGTAGAATCGCCGGTGGTCACTCCATTATGTAGACTTTCCATCTCTGAAGAAATGCAGTATTAGAGTGAGAGTGTTATAATAAACCTGCCAGTTAATATATACCATAAAACTAAATGCTGTATCCTGCAAACTGGTGTGCATTTAACCCCAGAAATAATTTAGATGTTGGTTTTAGGCTAAATGTGGTTGTTACGTCATAGTCAGAGGTTTCAAAAGTATTCATATCTATTACTACGGTAGAAGTATAAATCCTACTGTTAAAAAACACTTTAGTAGAAGTTAGAGGATCAGCCTAAGCTTTTGTACTCCAGTAAATGTGTAAAAGTACCATTTTTAAAACTACTGAAAGTATAAAAGTAAAAGTAATGCAAGAAAAAATGTTAAGGCCAGAAGCTTTACTGCTCTACTCTATTAAAGGAACTTTTTTCTACAGTTCTGGATGAAAACTTCCTTACACTTCATTTTCTTAGTTTTCTAACTAATGGTAGCATCATCTGGAAAAACGATTTATTTTGGTTTGTGGTGAGCAACAAGTTGGGGCAGCACCTAGTCCAACCACAAAGAAATAAATTATCTGGATGAAACTAATTATTTTGATGGTTTTTATTTTCTTTAAATACCAACAGGCCATAATGAAAATGAGCTTAAATGAAACAAAACTAAAAAGTCTATTTCAGAGATGGGAAGTAACGAAGTACAAATACTTTGTTACTGTACTCAAGTAGATTTTTCGGATATTTTTACTTTACTTTACTACTTATTTTTATGGCGACTTTTTACTTCTACTCCTTACATTTTTACACAAATATCTGTACTTTCTACTCCTTACATTTTAAAAAATTGTCTCGTTACTTTAGTTTTGAATCATTTCAATGGAGTTACCGTTATTATTTTTCACGTCATCAATACCAAATTCTATCTAATTGGATGGGAATCTACGTTGCATTTGACGCACCGCTACAAGATGAATCGACAGATTCGGCGGTATTCATTGGCGGCAAATCATTGCAGCTTGGTGGCGGTGGCGTTAGCATAGTAGCATGGACGACGAGATGATTGAAAATGAACACAACGGAGATCTAGTCCTATTGGCAGACATCCATTTAAAATGTAGGCAACGGCATGAAAAAAGTGGTTTCTACTTTTACTTTTATACTTTAAGTAAATTTACAAGCCTGTACTTTGTTACTTTTACTTGAGTAAAGAAGTTTAATCAGTACTTCCACTTTTACCAGAGTATTTTTTAACACAAGTATCTGTACTTTTACTCAACTACGGAAAGTGAGTACCTTTGCCATCTCTGGTCTGTTTTGAAAATGTGCGGAGTAGAAGGAAAAAGTTGTCTATGATAATTACTCCAGTAAAGTATAAGTAGCCAACATTTCTACTGAAGTAGGTTAATGATATATTTGTACTTTATTTCTTTACGCCTCTGGTCATTGATTTGATTTGATCCAAAAAGCACTGTTGAAAATTGGGCTGTTTGATCTGATTTGGTCCCACTTTGTGTCAGGATCCCAGTTTTTGTGTTTGTCTGTTTTTCTTGTATTTTGTGTTTCTCCCTTCCACCACCAGGAGGCGCCTGGCTCCGGTTCGCCTCCTCACACACCTGCAAACGGTTGCCTCATCACCTGACTGCTCTTAAGCTGGTGGTTGCCACTACTTCGACGCCAGAGTGTTTGCCAGTTTGGGGTACTCTAGCTAAGCTGAGTTTTTGCTTTTTTTGAGTTTCTGTCCTCTAGCCAAGCTGAGATCACATTGACTTTAACTGAGCGCTTGTTTCTCCCTGAGACTCAACTTTGTTTGTTCTTTGCCTTTCGGCAGGAAGCCTTCCTGCAAGCTGGACCTTTCCGGACCGCCTTCTCCCAAGTGGGATCAACAGAGTCTTACACTGAGCGACGGATTCCAAACAGGAGGTTTGGATCCAACCACCTTTAAGCACGCTGAGATCACTCTCTGAGTAAGGAAGTCTTCTTCACCACGACCCGTTCAAGTACCACTGAGTTGCAACCAGCGGCTGCATCATTCCACTCCGTCCGAGTTCTGGGTAAACCCTGTTCCGCCCTCCACCGAATCAAACATTCTCTGGAGGACCAACACACAGACTCGAGTCTACGTGTCTCTTCTTCTCTGGAAACGTGAGTGGCAACAAATCCTCTCCTACAAAATTAACAACTCCAATTTCCCACTGAGCTTGAATCTAACAGTCTGTCTTCCCCTCGTCTTCCAGTTCCCGGCCGAGCAGAGTTCGGAGGAACTCTGCACCGAACTAAATACTCTTCAATAAAACCTGTTTAACTTTTACTCTGTCTCTCTCTGTTTGGCTTCACTGCATGTGGGTCCGAGCCTTAGAAAAATCATGACACTTTGATCCAATAATAGATGTTAAAAATACGTTAAAAACCCAGTTTTCAACATCTGAAACATATGGCTTTTCTACATTCACTTTTTAACCAAATGTACGTAAACCATGTCGTCCCTTAAATGTCTTTTCTATTTTTGCTCGGTGGCAAAATACTACACATAAGGTTTTCTATTTAATCCGGTCTGCAGTGATCAAACATCTTCTAAAGAAAAAAACAAACTACATTAAATAATATTCAGTCCATTCTTGCTTTTTTATTAAGATATTTACCCCTTATGGTAAAAGAAACAATCCATTGAATGCTTTTCAGTCCCACTTTAGACCAAGACAATGTAGTTAAAAGTGTTTTATCAGTGATGGTCTGTATCTTCTTTGGAGATTCATGCCTTTCACATGCTTGATCATCAGTCTGCTACTGTCAGCTGATTCAGATCTTATTTTGCAGAGAGAGATTGCTTTCAGTGTTAAGAGTAATGAAGGGGTTAGTAAGGGCATTATACATAGTAATTAAAACAATCCTATCATGTGAATAGCAATATAACATGGAACATTGCTGCTTTTTGTTTCCCAGGCAGGGGGAGAGCAGGGGTGCAGAGGTATGGGCATACTCGATGCTGATTGGCTGAGGAGGTGAAAGGTGGGTGGAGGTTTGTGATGCAAACAGACTGAGACCAACAACAGGAGAACCATGCGAGGCGATGGCAGAGAGAGACGTGCACATTCAGGACAGCATTCCTTATCTGCAGGCATGGATGCTGCTGGAGTCCCTGGACCTGTGATTGGCCCAGGAATAAAGACCTTATCTACGCCAGCAACACCCAGCTCTTATCTAAAGAGGCATGTGGAGTCTTTTCACCCATCCAAAACTCAGAGTTACAGCTGCTTTTTCAGTAAATTCTGCTTTACTCCTTCAGTGCTATACTGACAATAAAAACTGGGTAATAATGGAAGTATAAGTCTAAGTGGTTAAAAAAGCCTTTTATCACCAGTAATAGAAACTGTTTGTTTGGTGGCGGAGGGGTGCAAACATGCTGCAAATAAATAAATGTACTGCAAATTCAAAAAGTACTTCAAGCTTTTGTGCAACATAGATATATTTATTAAATATCTTATTTAATCAAATATTATTCAGTCATATATAGTTTATGAACACACTCCTGACCGACTATGTGTAAAAACAACAAATGAAAGAGTGAATCATGCTTTAAACATGTTTGAACAGTTAATTCACCACAACTTCCTTTCAAAATATAAGAGTTTATTAAGAAAAATCATTCAGCTCCAAGTCAAACATTGTGACAATCTTGGTTCTGTTAAGTTTTCTTTTGACTATTCAGTTTTACTTTGCTCCATGTTTTATAGTTTTATTGGTTTAATTCTTATTTTGTTGTGTTTTCTGGTTATTTTTCAGGTTTTTATTTGTTGCTCTCTGCTGCCCTCTTGTGTTCTCCTTTTTCCCTAGCTCCTTTCCTGTCTGCTCTGTTCACACCTGCTCTCAATCTGCTCGTTAGTCCCCTCTTTGTTCTGTCTCCCATAAATACACTTTTTGTGCAGTTCCTCAGCGCTGGTTCCTCGTCTAACTTCCTCCAACTCCGTCTCACTGTGTCTTCCTCGTTGCGATTGTTTCCCCCTGAAGTCTCCATGGTTTCTGGTTTGTTTGACTTTTTTCATGTTTGATTTTTTGGATTTTTGCCTCAGTTGTTTGTTAAGTGTTCATTAAATCCACAAGAAACTCACCTCTGCCTCCCTGCCTCTGCATTTGGGTCCTCACACCACAACCACATCCTGACACCCTCTTTGACCAAACTAGCGGCGAATAGATATGAGGATTCCGTTGAATGACTTTTGGTTATGATTTGGCAATGGAAATGTAATGAGCACATGAGAAAACACATGAACATGATTTATCAGCGTTTAAACTCTTGGTGAACTAAAGCTTGTTATAGCTTATAAAGAAAACAGCTCAAAATCCGTAAACACACGAAATGATCAAAATCATCAAGAGACATATTGTTTAACTAGAATCCATCCCTTAATGTCCCAGGCCTGATATCTCTGCTCATGTCCGTTTTGGAGAGTTTGAGTTTCCTCCAGCACTTAGCAGCTTAGCATGGCAGGCTCACAGAAAGGGGGTTTCTGTGTCCCACATGCTTCACTCTAAGGGAAAGGCTTCTTAGGAGGCTTTCCCCTCCAGTCCCGCTCTCTGTCTTCTGAAACTCAGAGAAATGTGTTGCAAAGGTTCTGTTTGGCTCTGAAGTGTCAGAACATCACGACTTACAGTAGCATCCATTCATAAAGGCCCTCCCCAGCCAGCTACAGGAATAACTCCCTCTTGCATATGTTTTTACTCTGACTCCACCCTTTCACTGAATTACAGAGTCTGACCAGGAGATGGCGCTTATCTTTCGAACTTAAAGCTGCAGTCTGTAACATTGAGAAGAGAGCAGACTTCGACTGAAAATTTGAAGAAAAACAGGTTTCACGCCACTCCCCCACCCTCTCTGCTTCACTCATGCCCCACCTCCAAGCTCCACCCCTCTCACAGCATCTGCGCGGCTACCGCATGCGACCAGAAGCGTCCAAGCAGCGTACGCGGCATGGAGTGTGAACCGGTAAGAGCGATAACACTCACCTCCAAGCAGCTAGATATAAGATGCTGGTTATACCGATGTTTGCCGTGTAAGCAGTTGTCGGCAGGGGCAGTAAGGGCAGTTTCTCTTTCGCTGGTGGCTGTCGCTCCGCCATGACTTCCACGCGCGTCCTCCTGACTGCGGCAGCCGGGCGCTGCGGCAGGTTAAGCGGTGAGAGGGGGGGGGTGGGGTCGGTATTCAGTGTGTGTGAGCTATGATTGACACTCCATCAGACGCTCCTCTGGCTGTGATTGGTTGTTTTGACTCATCCCGAAATTATTCTTTCCAGATTGAAATACAGGCAGTAGGCGGGACCAATTGAAGCAGTTTTTTTCACAGGTTACATGTCCGTCTTTAGCCCAACATTCATTCCTCCCTCAATTCAATTAAATTCTATTCAGTTTATTTCTATAGCGCCAATTCACATAATGTCATCTCAAGGCACTTTCCAGTTCAACCAGATCATCCAGTCAAATTGATTCAAAGTTTTCTATCTAAGGAAAACCAGCTGATTGCATCGACTCATTGACTCTACAGCAATCCCTCACACTAAGCATGCTTGTAGCGACAGTGGAGAGGAAAAACTCCCTTTGAACAGGAAGAAACCTCCAGCAGAACCAGGCTCAGTGTGAGCGGCCATCTGCTGAGGCCCACTGGGGTTCAAGGAGACAGAAGCAGACATAGAAAAAGAAGCATAGATACAAAAGGCAACTGTCAACCAGCTCCACAGGCGGCCCCGTCCAGGAAACACATAGCCAGGCAGACAAGCTCCGAGCCAGCTCCCATGCCAGAGGACGAAGAGAGCACATCCAGTTAGTCACAGTCAGAGAAACAGGACTACACTGAAAAACAGGCCAAGCTCCAACATCTAGAAACAAAGGTGTTGATGGCAGCAGCACAGCTGATATTTCTCTCCAGGATGGAGTCACAGCCAAACAGGAACAGACCAGATGAAGCTACTATGAGAAAAAGCAGAGAGAGCAGAACGTTAGAGATTGAACTAACAGATTCTGCAGAGTGGGAGAATAGAGATAGAATGAAGCAGAATGATGAAAAAGGGGTCCCTATGTCCTCCAGCAGTCTAAGCCTATAGCAGCAGAACTATATAGATAGATCAGGATAACCTGAGCCACTCTAACTAGAAGCTTTATCAAAAAGGAAAGTTTTAAGCCTAGCCTTAAAAGTAGACAGGGTGTCTGCCTCACGGACTAAAACTGGTAGTTGGTTCCACAGGAGAGGAGCCTGAGAACTAAAAGATCTGCCTCCCATTCTACTTTTAGAAATTCTAGGAACCACTAGTAAACCTGCAGATTGAGAGCGAAGTGCTCTGTTAGGAACATAAGGAACAATCAGATCTCTGATATAAGATGGAGCTTGGCCATTTAAGGCTTTATATGTGAGAAGGAGGATTTTAAATTATATTCTGGATTTAACAGGAAGCCAATGAAGAGAAGCCAGGATAGGAGAGATATGATCTCTCTTTTTCATTTTCATCAGAACTCTGGCTGCAGCATTTTGGATCAGCTGAAGGCTTTTAACTACAGTTTGTGGACTTCCTGATAGTAAAGAATTACAATAGTCCAGCCTTGAAGTAACAAATGCATGGACTAGTTTCTCAGCATCACCCCTGGACAGGAGATTGCTCATTTGTGCAATATTCCTCAGATGAAAGAAGGAAATTCTAGAAACCTCTTTGAATTCAAAATAACGCCAAGATTGTTTCAAAGACTCTGGGCGAAAGACTATAACTTCTGTTTTTCTTAGCATGATTGCAAATACCAATCCCAACATTATTTAGTAAACCTTCGAGTGGTTCGTTTTCAGTTTCTTAAGAATGTATAACTGCATTATCTGATAACAGGGGAGGGAGCAGGAATAAACTTACAAAGGTAGATGTACATCTTGCTGGTGAAGATTCTTAGACATCATAGTAATTCCAACAAGCAACATTCAAATGGTTGTTGGAGTACTGCAAGGCTAAAATGTATTAAATTAAATAAAAAACCTGCTCTAATAAAACAGACAGTGTAATTTTGTTTTTATTGATTGCTAACTGATTTTCAGCTCTTGTTTTGCCAGCCTTTTTAATTCAGACATCATCTCTAGTTAAGACAATAACTGCTCAGAATTACTCCACAAATTATTACTTCATAAATGTTTTTGTTCCTGAAAGTGCTTTCATTGGTTGCAGAAGGAATGGTGCACATACCAGTCTGTCTGCAAGCCTTCATAACTTCATTTTTGGTATGCAGCGCCGTTTGCAGAAAAGATGTCACATGTGCTGATTGAGGAATCATGTGTTGTCAGGTAACAGCAGCAGGAGGGGGTTGGTGGAGGGTGCCCTCTCACCACCCCATCAATATTCATTACATTTGATTAATATTTTGAGTTTGTTATTTATCTAATTGGATCCCAGGACTTGGCCTAGGCCTGCACTACATGTTAGTAGAAAAAAAGCACTCGTGAATCTGAGGCTCCTTATTTTGCAGCTTCTTAGTTGGACTTCATACTGCATGTTGCTTGGGCAGCTGGACAAGCACTTTCTATATGTGGCAGGGAAGTCTGAACCTAATTTGCCACTTAATTCTCTCTAACTGCTCCATCTTCACCTCTTAAAGACCAAAGGAAAATATGAGAGAAGAACTAGTCACTTCCGTACATGAGGTACCACGACTACACAGCTCTGCATACAGGCAAAAGAGAACTGGCACAACAGGGTCGCCAGCCTGCAGGGTTCATTACTTGGGCTACAATTCAGGACGTGATGCATGTGTACCAACCAGAGAGGAGAGCCTGGTGTGTGTACATGCACAGGTGGAAGCAACATAACCCAGGCTGAGGGTAGCAGTAAAACCTGAATGTTGACACGTGATTGGCAGAATATAAGGTACAGTTAACCACTCAGCAAGACTCTAACAAGCAACACCAGGGGTCATAATGAGGACCAGAGGGTAGAGGATAGAAAACAGCAGGAAGGAGGAGGAGGTAGAATAATGCTCCTTTAATTCCTACAGCAGATCCACATTAGAATTACACACGAGTCATGTGAGAATTGAACTAATAAGGAAGAGCAAGCATTACAAAAAAAAAGAAATAGAAAAATCAGCACTGAGACTTTTAATAATGTAACCGAGCGTTTTGGGTCCGTATTACGTACTTTATAGGCAATAACGGGACAAGAGACGGGTCGGAGTTTTCGGCGGTAACCCCGCTTCCGGTTTTTATTTTCTCCCTCTTCCTTCAACAGATAACCACAATCTCACAAGCTCCCCCTGCTGTACACCCGGCAACAGGGATGGACACCACTTTAACATACAGACACAGAACAGTCTGTTACAATAATAATAAAAATGTAACTTCTTCAAGTCAAAGTGGAGAAATTCACTCTGCATTTAAAGGAATAGTACACCCAAAACATGATTAGCCTTCATTTTCTACTCACCCCCATGCTGAACAACACTCTGGAGTACTTTTTTGATATCTCAAATGCATCTGGAGATCTGGGAGGCTTCTTGCTGTCTGCTGACATTCAAATAATGGAGGTCTATGGCGCCCGAGACAGAAAGGTCCATAAAAGTCCACAAAAAACGTGTCAATATTCCTCCATACTGCTTGTCCAATATATTCCAAGTGTCCTGAGTGGGTAGCGTCCATAATTTACTCGAAACGAAGTCATTTAGAATGTTTTTAGAGCATAAACAGTAGTGTATAGGATTTCCTGAAAGCGCGTTCACGAGTCTACGGAAACCGCAGCAGACCAAACCAGATGAAAGTGAGCATTCAGCGTCTGCTCTGCCGATAATGCAAGCGTAGAAGAAGAAATGTGCTGTTTACCTGTGCAAAGAAAGAAACAACGAAAGAAAAATGTCTGAGGACTTCAGTGTTGAGGAAGAGCATGAGTTCTTTGCCGAGCTGAATGCGCACTTTCATCTGGTTTGGTCTGCCGCGGTTTCCGTAGCGCCGTGAACACGCTTTCAGGAAATCCTATACACTACTGTTTATGCTCTAAAAACATTCTAAATGACTTCGTTTCGAGTAAATTCTGGACGCTACCCACTCAGGACACTTGGAATACATTGGACGAGCAGTATGGAGGAATATTGACACGTTTTTTGTGGACTTTTATGGACCTTTCTGCCTCGGGCGCCATAGACCTCCATTATTTGAATGTCAGCAGACAGCAAGAAGCCTCCCAGATCTCCAGATGCATTTGAGATATCAAAAAAGTACTCCAGAGTGTTGTTCAGCATGGGGGGGAGTAGAAAATGAAGGCTAATCATGTTTTGGGTGTACTATTCCTTAAACACATCCGCTTGTGGAGCAGTGGGCTGCCACTGTGCAGTGCCCGGGGAGCAGTGTGGGGTTAAGGGTCTTTGCTCAGAGGCCCAGATCGCCGGCTGTGGGTATTGAACCAGGTACTTGCAACCTTCTCACAGCACAAGCACACTGCTGTAACCACTGGGCCAGATTTCCCCATTTGTAGACTGAATCAACACTCGGACCAAAGTCAAACAGCCTCAGTCTCCACGGCTGATCCAACATTTAAACTGGACTTATATCCTGTCAGAATATGAGTGTATCCTTAGTGAATCAGCGGAATAAAAAATGTCTTACTATATACGGTTTTATCTGGTAAGTGCAGGTGTTTCCTATTTGGGTGTAGCCTGTTGATACAGCATCCAGGGGAACAATGTGCTCCATGTCTGTTTAGGTCAGCTAGGTGGTACAGTTTCATTAATAAAGGTTTCAAAATTGCACCAGGGCAATATTTCAATTTTGAGAATAAATGTAAATATCCAAAATATTTAACATATTTTATATCATTATTATGTTTTAAATTATTCTTATGATTTTTAGCAGCAGTGTTGTTTTTGACTGCCATCTTAGATTTAGTGTTATTATTCGTCTTCAGGATGAAAACTATCATCAGTTTGTCAGGACTCCTGTCTGTGTGTTTTTGTTTTTCTCCCTCCCTCCACCAGGAGGCGCCTGGTTCTGGTCGGCCTCCTCACACACCTGCTGATGGTTTCCTCGTTAACTGAATGTTCTTAAGCTGCTGTCTGCCACTACCTCGATGCCAGAGTGTTTGCCAGTTTTGGGTGCTCTAGCCAAGCTGAGTTTTGCTGAGTCAACCTGAGTTTTAACATAGTTTGTCTATTGCCTCTTGGCAGGAAGTCATCCTGCAAACTGGACCTTCTCTCCCTGGAAAGATCAACTGAGCTTCAAACTGAGCTGGGGTTCAAACAGGAGGTTTGGATCCACTTTCCGCTTGAGCTTCACACTGAGAAAGGGATTCATCTCCATTACGACCCGTTCAAGTACCGCAGGACATCTAAGTGGCGGTCAGTTTCTCCGTTCACCTACAAACAACCGCATTCTGGGTAAACCCTGTTCCGCCCTCCACCGAATCAGACAAACACTGGAACCACGGCACACAGACAGGAGTCAAGGATTCAAAAACTTCTGTGGAAACGTGAGTCGGCAACCAAATCCTCTTCTCCAAGTTCACGAATCTTTTTTCCCACTGAGTCTCAACTAATCGCTGTGTCTTCCCCTCACTTTCCAGTTCCGGTTGAGCAGTGTTCAGAGTAACACTTCTCTCTGCATTATCTCTTCAATAAAACCTGTTAAACCTTTTCCCCTGGTCTCCCTGTTTGGTCTTCTGCATTTGGGTCTGAACCTTAGTAAAATTATGACACAGTTTTAGTCACATTTTAGTCAGATTACAGCAAAATGATGCATTTTAAAGGTCTGATGTACCACCCACTTACATTCTTATTCAGTTTCGTCCTGTGAACAAAAACTCCAACCCGTAACTCGTCATGTTCATCTTCAGAGATCCATGTTTAGCTCGCCAGTTCTCTTCATCATCATGAAAAAAGCAGCATCAAAGAAATAATTTTGTTTATAAAAACAGCACTGCAGCAAACAACAGTAATTTTTCATTTAAACACAAGCGTGCGGAACATTAATGAGCATATGATGTAAATAAGTCGAATCAAAGGAGCTCCCTAGAATGGTACTGCGGTACCTTTTCTCAGAGTGCACTGGCTGGCAGTTTAGGTAACTCTGAGTCTATTATAGCTTATAGAGTTGGGTCTGTTTTTCAGTGTTTAGTCCTGTGTTTCTCTTAAGCATAGCTATGGGCTCAGCTTTTACTGTGGCTAGCTGGATGTTCTGTCTGTCATCCCTTTTAACCTAAAATCAGACCTATAGCTCATCTGGTTAAATGTTTATTTCTGGATAGAGCCACCTATGGAGCTAATTCAGCTTTACCTTCTTTGAGAAAGAAAGTGATGATAGATCAGTGCTTCTATGTTCATTTTGTGTGTCTGCTTCTGTCTCCTTGAATGCCCAGTCAGCTTTGGCCGAAGGTCGCTCACACTGAGCCTCTTCCTTCTGAAAGTGAGTTTTTCCTCTCTACTGTCACTGCATGCATGCTTGGTGTGAGAATTGCCGTAAAGTCAACAACACAATGCAAGAGTATATCTACTGTCAACATGCTAATCCAGGAAGAGCGATTGCTGCAAATGAAATGACACAATGCAGTCAGCAAGCTTTCCTTCAATACTAAACTTTTAACTAGTTTGACTGGATGATCTGATTGAACTCTCTCTGTAAAGTGCTTTGAGCGGACGTGTTGTGAATTAGTGCTGTAAAAATAAACTGAATTGTGCTGAACTGAAGATATCTAACTTATTTACACAGAGCCTAATCAGGCAACATAAAAGGTCTTGGTTCGTCTGATCCCATGTCCCTTTCTCTACACTCTCCAGCCTCCCTTTGGTGTGGCATTAAATGCTGAGATAACTGTGTCTGTGTGTCCAGTCTGTGGGATGATAACATGTCTCTTATTCTCTTTCTTCTGTTTTTTCCCAGCCAACAATCAGAATTCTCCTCCAGCCTTTATTAGAACCATTTGAGTACCAAGAAAGATTCTTCTCGTTTCTCAAACATGAAATCCAATAATTCACAATCTTTTATTTTCCTTTCTAGCCATAAAGGAAGCCGTTGCCATGGTATTTGGACACGTGGTAGGAGCCTTCCAGGCATTTATGCTATTTTTGCATGCCTATTTGTAAATTTGGACCGGCTGGTTTGAGTCACATGTGAAGCCAGTGTCACGCAAGCTAGGGTTTATGAAGAGAAAATATCTGGCAACGTGTACGTACAATTTTTTATATCATAATTTGTCAGTGCACCACAATTTTCATGACTTCTCCCTACCAACAACTTTTATTGGTAAAGTTTCTGCTCTTTTTTACCCCCCTGGAGGGTAAAGGAATGTATTCCAACTGTCTCCAGTGATATATAAACCTAAACCTTTTTTTTAAATGCCATCTAGGGCAAAGTGAACAGTTTTTTTTGGGTCCCAGTACGACTCGTTTTCCCTCTGAAGTGGTTTATTCTTCAATAAGAGCCAGTGAACCTCTTATTTCTGAGACAAATTTCATAACAGCATTCGTGCCCAGTTTCTCTGTGGTTTTTTTAAGAATGTAGTCCAACTGGTTTTTACTTTCTGTAATGCCAAGTCATTTCTGAGCCTTGGAGACAAACAGACAAATCACTTCATCATTTTTTACACACTAAGCCTTTGTGCACCTGCATTGTTAATTAAGATAGGGACTTTCCAAAAACATCAGTGCACATCCAGAAACACTGAGCAGGTAGTAACTGTGATGACAGTTCACTAGAATATGAGGGAGATGGTTAGTTTATGTATACTGAAGGTCTTTGTAAAGGTCTCTGTTCTTTGTTTTCAATAACCGCAGATCTCTCTCCAATCAGACTGACAGTGGGGTTTATTTAGATTTTAATGCATACAGTAACAGCCGTTCTAAATGGCCTTTCAGAGTCAGAATCAGACATACTCTAATAATCCCAGAGGGAAATTACATATATATATATATATATATATATATATATATATATATATATATATATATATATATATATATATATGTGCTGTCAAACTATTAAAGATTTTTATCGCGATTAATCGCATATTATCAACAGTTAACTCAAGATTAATCGCATATTTTATTTATTTTATTTGGCCATTTAAAAATGCAATTGTGCAATAATGTAAAAAACACATGCTTATACAAAATTTATTTTTTTTTGCATAATTTTTCAAGCACTTTTAAGAAACTAGAATAAAAATATATCCTGGTTTAAATTCTAAATTTCAAATTAGGCGTTATGCTTCCATCAAAACTTTACAAAACTACAGAACAGTAAACAGTACTTCAAAGTACTCCGTAAGCTTAAGTTTTTTCTCAAACATAGGACAAAAATAAAGATGTTAAAATAAAGTGCACATTCCGTTATGAAATACAGACTTAATTAAAATGAAATGAATTTACTCGCAAAAATAATAAATAAATCAGACGAATTTACAATAACTGGGCTTTGCAGTCATCTCAGCAACATAACATTTTACATGTAGAATATTTTCAAAATGCTTTAATGTTCCTTTGGTCTGAACAGGAAGTGCAGCAGAAGTGCATTCCACATGACTTCATTTATTTCTTTGTCTTGTTGGCACTAAGCCAGTGAGACGCTCGTTTCTTCTGGACAACATAGACAGACGACTTGGGTTTTGTGGCCTTCTGGCATAACTTAAAAAAGAAACGTATCATTCAGGATACTTTGTCTGCTGGCCATTTTTGCCCATTCAAAGCACGGGTCTGTTATGCTGCGGACTCTCCCGCAAACTTAGCGTTCCTGAAGCTACGGAAAGCGCCGAGGGTAAAACAAACAGTACAGCGAGCGCTGCGGAAAAATAAAGAACACAAGCGAACGGTGCGTTTGTTTTGATGCGCGATTAACGTGCGTTAAAAAAAAATGTCTGCGTTATAGTCTAAAGCAGTTAACGTGTTAATAACGCTTTAAAACTGACAGCCCTAATATATATATATATATATATATATATATATATATATATATATATATATATATATATATATATTGTGATGTGCAAAAACAGTGCAAGGAATGAATAGATGTCAATAACAGAGGGTGGGGTGTCTGAG
Source organism: Cyprinodon tularosa (assembly GCF_016077235.1). NCBI lineage: Eukaryota > Metazoa > Chordata > Actinopteri > Cyprinodontiformes > Cyprinodontidae > Cyprinodon > Cyprinodon tularosa. The sequence continues at coordinate 172,362 of NW_024038968.1, forward strand.
TCACTTGATTCAGGCGTTGCAGAGATTGATGATCACAGGCAGGAATGATTTGCTGTGGCGCTCTGTAGTACATCGTCTGCTTGACCAGTGTGTCGTGGAGAGGATGTGAGTCATTGTCTAGGATGGACTGAAGCCTGGACAGCATCCTCCTCTCTGCCACGGTCGTCAGAGTGTCCAGCTGCTCCCCCAAACCATCAGTTTGTTCAGTCTGTTGTTGTCAGCGTCCCTCAGACTTTCCCAGTCAAATGCCAGACAAATGGCAGCCCACTTCCCTACAGCTCCCAAGAAAAATCTCCTCCGACTACCAGCCACTGGTCTTCTCCTGGGAGTGCATACTTTTAAGCACTGACTCCCCCCTTTCACTGAATTACAGGGTCTGACCAGGAGATGGCGCTTCTCTTTAGATCTTAATATCGGCAATTCATGACAGAAAAAATATTTTAGTACAAAGATGTCTATCTATCTATCTATCTATCTATCTATCTATCTATCTATCTATCTATCTATCTATCTATCTATCTATCTATCTATCTATCTATCTAGCATTTACCCATCCCCTTGGGGAGCGGTGACCTGCCGTGATCTCTCTATGCCCCATATTAATGCCTTTTTTGCTCCATTATTTTTTTTAAACTGTTTTTCCTTTGCTCATACACTGTTTACATGTTGATCACTGCTGCACCTAAATTGGTAATGTTCATTTCACTGTTGGAGCTGGAAGCAATGTGATCTTGTTTTGTATACACTCAATGACAATAAAGTTTGTCTAAAGGCTGATTTATACTTCGAAACTAGTTCGTCTGCGTTGGTGTCGTAGTGAACGCAAAGACGTCCCCGCCCCCTCCGCAGACACTCTGCTGCACCTCTCCCAAATTGTAGGTGACTGCAGACAGAATACCGGCCTGTTTTGTTTTTATGACCGCAATTGCGGAAAACAAGTCGTGAAGACACACTGCTTATAACCAGCCTTTATGTCTGGTCCCTGCTCTATGTAGTGATTGAGGGATTCAGGGGTTAGGACGGACGTTCAGACACAGCCTATGATCTAAAATGGCTCGTTTTGGTGTAGTCTGGCTTTTTGTGGTTTCTGGACAGCGGTTACTAGGATTATAGGTCACTGCTAATATACTAGGGTTAGCTGATTGTAGTAGCATGTTTGTAGCCTTTTGGCTAGTTGTTGTTGGCTGGAATTAGTGCTGTTCGCTCCAAAGCTATTAATTGCCATGGCATCAGAAGCGTTTACAACATATCCACTCATTTCCATAACATCTTGATGCTGTCACATCCAATACGTTATGCTTACTAGTAATTGTTCATCATTGGATGTAGTGAAACTTGATTGATTTGACTGTTACCAAAGACCACTATCACACGTCTGTTGGCTGGATATTGTCATGATTTTATTCAAAGATCTGACCCACATGCAGAAAACCAAACAGAGAGACCAGGGGAAGGTTTAACAGGTTTATTGAGAACTGGTAGAGAAGGGTCCAGTGATGCTCTGAACACCGGCGAACCAGGACAGAAAAGACATGGGGAAGTTCCTGTGGTTAGTTCAGGCTCAGTGGGAAATTCGAGCTTCGATTTGCAAGAGGGAGTAAAGGCAACAGGACTTACGTTTCCAGAAAAGGTGTCTTTCTTTGAATCCACTCGATGCGGGTTGTTCCAGAAATTGGTTTGCTCGTTGGAGGGCGGACAGGGTTTACCCAGGTTAAGTTGTTTCCTTGAAGAACGGAGGAGCTGACTGCCACTTAGATTTCCTTCGGTACTTGAAGGGATCTGGTGGAGATGAATCCCCTGCTCAGAGTGAAGCTCAAACAATCCTTTGGGGAAAAGTAGATCCAAACCCCCAGTTTGAATCCCCAGCTCAGTTTGAAGCTCAGACGATCCTTCCAGGGGGAGAAGGTCCAAAACATCCAGTTTGCCGGATGACTTCCTGCTGAGAGGCAAAGACAAAAACAACAAAGTTAAGACTCAGGTAGACAATAACTCAGTTTGACTCAGCAAAACTCAGCTTGGCTAGAGTACCCTAAACTGGCAAACACTCTGGTAGTAGAGGTAGTGGCAGTCAGCTGCTTAAGAGTCCTCAGATAATGAGGCAAACATCTGCAGGTGTGTGAGGAGGCCAACGAGAACCAGGCGCCCTCTGGTGGTGGAGGGAAAACAAGCAAAAACACAACCCACACAAACTGGGTTCCTAACAGATATAATTTCTACTGATAATCAGTAGTTGAGCTAACGGACTGAACATTATCCGACTCCACCTCAAGAACTCATTTGAACCCCTGTGTTTTATTATTTATTTAATTTTTTCTGTGTTTATTCCAGTAGCTTGTATTGTTTTCTTATTTTATTAAACATAATAATACTGTGAGGGGCTATTAGGTTCAATAAATAAAGCACCTTTCTGTTTTACTTGTGGTTATATTGTGATTATTTTAACAGCAGTAACTGATTATCTAAAGCCTACCTCCTTTGGTTAACCACTTGAATAGACAGAGACAAATATTTTCCTTGTGTTTAATGATTGATAACTCTGTTTAATTTATAAACTAGGTTATTGATATGTACGGATAGTGAAGACATCTTGGATTTCAAGACGTCCGGCCACAAAGGTAATAACACCTGATAATTGAGCAAATCTGTTATGGTCATTTAACTAAAGATAATTGCTTGCTTTTACCCTTGATGTGAATGACATTTTATCTAACTATAGCCCCAGTTCTAGATAATTATTATTCAAAATTTGCACCGCAAATGTGCTTTTACAAGAATACAGAAACATGTTAAAAGGTCATGAAGAAGCAAAGCATGAAAACCTTTTATTAAGATAATTAGTCAGTTAAATTCTATAGATTTATTTATTTATCTAATCATGTGAAATATTTATTCTCCAACATCTAGAAAAGGATAAACCATCGCTAACCCTTTCATGGTATCAGGTCTAAACACAAATGTGGAACAGACTCAAGTTCAATTAGTAAGACAAGGCAAGGCAAGGCGGTTTTATTTGTAAAGCACAATTCAGTGCATGGACAATTCAAAGGGCTTTACATAAATTAAGATAATAAAATAAAATGAAAGTAAAATCACAATAAAAGCAAAAATATTTGTAAAACAAATGAAACCTTTGGACCACGACAAAGCAGAATAAAAGCAAGGAAAACAATAAATAAAATGTAGGAACCTCACTGAGAATAATGGAAAACCAAAAAACCAGAACAGGCAGATAATTATCTCTCGACTTATTCTGAGTTCAATTCAGTTTATTTGTACCTATCACAAAACATGTTGTCTAAAAGCATTTTATAGAGACGATTAAATCTAATTATCCAGACAGGTTTGTTAGAAGTTTAATTTCTTAGGAAACCAAGCTGCCTGCACTGAGTCATTGACTTTGCAGGATTTGCTTCTCCTGGACGAGCATGTAGCAACAGAACACCTTCCCTTGCTTTGCGTTTTTGACTTTTCAGCTATCTACCTGCTGCTTTCACGCTAACATCGAACATGAACGCAGCAACAGTGTGGAGGAATAACTCCCTTGAACAGAAATAAACATCTGGTCACATTTCACCTGAACTGGATTATAAATTTAGATTAAATCTAAGCCCTGCTTTAGCTGATGAGTTAAGCCTGGGAGTTAAGTTTTACGGTTGCAATCATGACATGCCCCCCCCCCATCCTCCCCACCTTCTCCAGAAGCACCATAGAGAGCGTTCTGAGCAGCTGTCTCACTGTGTGGTGTGGAGGCTGCAGCGCCTCAGACTGGAAGAAGGTGAGAACAGCAGAGAGGATCATGGGGGCTCCTCTTCCCTCCATTAAAGACATTTCATTTCAGCCCGTGGCATCATCAATGACCCCCCCACCCCCCCACCATGGACTGTTCTCCCTGCTGCCCTCTGGGAAGAGGCTTCCCAGCATTCAATGCAGGACCAGCAGGTTCTGCAGCAGCTTCTTCCCCACCGCCATCACACTGATGAATGTTTTGTAAAATGCGGTAAAAAAAAATAAAAAAGCGCTGAATGTTGGAAACTGTAAATCATATTCCAGTCTTATGTTTACATGTTATAGCTGCTACACTTGCTAGAAATTGAAATGTCTTAAAAGCTGTACTGAACGAAATATATTTTTGTATATACTCTGTGTGTACAAAATGACAATAAAGTCGTGTAAGTCTAAATGTAAAAAAGGCTTGTTGCCCAACAAATAAACACAGTGACACAGTATAAACCATTAATGGAAAATGCTGGCTCTTCTCCATAATTTACATGTTTTCTGCTCTGACAAACACTAATCAAACCTCCTATATTTAAGCTCAGTCTGTCAAAATCTAAGGCCACTAATGGAGAATTCACTTCAATTAGGAACCTATATTTTCTTTGTGAGAGCAGGTGGAGGATTGGCCACTTTAAGGTTTCACTAAAATGTAAAACATATTTGACTCTTTTACATATTTGGCTCTCCACATAAAGAGCCTGCTCCAAACTATGTTCCTAAATTTTTACAGAGCTTCTGAGTCAAAAATAAAAATTTTCAGTGATTTTAATTACATTTATCTGTGTTATGTGTTGATTAAAAACAGGTGTCCCTCAGGGATCAGTAATTGGTCCACTGCTTTTTAAACTTTGTATTAGCAGCCTATTATAAACATGTCTTGGGCCTTGTTTCCAAATGCATACAGATGATGCAGCAGAGCGGTAAAAATATTGAAACCATAACCGCTTAGCTTCACCTCCATCTAGACAGTGTTAGTCTGGATTCACATTCAGGATTTATTCTAAATGTCGGTAAAACAATGTACGTTTATTTTTCTCTCAGGTATCATCCTTCAGAAAAGCTTACTCTGGCAATAAATGGTTAATATATTGCACAAGTTTGTGATACTTTTTCCACATTTGTAGCTGCAGCCAGGAAGAAGACATTGATTTCTAAAGAGGCAGGAATTTGTTAAAAACAGCCAATCAGATGCAGTTTACCTTCTCTGGTTGGTTCCACACACAAAGAGACAAAACTTGACACTTGCTAGAATCTTTACCTAGATTATTAACAACAATCTCCATGTTTTCCTGCATTAATCGCTAATTTGTGTTACCATGGTGACTGATATTATTGAGATAATCAAAATCAATCTTTTATTCAGTGTTTTTCTTGAATAAAGAATAGGATAGTAAAAGTTTTTGCAAATATCAAAGGAGCAATAAGTAATAATGACACCTTGTGTTTTAAAGGAAAAGTCGCTCATATTCAGAATTCAAACTTCTGAAAGTTCTTTAAATCTGAAATGATTCCATCCTGTTCAATAAATGATCAGTGTTTTTAATTCACAGTCATTTTCATGTGAATGTGCTTTACTGGAGGCATCCATGTTTGTCAAAGAACACTACTGCCACCTACTGGTTAGTGACGTCATGGTGCGGTATCGGCTGTTGATCAAGTCCCAGTGCTGTATCTGGTGTTTGTCACAACGCGCTATTATCCAAGTCATCTTGAAAACATTCTTCTTCCAAATGTTGGCTACATATTACGGGTTTTTTCTCTGGCCAGAAGTTCGATGGCAAATCCTCCCTCTTCAAGTTGGCGATCCAACGACCAACCCGTCCGTGGAGGATCAGGAATCAGAAAGGTGGAATAACTCTTTTTTTTCACTTTTACCCGATGTATTCCAGCATCCAGCTGCCATGCACGTGGGCATTGTCAGTTTCACTATAGCTCTGGTGAATTTCAATGGTGAAGTCCTCTGGAAATCTTCAATAATTGTTGTTGATTGCAGATGTGTCTAGTAGTTCCCATTGATTTAGCTCATGATTTTGATCATTAGCACTCCTCAATCTATGATTGGTTTATCTCTGGAAGGTGAGTCAGCATTGAGGTAGTCATGGAATCTGAACCGGGTTTAGACTGCTTTGATCCAGTTCAGAAATTTCAGAGTTAGAAAAATGATTGTCTTCATCTAAGCCTTCAACTTTGATGTTAGGTCCAGTTCCAAACAGGGTATTTATGACTTGGTCAATTATAGACCTATATCCAATCTTCCTTTCTTATCCAAAATTCTTGAGAAAGTAGTTGCCAAACAAGTTTGCGATCACTTCCACCATAATGAACTTTTTGAAGAGTTTCAGTCTGGCTTTAGAGCTCATCATAGCACTGAAACAGCTCTGGTGAAAGTCACTAATGATATTCTCATGGCCTCAGATAATGGACTTGTATCTGTGCTCGTCCTGTTGGATCTTAGTGCTGCATTTGATACAGTTGATCAGAATATTCTTTTAGAAAGACTTGAATATTTTGTTGGAATTAAAGGAACAGCACTAGACTGGTTTAAATCTGATCTATCTGATCGAATTCAGTTTGTTCATGTTAATGATAGATCTTCAACACGCTCAAAGGTTACCTGTGGAGTACCACAGGGATCAGTGCTAGGACCAATTCTCTTTACTTTATACATGCTCCCAATTGGTAGAATTATTAGACAGCATGGGATTAATTTCCACTGTTATGCTGATGATACCCAGCTATATCTGTCTATAAATCCAGATGAAGCTAACCCATTACATAGATTACAGGCATGTTTCAGATTGATCTCAGATAATAAAGTAAAAAAAATCTTGGTGTTGTTTTTGATCAAGACCTGACATTTATATCAAAAAAGTTTCTATATTTTTCTTCTTTCATCTGCCCAATATTGCAAAAATGAGCAATCTCCTGTCCAGGGGTGATGCTGAGAAACTAGTCCATGCATTTGTTACTTCAAGGCTGGACAATTTTAATTCTTTACTATCAGGAAGTCCACAAACTGTAGTTAAAAGCCTTCAGCTGATCCAAAATGCTGCAGCCAGAGTTCTGATGAAAATGAAAAAGAGAGATCATATCTCGCCTATCCTGGCTTCTCTTCATTGGCTTCCTGTTAAATCAAGAATAGAATTTAAAATCCTCCTTCTCACATATAAAGCCTTAAATGGCCAAGCTCCATCTTATATCAGAGATCTGATTGTTCCTTATGTTCCTAACAGAGCACTTTGCTCTCAATCTGCAGGTTTACTAGTGGTTCCTAGAATTTCTAAAAGTAGAATGTGAGGCAGATCTTTTAGTTATCAGGCTCCTCTCCTGTGGAACCAACTACCAGTTTTAGTCCGTGAGGCAGACACCTTGTCTACTTTTAAGGCTAGGCTTAAAACTTTCCTTTTTGATAAAGCTTCTAGTTAGAGTGGCTCAGGTTACCCTGAGCTATCTCTATAGTTCTGCTGCTATAGGCTTAGACTGCTGGAGGACATAGGGACCCCTTTTTCATCATTCTGCTTCATTCTATCTCTATTCTCCCACTCTGCAGAATCTGTTAGTTCAATCTCTAACGTTCTGCTCTCTCTGCTTTTTCTCATAGTAGCTTCATCTGGTCTGTTCCTGTTTGGCTGTGACTCCATCCTGGAGAGAAATATCAGCTGTGCTGCTGCCATCAACACCTTTGTTTCTAGATGTTGGAGCTTGGCCTGTTTTCCAGTGTAGTCCTGTTTCTCTGACTGTGACTAACTGGATGTGCTCTCTTCATCCTCTGACATGGGAGCTGGCTCGGAGCTCGTCTGCCTGGCTGTGTGTTTCCTGGACCGGGCCGCCTGTGGAGCTGGTTGACAGTTAAGCCCCTGTCAGACCTTGCTGATTTATGCCTGATGTGCCAGAATCTCCTAAAACGCTCACATACGCTGAACCTTCTATGGATTCTTTCAATTTTGGGCATATACATAGAATATTCATAATGAGTCCTGAACTCATGTCCAAAGACAATGTAACTTGGGCATAACACAAGGCAGCATAAGGCCCACGAAATGCCACAAGCCAGTGGCCTGAGGGTGGCAACACTAAGCCCGGAGGCGCCCGACCTGCATGTTAAAGATTTCTTTGATCGTGGTATTATGGCCCACGCATGAGCATACGCCTGCATACATCAAGAGGCACTTGCCATTTGTCGACATGTGCCAGGGTTTTTGCCAGAATTTTCGTACGTCAGGCATACAGGTTTAAATCATCACGGTGTGACAGGGGGTTTACCTTTTGTATCTATGCTTCTTTTTCTATGTCTGCTTCTGTCTCCTTGAACCCCAGTGGGCCTCAGCAGATGGCCGCTCACACTGAGCCTGGTTCTGCTGGAGGTTTCTTCCTGTTCAAAGGGAGTTTTTCCTCCCCACTGTCGCTACAAGCATGCTTAGTGTGAGGGATTGCTGAAGAGTCAATGAGTCGATGCAATCAGCTGGTTTTCCTTAGATAGAAAACTTTGAATCAATCTGACTGGATGATCTGGTTGAATTGAAGCTATAGAAACAAGCTAAATAGAATTGGGAAAATTAATTATATACAACAGGACCCACAGAACTAACATTGAGAGCCTCCAAACGGATTTATTTGGCTGTGGAAACCAAGTATGCCTAAAATGTTATTGGCTAAATGTTTCATATAAAGCAAAACTTCTGAGAGAAGCAATATGGACAACTTTTAATGTGAATAAAAATTCTAGTTTATTGAATGTGACATACTAACTAAATCACTTAAGATAAAAGCATCAGGTAAGTTTTGATAAAACAAGGATATTCAACAGCTGTTTTAATACTTTAGGATGTGCCAGTGATTACTCTATGTGGGCAACCATTGATAAACTGGCTGTGTGGAAACATTAGAATCTGCAAGTAATCAGATCTTATGGAAACATCTATTGCTTCTGTTGTCTTCATCTTGCAGTCATCACTTCCTGAAACAGTCCTGCAAAGAGCAAAGATGACTGAACAAACAGCGCCACCATGTGGTCATCACATCACAACACTTGGCTAGAAGTGAAAAAGTGAAAGAAGCTCAGTTGGAGGGAAATAAAATTTGTTTTGTTTGTGGTGGATTTTGGAAAACCTGGAAAAGTGGGATCAAAACAAGAAAATCAAAGAAAGTGTAAAAAGCAAAAGACAGCAAAATCATGGATTATTGGAGCCTAGAAAAAGAAGTATTAGATTATCAATGACTGCCCCCAGCCCAATGTGAGTCACTGGGAATGATGAACAAACACAGCGCTATGACCGGAAAGTGCAGTAAAACGTCGCTGATGATAAAAAAAAAAAAAAAAAAAACTGCACTAACTAACTAAAAAATAAAACAACTCAACAGATTTGTACACATCTCAGAAAGCATTTTCCTTTTGGGGCATTTTCAGCCAGGTCCTTTTGCAAAATCCCCTTTAAGTGAAAGAATGTATGGAGGCCCAGAGGGGTCAACAACATAACCGGGCAACCATAGAAATGTGCATTACTTGCCTTGAAATCTCTGATTTTTCTCATTTATTTGGTTAAAATTATGTCAAGATCAGTTTTACTGGGAGACAACTTTGGTTCTGGGATTGATATGGATGTACAGACTGTCTCTCTAATGCTACGTTAACACCTAACGCAGCAGAAGCAGCTGGTTTCCATGCAAAGTCAATGTTTGACGCGCATCAAGGCGCAGAAATAGGTCCTGCAGCGTCCCAAAACAAAAATGGAAGCACAGTCAAATGTGTGCGTCTCAAATGTGAACCATATTATGAAACGACATTGTGGATTGACCGATCTATCCTCTAGCATCGCACGACAACCATCACCAAGACTTCTAGAATGTGGTTATTAACATGGAGGCCACAGTGACCGCCTGGCAACAATGCACGCAAGATGGGAACCGTTAGCCTTTAGATATAAAATCCCATCATGCACCGCAACATATTTTTGCAAAATATGCAAACATAAATTGACAAAATATAAGAGGAACATCGTAGGTTGGTTTAAAGAAAGCATTTAGTTTTATTATAAATTAGTTTGTTGCAAGGATTTTACAGTTTGAAGAAAAAGAAAATGACCCCATATGCCAACCGTCACAAGGATGTGCATGACAAGAAAGGGCTATATATACTGCATGCATCAGTTAACATTGGATTACTTCTTGAGTTCCTTAAAGGAATAGTACACCCAAAACATGATTAGCCTTCATTTTCTACTCCCCCCCATGCTGAACAACACTCTGGAGTACTTTTTTGATATCTCAAATTCATCTGGAGATCTGGGAGGCTTCTTGCTGTCTGCTGACATTCAAATAATGGAGGTCTATGGCGCCCGAGGCAGAAAGGTCCATAAAAGTCCACAAAAAACGTGTCAATATTCCTCCATACTGCTCGTCCAATGTATTCCAAGTGTCCTGAGTGGGTAGCGTCCAGAATTTACTCGAAACTAAGTCATTTAGAATGTTTTTAGAGCATAAACAGTAGTGTATAGGATTTCCTAAAAGCGCGTTCACGAGTCTACGGAAACCGCGGCAGACCAAACCAGATGAAAGTGCGCATTCAGCTCGGCAAAGAACTCATGCTCTTCCTCAACACTGAAGTCCTCAGACATTTTTCTTTCGTTGTTTCTTTCTTTGCACAGGTAAACAGCACATTTCTTCTTCTACGCTTGCATTATCGGCAGAGCAGACGCTGAATTGGTTGGTTAGATGCAACTGCAGCGCTCAACCAATAGGCTGCCATTGTAGCCTGAAGACCCCGCCCCTCATTATCATATTAAAGCAGAAGTGAAGAGGGGAAAATAGAATGTGATAAATTAAAAAATAAGGAAATACTTAATGAATAAGGGAAATTGGAAAATGGGAAAATTAAAAATTTTTCAAACAAATCGTAAATGAAAAATAGATAAAAGAAAAATTGGTAAATAAAAAAGGGATATATGAGAAATTGATTAATGAAACCGGGAAATAGGAAATCGGGTTAATGGAAAAAGGAAATTGAAAAATGGTTAAATTAAAAAATAGATTAATGAAAAATGGGTAAAGAAATAAAGGGATTAATGACAAATAGATAAATGAAAAAGAGAAATTGGGAAATTGATAATATGAAAAATAAATAAATTAAAAATTGGTTTAATGAAAAAGCTAAATTATTTATTTAACACATTTTTTATTTATTTCACTCATTTTTTTCATTTTTTGATTTATTTTACTCATTTTTTATTTATTTTACCCATTTATTTATTTAATTTTGGCTGAAATGGCTCTCCATAAGCACAGAGCGGTCATCATGGCAAACAGGCCCCAAAACAATGCTGCATCACCGCCACCTCTTACCAGTAGGTGGCGGTGATCTGCCTTCATGCTGTTTGCCAAGCTTCATTTAACATTACGAATAGGAAGAAAGAACAACAACAAGAAGAGAAGAAGAGAAGTAGTAGTAGTCGTGTACAAAGCCTGTTTCCAACATCCTCCGTATGTTTTCTGATGTGTTTCCGGTTATAAAGCTGTTTTATTTTCAGGCTGTTTTATTTTCAGGCTGTTTTTTTGTGTTCAGAATGAAACCCTCCTGTTAGCTGAGCGGAGCTAACAGCTGATCCAACATGTACACTCTGTTATCTGGGTTCTATAAGTACATGTTCCAGAAGGACGAGTACTGCGTGCTGATCCTGGGTCTGGATAACGCTGGGAAGACGGTAGGAAGCCTCTTCATCAGGAACATGGCGGCCTGGTTCTATTCGGTTTGAATGAAGTTAAAATCTGTCCAAGCGGTTCTGATAGAGAGCTGGTCCACCGCAGAGCTGAAGGCTCCCATAGATGGAGGTCAGAGAACAGGGGAGGATTTAGGACATTTGGGGCCCTAGGCAAAGACAGGCAGGGGCCCCTCTGAATGGAGAAGACATAAACAGACCCATTCTCCAGATAGATAAATGTTAATAGAATAGACATCCATTATCTGTTCTAGGTTGTGTCCCTCTCTTCTTGTCCCTTTTCTTCTTGTTTTCCTCTCTATGTTTTGTACTCAGCTGACTTTTCATGCTGTCTCTAAAGGAATGAAAGATTTTTTCCAAGCACTAAGCTCACTTAGCTGATTGCTCCTTCCTGTGTTTCCAAAAAGGCCAAAGTAAATAACCCAGTCCTTCTTTTCACTGTAGACAAGCCATGATCTGCTTATCTGTTCTCCATTTTTCATTTGGATGAAATAATAGCTGCATGAATCATGACAGCAGACAAGATAGAGGAGAGCAGGAGGCGGGGTTACCAATCTACTCGCTCTGGAGAGCAGAGTTCGCTGCTTTTAGATGTTGTCTCCAAAGTCTCCAGCAGCAGAAAAAAGTCTCTAGATTTGGCGCTAGGAGCTTTTTAGAAATCAAAGTGCTAGAGGGGTCTGAAAAGTGGCTAAATATAGCGACTAAAGCGCTAAGTTGGCAACACTGCTCTTTGCATGGTTTGTTTTCAAATGGTTTGCTGCTGTCTGTTTGGACCTTTCTGAACATGTGCAGCAAATGGACTGATCCAATATGGTGGACACTGAGGGGGGGGGCTGAGACACACTTAATATTATCAGCGTTCTGACGGCATTTTAGCCAAAGGATTTTTATCAAAGACATAATTAATGTGAACAAATAAGGAATAGTTGTATTAACCATACATGGAAACAGAGTTTAATAGGGCCCCAGGAACTTGAGGCCCTTGGCAGCTGCCTACTATTGCCTGATGGTAAACCCCCCAAGCAGAAATTAGAGAAATTTAGAGCTGAAATTATACCAAGATTGTAAAATATTCTATAAATATTTTGCATGTGAGATGAAGAAAAAATATCTTCTGTCAATCTGCTCCATCCAGAACGTTTCCAGAAAGTTTGAGTCTCACCTGTTTCAGTTTTGTAAAACATCCTCTTTAAGGAACCTTTGGCTATCTGATTATTAATCGATTAATCGAAAAAAATAAAAGACAGACTTCTGTCTCCTTGAACCCCAGTGGGCCTCAGCAGATGGCCGCTCACTCTGAGCCTGGTTCTGCTGGAGGTTTCTTCCTGTTCAAAGGGAGTTTTTCCTCTCCACTGTCACTACAAGCATGCTTAGTGTGAGGGATTGCTGAAGAGTCAATGAGTCGATGCAATCAGCTGGTTTTCCTTAGATAGAAAACTTTGAATCAATCTGACTGGATGATCTGGTGAACTGGAAAGTGACCTGAGATGACATGATGTGAATTGGAGCTATAGAAATAAACTGAATAGAATTAAATTGATTTCGTTAGCTGCAGCCTTATTTTTTTTTTACTATTTTGGTATAATTCCTGCTCTAAATGTTTTTTTCTGTCAGCTAAAGGCATGTTTTACAGTCTCTATACTCCAGTTAATGATTCATCATTTACTGAATTATTTGATGATTATTTCATTAATCGATTAATCTGATTAATTGTTTGAGCTTTGGATTTGATAAAAGTATCTTTTTATTCTGGAAAAAGATAATTTAAAGGTAAGGAAGGTTCATAGTGTAGTTGTGTGATTAGGAGGTAACATCTCTTGTTAATGCAGCGATGGATCAGTATTCCAGTCATCGCTGAAGGGCATCATGGACGGCGTCCTGTTTGGAGAGGAGCTGTCTGAGGTGCTGAAAAAGTGTCGCTCTAAGGGGTTAAACACTGCGATCTCTCTCTCTCTGTCTGCAGACCTTTCTGGAACAAACCAAGACCAAGTTCAGTAAAAACTACAAAGGAATGAGTCTGTCCAAAGTCACAACGACTGTCGGTTTAAACAGTAAGTCTGTGTTTCAGGCAGCTTGTCTTTAACTTCATGTCCAGAGTTTCTGCATCAGATCACAGCCTTGTTTCTGCTGCCGAAGCCAGACGTCTGCTCTGCTCTTCTCTTCAAGCTGAGCATCTGATGCTGTTTACTGTCCTGAGACCTGCATCCATTCAAATGTTCTCTCAATTATATCATCATAAAAAAAAGGTTTTCCTGCAGAAACAGATGGACTGACTTTAAACTGCCTTTCAGAAGGAAGATGCTCTAATCGTTCTGTCGCGTTGGATCATTTCTGACGGGTTTTCCTGTTTCTTCGCAGTTGGGACAATTGATGTGGGCAAAGCTCGTCTGATGTTCTGGGATCTGGGAGGCCAGGAGGAGCTGCAGTCTCTGTGGGACAAAGTAGGCTACAAATGAAGCCCCAGCTGTGTGAATCTGAGTCGGTCTGCTGAGGTGGCAGCAACCTTCTCAAAGTGGAGCTAAAGCTGACGTAGAAGCATGACCGACAAAGTTAGAAGTAGAGGAGCCCTGAAATAAAAGAGGAGCGCGTTAGCCTGGAACCTCCCACTGGGAGCCGTCCTGTGGCATTATGGGATGGTTTCGTTTTAAAGCTCCTGTCACACCTTAACGCTTTAGACCAGAGTATGCCTGAAGCACCAAAATCTGGCAAAAACGCTGATATGCCTTTGATAAGTTATAGGTACGCTGGAACACGCTGGAACACGTCGACATACGGCGAGTACGCCAGTGTTGTATGCCGTCAGTTCCAGGTCAGTTATCTGATGGTCGACGTACGTTCAGTGTCAGTTCCTCATCAGTCGTGGCGTCTAGCTGATCCTAAACTTCTGTGTAACTTATCCAGAACTTCTCTCCAGCATATCAGCGTATCTGCCGTGTTCCAGACGAGCGCTGAACGTGTTTCTAACTTCCAGCTACGGTATAATGGCGTATTGGCAGCGTTTTGGTATAAAGGGGGTTCACAGGTAGCCTGACGTAGTCCTATCAATTCTAGTCAGAATGAGTCTGATGCTGCTCCATAGAGCTGTGATTATGGGGCGTGTTTCGAACGAACCAGGAAAAAAAATGCCTCTGCACTCAATTGGATAGACCTACAACCAATAAGAGCAACGGAGTGCGTGACGTATGTTAAGCCACGCATAGTTGTTGTCAACAAAAATCAAAGCGTGCAGTTGCACGCCTAGAATAAGAAGATGAGCCTTGATCGCGTTTCTCTGTTCCTCTTTTAAAATTAATTTGCTGTCGATATCTTCTAGAACAGACCTAATAGCAGAATCTACTCACCTCAACTCTCCAGCGGCAGCCATTGTTGTTGTCACCCAAGCGCGCTTTGGTCACGTGGTTGATTACGTTACTGTTGATCATCTGTCCATCATCGTATAAAGCCCGCCCTGACAATTTGATTGGATCGCCAGAGGGTGGGCGATAATACTCGCGCTACTATGGAGCAGAGCCAGACCGAACTTCCCGACCTCAAACCTTGTGGGCGGGACTAAGTTCGGAATGGCACCCAGGCTAGTTCACAGGAGGAAAGCGTCAGTTCTCCTCCAGACTTCATCCCCATCATAGGGTGAGCCAGAAGGTGAGTGATGGATCCTCCCTGCGTTCACGCCCACCACCAACACACTTCCTAGCAGACATGACGCTCAATCTGCTGACACCAAAAACCTTCTTTCTTAATTTTTATTTATTCTTTTTTTTGGGGGCGGGCGGTAAACAGCAGCTAGGTTAATACTGCAATCAAATAAATCTTTTCATGCAAGCCGGGCGCCTCCGGGCGCATCGCTGCCCCCTCAGGACTCTGGCTTGTTCATTATTTCATGTGCATTATGCTGCTGTGCGTTATGCAGAAGTTAGGCTGACGTTGGTCAGAAGTTCAGGACTCGTTATAAATAATCTATGTATTCGCCCAACATAGAAAAAAACCATAGAAGGTTCAGTGTATGCCAGCAGTTTAGGAGATTCTGGGACATCAGGCAGATCCTGGATAAATCATCAAGGTGTGACAGGAGATTACCTGAGCTTACCTTTGCTGCAGGGTTGAGTTTCTTCTGGAAGAAAGTTCTGGTAATTTAACTTTGCATCATCTTGATAAATGATTTATTGTGGTTTGTGGTGAGCAACAAGTTGGGGCAGCACCGAGTCCAACCACAAAGGAATTCATTGTCTGGATGAAACTATTTAGATTTTTAAACACCAACAGGCCATAATGAAAATGAGCTTAAATAAAACCAAACTAAGGAGTTTATTTTTAAAATGTAAGGAGTAGAAGGAAAAAGTATTTACTAAAAAAAATATTTACTGCAGTAAAATGTAGATGGATAACATTTCTACTGCAGTAAGGAAGTATTTGTACTTTGTTACTTTTTCACCTCTGCTTTTAAGCAACATATTTATGTTGTTTTGTTTTAGATGGAAAAACACATAATACCTAAGAATGAAATGCTAAAGTTAAAAGATTAAGTGAAATAGTTTTCAGTTATTTTAAACCCTGGCAACATTCCCAGAGGGGGAGACAAAACAGAAAAAGGTTAGACCACAGGATGATTTAAACAGAATAACTCGTAAATGCTCGATCTTTCAGGTCTACTTACGATTTATCTGAGGATTAGCGATCACAGACTTTCAGGCTAAAGTGTTTTTCTCTCCTTGAAAATCAGTCAAAAAGTCAGAAAGTCAAAAACAATAAAGGAGGCAAAAACAAACTGTGAAAGAGGAGAAATATGAGGAGAAAATCATCTGGATAAATGTTCAAGTCATCTATTCACCATCTAGCATAAAAAACAGTTAAATATGTTTGTTTTTTTTAACAGTTATTTGTAATTATTCCTCATCTAAACATGTTTTCATCTGTTGGGGACCACAGGAGATAATCCAGACTATTGAAAAAACAACCAGTGGATTAGTAGGCACTAAAATAAGCGTTAGTTTCAGCACTAATGAGACATCTTGTATTCTGTATACAAAGAAAAGAGAATATGGTGGTGAAGATTCTCAGTCATTACAAAAAAGTTCAAAATCAATCCACTGGTCTTTGTTTCTAAGTTTGAAGACGTTTCTCTTCCATCCAGGAAGATTTTTCAATTCAAAATGTCAGAAATAGCGTTTAGTTCCAGGTTTTATCCAGCAGCCCAACAAAGCCTGGTTTTAGTTTAGAAAACATGCAAATAGAAACGGATGAACGGGTCCTCCCCTTTGGAATGGGGTTCGTTTGGCTTCTTTGTTAGCCTGCAATGCCCCATACCTGTCTATGCCTCTGAAAGGGGGGTTGTTATGAAATCTGCATGCAGTATGTATAGCCCTTCCTTGTGATGCACATCATGGTGACGGTTGGCATATGGGGTCATTTTCTATTTCTTCAAACTGTAAAATCCTTGCAGCAAACTAAATTATAATAAAACTAATATTCTCTGATTAAGGTTGCTTTTTCTTTCTTAACATAGATGGCTTCCCTCGCTCTTCTTTATAAAACCTGGAACTCAACGCTTTTTCTGACATTTTTAATTGAAAAATCTTCCTGGATGGAAGAGAAACGTCTTTAAACTTAGAAACAAAGTCCAGAGGATTGATTTAAACTTTTTTGGACTGAACTCTTGACCTCAACGCCTTGTTGTTTAAACTTTGCAGAGAAAGCAAGTGAAATGGTTTATTTTAGGGATGCACGATATAATCGGCCCCCTATCGGTATCAGCCTTAAAACTGAATATCGGACATCGGCCACCCCACCGATATTTAACCCGATATTTGATCAGCTTCTGAGTTTCTAAAGTCTAAAAAAAAAAAAAAAAAAAAATACTCCTTCTTCTTGTTCCTCAGAAACTTATTTTTTACAGACTTAAAAACTTCTAAAGACGAGGGAAAAAATATTGATCCATTAAAATATCCCAATATCTTCATATGCTGATATATTGCCATTTAAAAACACCATATCAATCTCTTTTACTAATGAAATATTGCTATATGTCATCGTTATGCTACGAAATCCCCTGAAAATTCACCAAATGTTGCCATATTTTTATATGTTGATATATTGACGCGGTATCGATCTATTTTACTAACAAAATCTCACAAGAATTTGCAAAATATCACGAGAGTTTGTAACAGAACGATGAAATTTCACCAGATTTTGAAAGTAAAATAGATCGATACCGCGTTTTTAAAAATCTATTTGATATCAGCATATGAAAATATATTTGAGTATATTATTTTTCAAAGTGTCAGAAATGGATAACAAAACTGCTATTTTCAATGACTACTTATTTTTGTCCAGCTTTAACATCGGTATCGATATCGGTTATCGGCTACATGAGTTTTAAAATATCGGATATCGGCCAAAATCCCAATATTGTGCATCTCTAGTTTCTTTATCACCCCAAATCCTCAGAAAGTAAACCTGCTTTAAGCTCTCGTCTCTTTAACGTGTTTTTTTTATGATGCAGTACTATGCAGAGTCTCATGGAGTCATCTATGTGATTGATTCAACTGATGAGGAGCGCCTTTCAGAATCCAAGGAGGCGTTTGGTGAGGATCCATCCTGGTCTTCTAGAACTGACCTGCTAGCCTGACTTTCAGCGGGTTAATCCTCAGTGTTTGTCTTCCAGAGAAAATGATCTGCAGCGAGGCTTTGGAAGGCGTTCCGCTCCTCATTCTCGCCAATAAGCAAGATGTACCGGTAAAAAAACTCGCTTCTCCGTCTGCAGCATGCCACATAGGAGGGGAGGGTTTACAACGCTTTGGTCTCATTAAAAGATGACTTTTAACAACAATTTATTACGGAAGAGGATTAGGGCCACTGGAAAAAAAAAAAAAGTTAACTGATTTTTTTTATTTTATTTCAGTATAGTATGGGAAAAAATTCTGAGAAAAAAGTCAGAATTCTGACTTTTTTCTCAGAATTCCGACTTTTTTCTCAGAATTCCGACTTTATTTTCAGAATTCCGACTTTATTTTCAGAATTCCGACTTCATTCTCAGAATTCTGACTTTTTTCTCAGAATTCTGACTTTATTCTCAGAATTCTGACTTTTTTCTAAGAATTCCGACTTTTTTCTAAGAATTCCGACTTTATTCTCAGAATTCTGACTTTATTCTCAGAATTCTGACTTTTTTCTAAGAATTCCGACTTTTTTCTCAGAATTCTGACTTTTTTCTCAGAATTCTGACTTTATTCTCAGAATTCTGACTTTTTTCTCAGAATTCCGACTTTTTTCTCAGAATTCTGACTTTTTTCTCAGAATTCCGACTTTTTTCTCAGAATTCTGACTTTTTTCTCAGAATTCTGACTTTTTTCTCAGAATTCTGACTTTATTCTCAGAATTCTGACTTTTTTCTAAGAATTCCGACTTTTTTCTAAGAATTCCGACTTTATTCTCAGAATTCTGACTTTATTCTCAGAATTCTGACTTTTTTCTAAGAATTCCGACTTTTTTCTAAGAATTCCGACTTTATTCTCAGAATTCTGACTTTTTTCTCAGAATTCTGACTTTTTTCTCAGAATTCTGACTTTATTCTCAGAATTCTGACTTTTTTCTCAGAATTCCGACTTTTTTCTCAGAATTCCGACTTTATTCTCAGAATTCCGATTTTATTCTCAGAATTCTGAGAAAAAAGTCAGAATTCTGACTTTTTTCCCATGTTAAACTGAAATAAAATTTAAAAATCAGTTTACTTTTTTTTTTTTCAGTGGCCCTAATCCTCTTAATTATCCTTATTAATTATTGATGTAAGACAAGAGTTAGTTAAAAAAAATCACTATCAAGGTATAAGCCGGCTAAAAAACGTTAAATGAAGAGCTTGTAATTCATCATCTGACGCAGAGCATAAAATGTTGTTAAAACTTCCCAGCTGAATAAAATCCTCCATGTTCTGTGTGTCTCTGGAAGTGAAACTCCAGCCTTATTGTGGCTTTAACCTCCACAGAGCCACGGCATCAAGGTGAGCTCCTTCCTGCAGTCTGTCTCTGCGGGATGATAAGCCGCCATCTTTGCTTCACTGATCAGAACATTTAAATCAAGTCAAAATCCTCCTGTAAATAGAGAACTTGTAAAAATCTCCCAAAAAAGACTAAAAACACTAATTAAAAGGCTAAAAATTAGAGGTCCGCTTTGCTCAGGGAAGCAAGGATCCAGGATGGGAAAACAGCTGCACTGCAAAAACCATCTAGAAATAAATAAACATTTTTTAAGTGTATTTACCCTTAATTGGAGCAGGTAAATAAGATAATCTGCGTATGGAATTAGATTTTTTTACTCTTAAAATAAGATTATTAGATATTAGGCACGTGAAATATAAGACAAATCAATTGTTTTTTCTTGTTTTAAATGTAAATCGTCTTGTTTGCAAAGTGTCTCACTTACCTTCTCATTTCAAGAACAAATGCACACATTTTAAGAAAAAAATGACTTATTGAGATTGACATTATTTGCATTGTAGACCTTAAAGGAATAGTTCACCCAAAACATGATTAGCCTTCATTTTCTACTCACCCCCATGCTGAACAACACTCTGGAGTACTTTTTTGATATCTCAAATGCATCTGGAGATCTGGGAGGCTTCTTGCTGTCTGCTGACATTCAAATAATGGAGGTCTATGGCGCCCGAGGCAGAAAGGTCCATAAAAGTCCACAAAAACGTGTCAATATTCCTCCATACTGCTCGTCCAATGTATTCCAAGTGTCCTGAGTGGGTAGCGTCCAGAATTTACTCGAAACGAAGTCATTTAGAATGTTTTTAGAGCATAAACAGTAGTGTATAGGATTTCCTGAAAGCGCGTTCACGAGTCTACGGAATCCGCGGCAGACCAAACCAGATGAAAGTGCGCATTCAGCGTCTGCTCTGCCGATAATGCAAGCGTAGAAGAAGAAATGTGCTGTTTACCTGTGCAAAGAAAGAAACAACGAAAGAAAAATGTCTGAGGACTTCAGTGTTGAGGAAGAGCATGAGTTCTTTGCCGAGCTGAATGCGCACTTTCATCTGGTTTGGTCTGCCGCGGTTTCCGTAGACTCGTGAACGCGCTTTTAGGAAATCCTATACACTACTGTTTATGCTCTAAAAACATTCTAAATGACTTCGTTTCGAGTAAATTCTGGACGCTACCCACTCAGGACACTTGGAATACATTGGACGAGCAGTATGGAGGAATATTGACACGTTTTTTGTGGACTTTTATGGACCTTTCTGCCTGGGGCGCCATAGACCTCCATTATTTGAATGTCAGCAGACAGCAAGAAGCCTCCCAGATCTCCAGATGCATTTGAGATATCAAAAAAGTACTCCAGAGTGTTGTTCAGCATGGGGGTGAGTAGAAAATGAAGGCTAATCATGTTTTGGGTGGACTATTCATTTAAGCTCCGTTTTAAGCAGGTAATAAATGACACACTGAGTTTGATCGGATAAAAAGCTGTGATGTCAGGGAGTGGCTCATTTCTGACAGCTTCACCTTCATGCTTCCTGTTCCTTCTGTTCGCAGAACTGCTTGTCGGTGCCGGACATCAAAACAGCCTTCAGCGACTCTGCACCAAAGATCGGCAAGAGAGACTGCCTGGTGCAGCCGTGCACGGCGCTCACAGGGTAGGACTGCAGCCACGCGTTACCGGCCTGCATGCTGAAAATAGAAGACAAAGAGTTTTTCTTTAGAAGCCAAATATCCATTCATTTTATTCATCTTAATACAAACACTAGGGAGAGGCCGATCCCTGGATTTTACACTTGATTTTTGTTGTTTAAATATGAATGAAAATGTAAAAATAGATGAAAGCCTCACTGTCCCTGTTCCCTGATTTAATTTGGATAATTTAATGTATTTTGAGCTACGAGCTGGAAATGTCCCTAGATTGGACATCAAAAAGCTGGTCCCCTTAGAGACGGAGCTTCATCAGCTCTTTATTTCAGCTCTGCAGGAGTCAAACCCAGACTCTTCATTTAATGCAGCAAATAAATGTCAAAATGTGTAAATTGGGGACATTTTTCTCCACTGTGCCTGCTGCTAACATGTTCTTATTCTAAATGAAAATTAGCTCCTTTCATTTTCAACTTTGATGCACTTCTGCCATCTTCTGGCTGTTTTTGGTATTGGAGTTTCAAAAGTCAAATTTAGTCTTCAATCATTCATGCAATCTCTGATCCCACACCCCCCCTGGCATGGCTTGAATTTCAGGCTCAAGATCTTTTTTTGCTTTAATCTCTGAAATTCAAATTCTATAAATGATGAAAATTAGTGATGACATCACTGAATATCTCGATGCCTGCACGGATTTCTGTTGTTCTGCCACGAGTGTTTTGGTTTTTATTTTGTTTGTTATATATATAATCAATCAGCCCAAGAGTGCAGCAGCTGACCGGCAGTGCACAGTGGGGGAAGGGCAGAGTTGGGCTTAATCTAACACTTGAAGCGTGTTTTTTTTCTGCTTCCAGTTTCCCAGAGTTTAAAGCCGAACAGCAGCAACAATCATCAAACTAAGGCAGAGAAAGTGTCGGCTGATAGTAAAGGCAGTAAACGGTGTCCCTGTGTTGCAGGGATGGAGTGAACGAAGGCATCCAGTGGATGGTGAAGTGTGTGATGAGGAACATTCACCGGCCGCCCAGACAGAAGGACATCACCTAAAGCTCCGCCCACTCTGGAAGTGAAGGACTCCTCCAGTTTTTCACACTTCTTTGTTGAAAGCATTTGTTGTCGCAGTGTGACGGTGCAGGCTATACAAACATCCACATGTCACGTCTTATATGAACACTTCAAGTTTTCACGACTTCAGGCGGGGCCCTGATTCTTCTTTCCATGAATTCATGACTTTACTGTACAATGAAACTGGTTGAAATCGTTGGGCTGTGGGTTTAAATAAACGATTAAAAGACTTAAACAGAGACAATTTTTTTGTACTTTCTTTGTAAAAGTATGTCACCGAATGGCTCTGGCATAGAAACCGCCTTCAGCGCCCGGCAGCGGACGCCAGCTGGGCTATGTTGACAAACCTCTGCAGGGACCCAGCTGCCATTGCACAGCAGAAGAGAAGCATACAGGTGTGGTGTTGTTCACCACTGGGTGATCTCATTGAACATCATAGAAAACAAACTGATTCCATTACAATTAACTAAAGATATTGAATCCAAACATGCTTCGATAAACAGTCTCTGAACTGAATTCAGATCATCGAAAAAAAAAAAAACATTTGTTATATGATATTGTGACAAAGTGGTTTAGTTTGTGTTTACCACTTGTCCCTTATTCCTGCTTCTGATTTGTAATGCTTAACTTTAAACATTAGTTTGCAACTTTGACTTTCACTTACTATCCCGGGTTTGTTTGTGTTAGCATTATGTTGCAGTTTCCATCTACATATGTTTAGGTTAAAACTATTACTTCAGGATTATTGGATTAAATTGTTATGTTTCAAAGTATATTCATGGTTTTTGTTTTCCTTTTTACTTACCATTATTTAAGTATTTCCTGCTAAATTGACTAAATTATGTCATCCATTAATTTGCAGGATTCTACCATTTAGAGGGTTTCCTTTAGAGTTATGCTTTGTTTGTTTTTCTTTAAAGTAACTTTTTGAGTTATCTGTTTATTTTGCAGACTTTTTCTTTATGTAGAGGAGTTTGTAAATTAGATGAAGTTTATTCTTGTTTCCCTGTTTAGACTGTTTTTTTTTTCCTGTTTAATTGAGGCTTGGTCCAATCAAGTGCAGGTGTGTTGCCACTTGATTATATAAGCCCTGAGCTCTTGGAAGCTCGAGGTGAAATGTTTTGTCTGAGAGAAAAGGAATAAAAGACAACAGAGAAACTGGAACCGTTGGCTGAAGCTGTTTTTTTGGTTCACCTTTTTGACCCTCGACCAAACTACTTCACAGATATCAATAAAATGAGTTTCTGGTGTTGATTTTATTAAAAAAGGTTTTTTGGAAACTAAACTTGAAGGAAACTTGAACCCCAGTCGGCTTCAGCAGATGGCCGCTCACCTCGATCCACTGAAGATTTCCAGAGGAATTCACCGTTGAAATTCACCAGAGCTATAGTGAAACTGACAATGCCCACGTGCATGGCAGCTGGATGTTCTGCTGGAGGTTTCTTCTTGTCCAAAGGGAGTTTTTCCTCTCCACTGTCGCTACAAGTGTGAGGGGATTGCTAAAGAGTCAATGAGTCGATGCAATCATCTGGTTTTTTTCTTGAACTGGAGCTATAGAAATGACATGAATTGAAAACAAAGTCTGAAGTTTCAAACATGACTACGGAGCTGCTGGTGGGCTGGACTCACAGACAAGGACAAGATGAAGGCATCTATTCTGGTGCTGCAGGAGTGACATCATTTAAAAGTAAACATGGCCTGATCTTTGTTAACATTACTTTGTGCTCTTCAGGTTTCCTCCTAAAATCAATCAAAACTTTAGTCTGATCATTAAGATAAACACAGCCGCTGGTGTTCACCATCATTAACTTCAATAAAGTTAATGATCACTAAGCAGCACCTAAATTCCCTTTCTTAGGGCAGTGTACTTCATGATCAATCTTTGTTCCCTGCTCTAAAATGTGTTGAAATAGCACAAAGCCTTGAGGTGGCCCAGTGGAGCTGCATGCTTTTTTTTATTAGAAAAAAATCTGTTTAAAAGAATAGGTGCAACTATATACAGCGAACAAAAAGAATAATCAAACATTGTTATTCATTTACAGAAAAAAACACACATAAAGAAACTCATTACAAACCCATTTCAATCTGAAAAACTCACACAGAGAGAAAAGATAATTAGAAGAATTTATTGATAAGAAAGTATAGTCTTTGGCGCTCAGACCTCGGCAGGAACGTTCGTGCTGAATTATGCTTTAACATACATGAGTAGATGAATGTGAATAGGGATGTTCCCCCCCGGCCTGAAACTGGTGGTGGTTTGATCCGAGCTGGTTGACGAGGTGATCTGCTGGGCAGAACTGTGGGACTAGAAGACTGAGGGAGCTGACACTGGGGCTTCACTCAGACTCGGGATATAGAGGTCCTGCTTGGTGATGCAGGTACCGTGAACTGTACATGATGAGCAAGCATGAGCGACAGTGGAGAGGAAAAACTCCCCCTTCGGAAGAAACCTCTGGCAGAACCGGTGTAGGTACCAGATTGACTCGGGCTGCCAGATTGACTCGGGGGCCTGCGCCTTTTGATGACATCATAATATGGCAACTCCGCCCATCACTATATGGGAACGCCTCTCGTAACGATATGGCAACTCCACTCAAACAAACTACATTGCGCCCGCGGTCTCTATTTGTCACAAATCTATATTATTTAGCCAATAAACGGTAATCGTTTGGCACTGTCCAAACGATTTTAGTTTGTTTGAGTGGCGTTGCCATAATGTGACGTCATCGGGAGGCGCAAGGCCAATGGCGAATTCGGTGACGTCATCGGAAGGCGCAGGGACCATGGAGAATTTCTTCGTAAAATTGTCCGTTTACAAACCGCAATCCCGCTTTCGAATAAAACCTACACCCCGCTATAATTACTTTAGTAAGCTGTCCAGACCAATCACAATGTTTTGCGCAATTGTGCAAACGTTAAAACAATTGTGTATTGTGACGTCATCAAAAGGCGCAGGCCCCCGAGTCAATCTGGTACCTACCTGCTCAACATGGTGGTCTTCTGCCGGACCAATGCGATGAGACGAGGGATGGTGACAACTGGGATTAATACTCTCTGATGAGGTTGAGGTGAAGTCGTGTCATGGAGGACGATTCAGCTGCGATGGCGGAGAAGGGGATGGAGGTGGGTGAATTGTCGTCTGAATCGAAATCCGACATTGCGATTGCAGGATAGCGGCTGGGATGAGGATTTGAAGGAGTTTATAAAGTGAAAGCAGGACGCTGATTGGGCTTCGTGATGGAGTAGTTCGAAGCTGCTTGGCTCGCTTCGGCGATGGATCAGCTTCTGATTGGATGGAGGTAAGTCAGAGTTTCTTCAATTGAACTTCCGCTAGAGCTTCATTTCAACAAAAATGCTTTCGCTCTTAATTATCTACAGTGAAAAAATTAATGTTTATGCACAAAATTAATCAGATTGTCCAGTCCTGAAAATATTTGCATTCGCTAAGCAGTCCAAAAATGTCCTGAGAAAGTTTTTTGTCGATGATTGTGAGTGTTTTCCTGTGATTTGGAAAAAGTCCTATGAACAGTTTTCAGCAATCCAGTGACTCATTTTCAAAAAGTTTATAATTCCTGCAAATGTATACTGTCTTGTCTTGTATAGTGTCTTGCGAGAGAAAGGATTATATTGCTTAAGGTGTGCAGATGAAAAGAGTGTTGTCTTTTTTTCTGTGTTCCGAAAAGTCATATCTACGGAGCCCCTCTGATGACATGGTCAAAAAAATGTTTAATTGTGGCCACGAAGTAGTATTTCGTGGCCACGCAATAAGTATAACGTAGGGTGACCAAACGTCCGTATTTCCCGGAACATATCCGTATTTCACGTCCTGTCCCGGGCGTCCCGGGTTTTTTTTTAGAAAGTGAGGAAATGTCCTGATTTCACTGCGCACGACGCTCCGTGTGACGTAATCCCTGAGCCGCGTCTGTTCGAAAACCTAGGATGCATCCTCCAAGGACGCGGTCTACCTAGACTGGATCCTTCGAAGTCCTTGAAAATAAGGAGACCAGAAGAGTTTAGGCTGTAAATTCGAACAGGTCCACCCTTCGGCGGGTTTTACCGCCGTATGCTCTGTTGCTTAGCAACCATGAAAGTTGACACACAAAGCAGGAAAAGAATGAATACCGAGGTTTTCAAAACTGTTTGTTTATTTATTTATTTTTTTAAAAGTTAAAGTGAACAAAGACTGATGAGAATCCAGAGTGGAATAAAGGTTCCAACCAGCGGGAGCAGGAACAAATCAAATCAAATGTAATGATAGAAACCTTAGTCAGTTAAATAACCTGCTGCTGTCATTCTGCACATCTCTGATGCTGCTGCTATTTTCAAATATCCATTACTGTAAAAATGTCCATAGCTGCATATTGGTTATTTATTCTCCAGTTTTATATTGTTAAAACACTTTACAGTATTTTATTGTTTATATTTTAACTCTTCCCTATTATGTTATTCTCATACATTTTTCTAAGGTCCTCATTTGTGTGACCATTTTCAATAATCTTTCTGCTGCTGTAAATTTCCCCATTGTGGGACAATAAAGGGATTTTCTATTCTATTCTATAAAAGGGGTAGAAAGATATAAGTAAATCTAAATAATATATTTATAAAAAATATATCTGCAAAATCTCTAATATTCAACAACAAAAATACTTAGTTAAGCATATTGTGCAAAACAACAATAAAAAAATGAAACTCCTATCAGATTTATAGTCCCCACCCTGCAGATCTATTAGAATCTGTCCTTAAATTACAGCCAAACCCATTTACACAGTAACAGATAAAAACCTTTAGATAAATCAAACATTACCGCCACATATCTGACTCAATAACCATTAAAACAACTAGTAACTAGTTACATTTCCTCTCATCACGGAGCAAATCCCGATGATGAGACATTTGTTCTTTCAAACAAACCACACCCCACAAACCACCCCCCACCCCCCATCCCCCCGCCGCCCCGCTCCGCTCCAAGGTGTCCTGGTTTTCCCAAATGAAAATATGGTCACCCTATATAACGTGCACACAAAATACTTATTAACCCCTAGAACCCTACGGACCCACCGGTGGGTCCAGCTGCCACGTGACCTCGTAATTTTAACAAACCCCCAGTATTGATGTAAAAAACACATTTGGCACAGTTTGGTGACATTTTTGGATAAATGTGCCAAAATGGCCTCTCCGCCTAAGAAATGTCTCACTAATACCATTCTAAAATAAATATGATTCATCTGATTGAGTCCAAATTTGGTATATTTTTACACAACATTTAGATTTAAAAGTCTGTACTACTTTTTTGTGCTATAAATAATATTTTGGTAGTGTTTTGCAATGTTTATTTCAAAGAAAATTTTGGCGAGGTTCAAAAAATGCAAAATATTTTGTATTTTGTCCCTAATATTTCAGGCAGGGTCAAAGCTACAATGGTGCTGACACCAGAAAACCATTCTATGACCATTCCTGAGCTATCTCTATAGTTATGCTGCTATAGGCTTAGACTTTTGGAGGACATAGGGACCCCCATTTCATCATTCTGCTTCATTCTCTCTCTGTTCTCCTATTCTGCAGAATCTGTTAGTTCAATCTCTAACCTTCTGCTCTCTCTGCTTTTCCTCAGAGTAGCTTTGCCTCGTCTGTTCCTGTTTGGCTGTGACGTCATCCTGGAAAGAAACATCAGCTGTGCTGCTTCCATCAACACCCTTGTTTATAGATGTTGGAGATCGGCCGGTTTTCCAGTGTGGTCCTGTTTCTCTGACCGTGACTGAGTGGATGTGCTCTCTTCGTCCTCTGGCATGGGAGCTGCCTTGGAGCTCGTCTGCCTGGCTGTGTGTTTCCTGGACGGGGTCGCCTTTTACAGCTGCTTTTTGTATCTCTGCTTCTGTCTCCTTGAACCCCAGTCGGCCTCGGCAGATGGCCGCTCACACTGAGCCTGGTTCTGCTGGAGGTTTCTTCCTGTTCAAAGGGAGTTTTTCCTCTCCACTGTCGCTACAAGCATGCTTAGTGTGGGGGATTGTATTTGAGTCAATGAGTCAATGCAATCAACTGGTTTTCCTTAGATAGAAAACTTTGTATCAATTTGACTGTATGATCTGGTTGAACTGTAAAGTGCCTTGAGATGACATGTGTTGTGAATTTGGCGCTATATAAATAAACTGAATTGAAAATTGAATTGAATTGACATCTTACCTTTACAGACGTACCAAAAGTTTCTTCTTAAATATAATAGCTGTGAGGCTAAAAGTGATTTACTTTTGTGTGTTTTTGTCAGGCAGAAATTTAATTTTCCACCTAAAATGGCGTCTTAGCAACAAATGTCACGTGACTGGCGGAGACCGACTGGGTAAGCAAATCGAGCGCGCCTTAGACTTTAGAGAAGGCGCGCTCGATTTGCTTACCCAGTTGTCCAGGAATGATAATAATAAAATAATAAGTATTTCGTGCGCACGTTAAACTTATTGCGTGGCCACGAAATACTACTTCGTGGCCACAATTAAAAACATTTTTTGACCATGTCATCAGAGGGGCTCCGTACTTATCCAGTCCCTCTCTTTGTTTCCTTTGCTGATGCCCGTTTCCAAACTTTTCATTATCTCACCAATCTTGTCCGAAAAGATGCTACGTCCAGGGCAGCGGAGGAACAGGTGTTCCAGTGTCTCGGGGTCTGAGAGACAAACGGTGCAATCTCTGCCGAACTTTTCTTTGTTGATTTGGTTCAGGATGATGCCTGTAAAAATCCTCCTTTGTCTTAATAAATAGTCGGTATTGTTTGCTTGTTGAGAATTGAATTTGGCGGGTAAGTTTGACCAGATCTGTTGAACTATTTTGTTTGGGAATATTAGCAGCCATTTATTGTGGGATGTTGGTTCTTGTATGATCAGTGAAATGAGAATGTTGTAACATGTCTTTGTTTTTATTTCTTGAATCTGCTATTTCTTGTTGCCTAGAGTAAGAAGAAAATTAAGGGCATCATCCTGCACCCCCTGATGTCGTCTCCTCCCATCAATGATCAGAGACCAGTGGTTTGGCAGAGCGGCTTGGATATTTTGGCAACTTTTAGCTATGATTGTTTTTTTGACAGCAATATTAGCCACTTTAAAATGATTATAGACTTTGTTGATGTCCACTGACCCCTGATCATCCAATATCTGCCCGAAGGTGTGAATGCCCACCCCTCTCCAGGACGGTAAATACAGCATCCTGCCCCCGCAGACCACTTCTGGATTGTTGAAAATTGGCAGCGAGAGATGAGACGTGTACTTCATACTTGTTGACAAAAATGGTCTGACTTTATTCCAGGATTCAAGGATTTCAGCCTGAAAAAAGTTTAGCTGTCTTCTTTGTACCGGGGTTGATGGAGCATAAATTGAAAATGGTGGTCAATCCAAAGGATGATATTGCAGCTTCAAAGTAGTCGTACCATGTTTGATGAGTGGGTGAAGTTAAGAAGTTGGAAACTAGTTTTATTCTTAAGGGTTGTTTTTTGGCTCCAATGTCATGCTCAACTCAGTCTTTCTTTGGTCTTTGTAAAAAAACAAAAAACCATCTTTCTCTTGTAAAGAGGGAGTATTTCCACTCCACCGTCACTGGTTGCTGCTCGTTGTTAGGGATTGCTCAGAGTCAACAACACAATGATAAATGGATGTCTACTGTCGCTACATTCTCATCCAGGAGAAGCAAATCTTGCAAAGTCAGTGCAATCAGCTGTCCTTCCATTGAATACTTAAACTATCTGTGTGATTTGTGTGAATTAAAGTGCCTTCAGATTCAAATTAGAACTATAGAAATACAGTGAATTCAATTTCAATTCAGTTTATTTCTATAGCGCCAAATTCCCATCATGTCATCTCAAGGCACTTTCCAGTTCACCAGATCATCCAGTCAAATTGATTCAAAGTTTTCTATCTAAGGAAAACCAGCTGATTGCATCGACTCATTGACTCTTCAGCAATCCCTCACACTAAGCATGCTTGTAGCGACAGTGGAGAGGAAAAACTCCCTTTGAACAGGAAGAAACCTCCAGCAGAACCAGGCTCAGTGTGAGCGGCCATCTGCTGAGGCCCACTGGGGTTCAACTGAATATAAAAAGGATAAAAAATTTGTCACTTTTAAAGTGTAGCTGGAATTTGTGCAGTTTTTGTTTCTACAAGACATGGATTTATATTTTTGGTGGATTTCTGTTCAGAATTCATAGTATGGAGTTGCCTACATTTTGCCTAAACTAGAGATGCAGCTGTCTACCAGCAGGGTCAGAGCCTACTGTACCTGTTGGATAAGCTCAGCTCATTCAGCGTTTACAGCATGATGCTGCATATCTTCCATATATCTTGTAGCGACTGAATCAAATATTTAAATTATTAGGTTAAATTTAAAATGATTAAACAAGTTTATGAAAATAGGATTATTGCTCTTTCCTGGGGACCATTCTGGAACATCTGGTCATTGGCTATAATCTTATTCACTAATAATATGTTTGAGATGAAGTATTTTTTTATTGGATTCATTGCTCTAAAGTAGGAAGACCGGGGCTAGTTGTCACAATTTTTACATTCATAAAAAAATATTGGAATCAGAACACCTTATATAAAAAACATATGTATCAGATGAAAGACCAAAGTCTCAGGTATATATTTTGTATTCAGGTCATTTTTATATCTTATTACTGTGCAGAGTTATAAGCGATCTAATGGAGATTGTCACCATGTGACAAGTTGCCCCTCCACAGGGTAAGTTGTCACACTGGGTTTTGCAACCAATACAATAATGGCAAAAATTCATTTTGTTGTTATTTTTTTAAAGGTACACTATGCAACCGGTGTTGATTTTCCAGCGAGGCTCCCCCCAGAGGGCGAAAGTAAAATTGCACTGTCGTAAATATGCTCAGCTGTTCTCCTGGTTTCTCCGTCAAGCCAGGCGCGGTTGTTTTGAGCTTAGCAGCGAATGACTAACGCTGCGTTCACACTGGACATAGCTGGCACGACAGAAGCAGCAAGTTTACATGCAAAGTCAATGGTTGATGCGCGTCAAGGCGCAGCAAAAGGTCCCGCGGCGCGTTTTGAGATGCAGGCGCAGCACGTCTGAGCAGCTGAAGCAGCACGTTTAAGCATCACGCAGGGAGAGAGACACAGCGCTGATGATCAGAGGCTATGATCTCTCCTCTTAAACAGTTTATTGACGCCTAAATTAACTGAAAATGCAGAAATCTGCCGGCAGCATATGCAGTTTGGATTATTTAGATGAAAAACACCTACCAGCTGCCGCGGTGAACTGCGAGGAGGCAACCCGGCCAGAGGCTGCTGATGAAGGGATCCCTACTGTCGGCGCACCGCTGGAATGTGGGGGTCTGAGCGGCTCCGACAGAAATAATATTGGAAGGCAGGATGATAATCTGAATGAACTGACTGCACTGATTACGTTTTCAGGTGTATTTTCTCACTTAAAAACATATTAAAACTACTTTATTCCCACTGATCACAGCAAATATAGCTGCAAGGCAGAGAAAGGATAGTGAAGCTCCGTCCAACGCGCGTCAGACACACTTTTGCACCGCGGAGCCAGAGCAGCAAAGCTGCTTCAGCCGCGATTTTGCTGCTTTTGCTGCGTCCGATGTGAACGTAGTATAACTGCACAAAGATCGCCACTGCGCTAGCAACGAGCATGCTTTTAACTGGGGGCGTCTAGCAGTTCTCGCCGTAAAGCAAGACCGACTCTCACGAGACTTCTGAGCCTGTGGGTGCGGGTCGGTGCTCCTGCAATTGCAAGTGCAGTATTTCCCCCACAGACCACCAGGGCGGCCGAGAATACCTTTGTTCAACCTGAAATGACTCATTTAATCATCCAAAACGTTATGGAACACATTAATTAACTGAAAAATGTTGCATAGTGTGCCTTTAATGTTACTGCTTATGAAATAAAATGCAACAAGCATTACAAAACTTTAACTGGTGCATGAACAAAAGGAAATTTCATGAGTCAGACTCCTCAACTGAGCTGCAGTTTGGGCATAGCTTATGTAGGTTGAATTGGCAGGAGCACATGCATCTTATGAAATAACATGAAATAAAATGAAATATTATGAAACATTGATTATAAAATATTGATTATAAAACTGATTCTGGGACAAAGGAAAACCCCAAAAACCCTGAATTTATTAGTCACAATCCTCATCTGAGTTACAGTTTTGGCATATGTAGACTGAATTGCCAGGTGTGCATTCTTCATGTGCCCATCCTTTGCATATGTGACAATTTACCCCAAAATGACTGTGACAAGTTCAATTCAATTCAATTCAATTCAGTTTATTTATATAGCGCCAAATTCACAACACATGTCATCTCAAGGCACTTTACAGTTCAACCAGATCATACAGTCAAATTGATACAAAGTTTTCTATCTAAGGAAAACCAGTTGATTGCATTGACTCATTGACTCAAATACAATCCCCCACACTAAGCATGCTTGTAGCGACAGTGGAGAGGAAAAACTCCCTTTTAACAGGAAGAAACCTCCAGCAGAACCAGGCTCAGTGTGAGCGGCTATCTGCCGAGGCCGACTGGGGTTCAAGGAGACAGAAGCAGAGATACAAAAAGCAGCTGTAAAAGGCGGCCCCGTCCAGGTAACACACAGCCAGGCAGACGAGCTCCAAGGCAGCTCCCATGCCAGAGGACGAAGAAAGCACATCCACTCAGTCACGGTCAGAGAAACAGGACCACACTGGAAAACAGGCCGATCTCCAACATCTATTAACAAGGGTGTTGATAGAAGCAGCACAGCTGATGTTTTTTTCCAGGATGACGTCACAGCCAAACAGGAACAGACGAGGCAAAGCTACTCTGAGGAAAAGCAGAGAGAGCAGAAGGTTAGAGATTGAACTAACAGATTCTGCAGTTAGGAGAACAGAGAGAAAATGAAGCAGAATGATGAAATGGGGGTCCCTATGTCCTCCAAAAGTCTAAGCCTATAGCAGCATAACTATAGTGATAGCTCAGGATAACCTGAGCCACCCTAACTATAAGCTTTATCAAAAAGGAAAGTTTTAAGCCTAGCCTTAAAAGAAGACAGGGTGTCTGCCTCACGGACTAAAACTGGTAGTTGGTTCCACAGGAGAGGAGCCTGAGAACTAAAAGATCTGCCTCCCATTCTACTTTTAGAAATTCTAGGAACCACTAGTAAACCTGCAGATTGAGAGCGAAGTGCTCTGTTAGGAACATAAGGAACAATCAGATCTCTGATATAAGATGGAGCTTGGCCATTTAAGGCTTTATATGTGAGAAGGAGGATTTTAAATTCTATTCTTGATTTAACAGGAAGCCAATGAAGAGAAGCCAGGATAGGAGAGATATGATCTCTCTTTTTCATTTTCATTAGAACTCTGGCTGCAGCATTTTGGATCAGCTGAAGGCTTTTAACTACAGTTTGTGGACTTCCTGATAGTAAAGAATTACAATAGTCCAGCCTTGAAGTAACAAATGCATGGACTAGTTTCTCAGCATCACCCCTGGACAGGATATTTCTAATTTTTGCAATGTTCCTCAGATGAAAGAAGAAAATTCTAGAAACCTCTTTGATATGGGATTTAAATGACAGGTCCTGATCAAAAATAACACCAAGATTTTTTACTTTATTATCTGAAATCAGTTTAATCCCATCCAAATGAAGTGACTGGCTAATCAGTTTCTTTTTCAGAGACTCTGGTCCAAAGACTATAACTTCTGTTTTGTCTGCATTCAGAAGCAGAAAATTAAGAGTCATCCAGGTTTTTATGTCTTCAAGACATGCCTGTAATCTATGTAATGGGTTAGCTTCATCTGGATTTATAGACAGATATAGCTGGGTATCATCAGCATAACAGTGGAAATTAATCCCATGCTGTCTAATAATTCTACCAATTGGGAGCATGTATAAAGTAAAGAGAATTGGTCCTAGCACTGATCCCTGTGGTACTCCACAGGTAACCTTTGAGCGTGTTGAAGATCTATCATTAACATGAACAAACTGAATTCGATCAGATAGATAAGATTTAAACCAGTCTAGTGCTGTTCCTTTAATTCCAACAAAATATTCAAGTCTTTCTAAAAGAATATTATGGTCAACTGTATCAAATGCAGCACTAAGATCCAACAGGACGAGCACAGATACAAGTCCATTATCTGAGGCCATGAGAATATCATTAGTGACTTTCACCAGAGCTGTTTCAGTGCTATGATGAGCTCTAAAGCCAGACTGAAACTCTTCAAAAAGTTCATTATGGTGGAAGTGATCGCAAACTTGTTTGGCAACTACTTTCTCAAGAATTTTGGATAAGAAAGGAAGATTGGATATAGGTCTATAATTGACCAAGTCATCTGGGTCAAGAGACGGTTTCTTAAGCAGAGGTTTAATTACAGCAATCTTAAAAGCTTTAGGTACATATCCCTGTAACAGAGATAGATTAATCACATCTAAAATGGAGGAGGAGATCAAAGGGAATACCTCCTTAAATAACCTGGTTGGAACTGGATCTAACATACAAGTTGAAGGCTTAGATGAAGACAATAATTTTGCTAATTCAGAGAGTTCAACTGGATCAAAGCAGTCTAAACCCGGTTCAGATTCCATGACTACCTCAGGTACAATCGCGGATAGAGGAGTGCTTATGATCTTATTTTTAATAAGATCAATCTTATTTATAAAGAATCCCATAAAATCATTGCTGCTAAGAGCAGGTGGAATGGACGGTTCAACAGAGCTATGGCTCTGGGTGAGTTTGGCAACTGTATTAAAAAGAAATCTAGGATTATTCTTATTCTCCTCTATTAATGAGGAGAAGTATGCTGCTCTTGCTTTACAAAGGGTCCTCTTATACAGCAGTAAACCATTTTTCCAGACTAGGAAGGACTCTCGCAGGCCTGTGGAGCGATATTTTCTCTCCAGTTTCCTAGCATTTTGCTTCAAAGTACGCAGCTCTGCATTAAACCAAGGAGCAAGCTTTCTATTTTTAACGGTTTTCATTTTCAAAGGAGCTGCGTTGTCTAAGGCAATACGCAGAGAACTAGCAACCCCCTCAACAAAATCATCAACCTGTGAAGGGGAATAAGCTAAGCTTTTGCACTCTGCAGCACTGCTCAGTGACACAGAGCAGAGAGAAAGTGAAGCAGATTCTTTAAAATTTATAACTGCACTATCTGATAAAGATCTACTAAAATTGAACCTTCTTTTGGGGGAGGAGAACTCTGTTAAAGTAATCCTGAAGGTTATTAGAAAGTGGTCAGAGAGGACAGGGTTGTGAGGAAATACTGTTATTTCTTCACATTCTATGCCGTATGTCAGCACAAGATCCAAAGTATGAAGATGAGAATGCGTGGGACTATTCACATTTTGAACAAAGCCAATAGTGTCTAAGATAGCATTAAAGGCTGCTCTTAAGCTATCGCCTTCAATGTCAGCATGGATGTTAAAATCTCCCACTATGATGACCCTGTCAGTATTTAATACCAAATCAGAAAGGAACTCTGAAAACTCATCTAAAAATTCAGAGTAAGGACCTGGTGGACGATACAAAGTTACAAAAAGAAGAGGTTTTCTTGCCTTGAAATTTGGATCAGGGAAATTAAGGGTTAAATGTTCAAAAGAGTTGTAGGTATTAACTGTTTTGGGAGTAATCAGTAAGTCAGACTCGAAGATTGTTGCTACTCCTCCTCCTCGCCCAGAACTTCTGGGGATGTGAAAATTTAAATAGCTTGAAGGAGTTGCCTCATTTATGCTCACATAATCCTCTTGCTGCAGCCAGGTTTCTGTAAGGCAAAACAAGTCAATGTGATTATCACAAATCAAGTCATTAACTAGTAGACTTTTAGAGGAAAGCGATCTTATGTTAAACAGACCGCATTTAATTGTTTTAACTTTTTCCCCAATTGGAGTTATTTTGATTTTAATTAGATTATCATGATTTACTCCTTTGGGAATCTTTGCTAATTTATTAGATTTTGGTCGTGGGCAAGACACTGTCTGGATGGAGTAAAGAGTAGGTAACAGTAGAGAAGCTGCAGAGATGTGTGTTAAACTACAACTCTGCTTCCTGGTCTGCACCCTGGGTGGTCAGGGTTTTGGAGGACTAATAAATGTGGCCAGATTCCTAGAAAGAAGAGCTGCACCATCCAAAGTGGGATGGATGCCGTCTCTCCGAAACAGACCAGGCTTTCCCCAAAAGGATTGCCAATTATTAATGTAGCCCACGTTGTTTTCAGGGCACCACCTAGACAACCAGCGATTGAATGACGACATGCGGCTAAACATGTCATCACTGGTCAGATCAGGGAGGGGACCAGAGAAAATTACGGAGTCCGACATTTTTTTGGCAAACTTACACACCGAAGCAACACTAATTTTAGTGACCTCCGATCGGCGTAACCGGGTGTCATTACCACCAGCGTGAATAACAATCTTACTGTATTTAACCTTATCCTTAGCCAGTAGTTTCAGGTAGGATTTAATGTCGCCCGTTCTGGCCCCCGGCAAACATTTGACTATGGTCCCTGGTGTCTCTAATGCCACGTTTCTGACTATGGAGCTGCCAATCACCAGAGTGGGCTTCTCAGTGGGTGTGTCACTGAGTGGGGAAAACCGGTTAGAAACGTGAACGGGTTGGTGGTGACCAGTGGGCAGAGATCCACGACTACGCTTTCTGCGTACAGTTACCCAATCGCCTGGCTGCTCAGGCACTTTTGGAGGACAGCTACGTGGGGGGCCTACTTCAACAGCCTGAAGCCTGGATTCTAACTCTGACACCCTCGCCTCCAAAGCTACAAAAATACTACACTTATTACACATCCCATTATCACTAAAGGAGGCAGAGGAATAACTGAACATCTGACACAGAGAGCAGGAGAGAGGAGAGGAAGAAGGAAGAGTTGGAAAAGAGTCAAGGGAGGGAGAGAGAGAAGCCATAGCAATGCTAAGCTAGCGCTAGCCTAGGCTAGCTACTTCTTGCTATCAGAAATAAAACCGTGTGAAACTGACAAGTGCTCAGTAGAAAAGTGCAGCAGAAGGTGCTATGTTTTAAAGTAGTCAGTTAGAGTTACTTAGATACAGAGATATCACAGAGAAAATAACTTAACTTCAGATGGAGATCCTCTGAACAGCTGCACACTCAGTTGCACACTCAGTTAATCCAAACAGGAAGTGAACAGGTCCAAACAGGTTGCCCCAAATGACCATGTTAGCTAATTATTGCACTAGCTTAACGTTAGGCTAAATCACAACAATGATTGAGGTATGACTGTATGCCTTAATATCTACTTTAACAAGTCCATATGTTTAACTGCAAGAATTCTTATCTGAATGAAGGTTATTTAAAATAATATAGAGTTAATATTTTTTACTTTGGGTAGTGGAAATGGTCAATTGGTGCTCATCTCAAATTACGTCTTCTCCTCTTTTTACTCAGTCCGTGAGACCTGACCATGCAAAGGAAGAAAACTAATATTCCACTTCTTAGTTGCGTCCCCTGGTGGAGAAGATAATTGCAATGTGACCACTTACCCGTGTGACAACTAGCCCCGGTCTCCCTACTTGTGAAAGTAAACCAGGTATGGGGGTACGAAAAATAATATTCTATTTCATAATAACTTTTTTTTTTATTGGTTGAGAAGCAAATAGCTTTAATATTTTGTTTTTTCTTTTTCAATGGAAAGTCTGGTCAGCAGGAATAATCAATGGATCATTATTTATACCTAAAACTAAATGCGTGATTTACTGAATTTAGCTAGAAAAATGATAATGATCATTTTCGTCTGGGAGCGGCCATTTTTGCCCAAATAATAATACGGAATTCGCTGACGGAAGGCTGGAATAACCCGTACATGCACACTTTATCATTCCTCACCTTCACTAGACATGGATATACTTTAGTATGTTCTGCTGTTAAATGAATCTTATCGGGCTTCCTTGAGTTTCACAGCCCCCTCCCCCCCCCACGCTCTCTCCATTCTTCTCCTGGTTGCAACCTTTACTCGCTGCAGCAGCAACATCCTCCTATTTTGAGAAGTTTTTTTCCGTTCTTCCAGCAGCTCTTCTTTCCTTTTTCTTTTCTGGAATCCGCTTAAGTTCCTCTTTTTGGTATCCATCGTCGCTAACACATTGTGCGTAACGGTTATGGTTTTAATCTACGCTCTGGATTACCCATAATTCCAAGTCGTGTTGTAAAAAATGAAATACTCAAATACATTGTTCTTTTAAGGTCTTTATTGCGATTTGAAACATATTATATGAGTGTATTTTTTACCAACCATCTAATGAACTATACGCAGTTTTTAACATAGTAATAAAAAGTACCACTTGTCATGGTGGGATTAAGGGACCTAACCCACTTGCAGAACACACTCAGACACGGAAGAAAACTTCAACAGTTTATTGATTACACAATGGATAATAAAGACTGATTCTGATAAGCGGGTCCGGGACTGGTCACAACAGGGTTCTCTGCTGAGAGGGACAGTTCGGTTAGCTGAGATCCAGGTTCAGTTGTTTGTGGAATAATGCAGGTCTATACCTGTTCTGCGGTTCAGGCTGAGCGGCAGAGGGAGGGAACCAGGAGGGTCCAGAGGCTGAAGGTGAGCAGAGGGCTTGACTTCAGACTTTCAAGTGTTCAGATCAGAGCTTTCTCCAATTCTCTTCTAAAGAGCGGGCAGGCAGGTTCAGACCAGTTGATCATCCAATGCTCTCCTGAGAGCAAACAGGTTGTAGCATATGAAAGAACTCTCTTCCAGAGTTCCAGGATTAACTCAGGTTCTTCCTAAGAAGCAGAGAGGACAGAAACTGGTTAGGTTCAGGAATCAATCGGGACTGGTAATCCAACAGGTTGCTTGGCTCAGGCTTGCTAACCGAAACTGGCTTAACACTCTGGCACTGGAGTGTTGCGCTGCCACTGCTTATAAGCTGGTCTCCTGATGAGCAGATGAGGAGCAGCTGGTGAAGTCAGTTCCAGACCCAGAACGCCCTCTGGAGGAGAAATGCAGACAGAACCCAGAAACCAACAGAAAAACAAATCCCCAGGAAGGGATCCTTGGCGCCCTCTGGTGGGCAAGCCTCCGGATCCCAACAACACTGTCTGCTTTGCTGTTGGTGTCGTGTTTAAACGGCTCATCATGATGTAATCTGCCATGTGTTGCTGTATAAATATGGTCCAGACAGTAGTATCAGGTGGGTTGAAGAGAAGTTTTTCGCACATCTGCAAAGAGACGTCCTAGTCCACTATTGTATAGGGGGCCAACCAGATGTCAGTGACGGAGCCCCTAAGAGGTCAAGGTCCCTAAGCAACTGCAGTCTCTGCTTACCGAAAGTTACGATAGTTTATTAACAAACAAACAAAACAAAAATAACATATATGATGCAACCAGCCTGTATTTCACAGTTGTAATCAAGTTCTTGTAAACTTACTCTTTTCCTCTCCAAATGTAGGAACTGCAGTTAAACTCTTTCAGGTACTGTATGATTAATGAGTTACACTGGTGCTTATTTTTATTCCTTTATTTCCATATGTCATGTACATTGACAGTAGTATGGAGTACAACAGTAGTTTCTTTCTTTTGAAATGTTTTTAGCAGCAAATTACATATTTTATCACATCATCCGCCAAAATTACACATTTTTTCTGTACAAAGGGAATAGTAGATTGTGGTAAATATTACACATGGGTGCAGGATTACACAAACTGTATACATTTACAGTCTTTTTAGTTGATGGTGTCACCTGTATTTTACATGGCTATCATTAGAAGCTCAAGGCCATCCGCAGCACTTGCAGCTGTCGCTAAAGACAGTTCCAGCTCCACAGGAGCTCACATACGTGGTACCTCCGGCACAATTGTAGAATTTGTTTTTGTCGTCTGGGTTGGCGTAGAGGCCATCAGGTTTACCATTGCAAAAGCCAGATCCTGGGGCATGTGTAGTGGTGGTGGTGGTTGTTGTGGTTGGAGATGTAGTGCTAACTCCTGGTTTGGGGGTAGTGGTTGGAGGCAGTGGTGGAAGCTCTGAATAGTAAAAAAAAACAAACAATAATAAGTGACTCAAAAAAGGCGAATCTAATACTTACAAATACATACAGCCAGCACTGGAGATGAGGGGGGATGGCATCCCCCTTCTTAAAAAAATATAAAAAATCATCCCCCTTCTTAATTGACCTTCTTACGGAGCCCCTCTGATGACATGGTCAAAAAAATTTTTTAATTGTGGCCACAAAGTAGTATTTCGTGGCCACGCAATAAGTATAACGTGCGCACGAAATACTTATTAA
This sequence comes from Cyprinodon tularosa, assembly GCF_016077235.1. Lineage (NCBI taxonomy): Eukaryota > Metazoa > Chordata > Actinopteri > Cyprinodontiformes > Cyprinodontidae > Cyprinodon > Cyprinodon tularosa. Next base: position 212,788 of record NW_024038968.1, read on the forward strand.
TAATATTAATATCATTCCTGGACAACTGGGTAAGCAAATCGAGCGCGCCTTCTCTAAGGTCTAAGGCGCGCTCGATTTGCTTACCCAGTCGGTCTCCGCCAGTCACGTGACATTTGTTGCTAAGACGCCATTTTAGGTGGAAAAGGCGTAGTGTAAACAACCGCAGCATAGCTAAACGAAGGACTAAAGGCCCGTTTACATAGCAGCCTGTCCAAGATAAGTCATTACAGTTAACATAAGCCTGAAAACAGGGGCGGATTTATTGATATTATTAATAAGTATTTCGTGCGCACGTTAAAGTTATTGCGTGGCCACGAAGTAGTATTTCGTGCGCACGAAGTAGTATTTCGTGGCCACGCAATAAGTATAACGTGCGCACGAAATACTTATTAATAATATTAATATCATTCCTGGACAACTGGGTAAGCAAATCGAGCGCGCCTTCTCTATGGTCTAAGGCGCGCTCGATTTGCTTACCCAATCGGTCTCCGCCAGTCATGTGACATTTGTTGCTAAGACGCTATTTTAGGTGGAAAAGGCGTAGTGTAAACATACATAGCAGCCTGTCCAAGATAAGTCATTATAGTTAACATAAGCCTGAAAACAGGGGCGGATTTATTGATATTATTAATAAGTATTTCGTGTGCACGTTATACTTATTGCGTGGCCGCGAAATACTACTTCGTGCACACGAAATACTACTTTGTGGCCACAATTAAACATTTTTTTTGACCATGTCATCAGAGGAGCTCCGTACCTTCTTAATCATCCCCTGGAAGATTTTTTATCACGGAATGTGTAAATTTCTATTACATATTAACAGTAATGGCAATAACATTGCCCTTTCAACATTTGGTGGGCCTGCGCTGTTCTGAACAGCATAACGGCCGAGCGACAAAGACAGCGCCATTTAAGAGAATGTGAAAATAAGGAGGGGAGGGAATCTTCAGCAGGTTCCAGGTTCTAAGTTTAACAAATAAAGTGTCAGAAATGATTTAGAATGGTGCTGAGAGCAAAATGGGGAATTGGCATCTACTGAGCAGAAAATTTACTTATTGCATACTGACTGTAGCACATCGACTGAAACGTGTCTCCATACAAGTAAAATCCTATTAATTCAAATTTATTGGTCCACCAGAACTGTCAGTTTTAAGGCATCCATGTGTAAGAAATATGAAAACATCAAGAATATGTTTCAAATTTTCCTTTTCATTCATGTTTCAAACAGTTTTATCATCAATGGGCGTAAGTTTAGGGCGATGCGCTCAGAGGAGGTCGTTCTGGGCACAACAGAGGGAATCAAAGCAGGGGCAGATTTAGGAAATGTGGGGCCCTAGGCAAAGACATGCATGGGGCCCTCTGAATTGAGAAGACAAAACATAATACAGACCCATTATAGAGATATAAGTAGAATCGACAAACATTATTTACTAAATTTTGACTGCCCTTAATGATGTTTTATATAGTTTTATATCATGTCTAGGGAAAAATAACAATTCAAGATATCTTTAATCACATTTTGGAGAGTCAAAATCTGATTTGTCATTTTAAGTGTCACACATCTGGAATTATAATCAAGATATTTCCGTTGATGTGGACCAGTCAAAACTAATATCCCAATTATGAAATATCCCCCTAGTGCTGTCACTGAGCTGTCCTAAGAGTTGCCTGAAGAATTTTGCGTGGCTGCAATGTTGCTGGCTCTTCTTGACAAAGTTGTTTCAAAATGCCACAATGTTAAAAGAACTCAGCAGTATGGGGTGTGCAGAGAACAACAAGTTTTTGAACACTAAGATCCATTTCAATTTAATTATGTTTTTTTCATATATTTAAAGAGAGATAATGCCCGTCGGCCAATCAGTGGTAAATAGTTTAGTTCCACAGACCTGTTAGAATAGTTTAAACTCATTCATTTCAAGCATATAGCCCAACTTACTTTAAATTAGCCAATAAAAGCAATACTGATTTTCTAATAAACAGTCTATTTTATAAAATAAATACTCTAAATTTAATATTTGAAAGGTGAATAAAATTGTTAGATTTTTTACAGGCTTATGTCATTTTCAGGCTAATTCTAATGTATATGAATTTGTAAGCAGTTTTTTTCATATTTTGAAAATTATTTCAGCCATTTCAGTTTAATTTGTTGAATTTGAAAAAAAAAAAAAATACTTGACCTGAAAGGAATCAAATATTCATTTGCAATGCTTTATGAGGCTTTGTTGGAAATTTTAATATATTCATTGCCAAAAGATTCTCAGAAGTTAAATCAAAGAGTTAAATGAAGCTGATCCCAGTGGGAAATTGGTCCTTAACTATGCAGGGTCATTGATAGCCATGCTAACTATGCAGGGTCATTGATAGCCATGCTAACTCTGTAGGGGCAGTGATAGCCATGCTACCCATGTAGGGGCAGTGATAGCCATGCTAACTATGCAGGGTCATTGATAGCCATGCTAACTATGCAGGGTCATTGATAGCCATGCTAACTCTGTAGGGGCAGTGATAGCCATGCTACCCATGTAGGGGCAGTGATAGCCATGCTAACTATGCAGGGTCATTGATAGCCATGCTAACTATGCAGGGTCATTGATAGCCATGCTAACTCTGTAGGGGCAGTGATAGCCATGCTACCCATGTAGGGGCAGTGATAGCCATGCTAACTATGTAGGGGCAGTGATAGCCATGCTACCTATGTAGAGGCAGTGATAGCCATGCTACCTATGTAGAGGCAGTGATAGCCATGCTAACTCTGTAGGGGCAGTGATAGCCATGCTAACTATGCAGGGTCATTGATAGCCATACTACCTGTGTAGGGGCAGTGATAGCCATGCTACCCATGTAGGGGCAGTGATAGCCATGCTAACTATGTAGGGGCAGTGATAGCCATGCTACCTATGTAGAGGCAGTGATAGCCATGCTACCTGTGTAGGGGCAGTGATAGCCATGCTACCTATGTAGGGGCAGTGATAGCCATGCTAACTCTGTAGGGGCAGTGATAGCCATGCTACCTGTGTAGGGGCAGTGATAGCCATGCTACCCATGTAGGGGCAGTGATAGCCATGCTAACTATGTAGGGGCAGTGATAGCCATGCTACCTATGTAGGGGCAGTGATAGCCATGCTACCTGTGTAGGGGCAGTGATAGCCATGCTACCTATGTAGGGGCAGTGATAGCCATGCTACCTGTGTAGGGGCAGTGATAGCCATGCTACCTATGTAGGGGCAGTGCTAGCCATGCTACCCATGTAGGGGCAGTGATAGCCATGCTAACTATGTAGGGGCAGTGATAGCCATGCTACCTATGTAGGGGCAGTGCTAGCCATGCTAACTATGTAGGGGCAGTGATAGATATGCTAACTATGTAGGGGCAGTGATAGCCATGCTACCTATGTAGGGGCAGTGATAGCCATGCTAACTATGTAGGGGCAGTGATAGCCATGCTACCTATGTAGAGGCAGTGATAGCCATGCTACCTATGTAGGGACAGTGATAGCCATGCTAACTATGTAGGGGCAGTGACATCCATTTCCAGTCCAGGGACTGACTGCAGTTCTACTGTAAGGTGCCTTGGTCAAGGTCAATGACCGGCGTACCTGACGTGGAACAACCAGACCATGCATAGTGCTTTAGGTGAATAGAATATATTAATTAGGCTATGTATGTTTCCAAAAAAAAAACAAACATCCACCATCCCTTCTTTTTTTTAATGATTCGACTACTGCATACATATATAATAATGTTTCCTTTAATTGACAGAATAAAAGGAAACCTTTGAGTTACCTATATTAAGAAGACTGCGAAGATGAGACAGCAGGGGGTGGCTGCCTTCTCCACAGAATTTTCCAGAGAAGTCATCTAAGTCAAGAGCCCATACAAAAGCACCACCAAACTTCTGCTCCTGCAGGTAGCTGACCTGATGTGACAACAATAATGAGAATGCTGGAATCACCTCATACATATGTAGGTAACATACTGACACAGAAAAACCCTAAATACCTTGATTTTGTAGCTCTCCTTGTTGTCAAATCCTACCCACTCATTATTTTTAGTTGCATAGGGAACTTTCTGGTCATCGATCCACTGGACGGTGGTATCTTTCAGGAAGTTGCAGATCTAAACAATAAAACATTAAATAAAAAACATTGTCAGGTCTATATAAATTAATATTATGCAGATACATTTTCCATATTGTTAATAGACAATATTGTCAGATACTAATAATGCAAAATACATGATTATTTTCCAAAGAGTGCTTCCTACCTCATAGTAGGACCAGAATCCTGCTTCCCGGGTGTATGGTCCAGCTGATGCAGGTCCGCTAGCTGGGGCTCCAACACCTGTATTTGATGATGTCAGACGGAAGGTACGACCATAAGCTGCAAAGCCCATTCTCAGTTTCTCTGATGGGGTGCCGTTGTCTCTCCAGTACTTCATGGCATAGTCCTATCATGTTTAAACAGAAGGTGAAATACTATTACCTAAACAATCCATTCATTCAGGATCTGTTCATGCTTAGCCCTGGCTAAGCATGAACAGATCTTTTCAAATGAACACCGATTTGAAAAGAATACCCTCTCACACCGTAAAGGAATAGTACACCCAAAACATGATTAGCCTTCATTTTCTACTCACCCCCATGCTGAACAACACTCTGGAGTACTTTTTTGATATCTCAAATGCATCTGGAGATCTGGGAGGCTTCTTGCTGTCTGCTGACATTCAAATAATGGAGGTCTATGGCGCCCGAGGCAGAAAGGTCCATAAAAGTCCACAAAAAACGTGTCAATATTCCTCCATACTGCTCGTCCAATGTATTCCAAGTGTCCTGAGTGGGTAGCATCCATAATTTACTCGAAACGAAGTCATTAAGGCTACGTTCACACTGCAGGCCTTAATGCTCAATTCCGATTTTTTTGTGAAATCAGATTTTTTTGCGTGTCCGTTCACACTTCCAAGTATATGCGACTTGTATGTGATCTACTGTGTGAACTGAAAGCGTTCAACCGAAGTGTCCCGCATGCGCACTTGAGGACGTGATGACGTCACATGTAGCAAGCGTCCTCAGTTTTTGCAGAAGTAAACATGACTCGTAATACCGCAGCGTATATTGCGTTCTTTAAGTTCTTCTCCAACAGGAGCAGGCACATTACGAACGAAATCTTTTTAAGAAGATCAAAAAGAAAGACCCTCCCCCGGTTCCGGTAAGACCCTTCGAGTTTGGTCTGAATCGAGCTATCTTTCCAAACATGAATTAAGTCAGCAACCTCACTTTCTCTCCATTGACTGCTCTCTGTGTTATCTTCCGCCATGGTTGTTAGTTTTTCCCGCCTCCGCTTAGTAGGACGCAGATTAGTAACGTTTAGTAACATTTGTCAAGTATCAATGACGTGTAGGTCGGATGAATGCGACCTGGCCGTACAGACACAGGTCGCATTTGAAAAAATCCGATCCGTGTCGTTCAGACTGTTATAAAAAGATCAGATACAGGTCACATATGGGCAAAAAAATCAGAATTGGGTCACTTCAGGCTGCAGTGTGAACGTAGCCTTAGAATGTTTTTAGAGCATAAACAGTAGTGTATAGGATTTCCTGAAAGCGCGCACATGCGCGTTCACGACGCTACGGAAGCCGGCAGACCAAACCAGATGAAAGTGCGCATTCAGCTCGGCAAAGAACTCATGCTCTTCCTCAACACTGAAGTCCTCAGACATTTTTCTTTCGTTGTTTCTTTCTTTGCACAGGTAAACAGCACATTTCTTCTTCTACGCTTGCATTATTGGCAGAGCAGACGCTGAATGCGCACTTTCATCTGGTTTGGTCTGCCGGCTTCCGTAGACTCGTGAACGCGCTTGTAGGAAATCCAATACACTACGGTTTATGCTCTAAAACATTCTAAATGACTTCGTTTCGAGTAAATTCTGGACGCTACCCACTCAGGACACTTGGAATACATTGGACGAGCAGTATGGAGGAATATTGACACGTTTTTTGTGGACTTTTATGGACCTTTCTGCCTCGGGCGCCATAGACCTCCATTATTTGAATGTCAGCAGACAGCAAGAAGCCTCCCAGATCTCCAGATGCATTTGAGATATCAAAAAAGTACTCCAGACTGTTGTTCAGCATGGGGGTGAGTAGAAAATGAAGGCTAATCATGTTTTGGTTGTACTATTCCTTTAAAGGAAAAATTAGGGGAGAATTAACCTGATGCATGTTTGACAGTGGTGGGAAGAACCAAGTTCCCTGGGTTAAACCCATTCATGCAGTGAAACATGGCTGCACCTCCAAATGAATAAAATACACCCTCAGCGTAACTGTATAATATCTCCACAGGGACACTTACAGTGTTGAAATAGATGAGGTCACCAAAGTCCTCAGATCCACGGTACAGAGGGCTGTTATGCCCAGTAAACTGTTCCCAAGTTCCATGGAAGTCGTAGGTCATAACATTGATGAAATCCAGTTCCCTGGGTAAAGAAAAATCCTTAGCCAAAATAAAGATATGCTCTCATTTTTACTGAGAGAAAGAAACTTGAAAGAGTACTTACTTGGCAATCTCAGCAATCTCATATCCACCATCAATGGTACCTTTTCCAGCAGACACTGCAGCAGTCAACATGAGCTGAGGTCTTCCCGTGGCGGCAGCCTCTGCTGCATAAGCTGCAACAAGTTCCTGCAATAATCACACCAAAAGGTTGGTGTGTGAATATCTTTGCATGGGGAAAGATAACTGAACTAGCACTTTATTTCAACCCACCCTGCAGAGAAGAGTAAACCTTTGCTTATCTTCAGGAGGACTTCCACGTGAACCTGGGTACTCCCAGTCCAGATCCAGTCCATCAAATCCATGAGTCCTCAGGAATTTAATAGAAGATTGGATGAACTTCTGGCGGTTTTCTGGAGTGGACACCATGATGGAAAACCTGTAGGAAATAGGTTTAAGGACTTAGGCTAAGTTGTTCAAAGTGATTTAGAATATGAAGAGTTTAGAAGATAATGTTGATGTATCTCTTGCAAGAAAGTCCTTCTAGATAAGGCTTTAATTTAAATGATGACTTACTGAGTTGAGCCAAAGTTCCAGCCACCAACAGCCAGCAGAGTCTTTAAATGGGGATTCCTGGAAAAAGCAGAATATTTTAAGAAAATGTTAGTAATCCTCCAGGGAATGCATTAATATTTCATTCTCATATGTACTTGGTAGTTTATTCTAATGTCTGACTGGAGATTCATTACAATGGTGACTTACTTTGTCTTCAGGTCATTGAAGGCCTTGTAGAGAACATCATCATTCCATTCATAGGTAACCAGCTCATTGGCATGATTGATGATGGAAAAGGCATAGATAAGAGAGGTACACAGGAAGGGGTCTACATTTTGTGGCAGGAATTTGCCATCGCCAGGCCTGTACTGAGACCAGTTAGTGAAATAGCACTCCATTCTGTTGGTGTGTGCTGCAAAGGAGCAATAGAAAATTCAAGAATAAAGTCACATTTTCTGCAAAATTATGAACATAAATTATGTTGGTGGATAAAACTACTTTGTGGCTCACCTAACTGGAATAACACCAAACACACGGCTTAGAAAAAAAAATAGAGCGGGGAGACAAATTAAATCAATCATACAACAATATAAGCTAATGTATCTCAGAATGACAGTTAAACTGTTAATTCAGCACTACCTGTTAGCAATATGAGCTTTGCCATGTTTTCTGTAGATTTAACAACTTCTTGAGATGCCAATAAGCTAAACAGAAAGCAGAGATTTTAAATAAGTTACAGTTTGACAATCTAAGCTGAAATTAAAGAGTTCTGCTTCTCGTCGACTCACCTGGGGGCCAGATCAGGTATCCAAAGAGTGACAGAGAGCTGCGGCCTTTTATACACTGTGGAAGAGAGAGAGAGAGAGCAAAAGTTGAACCAAGCTGTCACAAACTGGGACCATAAATGTAACGACCATTAGAGCATTTCAAGATAAGATGATCGATGCTACACAGAGAGCATACTTTACTCTGTCAGGGTACGGATGAGTTTTTGCAACAAATGACATATCATATTGCTGATAGGCCAACCGACCTTTGAAATGGGTTATTTATCCTTTCAGAAGGCCTTGTTTAACCAGTAAAGCGCCTCAATATTCTTCTCCATGATCTTTATCCCTCTGGAAACTTAGTCTCCTGCTAGACTTTAGAAGTTTTCAAAAAGTACAAAAGACATTACTTAGGAGTATTTTTATTCCTTCAAAAAAAATAGATAATTCATAATTCAATTAACGCAAATGTCTGTCTTCATGCTTTCAACATAAGCAAACAGACAACTACTGTAAAAACTGCCACTATTATGAGAAACAAAAAAAAAAACGAAATAGAAAAATGTATAAATTAAAAAGATGTCTTTCTTCTCTCTGCTGACTGTCGTCCATTAATATATCCTCAATCCGTCATATTTCTGCACAGATTTAGAGTTAAATGGCCAAAGGGAAGAAACTCAGCAGCACATAAATAACTTCATTTTAAAGAGTGAAAAAACATCAATTTTGATAAATCATTAACCTGATAAAATGTTATACTCTGTACTTGGCAGCCATAATTCTAATAAAATATTAAATGCCTGCATAGATATGCCAAGAGTAGTTAAATTGAATATTTCCTGGTTTATTTGCAGTGTCATTAATTATCAAAATACTGTGTGTCTTTTAAAGCGGACAACTTTAATTATATTACACTACTATTACATGGCTGTGAAAGTTTTTTTTATATATATATATATATACTTAATTAAAATAAAACATTAATTAAATAATTAAATGGTTTTAAAAATAAAAAATGTCAAACTTTATAACCCACTAACTTATTATATTTCTGAAGTAGTTAAGGTAACATAAGGTACAGAAACAGACTTTATTACCTTTAGTTAATATGGGTTTGAATATATTTACAATTCAGATTTTAATCCCGTTATAAAATGTTAAACTCTAATGTTTATTGATACTTATATAAACGATTCCTTGCATTGTAAACATGTTTTTGCAAAGGTCTCTTTGGATGTGTCGTGCATACAATCATAAGCGTAAACCTTATGTTTATCAGCGGAAATCTTTATTAGGGATCCAAAGGCCTTAAGCAGTCAAGGGAGCATGTCAACATGAAATATATAGACCCAGGGGAAAAAAACTTACTTCTAGGGCCAAAACGGGCCTCCATATGTATTATGGAGGCCCAAAAGTTACAAATCTGAACAAATATTATTAATGGTCTTCATGGTATCACACATATAGCCACGGGTCTTTCTGCATTGAGTTTGTTTTCCTGTGTGTTTGCTTAGATAGAGAAATAACACTGTTTTTAAATTGATCAATTTATTTTCCCTGCTCTCATTCCCTGAAGAATGAACTCAGTATTAAAGTGTATTTCTGATTTTGAGGTTTTCATAGAGTTAGGCTATTGATGTGTGCATGTTTTTGAGAAATTATATAAACTGAAGAAAAATAACAAAAGACGAAAAGTGTGAAGCATATTTACAAACTGTTGTTCCTGCTTTGATTTTTTTCTTAGGTGACATCTCACCTATCATTAACAGATCCTACAGCTAATATTAACAAACAGAAGTAATCAAGTCATTTCTTAAACATTTTGATTGTGTTATTAATTTCTGGCTAAGCTGTTTTGATCCTTTTTAAAGGCAGGTTGTCATGATTTTACTAAAGTTCAGACCCAAATGCAGAAGACCAAAGAGGGAGACTAGGAAAAGTTTTAACAGGTTTTATTGAAGAGATAATGCAGAGGGAAGTGTTGCTCTGAACACTGATCAAAGTGAGTGGAAGACACAGCGATTACCGTAAATCCTCTAATATAGGCCGGGGCCTTTATTTCACTCAGGAGCATCTTGGTCCAGGCCATTATTGGAAGGAGGCCAGAATTAGAGGCAGGCCTCTATTTCTATTTGATCAAAACAGACGACCAGTGGAATGAATAAAAACAGATTGTGTCTCTTTGAACCGATAAAATACTAGGTTAATTTACTGAAAAAGTACAGTTACCATAACGGTTTACAGAACATTATTCAGACATCTTCCAGCAGCTGCTATTTTTCTGCACGGCAATACGAAAAAAAGAAAAAAGACACAGATTAGATTCTTGGCCAAACAAAGTTTTAAAATAAATTAATGGAAACTGTTCTGCCATCACAGCCGGTCATAAAAACCAAACAATCCGGCCTCCTGTCTGCAGCACTGTCTGCGCTAAGGATGGGAATTCCCAAGCTAATGGATTGGATTCGTTAGCAAACACTGCCCCCCTGTGGTACATGCATGTTACTATCAGAGGTTGCTGAGGACTGCACAGGAACATCGTTGGTTCCAGTTATAGCCCCGGCCTGTATTAGCGTCCGGCCATTATTAGAGACCCGGCTGCTAATGGAATATAGGCCAATATTAGAGGATTTACGGTAGTTCAGGCTCAGTGGTAAAATAGTTTCATGAACTTGGAGAAGAGGATTTGGTTGCTGACTCACGTTTCCAGAGAAGTTGTTAAATCTTTGACTCCAGTCTGTGTGCCGTGGTTCCAGTGTTTGTCTGATTCGGTGGCGGACCGACCAGAGGTTACCCAGAATGCGGTTGTTTGTCGGTGAACGGAGAAACTGACTGCCACTCAGATTTCCTGCGGTACTCAAACGGGTCGTAATGGAGATGAATCCCTTTCTCAGAGTGAAGCTCAAACGATCTCTTGGGGAGAGTGGATCCAAACCTCCTGTCTAAATCCCAGCTCAGTTTGAAGCTCAGTTCCTTCCAAGGAGAGAAGGTCCGAAACATCCAGTTTGCAGGAAGACTTCCTGCCAAGAGGCAAAAGACAAACAATGTTAAAACTCAGGTTGACAAGAACTCAGTTTGATTCAGGAAAACTCAGCTTGGCTAGAGTACCCAAAACTGGCAAACACTCTGGCATCGAGGTAGTGGCAGTCAGCAGCTTAAGAACAATCCGTGAGGAAACCATCAGCAGGTGTGTGAGGAGGCGGACCAGAACCAGGCGTCTCCTGGTGGAGGAAGGGAGACAAACACAGAAACACAAACACACAGACAGGAGTCTTGACACAGATAAGCATTTTTGATCAATTTTCCAAGCAGATCTGCAGGCGTGAGGAATTGTTTTGAAACCTATTATTAAACGAAGCCGTTTAATAATTGTTTTAGTCTACTTCATTACCTGTAAAAGCAGCTTACTTTTAAAGGCATGCAGTAATATTTATTAGGTCGATATGTACTGATGACTGGTTTGATGCCTAATTTAATTCACCTGTCTAACTCTGCAAAGTTTATAATCACTGTTTATCTTATCCACCTGCTCCTGCTTCTATTTAAGCTGCTTGCTCCCAGTCATTAGTGCCAGATTATTCGAGCTTTGGTGGAGAGTTCTCTAGCGTACCTGTTGTTGTTCTGATTGCCTGATCCTGACCAGTTCTGCCCGTGGACCTTTCATCCTTACCTGTCTTCGGACTCCCACTGGTTTCTGCTTTTCGACTGAACCTTGATCTGTCTCCTGACTCTTCTTCAGATCTCAGATCTTCTGGGCTGGACTTCTGATAACCTCTTCGACATTGGCTTGGACTTCATCTTCTGGTAACTCTGTTGTTAGCCATCGGCTGGATTCTACTCCTTCTTCTGGGCACAGACTGAACTCTAAAACCAGAGATTCCTGCATTTGACGCCCTTGTTGCTGAATTTCAGATCCTTCATTCAATAATAAACATTTTTATAAATAAAACTAATCTGTTTCGAATTCTGGGCACTCAGTTCTGACTCTTCATAAGATATCCTTATCTTTCATTAAGATTAATAGAAAGTAGAGATGCACGATATATATCGGTCACCTAAACTATCGGGCCGATTTGGGCTTATTGTCTATCGGCCCGATAGCCATATTTTCCCGATAAAAATAGCCGATAATTTAATAAAAACGCGGAAACTGCGTTCAAGAGTAACGACTTTTATTTTGACGACACAAGCCATGACGCGCAGTGGCACGTCACATCCAATGCGTGCAGCCAGTGAGTGGGGAAGTAGACAAACATGCCTTCACCAGTATGGTCGTTCTTCACAGTGGCAGAAAATGACAATGCTTTCGCTATATGCAACGCCTGTTCATTGCGGATTCCGAGAGGAGGAAAAAGGTCATCAAGCTTTAACACAAGTAATCTTATATCTCACCTGAAAAGTCGGCACCGCGGCGAAGAGGTATTAAAGGAATAGTACACCCAAAACATGATTAGCCTTCATTTTCTACTCACCCCCATGCTGAACAACACTCTGGAGTACTTTTTTGATATCTCAAATGCATCTGGAGATCTGGGAGGCTTCTTGCTGTCTGCTGACATTCAAATAATGGAGGTCCATGGCGCCCGAGACAGAAAGGTCCATAAAAGTCCACAAAAACGTGTCAATATTCCTCCATACTGCTCGTCCAATGTAATCCAAGTGTCCTGAGTGGGTAGCATCCAGAATTTACTCGAAACGAAGTCATTTAGAATGTTTTTAGAGCATAAACAGTAGTGTATAGGATTTCCTAATAGCGCCCCCATGCGCGCTCACGACGCTACGGAAGCCGGCAGACCAAACCGGAAGAAAGTGCGCATTCAGCGTCTGGTCTGCCGATAATGCAAGCGTAGAAGAAGAAATGTGCTGTTTACCTGTGCAAAGAAAGAAACAACGAAAGAAAAATGTCTGAGGACTTCAGTGTTGAGGAAGAGCATGAGTTCTTTGCCGAGCTGAATGCGCTGGTTTGGTCTGCCGGCTTCCGTAGAATCGCGAGCGCGCATGGGGGCGCTATTAGGAAATCCTATACACTACTGTTTATGCTCTAAAAACATTCTAAATGACTTCGTTTCGAGTAAATTCTGGACGCTACCCACTCAGGACACTTGGAATACATTGGACGAGCAGTATGGAGGAATTTTGACACGTTTTTTGTGGACTTTTATGGACCTTTCTGCCTCGGGCGCCATAGACCTCCATTATTTGAATGTCAGCAGACAGCAAGAAGCCTCCCAGATCTCCAGATGCATTTGAGATATCAAAAAAGTACTCCAGAGTGTTGTTCAGCATGGAGGTGAGTAGAAAATGAAGGCTAATCATGTTTTGGGTGTACTATTCCTTTAAAAGAGTATGAGGCAGCGGCTGCAGCAGCTAGCACAAGCAGTGAAACCAATGCGGTAACTAAAGGGAGAAAATCCGATGTTACCATTCTGCAGTCTTTTGAAAAAAGTAGACCCTTTGCGAGAGACAGTGAAAAGACCAAAGCCACTAACGGCAAAATAATGGAGTTCATTGCACTCGGCGACCAGCCTTTCTCCGTGGTCGAAGAGCCATCTTTTCGTAGCCTGTTGGCACACTTGGAGCCACGCTACACTCTTCCAAGCCGCCGCTTTTTCTCAGACGTGTCCCTCCCTGCACTTTATGATGTTGTTGCCACACACATCCACAGCCTAATCGACCAGAACGGACTACACATAAGTTTCACAACGGACATATGGACGTCCGATGTTAGCCCCGTTAGCATGCTAAGTCCAACAGCACAGTGGCTAGACGAGGACTTTAATTTGCAACAAGCCATGCTGCATGCTCAGGAGTGCCCCGGATCACATACTGCAGCAATGATATGTCAGGCGTTTAACACCATGCTTGCACACTGGAATATAACGAAAGACCAAGTGCATGTCGTGCTGAGGCTACAGTTAGCTGTGAACGAGGCTGTACTGAGCCAAAGAAGCATCGCAGACTGTGTCGCGATAAGCAGGAAGATAGTCGGACACTTTAAACACTCCAACGTCGCCACCTTCCGCCTACGAAACTTACAGAAACAACTTGGCATGAAAGAGGCAAGGCTTCAACAAGACGTGGCTACTCGTTGGAATTCAACCTTCTACATGCTGACCAGCTTGTTGCCGCAGAAACGAGCCCTGGCAGCATATGCCGTCGATTTCGACTTGCCTGCATTTCTGAGCCCAAATCAGTGGGCTTTAATCCAAAACATGCTAACAATTCTTGACCCGTGTGAGCAGCTGACAAAAAACATGAGCTCAGCTACAGCCACCGCAGCTGATGTGATCCCCTCCATTGAGGCCCTGAAACGTCTGTTAAACCAGACCGTTGCGACAGATCATGGAATCAAAACTTCAAAGAGTATGCTACTGCAAGCTGTTGAGCAGCGTTTCAGTCACATCTCGACAGAGTCCGTGTGCTTTCTGGCCACAGTGTTGGACCCCAGATATAAAGACTGCTTTTTTGACCAAGTAACAAAGAAGGAAGCAATAGAAGTCTTAACGGCCAAAATGAGATCACAGACAGAAAATGAGCCAGAGGAAGAGCCACATGAGAAGAGAACCAGGACAGATGACAACAACAACAATACTTCCCTGCAGAAAATGTATGAAGAAATCCTTTACGAAAATGCCACAAACGAGCTGAACCACAGCCAAGCTGATCAGCAGGTAATTGATTTGTTGTTTATATAAAGCTTTGGGCTATCTGATAAAAAAATGTTATATTATGTTAAATATGCTATGTATAACATTAAATATTATCAGTGATGGGACTAACGGCGTTGAAAGTAACGGCGTTACTAACGCCGTTACCTTGTTTTAGTAACGAGTAATCTAACTAATTACTTTGACTGTAACTATAACGCAGTTACCATTGCAGACACCCCGTTACTGCGCGTTACTCAGGTCGCACAATGAACCTTTTTTCATGATAGGACTCGTGCGCAGCTGCGTGAAGCTGACACCCCACCCACGTCAAAAAACTCTCTAAATAAACTGAATGGTTAGTGCAACGTTAGTGCAGATTTGTGCAGAAAAAAATATTGTTTGTGCTACTTTTGTTTAAGAGATATTAAAGATAATTTTTTAGGTCATCCAGAGGTGCGCGCGTTGTCATGAGAGAGGGGAGGATGAGAATGGCTGATGTATAGTGAGATTCCGTCTGTCAGTTGGGTAGGTGGGTGTTTCTGCTGGCGGGTGTTAACGTACAGCACACACAGAGAGATGGAGAGTGAGGAGGATCAAGCAGCAAAACAGCGTTCTCCTGATGGAAATACCGCTGTTACGTCGAGCTGAGTTTCCCCATCACATACGGTTTCCCCTGCATCTCCGCACAGCGCAGGCGGCACGAGTCACCGCGCAAGCGACAGGAAACGCGCATGCTCGCTAAAGGCGCGCAACAGTCGCCCTGTGCTCACGCCACAGGAGAACTATGGAGAGCGTGAACGATCAAATGAAAGGGAGAAATCTGGATGGATGGATGGATGGATGGATGGATGGATGGATGGATGGATGGATGGATGGATGGATGGATGGATGGATGGATACTCTGCCTTTTTAACCTACTGTATTTTTTATTTTAAACATTATTTGATGGCCTTTGTGGGTGGCAGGGAGTGAGATCCATATTTTACGTCACACCCAGAGTATACAGATAGATAGATAGATAGATAGATAGATAGATAGATAGATAGATAGATAGATAGATAGATAGATAGATAGATAGATAGATAGATGTTGCAGTATCTATAACAACCCAAACACACAGGATTTCAGAATTAGACATCCCCAGTTATTAATTTCAGATCTGAATGCCCTGTTAAAAAACTTCACATTGCGTTCCCCCCTGATGTCATTTACATTGACTTGCAATAAATGCTAAACTCTCTGCAGGTTCTTGTCTTTGACGTCCGCTCTATTCAGCTGGCTTTGGAAACACACGGCGAGAAGGTGGTGCCGGGTGGTGAGGGTTACGGGGGCGAGAAACGCAAAAGTAACGCAATAGTTACTTTTACTAGTAACTAGTTACTTTTATTGTGGAGTAACTCAGTTAGTAACTCAGTTACTTTTTGGGAGAAGTAACTAGTAACTATAACTAATTACTTTTTCAAAGTAACGTGCCCAACACTGAATATTATTTTGTTTTTGTTCTTTGTTATTCTTCTATTACCTTAGATTCAAGCCTATCTCTCAGAGCCCACAATTCCTCGATCCGAGAGCCCCTTGGACTACTGGAGAAGCAACAAAATCCGGTTCCCACAACTTGCTGCTGCAAATGTTATTGATGTTATTGATGAAAAACGAAACAGACTTGGATGTGAGAAAGCAGAGATGCTTCTCTTTGTTAAGAAAAATCTCCCACTGGTGCCCTCCCCCAGAATATAGAAAATATAATGCAGATAATGTGACAGTGACAAGTTTGGGGGGAGGTTAGGATAGGAAATGTTCAGAAGAGGAAAATCTTTGAAGTTGAAGTTTTGAAGAATTTAAGCATTTTAGTTTTGAAACAGACTTAAATATTTACATCCTTAAGGGATGTACGTTTTGTTAAAATTAAGAGGCACATTTTATGCTTGATGTTGTTAGAACTTTTGCTATATGTTTTATGATGGCATATGACCACATGTAATGACATAAAACAGTGACAAGATTGGGGAGTGGTTAGCAAAGGACATGTTGAGAAGAGGAAATCCTTTAACTTTTAAGTTGAAGTTGTAAGCATTTTTTTATCTAAATGACTGAGTTTTGTTTTAATGCAGTCAAGCATTAATGGTTTTCAGAATGCACTTTACTTTATTACATACCTCCATAAGAGATGCACTTTTTTTGTTAAATTAAGATGCATGTTTGATGCATGTCTGTGTCTTGCTACATGTTTTATAGCAGATTACCTTATTTTTTTGGTGAAATGAAAAGAAATAAACATTTGCAGTGTCACAAAGTTGTTGTTTTTTGTTATAGATAGGTCAAATCAGCTAATTCATCAGTTATCTATACTGCACAAAGTAGATTATATCAATATATTATGTTAATGTTGTGTTAATAAGAAAATTAAATTAAATTTTAACATATCGGTATCGGTATCGGCCCTGAGAAGCAGGAAATTATCGGTTATCGGTATCGGTTGAAATTTTTAATATCGTGCATCACTAATAGAAAGCATGATGCTGCAAAAGATGATAAGATGTATTAGGTTGGACTACTTTTTGTTTTTCTTAAAAGTCGTTGAAAAATCTATATTAAATTGGAAAATAAGGGACTTTGACATGCTGGAAAAGTGGCCAACATAACTGTTGTTTTTTATTAAAATAAAATAATACATGGTTAGGATCGTCTGCTCCTTGTGAGGCCAGATACCTGGACTCCACAGGGTGAATTGTTGTTTTATACTTAGAGACTTAGACTTAGATAGCTCTCTGGACAATTTCATCTTATTTAAAAGTGCAGCCTTGAAAAATAGTAAAAATAAATATATAAAAACAATTATATTACCATATGACTGCAAATTTACAGTTCTAAAGTTTTTTTTTTTAATATATAATGATAAAATATAATGAATATAATAAAACAAAATACAAAACCCATTTTACAAAGCATTCATCAGTGTGATGGCGGTGGGGAAGAAGCTGCTGCAGAACCTGCTGGTCCTGCATTGAATGCTGTGAAGCCTCTTCCCAGAGGGCAGCAGGGAGAACAGTCCATGGTGGGGGGGTGAGGGGTCATTGATGATGTCACGGGTGATCAGCTCCCTCTTCACCACGACAGTCCGATACAGCGACCGCATCACTGCAGACGCCGCACCGATCCGTCCATCGTTCTCACGCTCCATGAACAAGACCCCAAGATACTTGAACTCCTCCGCTTGAGAGAAGGACTCCCCACCGACCTGAAGAGGGGAGTCCACCTTTCTCCGGTGGAGAACCATGGCATCGGATTTGGAGGTGCTGATCCTCATCCCAGCCACTTCACACTGGGCTGCAGACCGCCCCAGTGCACGTCGGAGGTCCTGGTTTGATGAGGCCAACAGGACAACATCATCTGCAAAGAGCAGAGATGATATCCTGAGGTCCCCAAACCGGACACCCTCCGGTTATGTTTGTGTATAATAATGTGAATTAAGCTTTCAAATAGATAAAGCTTAATTCACATTATTATACACAAAATATGATAAAATATAATTATTATTTCTTGGGTACAAATTAGAGAATAAATAGCATTTCCATAATTGTTCTGCTTTCTTTACTTCCCAAAACTGTCACAGTCTTGGTTTTGTTATGTTTATTTAGAGTATTCAGTCTTACTTTGCTCCTTGTTTTAGTTGTCTAATTATTATTTTGTTGTTTTCTTGTTAGTTCCTGTCCTCCAGGTTTTCCATGTGTTGTCCTCTGCTGCCCTCTTGTGTCCTTTATCCCTAGCTCTGTTTTCTGCTCTGTCCTCCCTTGCTGTTTTCTCTGTCCTGCCAGCACCTGTTGCCAATTTCCTCGTCAGCTCTCTCTTTGTCTCTGTCCCCTTTAAAAACCCTCACTCTTCAGTTCTTGTTTGCTGGATCCTCGTCTTACATCTCATCAAACCTCTGGTCAGTTCTCTGCCGTCCTTCCTTGTCTCTTCCTGGTTCTTAGTTTTTGGTTTTTCCCTGATGTCTCCTAGAATCTGGTTCTTAAGATATTTTGTTGGATTTTTTGACTCCTGCCTCAGAGCCTGTTTTCCTCCAGCCTCAGAACCTGAAAACCCATTAAAACACTTAAATTCATCTCAACCAACTCGTCTCAGCATTTGGGTCCTCTACCAACACCACCAAATCGTGACAAAAACCTTTTATATTGTTAGTAAACTCTCTGTTTGTAAAACCAGTTTTATTACCATCTCCTGTTTTACTCTGCGGTTTATTTAAATACGTGGTTTTTAGGATCCTGCAAGCATAAATGTGGATTTCTGATGTGTTTTTTTCTCCACAGCAGAGACTATATCTCTTCTTTGTGTGGCATCTCATCTTCTTCACAAATCAGACCCACCCGAGTTGAATCATCTCCTAGATAAATAATTTTATTAGTATAATGTTTAAAATTTCCCTATTGTGGGACAATAAAGGGATTTTCTATTCTAAATGCAGTTTTTACTGTGAAGAATGTACAGGAGGATTTATGTACAGATGGATACTTACTTTGAAAGTCTAAGTTTTGTTTTATGGATGGATCTCGATGGATGATGTCATGATTGAATTAAAGGTCTGACCCAAAATGCAGAAGTCCAAACCGAGAGACACAGATGAAAAGCTTAACAGGTTTTATTAAAGAGATTAAGCACGGTGCAGTATTGCTCTGAACACTGCTCTGCCGGAACTGGAAGGTGAGGGGAAGACAGATTGTTAGTTCAGGCTCAGTGGGAAATTTCATTCGTTGATTTGAAGAAGAGGATCTGGTTTTGACTAAAGTTTCCAGAGAACTGAAGGATCTTTGACTCCAATCTGTGTGTCGTTTTCCAGAGTTTGTCTGTTTCGGTGGAGGGCGGAACAGGGTTTACCCAGAACTCGGGCGGTGTAGGAGAACCGAGACGCTGATTGCCACTCAGATTTCCTGCTGTACTTGAACGGGTCATGGTGACGATGATTCCCTTGCTCAGAGAGTAATTTCAACGTCCTCTCAAGGAGGCTGGATCCAAACCTCCTGTTTGAATCCCTGGCTCAGCTTAAGGCTCAGTTGATCCCTCCTGGGAGTGGAGGTCTGAAAAGGTCCAGTTTGCAGGATGACTTCCTGCCAAGAGGCAAAGACAAAAAAAAAAGTTAAAACTCAGGGAGACAAGAACTCAGTCTTACTCAGCAAAAACTCAGCTTGGCTAGAGTACCAAAAACTGGCAAACACTCTGGCGTCGAGGTAGTGGCAATCAGCAGCTTAAGAGCACTCCGTTAACGAGGTAACCATCAGGAGGTGTGTGAGGAGGCGGACCAGAATCAGGCGCCTCCTGCTGGTGAAAGGGAGAACAACACAAAAGACAAACACACAGACTGGAGACAGTTTGCAGACAGTCCCAGCAAACTATTACAACTATTCAGACGAAAACAGGTTAGCTTTGATATTCATTGGTTTTTAAATCATGCTACATGCCTGCATGTTAACATTATTAGACGTTTTCTAAAGATAGTTCATCAAACTTATATTGATTTTAATTGAAACAATAACAAACTAAACTCATAGCAACTATCAGTCTTTTGTAAACAGATGGTTTTATTCTGTACACTTATGTAAACTTTATCTTCTTTAAAAAAGGATGAAAGCATTTGAGCTGGGTGTAAAAAGTTATTGTTATTTCTTATTGTTTTATAGTATCTGATGATATGCAGGAGCACAGATATAGATATATATAATTAATCTTTTGATTGATAAAACGCTTCTATTTGTTTCCTCATCTGATCCAGACAAGTAGTGTGTTATCAACATATTTACAGCTTTCAAAGGCAGTCAGCTGACAAAGGCAGTCATGTAGCATTTTGATCTAATTTCTGCCTGATTGTTTGAGTCCGTACAGAGGTTTTTGCAATTTGTACATTAGTTTTAAGAATTTTTTAAGAATTAAGACAGAAAAAAGAACAACAAATATAAAAAAAAAAACAGTCAGTTCAGGTGTTTCATAAAAAATAGTGAGTCAAGATATTGTCTATATACGCAACTGAAATATTGTTCTCTACTTCAAAAACAACTTAGATGTTAAAATGGAAAAAAAATTCTATTTTCATATCTTTTTATTTAAAATTCAATATATAACATGGATGCATAGATGCATTTCAGAGTTAAATGTAGTTTAAAGTAACAGATAATAATTAAAAATGTCTCCGGACCTTTACTGATTGATGATTTTCTTGATTCGCATCCCGCTGATTTTTAATGTGTTACCCCTGCACTAATGCTTGTCATGTCAGCTGTTGGTGGGGAAGTTTCATTATAGTTATCACCTTTCTTTTGGCTTTAGCCCTTATCCACATACTGTGGCGCATATTTGTCTGAGCCATTGAATTTCTTTTTGATTGCATAACCAATTTACTCCCCACTGCAGTTTGCACCCTGGTAATTCGGTTAGGGTAAAAGTCTCATTTTCCTCTCATTCTTTCATCCATTGCTTGGGTTGAAGCAATGGATGAAGCATTTCTTTATCCATTTTTCAACCTAATCTTTAGCATTCACTAATTTTACAGTTAAAGTTTTATGTGAATTGCTTCAGGACCGATTGAAGCAACAATCAATATTGGGTAGCTCATCATCATCAATCCCACAAACATATCAGTTTAGGAAACCTGGCTTCTTTCTCTCCCTGGCAGGGTGTCGTCTTTACTCAGGTTTTACAGTGTGGCTAATACATGCCACTGGATCACCCCTTGTTTCTCTTTCATGATCAAAAGTATTTTCTGTTATTTTTGGGTCTGGAACCAGCTCTAGGGAGAAATTTACCTTTGCATTTAACCCATCCCTTTGGGGAGCAGTGGGCTGCCATCGTGGGGCGCCCAGGGAGCAGTGTGGGGTTAAAGGAATAGTACACCCAAAACATGATTAGCCTTCATTTTCTACTCACCCCCATGCTGAACAACACTCTGGAGTACTTTTTTGATATCTCAAATGCATCTGGAGATCTGGGAGGCTTCTTGCTGTCTGCTGACATTCAAATAATGGAGGTCTATGGCGCCCGAGGCAGAAAGGTCCATAAAAGTCCACAAAAAACGTGTCAATATTCCTCCATACTGCTCGTCCAATGTATTCCAAGTGTCCTGAGTGGGTAGCGTCCAGAATTTACTCAAAACTAAGTCATTTAGAATGTTTTTAGAGCCTAAACAGTAGTGTATAGGATTTCCTAAAAGCGCACACCTGCGAGTTCACGAGTCTACGGAAACCGCGGCAGACCAAACCAGATGAAAGTGCGCATTCAGCTCGGCAAAGAACTCATGCTCTTCCTCAACACTGAAGTCCCCAGACATTTTTCTTTCGTTGTTTCTTTCTTTGCACAGGTAAACAGCACATTTCTTCCTCTACGCTTGCATTATCGGCAGAGCAGACGCTGAATGCGCACTTTCATCTGCTTTGGTCTGCCGCGGTTTCCGTAGACTCGTGAACTCGCTTTTAGGAAATCCTATACACTACTGTTTAGGCTCTAAAAACATTCTAAATCACTTGAGTCTGTGTTTTTTTTTTTCCTCTCTCCCGCTGCTCCCGTGTCCTGCCTCTCAGTGTGACATCATCGGATCTGTCGCTTTGAGACATCTGATTTGCGGTCGCATTTCCCTGCTTAGAGAGTCGCTCCGTGGAGGAGGAGAGACGCACAGCAGCACTCAGTGAATATTAACCAGCAGCTACTTCCATGTTTAAGTAAAAGTTAGGAGACCGGTTGGTTAATAAAATTAGAGAAGCAACCGAAAACTCTGTTAAACATACAGAGCTTTTTCTGCTAAAAATGGCAACAGATTGTAAGTTTATACAAATTAGTGTTATAATGCAAAAAGCTTTAGAAAACATAGTTTGTTCTTCTTTACTAGTTAAAACAATCTAGGCTTCTCAGAGGACCATGACTCCCAGCTACGGGTTAAAATTAACATGTTTTCTTATTACACAGACAGAATCAGACTGCAGAGATTCTACAGATCTGAAATTGTTCTTTCTGGCATCATTATATTTGTAAAGAGGTTCATAAATCTTTTTCAACAGCACAGAGAGAAGTAGGGAGAGCTGCAGATTTGAAGGGGAAACACATTTACTGGGATATACAACATGCAATAAAATATATCTCCAAGATTAACAGGAAGTTTACAAGAATAAATAGGCTATATTATATTTAAAATGCAGCATATCCAATTTTTTTCTGGATGGATGGATTTATCTATTGGAATTGGCTATTATTAATTGTTTGATTTTTCATGTTTTTAGGGCCCTATATTTGTAATGCACTAAAATGCATCTCTCTAACATCTATAAATATCAATGTGTTGTGTTCTCAAAAATAGGAAAGCTTTCAATAAATATATCTTTGAGCTCATTTTTGGAAAATTTGCCTAATGAAAGTGTAACTGTAGGTCCATAAGCCTCCACCCAAGTGTCCCCAACAACTTTCATCACAAAGTAACACCCTTGCGGTGACGTTAGCTTGGACACTGGCAGCCCCATGCTTACCCTCGCCTGCCTGGTAAGGAAGGCAGGTGGAAGCATAGGTCGGGTTTGTTCCCTCCGTCCCTGGCTGGCTCCCTGCCCCATTCCGCCGAGGTTTTCGGACCAGCCCCGCAGCTGATGGCTCAAGTTTCCTCATTTTCAGAAACCCAAAGGGATGTCCTTTAAAAATAGCAGCAGATAAATATAAAAAACAACAGATGCAGAGATCTCAAATGCATTCAAAACAATAAAACTTCTTTCGGTTTCACAGCAAATATATGACTAAGCTTAGCTCATACATTAACATTCTAAATTCATAGCAACTATCAGTCTTTTGTAAACAAAATATTTTAATCTATAACCGTGTAACCTTTATCCTTTCTTCACCAATAGACAAAAGCAATTGAGCCGAGTGTAAAAACTCTTTCTTATTTCATGGTATCTGATGATGCGGTGGAGCACAGCTATATAATTAATCTCTGGATTGATAAAATACTTTTACTTGTTCAGACTTCAGGTTCAAAGAGAAAGTAGTGATATACATTATCAAGATATTTAGAGCTGTTTCACAATATCAATAAACCAAGGTCCACAAGATCAGGTCATTTGAAAGGAAGACATAATTTATTATAAATCAATTTAGGAAAATATAGTATTTAATTTTGATTTATGTTAAATTCCTGTCAGAGCAAATGCTGACAAGTAGATTTGTGAAGTATTTCATTCAAGGCTAACAAGGTAGATTATTGGGAACTTATTTGCTTCCTTTATTAAAAACATAGTTAAACAATAGCCTAAACTTTTAAGCCAATGAAAGACTCATCTAGCAGTTTAGTTTCTCATACTTGTCATCTTCCCCCGCCGTTGGGACAGCCCTCTTAACAGAGACTCAATAAACTTCCCGCGACACTGCTTTGTAGAACACCACCTCAGGAGGGGCTATAATTTCAAGATAGACGTATACCAAGAGATCACACCAGCATATTATATGAATGTCAGCAACAAAAAAACAGCATAAAAACACTGAGTCTTTGTGAAGGTAAATCTGTGTTTTGCATGGTCCAACATTAATTCAATTCAATTCAGTTTATTTTTATAGCGCCAGTTCACAACACATGTCATCTTAGACTTAGACAGGTTTTTGTCAGGGTCTTGGTCTGTTTGTTCCTGTTTTTCTTGGTTATCCATTTGTTGTCCTCTGCTGCCCTCTTGTGTCCTCCCTTGCTCTGTTTCTCTGTCCTGCCAGCACCTGTTGCCAATTTCCTCGTCAGCTCTCTCTTTGTCTCTGTCCCCTTTAAAAGCCCTCCCTCTTCAGTTCCTGTTTGCTGGATCCTAGTCAAACACCTCGTCTTACTTCCCGTCTGTCATCTGCCTGCCTTGCCTTGTCTCTCCCTGACTTCTGGTTTTGGTTAATCCCTGATGTCT
Source organism: Cyprinodon tularosa (assembly GCF_016077235.1). NCBI lineage: Eukaryota > Metazoa > Chordata > Actinopteri > Cyprinodontiformes > Cyprinodontidae > Cyprinodon > Cyprinodon tularosa. The sequence goes on from NW_024038968.1 coordinate 237,145, forward strand.
CCTGGTTCTGGTACGTCTGTAATTTTCTGTTGGACTCTGATTCCTCCATACAAACACCTCGTTCATGACAGTTTTATTTGTCATTTTGTTTACACAAGTGTAAAACAAAAATAAATTTTGTTTGGAAACAGCTCACTGGACAACTTCATCTTTTAAAAGTGCAGCCCTGAAAAATAGTAAAAATGACTGTAAATGTACAGTTCTAACATTTTTTAAAATATATATATAAATAATAATAAAATATAATAAATATTATAATAAAATACAATACAATAACCTATTCTACAAAACATTCATCGGTGTGATGGAGGTGGGGAAGAAGCTGTTGCTGAACCTGCTGGTCTCGCATTGAATGCTGTGAAGCCTCTTCCCAGAGGGCAGCAGAGAGAACAGTCCATGGTGGGGGGGTGGGAGGTCATTGATGATGTCACGGGCTGAAATGAAATGTCTTTAATGGAGGGAAGAGGAGTCCCCATGATCCTCTCTGCTGTTCTCACCTTCTTCCAGTCTGAGGCACTGCAGCCTCCACACCACACAGTGAGACAGCTGCTCAGAACGCTCTCTATGGTGCTTCTGGAGAAGGTGGGGAGGATGGGGGGGGCAGAACGCTCTCTATGGTGCTTCTGCAGGCCTTGATGCTCAATTCCGATTTTTTTGTGAAATCCAATTTTTTTTTTTTTTTTTTTGCGTTGACGTTCATATTTCCAAATATATGCGTCTTGTAAGTGATCTCCTGTTTGAACTGCCACTTTTTTGAAAAGCCACTTTTACCTCTCCAGCTTGATCTATTTTTTTTTTCTGGTTTAGCTACAACATTGTATTCAATTGATTTAGTATTCAACATAGCGAATAAAAAAGATAAAACTTAGTTCGGTTCAGTTCATTTATATAGCTTTGATTTACAACACACATCATCTCAAGGCACTGATGTTTTCTATCTAAGGAAAACAAGCTTTTTGCAAAATGGTTTAGCAGGATCTACTCCTCCTGGATGAGCATGTAGAGATGGTACTTCCTTTGTCTTTGGCTTTGCAGCAATCTCTCACATCAAGCATGCATGCACACAAATTGGAGAGCTTATTGATTTGATGATACAAAAGTAAGAATATACTGTAAAATAAGTTTTTGGTGCAGAGCTGTAAGAGTAAGATCAGTATGTATTCTTCAGCTTTCCTTATTTAACAGTCCCTATTTGATGCTGGAAAATGTGTTGTTCTTGTATTTCTTTTCCCTTGGCTTTATTTCCCTAAAGCTCACTCTAGAAGGTTAAAGTTTAAATGTATGGGTTTTGATTTATTGAGGATTTATGATCCATAACTGTCAACAACAGCGAAAACAGAGCAGACAGGGGATTTCCTGAGATTATTTCCTCTAGTGTGTTATTATGTAATTTTATCAAGTTTGTAGAAATGCAGTTGTGAGTGTTGAGAATGCAGGGGTAGGGTGAGGGGGGGGCGGGGCGTTGCACACTGAAATGGAGAGTTAAATGCAGAGATGGATGCTCACTTCGCCCATGTAGCTTTTGTTATGTAAAGAAAACTTTGAACCAGAAGCAGGTGATTTAAGGTAATTCAGTTCCTGTAAACTTTTGTAAATAATCGGATGGATCTCTAGTCTTTATTTGGCTGTTAAAATCATGCTACACATGTACTACGTGTTAACATTATGAGACTGTTTCAGTTGAGTCAAACTCTTGATTGAGCTTCACTCAAACTATGACATGCAATTCATAGCAACTAAGTGTCGATTGTAAACAGCCTGTTATACAGTTAATCTATAACTGTATAACCTTTATCTTTTCTTCTTCAATAAAGAGGAAAGCACTTGAGATGGGTGTAAAAGCTTATTGGTATTTCTCATTCATTCATGGTATCTGATGATGCACTGGAGCACAGATATATAATTAATCTCTCCAATGATAAAATGCCTCTTCTTGTTCAAATGCCAGGTCCAAAGAAAGTATTAAAACATATCAAGATTTTTAGAGCTGATTAATAATGCAAATTAAGCAAGATTCATAAGATCAGATACTTTATTATTGATCAATTCAGGAAAATACAATTATGTTACCTTTTATTTATATTTAATTGTTGCCACATGTAAGTTTTAGCCCAAACAAACACAGACTCAAATGTAAAGTAGTTTTGTTCATGATTAATAAAACATATCAAAAGTTTCTGAAACCCCTTGTAGTGTCTTATTTATGGATGCAGGGTAAAATAAAACTAAGAAGTTAAACTTTTCAAACCTCTGAATCAGTCCAGCTGACTAAGTGTACCACCTGCTGCTAACCGAGCTATTCTAACTCTATGCTAAATCTTTAACGCTTCTAATTTCATCAGCAAGATCATGATGCAACTAAGCTATTGCTTCTAACTCTCCTATAGCCAGACAGAAGGCCTGGCTGTAGAAGAGCAGCTATTGACCTTAACTAATAGGAAAGTGTTGGATTAATTGTACAAGTTATTCTACTTTTAATCATATTACTTTAATCATATTATTATGCTTACACACTGAGATCATATTATTATGCTCACACATTTTGTTATCCTTATACATTCATATTTACACATTTGCATATTCCTGTATACTTGTATTACACAAAGTGTTGAAATGTTTCACTTGCTGTCTTTCTAATGCTTGTTATTAGTGTGTGCAGATGCAGTGCTGGCTGCTCAAGGTCAGCAAGGAGAAAACACGGGGAAATGCACTCACTAACACCGGAGAAAGGAGTGAAAGCTCTTATCTCATGATATTGTATAACTTCTGGTACCGACTGGGTTTCACCCCTCCCTTCTGGTTCCGACTGGCTTCACCCTTCCCCCTCCCCTTAGCAGTTGGAACCACATTGTAGCCAGGGCGTTTCCTTAATAAAAAGCTTGGTAGAGCGGAGACTTTTTCAGAGTGGTTTGGAGAATTGTAACTGAACAGTCTCTGATCACTCTCCTTGCAAGTGAATCATACTAAAATTCTCTGTGTCATTCTTTGTACAGGTTACTGCATAAAATGTTTGGTGTTTAAACCTAACATTAATTGGTCCTTCGAGCCGGATTGCAAGATACCCGACGACCCCCAGCAGGTAAGTGAGACCCAGATAAGCCTGCGGCCGCAGCAAAGAGACCCTTTACGGGACTGGTCTCTCCCTTACAGGCTGGGGTCCGACGGTTGAAGCATTTCGAGGACGCAGAGAATTGTGAGTAGTTTTTCTTTTAATAAGGAGTGAGTGAATTATTGGAAGAAAAATATATAAAAATATAAAAATTTAATAATATAAAAAAAAAAAAGATAGAAGTGAAGGACAGCGAAGTCCTCTCAGCGTGGGGTCACGAGATTCCCCTTTGCAAACAGTTTAAACCTCGTGAAGGACGGCTGTGTCCTCTATCTTAAATAGTTAAATTCCGCATGGGGTAACGAGGTCCCCCTTTTGTACTAAAACCCTGACAATTCTAGACTCTATCAGGTAAAACAGAAATTTTAAAACAGTTAAAGTCCGCGGGAGGGCAGGCTCCCCTAGTTTGTAAGGGCAGGTTCCCCGAGTTGTAAACTAGTTAAATTCTGCGTAGGATGGCGGCGTCCTCTGTGTTTAAAATAAAGTAAAAGTTAACTGCGCAGTGTGTGTGTGTGTGTGTGAGTGTGTGTGTGTGAAAGGAAATATAGATATCACTAGATATCTGTATTTCATACCAAAAGACAAGGGTTAAATGGTGAGCTTTTGTGGAAGTTTGTAGACAAGAAAACTCCACCTGTAAAGGTTGAAGTGAGTTTTACCACAAAAGTAGTTGATCACCATCTTGTCTGAAGCCCCAGTGTTTAGAACACGACAGGTGTTAAAAACCCACTGGGCCCAAATTTAGTTCAAAATGGGAAAAGGGCAAAGTAAAGAAAAACAGAAGTTATTTGTGACGATCTCGGCACTGGTGCTGGCTTAATCTCCAACTCCTCACACCTGCTCACTCCACCCTGCCTGCAATTATCTCTAATTGGTCCCACTTCTATATATAGCTCATTTGGATCTGTTCCCAGTGCCAGATCGTCTCAAACCATCTTTTGAGTACCTTCCAGCTCTTCTACTGTTTGCCTGCCTACCTGTTACCTGACCTGTTTTTGCCCTTTTTCTCTCCGAGCCTGCCAAACCCCTTATCTGATTCTGACTGCCTGCTCTGAACCCAAACCAGTAAACGGACCCTCGAACGGACCTGGACCTCTCTTTTGGATTGCCCCTCTGTACCTTCGCTTGGACCCCGTCTCTGAATCCACAAACGAACTGCCTCTGGAGCTCATCGGCCTAAGCCCTCAGCTGACCATCCGCCGCTCAACGGCCACCGTTTCCACAAGCCCCTTCATCGATCGGACTCCTGCCCCGGACTCTAAGCGGTGCTAATCGCCCACCCTGCCACCCAGTAACAGGTTAGTGATCCAGCCTCAGTTCCTCTCTAGCTCTCTGATTGCTGATCACTAACCTGTTGTCTCCGCCACAGGGGGTTTCCTGACCGAGAGCCGCCTGTACGCTCCCCTCGCCTTCCATTATAAATAAAGACTGTTGCATTCTGCTTACCGTTCTGAGTTGTTTCCTGGGTCCAAAATCCTGTACGTTATAGTACGATCTGGCCAAACATGGACCCATCACCAGACGGTCAGTGGCGGGCCGGCGTGGAAAAATCCATTTCAGACTTAGAATCCGGCGTGAACGAAATTTTACTCCATCTTCGTAACCAGGCTCCCCCAGCCCCACCACTTCCGCAAACAGTTCCTGATTCCGCGTCACGTGCTGTGACGTCATTTCCTGAACCGCGTCTGACTCCGCCAGAGCTCTTTAGGGGCGATCCCGAGCATTGTCGGGCTTTTCTCACCCAATGTGAGATTCATTTTGAACTGCAACCCTCCTCCTACCCCACTGAGCGTTCAAGAGTTGCTTATGTTATTTCCCTTCTCACTGGTAAAGCGAGACTGTGGGGAACCTCTGAGTGGCAGAACGACTCTCCATTATGCCACTCGTATTATGAGTTCTCCAGGGAGTTAATTAGAGTGTTCAGCCCAATATTGCCCAGCAGGGAGTCCACTAGGGGGCTTTTGTCTCTGAGACAAGGAGACAGGCCAGTTTCTGAATACATCATTAACTTTCACCTTTTAGCGGCCGAAAGCCCGTGGAACGAGCCCGCCCTCATGGATGTCTTTATCACTGGGTTGAACGATAGAATTAAAGATGAGCTCGCTACCAGAGATTACCCTAGAACCCTGAAGCAACTAGAGGACTTAGCTACCCGCATCGATCTCCGTCTTATGGAACGGCGGAGGGAACGCCGCTCAACTTTTTCCCGACCATCTTCGTCCTCCCCTAATCAGGCAGCGGTGCCGCCCCCTCAGGTTCTGGCAGACCCTGAGCCTATGCAGTTAGGGAGAACTAGACTCACTATTGAAGAGCGGCGCCGCAGGTTCCAACACAACCTCTGTCTCTACTGTGGAGGAGAGGGACACCGAGCCAACACCTGTCCGTTAAAAGGGCAGACTCAGTAGGGGGGGGGAGATCCCTACTGAGTCATACCAGGGTCTACGTCTCCTCCGATTTTCTGCTACCTGCTACTATTTCTGTCTCTGCCAGAACTCATGACCTGTCTGTCTTTATTGATTCTGGGGCCGATACCGAGTTTATGGATGAAGGACTGGCCAAGAGACTTAACATCCAGCTTCTTCCAGACCGGTCTCCTCACAGCATCCTAGCACTGGACGGCCATAAGTTGCATCACTCTCATCTGGTCTCCGAACCTGTCGGGCTTCTGATTGGAGGTAATCACAGCGAAGTCATCACATTTATGATCATTAACTCTCCTCAGGTCCCCATTGTCTTGGGCAGCACCTGGCTCAAGAAACACAACCCTCTTATAGACTGGCGGAGGGGGGAGGTTACTGGCTGGGCTTCTTCCTGTTCTGCCTCCTGTTTGAGGTCGGCCCAACCTCTCCAGTCACCCGTGAGTAAGCCTGAGGAGGCCTACCCTGACCTTTCCCGGGTTCCCTCTGAGTATCACGACCTTAAGGAGGTGTTTAATAAAGCCAAAGCCACTAGTTTGCCTCCTCACCGCCCTTATGACTGTTGCATCGACCTGCTCCCCGGAACCACTCCCCCTAGGGGCCGCCTTTTTTCTCTTTCTCCCCCTGAGTCTGAGGCCATGCAGAAGTATATTGAGGATGCTCTGAGGGCAGGTATTATCCGCCCCTCCTCCTCGCCTGCTGGCGCGGGGTTTTTTTTTGTGGGGAAGAAGGATGGTTCACTCCGTCCCTGCATTGACTACAGGGGGCTGAATGACATCTCGGTTAAGAACCGATACCCCATTCCTCTGATGAACACGGCATTCGATCAGGTCAGGGGGGCTAAATTGTTCACTAAGTTGGATCTTAGAAACGCCTATCACCTGGTCCGGATAAGGGAGGGGGATGAGTGGAAGACAGCTTTTAACACTCCCACGGGTCATTATGAGTACCTGGTAATGCCCTTTGGTCTCACAAATGCACCCGCTGTCTTCCAGAACCTTGTGAATGAAGTCCTCAGGGATATGATTGGGAGGTTCGTCTTTGTTTACCTTGACGACATCCTGATCTACTCAACAGACCCCATTTCCCATAGACAACACGTTCGCTCTGTTCTGCTTCGACTTTTACAGAATCAGTTATATGTCAAAGCGGAGAAGTGTGAGTTTCATGTGACTACCACTGCCTTTTTGGGTTTTGTCCTGTCCCCTGGCCGGATGGCCATGGATCCTGCCAAGGTCCGGTCAGTCACAGAATGGCCCACACCAACCGACCGCAAGCAGCTTCAGCGGTTTCTTGGCTTCGCCAACTTTTACAGAAGGTTTATTCGGAATTATAGCCGAGTCGCTGCCCCTCTCCATGCCCTGACCTCAGTTAAAGCGAGGTTCAACTGGAATGAAAAGGCAGACCAGGCTTTTCACAAACTAAAGCTCCTGTTTACCTCTGCCCCGGTTTTGGTATCCCCTGACCCGGAAAGGCAGTTCATTGTTGAGGTTGATGCCTCCAGTGTGGGTGTTGGGGCAGTCCTCAGCCAGAGGACAGAAGAAGGCAGAGTTCACCCATGTGCCTTCTTTTCCAGGAAGCTGTCTCCAGCTGAGAAGAACTATGATGTGGGCGACCGGGAGCTCTTGGCAGTCAAGCTGGCATTGGAGGAGTGGCGGCACTGGCTGGAGGGATCTAAACTGCCTTTTCTTGTGTGGACAGACCATCGGAATCTGGAGTATCTCAGGACGGCCAAGAGGCTCAACCCCCGACAAGCCAGGTGGACCCTTTTTTTTAGTCGGTTTCACTTCACTCTCTCTTACAGGCCTGGTTCCAGAAATGTCAAGCCTGATGCCCTCTCTCGAATTTTCGAGTTGGAAGAGGACGATGATCGGGCACAGGACTATATTCTTCCTGACTCGGTTCGATGTGGTGTTACTCGGCTCGGTCTGGAACAAGAGGTTAGAGACTCCCTGGTTGGGGTGAATATTCCTGAGGCCTGCCCCGAAAACAGACTTTTTGTTCCTGATCTCTTACGGGGTAAGGTCCTCGAGTTCTGTCACTGCTCCCGGCTGTTTTGCCACCCTGGCATTATCAAGTCCTTAAATATTGTTCGCTCCCGTTTTTGGTGGCCCACCCTGACCCGGGATGTCAAGGACTTTGTCTCGGCCTGCACCCGTTGTTGCCAAGCCAAAGTCTCACGTCGTCCCCCGTCAGGCCTTCTCCGGCCTCTGCCTGTTCCCTCCCGGCCCTGGTCTAGTTTGTCAATGGACTTTGTCACTGGCCTCCCTGTTTCTAAGGGCAATTCCGTAATCCTTACCATTGTGGACCGCTTTTCTAAGATGGTCCACTTGGTCCCCTTAGCTAAACTCCCCTCTGCTAAGGAGATGGGCTTCATCCTGGCGAGGGAGGTTTTCCGGCTGCATGGCCTCCCCTCCGACATTGTCTCAGACAGGGGTCCTCAGTTTGTGGCCCGTTACTGGCAGGAATTCTGCTCTTTACTGGGGATCTCAGTCAACCTCTCCTCTGGTTTTCACCCCCAGACCGACGGTCAAACGGAGAGACTCAATCAGGAGGTCGAAGCTAAACTTCGCCTTCTATGTGATTCTGACCCCACTACTTGGTCCCAAAATCTGCCTTGGGTGGAGCATGCCATCAACTCCACACCCTCCAGTTCCACCGGGCTCTCTCCCTTCTTTGTTGTGTACGGCTTCCAGCCGCCGGTGTTTTCCGTCATGGAGAGGGAGGCCAGGGTCCCGTCTGCCCGCCTTTCTGCACTAAGGTGCCAACGTGCCTGGAGAAGGGCTAGGAGGGCTATACTTACCTCCTTACATTCTCAGGTACGAGCAGCCAATCGCCGACGGATTCCGGCCCCTCTGTATCAGCCTGGGGATAGAGTTTGGCTTTCCACCAGGGATCTTCCCCTCAAGGTAGAGAGCAGGAAGCTGGCTCCTCGGTTCATCGGCCCCTTCCCCGTCTCCAAGGTCATCAACCCGGTGGCGGTCCGTCTGCGCCTTCCCCCGTCAATGAGGATTCACCCTACGTTCCATTTGTCCCGGGTTAAGCCCGTCAAGACCTCCTGCCTTGTGCCCACCTCCAGGCCCCCGCCTCCCGCCCGTCTGGTTGATGGTTCCCCAGCCTACACGGTGAGGCGCATTCTTAGGTCCAGGAAGTGGGGGAAGGGTCTTCAGTATCTCATTGACTGGGAGGGCTATGGTCCGGAGGAGCGGCAGTGGGTACCTTCCCGGTACATCCTGGACAAATCTCTCGTCAGGGATTTCCACAGTACCCACCCTGACCAGCCTGGGGCGTCTGGTATCCGCCCTTGAGGGGGGGGCTCTGTGACGATCTCGGCACTGGTGCTGGCTTAACACTAGAAGTCCCAAAGTGCAGACTTTAGTCTGCACCTAGTTTGTATCAAGTATCCGCCCAAAGGTGTTAACGGCTCTCCTCTGGTGCTCCATTTTCAAATCAAATGCAAATGTAGGAATGTGGTTTGGTGACTTCAGCTGGTGTGCTGGGGTTTATTTGTTAAAGTTGCCTCTCTTTGTGTTTTAAATGAGCTTTTTCAAGGAGTTGAGTAATTTACAGAATTTCTGTGGGGATAAATAGAGCAGGCACAGCACACAGACTCAGAATTCACCCGGAATTCACCATGGCACAACCAAGGCGACCAAGAAGGATGAACGCTCAAGAGGCTTTAGCCATGCTTCAGAGCATGCCAGACTACGAATCTGATGGTGGATCTGTTGGAGACTTAGCATTTCAGAATGAAAACGGCGCAACCGATTCTTCAAGTGAAGAGGATGATTCATATGAGAATGCGACTGCTTTTGCACCAGCAAATCCTCCCCTCCAAAGACGCACCAGGGGCCGAGTGGTCAATTATATGACTGAGCGGGACAGTTCAAACACTGAGGCTACATCAGATGAAGAGGAAGACACAGTGCGCGGCAACTCCCCTCCTTGCAAAAAACAAAAAACTGCTGATGTTGGCACAATGCCTGGATCCACAGAGAAGGCGAAAGATGGCACTGTTTGGTCCCACTGGAAAGTTGAAGACTTTTCTGTTCCTGAAACCCCACAGACTGCCTTCAATGGATCCAGAGGGCCAACAGATTCTGCGAAGCGCAAAATCACAAGCCGCCTTCGCAGCTTCCTGTGTTTGTTGGATATGAACATGTTGCTGACCATCAGAGACTGCACAGTCCACGAGGCCCGCAGAACAAATCCCAGCTGGCAGATGAGTGTCTACGAGCTGATGGCTTTCCTCGCAATCCTTTTTAGAAGGGCTGCCATGGGTTACATTGGTCCCATGCGACACATGTGGGCCAATAAATTCGGAAACGCAGATATCAAACCCATAATGCCTCGTAACCGTTTTTTTGGAATAAGACGGTACCTTCGTTTTGGCAACAAGGACACCCGCAAGGAACGCATACACAATGACAAATTTGCAGCAATTTCTGACATCTGGATGCGGTTTGTTCAGAACTGTGTGTCGTCCTACAGTCCAGGGCAGCATGTTACTGTGGATGAGCAGCTGTTTCCGTCCAAGGTTCGGTGCCCCTTTTTGCAGTACATTGCATCCAAGCCTGACAAGTTTGGAATCAAGTTTTGGATTGCAGCAGATCTGGACACAAAATACATGTGTAATGCCATCCCTTACTTGGGAAAGGATCCCACTCGTCCAAAAGGAGAGAGGTTGTCAGAGAACGTTGTTCTGAAATTGATGGAACCATTTTTGGACAAGGGAAGGACTGTAGCTATGGACAATTTCTTCACCTCTCTGTCTTTGGCTAACAGGCTCCTTCAGCGAAATACAACTCTGCTTGGCACCATCAACAAAATCCGTCGGGAGCTACCAGCAACTGCAAAGGAAACCTCGGGGCGCCAGTTGCACTCCACGCAGGTCCTCAAATCTGGAAGTGCCTTGCTGATGGTGTATGCGACAAAAAAAAAGAAATCTGTCTTTCTTCTGAGTACCATGCATCACAGAGTGGAAATTGTGGACATTCAAAAACAAAAACCAAACACTGTGGTTGATTACAACCATCTCAAATGTGGTGTTGATATTATGGACCAGAAACTGCGCAACTACTCTGTGCGTGCAGGAACATGGAGGTGGCCTATGGCTGTGTTTTATAACCTGCTTGACATGGCCGCCACAAATGCACATGTTTTGTACACAGCGTGTACAGGATCCAAAGAAAGTCGTCGACTGTTCATGCTGGAGCTTTCAGAGGAACTCAAAAACAGGCTCCTGCAGGAAAAGACACAAGAGGAAGAGCAAAAACAGCTACGTCGTGAGATGAGAGTTTCCCAGCAGAAAAAAGACTCAATGCCAGGTGCGCATACTCTGCAATAACAACAGAAGTACTGAACGTTGTGTCCACTGCGGCAAATTTACCTGTGGCAAATGTAGGAAAGGCTCACCATGGGAATGTGGAAACTGCTAGATGGGACAATTGCATTTTACATTTTTCCACATTATATTTAGTGCTTTATCCATATGTAGACTGTTTTTCTTTATCTGAAAAAAAAAAAAAAAACTTTCTGAGGCTATACCTTCTGTCTGTTGTTTTTCAAAATTGAGCTGTTTGGGGTGGGAATTGGCTCCAGTCCCCCCAACTGATCTGTACGATGAAAATATTTCCATCAGCTGACAAGAATATTTATACAACAATGACCATCTGCCATATTTACTAGAGGGCAAACAAGCAAACATCATCCGCTCACGATTTCCAGCGGAAAGCCGGTTTTGTGCTGGAAACCCGTTTCCAGCTCAAATTCCAATCTGGCGGCAGGTGGAAATGTAAAGGTTGTGGGTGGGAAGTCTAGCTCCCAGAATAAATAGGCCCAGCAGATCGACTCAGAATTATTGAGATTTCAAGCTTGGCTTGGCTTGGCGTACAAGCTTGGCTGCAACAGACGAGCATGTGTTGTACAAGCCATGCACAGGGACCAAAGAGAGTCCACCAAAGTTAATTCTGCTACTTGCAAATGAACTTCGTAACATTTGTATGCAAGAAAAGGCAATAAAGGAAAAACACATGAGACAGCATTGTGAGATGAAGAGACTAGGGCTGTTCCTTTTGTGACATATATGTTACTCCAATACTAAAGGCATACTGTTTGTCATTCTCTAAGATTAAATTTTGAATGACATAAAAAGGCGAGACAAGACAAAATACAATTATTCTTTCTTTCATATAGTGAGCTTTGCAATATAAATGAGTCTGTTGGTGAATGGACAATAGAAATAGGCTCTGCCTTGCCTTGTTGGAAAATCATGGTTATGACTTGTTCTCAGCTCAGGAACTAGGACCACTATGATATCTGGTTGTTCAATAGGTTTGCCTAAATAAAAATTTAGATATGACATATAAATATATTCCTGCAAAAAGGTATGATGTTGCAGGGGCAGGTACTGAAAAGTGCTTGGAACTTGGTCTTGATGCCAGTTTGTTTCAGCCTTTATCCAGTCTTAATGTAGAAGGGCTGGTCATATCACAGGTTATTTGCATTACAATAGGGACAGTTAGCAAGGCAGAGTGAATACACAAACTTGCAGAGGGGAGGGGGGCTTGCAGGAAAACTGAAAATCTCTGGGACATCTAGTGTTAATCTCCAACTCCTCACACCTGCTCACTCCACCCTGCCTGCAATTATCTCTAATTGGTCCCACTTCTATATATAGCTCATTTGGATCTGTTCCCAGTGCCAGATCGTCTCAAACCATCTTTTGAGTACCTTCCAGCTCTTCTACTGTTTGCCTGCCTACCTGTTACCTGACCTGTTTTTGCCCTTTTTCTCTCCGAGCCTGCCAAACCCCTTATCTGATTCTGACTGCCTGCTCTGAACCCAAACCAGTAAACGGACCCTCGAACGGACCTGGACCTCTCTTTTGGATTGCCCCTCTGTACCTTCGCTTGGACCCCGTCTCTGAATCCACAAACGAACTGCCTCTGGAGCTCATCGGCCTAAGCCCTCAGCTGACCATCCGCCGCTCAACGGCCACCGTTTCCACAAGCCCCTTCATCGATCGGACTCCTGCCCCGGACTCTAAGCGGTGCTAATCGCCCACCCTGCCACCCAGTAACAGGTTAGTGATCCAGCCTCAGTTCCTCTCTAGCTCTCTGATTGCTGATCACTAACCTGTTGTCTCCGCCACAGGGGGTTTCCTGACCGAGAGCCGCCTGTACGCTCCCCTCGCCTTCCATTATAAATAAAGACTGTTGCATTCTGCTTACCGTTCTGAGTTGTTTCCTGGGTCCAAAATCCTGTACGTTATATTATTAGAGAAACTCCAGTGCAAAGATTGGAAAGCAGTCGAAAATTACTGGATAAAAAACTACGGTTTTAATAGGCAAATTGAGCACCACAAATATAAAAGATTTGCAACAAAAAATAAAAACAAAGAGCAAAAATAAAGACACTTTGATGGCAAAAGAAGGTTACATGCAAACCATGGTCTGGATGAAATTGGCAGAACAGAGAGAACAGGGAGAGCGTAGAGCTAAGAGAGACAGGGGGGAGAGACAAAGAAAAGAGAAAGAAGAGGAAGAAAGGGAAAGAAAAAAGGAAAAGGAAAGATCAGTTATGTTTCATAGAAAGGAGGACGATGAGTACGCAGGGCCCTATTCTAACCTGATACATCATATACATAATCTCCCATCAATGGGAGGTGCTGCTGCTGCAGCCGATCCCTCAGCTCTCTCACCCACGGGGGATCCTCCACGATACACTCCCCCACAACATGTAGAAGCACCATTGAAAATAGCCCCTCCTCAAGTAGCTTCTCCACAAGCTGATACCTCCCAGGGATATATTACAAGGTCCAAAGGTTCTGTAGGGGATTGGTCAAAAACTTTAGCGACAACATTTAATGACATTCTGTATCCACGGACACCCCGAGTGATGCCTGTGAACCTGGAAGGTGAAGGAGCAGTCCTCACGCTTCCTTTAATAGAATTACCAAACCCCTTAGCAGGCCAGGTTGAGGGGAATGCCCAACAACCAGCCACAGTAATGGTATACAGAACCTGGACACAGAAAGATGTTAGAAAAGCATTATTACAGCAAGCACAAGCAGCTGCAGAAGCAGCTTTACAGCAAGACCCAAATGAACTTGGTGCTGCTGCTGCTTCTGCTTCAGCCCCAGTCTTGCCAGCTCCTAAAGTTGAAAATCCACCGGTTTATTCTCCTATGCCCAGCACCTCCACAAGGGTTACCCGTTCTGGGGGACCTGTGGGGGCTTGGTCAAAAGATATGGGGGGAGGCTTAATCTCCCCACTGCCAGCCCCTGAACCCAAACCTGAAATTGAGTGTTTCCTTTAATTGAGCTGCCAAATCCTTTGGCGGGCCAGGGGCCAGCTGAAAATCCATTTTTTCCTGTCATGATGGTCTATAGCAAGGGCGCAGATAGCGTGTACGTCAGGGGTGTTCTGACGTACACAGATTCGAATGACCCTCAATCCGTCCCCCCCACTTTTATAAAAAAAAAAAAAAAACATATGGCGAAACTCACAGAAAATCAAAAAGCTTTTTCTAATTTACTGCTTTGCAACAACAACATAAAACAGTCAGATCATAGACGGGCAATCGTTTTGTTTAACTGCAGGCTGCCTGCGTCGTAGAGATTCAAATCTAAAAGTTATCCTGTCTCTGGCATTTACGTCTCGAGCCTGGTTTCCATGGTTACTCAGACAGACAGTAGTGGCGGGACAGTTCCCAATTCCGGAGTCCGGACATCAACATGAGGCCAGCCAAACCGAAAAAACAGAAAACAATTGCATCCTTTTTTCGAAAAGCACCAACTGTAAGTAAACTGTTCATCACCTTGCATTTTTTTGGTTGTCTGTTCGATGTCGCCGTGGAAAAAAGAGTGGAGACGGTCAGTGAGAATAGCGTGAAGAGAGGTGCCAATGTCATAAGGCGGGAGGCTGGGGGAATCGACTGGCATTTATTTATTTATAATGAAATCGACTGTTCCGACTTTTTCTGGAGTTGTTGGGGGTCTTTCAGAAATATGTAGGCTACAGTAGGCTACTTGAATCCGTATTTATGTCAAGCCAAATGGTTTAGGTTGTTACAGGTTGAATCATGAGAAAAACGAACTTCAAAGCTAGACAAATTCCACTACACAGGGGCGGATTTTGGAAATTTTGGGCCCTAGGCAAAGACAGGCATGGGGCCTTCTGAATTGAGAAGACAACATATAGAACAGACCCATTATACAGATACAGAAATTTTAATAGAATAGAAATTTGAGGATGTCATGTATCTTCAAGTTTGTCTATGTCACTGTAACTCGGAGGAAAGAATCTCTCTCTCATATATATATATATATATATATATATATATATATATATATATATATATATATATATATATATATATATATATATATAAATATATATATATAATGTGTGTGTGTGTATATATAAATAAATAAAAGGTGCATGTCACAGGAAAGACTAGTGATGTTACAAATATGACAATTGCTTAAACTACAGAACAGTAAATTATTTAATCTATAATTAACATGGCCCTTAACATCCCCAGCTGTACACAATAACACACATTAAAGCAATGTTAATACAAAGCTGTAAAGTAGAGTGAGACGTTGATAATAACTTCCTTATGTTTTTTGAATGTATAAATTTAATTATAAAGGACTAAAACGCCTAAAACTTATGGGTGATTTTACAACATTTAAAAGCCTGAGATTTTACTGAAATTGGGGCTACTGGGGCTCACTGGCCTTAGATGTAATGAGCGAACTGGAAGTGCTGAATACATCGCTCCAAAAAAGCACCCAGACATTGGAGGGCATGGTCTCTGCAGTCTCAGTTGTCCAAGAGAGTTTACGGGACAAAAGAAAGCCAGCCCACTTTGAGGCAGTCTTTAAGGAAGCAGTGGATATGGCTGAGAAGCTGTCTCTAACACATAGGCCCCCAAAGAGATATTCTGGGCCAGCACCTGCACACAGGCCAGAATCTGCTGTGGAGTACCACAAAGTGGAGTTCTACAGAGTTCTTGACAAAGTAGACACACAACTTTCTTCATTTGAGGCCATTTATTGAAAAGCCATGTAAAGTACTTATTTACAAATTTGTTTTTGTATATATGTAGGCTTTGCTGTTCGTGTTTCTGTGTGTTTACAGCCTGCACTTAAAGTCAGTCCATGTTTAAATAAAACCTTTTTTTTTTCACACGTCATGTGGCATGTTTGGTGAGTACTTGGTACCAATACATGTTATTTTCTTGCAATGATGGGCAATTAAGATTGATGGGTTGTCATAGCTGAGTAATAGCCAGTAATAGGGCTCAGGATCCACGTTGCATTGTGGGACGTCGCAGCCATATTGACTGCTACGCAAACGTAAGCATAGCTCTGACACAACGTTGTTGTTGAAAGAAGAGACAGAAGTAGAGAGAAAAAAGATGTTAAAATCCCGAAAAGGATCTGGAATTTACCGGGACACATTAAATAGAGAAGCCAGGGACCGGTATGGTGACAAAATCAGCATTGTTAATCATTTGGATCCATATAAAGTTCCAAACAATGAGTGGAGCACCGATGAGTGAGCGCCTATACTTCAAAACAGTTCCCAAGCTACAAGTCCCTGGAGTCTCATGTGCAGTTCATGAATGGATGGGTTCAGGAGCTGCAGATCATAAAGCCAGCAAACAGTGGGAACACAGTAATCCGTACGAAGGTAAGCTGTGATCAGAGGGGCTCTGGAACCTGCTAGCTTAGCAACTGCTAACCGCTAAGGCTAACAACCACTCACGCATGTAATGTACTTTTAACTAGCTGCTATGTGTTTCAAAGGTGTATTTAGTAACGTTAACTGCCAACCCTCCGGGTTTCTCGCGTATTTGAGCCTTTTCCCGCTGCCGTTATTTTTTATTTTCCCGTAAAAGATCCCAACTTTGAAGGAAAGAAACACTGTAGGCTATAAAATAAAACCGTGCATCTTTAACTTACCAGAATGAAAATGCAGGGAACACGCTCTCATTGACATCGGAATACTGTGGAAAGTTATGTTCGGTCGTCTTACAGCCGCGATCCAAGCTAGCCGACGACTCTTTATCTCTGACGCTTGGTCTCCATGGTTACGCCTCCAGTCAGGAAAGCGGTGGAAAGTTAACCCATTTTCTATGTTTCCATGGCGATCATGTGTTGAGCTGTTACAGCCCGCAATACAGCAACGGTTTACCATGGTTGAAATCAAGTTAAGGTGAAATTAATCAAATTAAAACACGGCTGAGAGGGAGTACAGTACGCGGTAGTCATAGGCAGTAGTCTGAGCTGCTGTAAAAGACGCATTCAACATGGCGGCGACGCGAAGTGCTTACGTCACGATGACCAAGCCCTATAGTAACTGTCCCCCACAGTTTCAAAAACCTATCTGCGCCCCTGGTCTATAGGCAGGGGCGGATTTAGGAAATTTGGGGCCCTGGGCATGGATGGGCAGGGGGCCCCCCCCCCCCTGACAAGAAAACCTATAAAACAGTCGCATTCTACAGATAGAGCAATGTTAATAAAATAGACATTCATTATTTGTTCTAGGTTTTGTCCCTCTGTTCTTGTTCCTTTTTCCTCTCTATTTATCAGCCTTCTGATGGCATTTTAGCCAAAGCATTTTTATCAAAAACATAATTAATATGCACAAATAAGGATTAGTTGTATTAACTATACATGTGAATAGCACCCCAACAGTTTTCCTGTGTGACAGTGGTGCATGCAGAACAACTGTTAAACAACAAATTCCAGGTGCTGGCCAAGGACCTGAGACTGTCATAGTCCGATTAGCTCAAGGTCATTTAAAGGCTGTGCAGGAGATCCAGCTTGTGTGGTTGAGAGACCCTGAAGGACTCTCCTGCCGGCTGTCTGCACTGACTTTACCTGAATGTCCAGTTAACCTCTTAGGCAGGGATGCTCTATGCTTTGCTTAGACAGAGGCTGGGCATCCCATCCCTGGTAGGGACACTATTGGTCTGGTGTCATTGGTACTATGCATTATGCATGCCTTTCTTTTTTTTTATGCTTGATATGAGCATCAGTACTGATGAGAGGAATTCATTGTTTAAAGAAAAAAAGAGCATTTTGCTACATTAATAAACATTTTTAAGCACTACACTAACTAGATGCTGTTTATCAATGTTGGAGTATCACCGGCTCTGATGAATGTGGAATTAGGACTGTTTTCCACTTTGTAAATGATTTTATTTGAACAACTGAGACAGACGGTAAATACAGTACTTTCTTCTGAATATATAGAATCGTGCAGAGTTAAACCCCACTCTTATATTTTTACCTACTATGCTTCATTAAAAATAATAACTTCACTATGAAAGTTGAACATCTGGGCTGTAGTTACTCTGTGTTGCCCATCTCATGTATTTTATCTGTGGCTGAAACCTGAATCAAATTCATTGTTTATTTGCATATTCGTAAAAAAATTTAGTGATTCATCATTAAATGGAGTATAGAGACTCTAACACATAATATACATGTCAAATCTGGCTTTCCCCGACAGAGTAACCCACTTGGATCAGTAATCATACCAAAACTGTAAAATAAATTTATAAACATTTTGCAAATACGATTATATAATGTTTTTGTCTGTCAAGGAGCTCTTCAGGAGGAGATGTTTTGGTTTCACCTGGTTTAATGTCATTAGTAATCTTCTTTACAGAACTTTTGGCTAACCAATTAATCGAAAGAATTAACGAGACTGATCGATTTACGAAATAATTGTTAGTTGCTGTCCTAATTTCATCGTAACATTGTATTAAACATAACATTTCTTATTAAAAACATGTGAAATGGGGATGACATTCAACGAAACAAACATGTTAATCAGCCAAACTATCTTAAAATCCATAATGGCACCTATATGTGACCAGAACATAAACCAATCCTTCCAAATAAAAAAAAAAAAAATTCTTTGAATGAGCTGCTATATTGAGTCATGATTTTACTCATGTCTCAACCGGGGGGATTGTAGGATTGATTGAGCATTGAGCATCATTATACAGCATATGGATTTATATTCTATGCAAAAAACTTTTGTAAAGCATGTCTAGTATGTGCTAAACATAATCTTCAAGGAAATTTAAGACCTAAAAAATGTGCTTTCCCTAAACCTATTTATCCTTTCAATTCTGTTTGGTTATAATAGATTTGTTTTCTAAATGGATTGCAAGAAAGTGATAGTTAGATCAGATGAGTAATGAGTAAAATCACTTTCTTAATTATTCTGTGGAACCTTACCATACTGCTTAGCACTCTAGTAATTCTACTGTGGTACCTGTTATAGAATACACATTTGGTCTCCTTCACCGACCTCCAGAGGAAGTCCATCGTACAAAGGGGGTTGTATTTTTTAGCATACAACCATCTCAAACTGGTGAAGGTTCAACAACTCTGCCGAGAGGTCATAGGAAGTAGACCATTGTGTAAAAAGATTATCCATATAGAACACTTTTGAAGTTTAAACCTAGATGATGTTGCGATTATTCATATTAGTTTTGTTTTCAGCTCTCGCTCAGAGCAAGGATTCTTGTTGCCCTCAAGATCCAGCTATTTGTAAAAGGGACGTCTATCTCTGCTATAACTCTACTAGAGTAATCAGTTTGGTGACTATTCCTTTTCAAACATTCTCGCAAAGATTTAAACATGACCCCGGAAATTGGCACGGTTATGATTTCTACCTATTTCCTCGCGTAGTTCAAAGAACTCATAATGGTTGGGGAGACGTTTTCAGAACCACTGGACAGTGGAAAAAGGGATCATATGGATGGACACCTTTAGCTAAGAAATGGATGAGTAGAATATCAGGGTTCACTGTTAACCATGCCTCCAAAGTTTTCACTATGACAATAAACTCCACAGCAGAACCCCTTGAGAAGGAAGGCTGTTCTTCCTCATTTCTATGTGCACGGTCTAGTGGAACCGATCCATGTTGGCCTTTGTATTTGTGCCCCGTAAATATTACACAAAAAGGAGATGAGATACAAGGGATTCTTACTTCTGCCCAAGGTGAACAGATAAAAATTCAAAATATTAATGGTCCGCTTAAAACAGATGAATTGTTTCAAGTCATCACTGGAATCTCTGGGCAAACAAACAACTGGCTTTTAATGGCAGAACAAGCAGCTAAAACAGTGTCTAATGATTGTCTTGTGTGTATGGGAGCTAGACCGCTGTTACGTGTGGTTCCTGCTACCATAACTCCTCAATGTCTTCTAAATATAATGAATTATACGGTCCCATCTGATAATTGCACCTATTGGGATAACATCTATCCCCTGACCACAGATGAGAAAAAGAAACCAATCTTTTTGAAAAAAGTAGCTGTGGCAAATTTCACCTGTGTAAACAGGACCGGAGCGGGCCCGAAACTAGGCACACTAAATGAAACACAATGTGCAAGTATTTTACTGGTATCCACCTTTTTTAAACCTCAATCCCGCAGCGACATCTGGTGGTGGTGTGGAGATGACAAATTGTTTGACAAACTTCCATGTAACACCACTGGATTATGTGCTGCTGTCACTTTGATTTTACCTGTTTCTGTTACATCACTCACAACGGATGAATTGTTAACGACTGCAAACAGCATTTTACCTCACACAGAGCATACTAGAAGGAGGAGGGCATCTGAAAATGCATGGAGTGGAGATGACCCTACTTATATTGATAGCATTGGTGTACCCAGAGGTGTTCCTGATGAGTATAAACTAGCCAATCAGGTTTCTGCAGGATTTGAATCTTTTTTATGCTGGTGGTGTACTCTAAATAAAAATGTAGACAGAATCAACTACATCCATTATAACGTCCAGAGGCTGGGAAATAAAACAGAACAAGGCTTCTCCGCCGTCCATGAACAATTGTCAGCTACCTCTCTGATGGCTTTCCAGAACCGTATTGCTGTTGACATGTTGTTAGCTGAAAAAGGTGGTGTGTGCTCTATTTTTGGAGATCAGTGTTGCACCTTTATTCCCAACAACACCGCTGCAGATGGCAGCCTCACAAAGGCCCTTGAAGGCCTTCGCTCTCTTAACAGCAAAATGAAAGACCATTCTGGAGTTGACACAAAAATGTGGGATGGATTTGGAGACATTTTTGGTAAATACAAACAATTGGTGCTTTCTATTTTAATGTCTATAGCTGTATTTGCCGCCATCTTGACCTTATGTGGATGTTGTTGTATTCCATGTATTAGAGCACTGTTAAATAGACTAATTGCCACAGCAATACAACCCATGAAAGCAGAAATGTATGCCCTCATGCCCACTGAAAAATACCCATCTGATGATGAAGACAGCGCAGAGGATGAAATCTCCTGCTTAATTCTAATGACATTAACAGTAACCCACCAGCTTAAAGTACCTCTGAGTGTACCCTTTACAGCTAAAACGTGATTTCATAGTTGAAAATCTGAAAAGAAGTGACTACTGAATGATAAAATAAATAGCTTAAAGTGAATAAACAGGGGGGAAATGTTGGATTAATTGTTCAAGTTATTCTACTTTTAATCATATTACTTTAATCATATTATTATGCTTACACACTGAGATCATATTATTATGCTCACACATTTTGTTATCCTTATACATTCATATTTACACATTTGCATATTCCTGTATACTTGTATTACACAAAGTGTTGAAATGTTTCACTTGCTGTCTTTCTAATGCTTGTTATT
The DNA here is from genome assembly GCF_016077235.1 of Cyprinodon tularosa. Classification (NCBI taxonomy): domain Eukaryota; kingdom Metazoa; phylum Chordata; class Actinopteri; order Cyprinodontiformes; family Cyprinodontidae; genus Cyprinodon; species Cyprinodon tularosa. The sequence goes on from NW_024038968.1 coordinate 258,375, forward strand.
AGTGTGTGCAGATGCAGTGCTGGCTGCTCAAGGTCAGCAGGGAGAAAACACGGGGAAATGCACTCACTAACACCGGAGAAAGGAGTGAAAGCTCTTATCTCATGATATTGTATAACTTCTGGTACCGACTGGGTTTCACCCCTCCCTTCTGGTTCCGACTGGCTTCACCCTTCCCCCTCCCCTTAGCAGTCGGAACCACATTGTAGGCGTTTCCTTAATAAAAAGCTTGGTAGAGCGGAGACTTTTTCAGAGTGGTTTGGAGAATTGTAACTGAACAGTCTCTGATCACTCTCCTTGCAAGTGAATCATACTAAAATTCTCTGTGTCATTCTTTGTACAGGTTACTGCATAAAATGTTTGGTGTTTAAACCTAACAGAAAGAAGCTGCAGCAGTGACTGTTCTAAAATACTTCCCTCTGTTTTTACCGTTTTGGCACATTGAGTGGAAAATGTAGAGGCAGAAATAAATAGCTGAAGAGTTTCCTGAGATGCAGGAAATATTTCAGTTATTGAAAAGTAAAAACCACACTTAAATAATTACAAAATAATATATAGGGGTATTAACATGTTTTAAATATTTTTTTAATTTGATTTAACCTTTATTTAACAGGGGAAAAAATCCCATTGAGATTCAAAACCTCTTTTTCAAGGGAGTCCTGGCCAAGAGGCAGCAAAGTTACATATAAAACAGAGATACATTAAATTAAATGACAGGTACATAAAAAATATGTACCTGTATATATATATATATATATATATATATATATATATATATATATATATATATATATATATATATATATATATATATATTAGGGATGGGACGATTTATGAAAACCGTCCGAACCGTTCGGTTCGACTGTCTCGGTTTAGTTCGCGTGTGTTTCGTTCGGTTCATGCGCTGCTCCTTTTTCTCATATGCGAAGCGTTTACACTCCAGAGCAGAAGGTGGCGGTACTGCGACCAAAGCCAACCACCAGTAGTAAACAAGAAAAAGAAGAAGCGAAGCAGCGTAGCAGGGGGAAAAAATCAGTTGTTGTGGAGAATTGTGTGGGTATGGCGAGTGGGAAAGAACAGGAGTTGGAAGACGCGCCAGCAGCACTTTATAGGTCTGCTATATGGGACCACTTTGCATTTATTTTTTTTTTATTTTTTATTTTTTTTTTATTTATTTTTTTTTTACAGTGTCCTGTCTGGCAAGGTGGCAATAAGAATAATTGTCTTGATGCCAAAAGGAGCCCAACAGATTTTACTTTCACAAGTGTAGCGGTATCGCAATTGCCATACCGCTACACTTGTTTCATGTATATAAATTGCTTTATTATAATTATGCAGGGAGTTTTACAGTTTATATGGACACTGCAATGTAAGTAGAGCAGAAAAACAGAAGAAGAAGAAGGAAAAAGAAAAAGAAAAAAACAGGACAAAAGATGAAAGAAAGAGGAGATAGGAAGGAGACAATGACAAAACATTTTCAGTCTGCTTCAACACCTGCAATGAGATGGAGAAAAAAAAAAAAAAAAGAGAGAACAGCACAACCAAAAAACATGGTACGAGATATACAATAAAGCAAACACCTTGAAACTATCGCTAACGTAATATTATTAAGTCTGACATGTACTCTGTGTTACCTGAAGATATGAATGTGGGGTTTCTGTTTGGAAGTGAATCTCTGAGTACCTGAAGCCTAGCACCTGTAGTTGTTTGTGAGGGTGAACTTGTGCATGTAAAGTTTTAACCATAGAAAAAAATGCTCAATAGTGGTTGTGGAGAGCCGGAGAGGCGCCCCCCCCCAGAGCACTGAGTCCAGCGCCGGGAGACCCAAAGCCCCAGGCGCCCAAGGGGACCCCAGAAGCGAAGGCACCAAGGCGGGGCCAGCCCCGGAAACCGCCCCCCCACCGGACGAAGCCAAAGCAGCCCAGCCACGTCCGCCGCCCCCCCCCGCCGCCCGCACCAGGCCCTGACACGCAGCCAGAGCAGCTCCGCCGCCCCGGCCCCCCCACCACGCGCCGGCCATAGCCACTCCAGGCCCCCACCCGCCCCGCAGCCCCACCCGCCGCGATCAGCGGGAACAGAGCAGCCCCGCCATGCCTCCAGGAGGGAAAACCCACCCGAATACCTAGCCAGCGCAGCCAGCCCGCCCAGACCGGCCCCCCAACACTACCCCCCGCCGGAGCCGCCCGGACCCCCACACACCAGCGGTGCGCCGCCAGCAGGACCCCCACCCAGCAGGCCCGCCCACCCCCCGAGAAAACAGACATGCCAAACCCCCCAAAGGAAGAAGAAAAAAAAAAAAAAAAAAAAAAAAAACAATGCCCCACAATGCGACAGCGGACACCAGACACCGACCCGCCCGCAACCGCTCCCCCCCACCGAGGAAGAGAAAAAAAAACATAAATAAATAGGTAAATTAATTAATTAATTAATAATTACAATTAAAATAAATAGGCAAGAGGAGAAGTGCGAGCGGAAAAACCGGAGCCCAAAACAGGACCCAAGACCCGCACCCCACCATGCCGTGCAGCCCCCCCCCCGAACCGGTACCACAGAACCGGCATAGGAAAGAAACACCGCCCAGGAACCGGCATCGTAGCGAAGGCACCGGCACTGACCCCGAAAATCCCAGAACAACACCCAGCCCCACCCCGAAGCGGATCCAGTCCCAGGCCCCAGGGATCCGAGGCCCCAAGGGCACCCGATCCCCAGACAGGAGCCCCAGCAAAGCCCCGGCCGGCCGGGGCCAGCGGAGAGGCCGCCAGGAATGAGCCAGCAGTCCCCCGGGCATCCACCCCCAGCTCCACCAGTGCACCGGTGAGCCCCGACGCCAGCCAGCGGAGGGAGAGCAGGACGGGGGGAATGGGCTCCGCACTTAGCGGAGACTTGAGATGTATTTGGGAGAGGGTGCGGTTGAGACCCCAACCTGGGAAAAAAAAAAAAAAAAACACACCATCTCAATCATGCCTTCCCTCCCTAGTGCCCCCACTCGTACTACAGGAAAAAAAAAAAAAAAAAAATTGAATAAAATAATAATAATAATAAATAAAGAAAATAACAACGCGGACACACATTCACACATAACACTCACATCCAATAATACCAGGACCAAAAACCCGGTGACACCGGTGGTCGGTCCCGGGACTATCGGATGACCCCATAAGTGAACCTAAAATCCGGATGTGAGGGGAGGGGAGCGGCGACACCGCCACACCAACCCATCTCTTTCCTGCTTCAAGCCCGGCCCCCCACCCCGCACACGGACCGGACCACCCCGAGCAAGAGCCCCCCCCGGGACCGGGGCCCACCCATCCCGCGCCGGCCACCCAACCAGAACCGCCCCCCCCCAAACAGAAAGAAAAAAAAAAAAAAAAAACCTTCAACCAGGCACTTCATGCCCCTCCATCCAACCTTCTTTGGGGAGAGCAGAGGTGACAGCCCCGCCACCAGCAGGCCACCTAGGCCCCGCAGCCAGCCCCAGCCAAAACCACGGACCAGGCGGCCTGCTCTACCTCCAGGCCCCAGACTCCAGGCGGCAGCCGGAGAACAGGGGTGTGAGAAGACCCCGATCCTCCCTGCGCCCGCTCGGATGTGGTGTTGTTGCGTGTTGCTCTCAGATGCAATTAAAACTGGGAGTACCAAGAGGCTTTGCATTTAGAGTGACCTACGATGACGGCGGAAAGAAAGCTGTGGATAAAAGTGCAACAGTGTGCAAGCATTGTGCAACACGTTTTTTTTATGCTAACAGCAACATGTCATGCTAACCCCGAAATCCCTCATACTCCATCAGCGCTCCGCCCCGCTGCGCTCCAGACCGGCTGCTCAAAGCAAAGCCTACAGCCTCCACTGTGGCTTCGTCTGCTCCCCTCCTTGGAGATGGTAGAGAGCATGTAACCTGACAACAGCCAGATGCATGTCTCGCTCCGCATGCATCTGGCTATTGTCAGGTTAGAGATCATGCGCCGGAAGATTAAATCCAAAGCAGCAAAACATACGGAAATGATCCAGGGTTTCCGCGGATCATTTAAAATAATTACAATCCATTATTTTTGGGGGGATTTTTTCATTAATTTCATAATTTTTTATGGGATTTCGGTGTAACAATCAACATGTATCGAATCGAACCGAAAACCGTGACCAGAAACCGTGAATCGAACCGAACCGTGGATTTTGTGAATCGTTCCACCCCTAATATATATATATATATCAAGTAAAACAATTACAGATTGTTGAGGCTGCTTTAAATTCTTTCACTTTCAACTTAAAGCTACAGTGTGTAACTTTTAGCGACATCTAGCGCTCAGACTGCAGACTGCAGCAACATGAACATTTCCCCCCCACCGCTTCTCCCCCCCAACAGTACGGCGAGCGTTACGGGACAAAATGTCTTCCACGACGTCCGCATCACCTACCTTCTCAAGTGATGAGGTTTGTTTACATAGATAATTTTACAGATAGTATTTCATTAGTCTGTGTAGGGTATAGATTTCATGTAGACTTAAGATAATAAATATACCTGTTATTTTTTCTACATCGTTGTGACGTTTTGGCGATCTCGCAATCACTAGTTTGTTGGCTCTGCGCTGCCGTAGCGCAAAGATGTATGCCTCCATGGCTGCGAGACCCGCTCCTATGTAATTATAAATGACGAATTCTAAGGCAACGCAAATATTAAGGTTAAGAGGCTGAGCTCGTAGATGATGATAAATAACATAGTTATGTATAATATATTACATTTCTGACTGTATATCCCTGTAATTATTACACACTGTAGCTTTAAAAGCATTTAAAGAAAAAAACTCAGTCAATTTCCAATTTCATTGTAAAAAAAAATTCCACACACAATGAGCTGCGTAGCTAAAGGCTTTCTTCCCTCGTTCTGTTCGGGGAAAAGGAACAGCGAGCAACGGCTGATGGTTGGATCTCAGGGCAAAGGAAGCCATGCTTTTCTGTGGAAGTAAGGTACAAATGTAAGAGGGCAGTAATCCAAGAAGGGCCTTGGAAATAAAAGTGTAGCAACGATACACTGGTAGAGAGGGAAGGCCATCCCACCTGAGAGGTCAGTGATGTGTTACAGTTTGTGATGAACCTCAATCAAGCATGGTAAACAGAGTCCAACATTTGAAAACATGAAGAAGCAGCATTCTTATATTAAAAGGTCACCATAATCTAAGACCGATAAAAATGTGGCAGAGACAAGGCGCTTTTTTACTCCAAAAGAAGAAAATGACCATTTAAGAAAGAAGAAACCCAGTTTAATTGGTGATTTCTTAAGTTCATCAATAAAAGGTTTGAAGGTGAGGGAGTCATCAATTCCAATTCCAAGGTATTTATATTCATGTTCCACCTCAATGACATCCCCCTCCAGAGTGGACACTGCTGGAAGGGTTTGAGGCACCTTCCTATTACTTGAAAACAACATGAACTTTGTTTTGTCAGGATTAAGAAATAATTTAAGACTAATAAATGAATACTGTACAGCAACAAAGGCTTTTTTTAGGGAATGAATAGCCTGTTCAAGAGACAACCCAAATCAATAAATAATGGTATCATTAGCATAAAAATGCATATTAGCATCAGAGACATTTTGTTCAACATTGTTGATGTACGAGATAAATAAGAGGGGTCCCAAAACAGAACCTTGTGGCACACCCTTGTGAACAGTAACAACTTCAGAACAAAGCTCCTCACATTTTATACACTGGGACCTGTTTTCTAGATAATTTGAAAACCAAGCAACCGCATGATCTGACAGGCCAATGAGAAGTAGCCTGTGTTTTAAAATATCTGAGATGAAGGCAGATACGCTACTATTCCTTTTGGGATATTGGGACTTTTGGTGGATTTTCCAAAGACTCTGTCAGCCATGGGCATTCAGGGAGACACCACCACACTGAAGGGAACTAGACTCAGTGGTGCTTTTTACTAGCCTGACGTAGTCCGACTCAATTCTAGCCAGAATGAGTCTGATGCTGCTCCATAGAGCTGTGATTATGGGGCGTGTTTCGAACGAACCAGGAAAAAAAATGCCTCTGCACTCAATTGGATAGACCTACAACCAATAAGAGCAACGGAGTGCGTGACGTATGTTAAGCGACGCATAGTTGTTGTCAACAAAAATCAAAGCGTGCAGTTGCACGCCTAGAATAAGAAGATGAGCCTTGATCGCGTTTCTCTGTTCCTCTTTTAAAATTTATTTGCTGTCGATATCTTCTAGAACAGACCTAATAGCAGAATCTACACACCTCAACTCTCCAGCGGCAGCCATTGTTGTTGTCACCCAAGCGCGCTTTGGTCACGTGGTTGATTACGTTACTGTTGATCATCTGTCCATCATCATATAAAGCCCGCCCTGACAATTTGATTGGATCGCCATAGAGTGGGCGATCATACTCGCGCTACTATGGAGCAATGCCAGACCGAACTTCCCGACCTCAAACGTTGTGGGCGGGACTAAGTTCGGAATGGCACCCAGGCTAGCTTTTTACATCATTAAAACTTACATTTTGTCTTTCTTATAATAGTAACGGAAATGCAGCAGGATCCTGCTCTTAGCTGATAAGAAAATGCAAATATAGTTGCTTAACCACCCGTTCTGATAAGTAAAACAGGAGTGTTGCTCAATTTCACTAGCAGATTATGAATATATTAAGTAACTACAACGGGATGATGTATTGATTAATAGGTCAATTAAATCATAGGTAAAGCCACTTTATGATTATTAGTTAAATGGTTAGGAGTGATCTGCTTACTCACCAAGCTATTTAGTCTTCTACCCAAGGTTGGACATCTGGACCGGCTGTTCAAATCCAATTGTCTTTCACAAATTCAGCAATTTAGACCAAGATTATCAGCAGAGATATTAATCACCAACCAGTTTTTCCTGTCTGTGTTGTGAATTTTACCAGAATATTATGAATATATGAAATAATTACAAATGCACATTATAATTAATTAATAGGTAATTCAAATTGATGTTAAAACTTATAAATTATCATAAGAATAATGATTATAACTGCAATTTGCTTACTCACTAGGGTTCTTAATCTCTTATCTAAAAGGATGGGCTGCTGGACCGGCCATTTAGACTATGGCTATCAGCAGAGATATTAATCACCAACCAAATAAATCTGTCTCTGTTCATTTGGATGCTTCTGACATTGAGAGAAAAACTTTCACAGTATAAAGGCCACAAAAAACACCAGAGATTAAGAATTGTACCTTTATTTGCTAACAATAATAATCAATAATAATAAGTCAATAATAATCCCTATAACAGTATTATTATATCTAATAACTACACAAACACAAACACTATTAAAAATAAGCAAAAGTATATACATAAATAAAAGGGTCCCATTAAGAGCCTCTGGTGGATGTTCAGTTTTTAAGGCTAAATGCATTGAATGGCAGGACTCCTCTCTGCGTGTTTGTGTTTCTGTGTTTGTCTCCCTTCCTCCACCAGGAGGCGCCTGGTTCTGGTCCGCCTCCTCACACACCTGCTGATGGTTTCCTCGTTAACGGACTGTTCTTAAGCTGCTGACTGCCACTACCTCGACGCCAGAGTGTTTGCCAGTTTTGGGTACTCTAGCCAAGCTGAGTTTTGCTGAGTCAAACTGTGTTTTGTCAACCTGAGTTTTAACATAGTTTTTTTGTCTTTGCCTCACGGCAGGAAGTCATCCTGCAAACTGTTTTTTTCGGACCTTCTCTCCCTGGAAGGATCAACTGAGCTTCAAACTGAGCTAAGGATTTAAACTGGAGGTTTGAATCAACCTTTCCCCCAAGAGATCGTTTGAGCTTCACACTGAGGAAGGGATTCATCTCCACTACGACCCGTTCAAGTACCACAGGAAATCTGAGTGGTACTCAGCTTTCTCCGTTCACCTACAAACAGCCGTATTCTGGGTAAACCCTGTTCCGCCCTCCACCGAATCAGACAAACACTGGAACTACAGCACACAAACTGGAGTCAAAGAGTCAACAAATCCTCCTCTGCAAGTTCACAAATCAAATTTCCCACTGAGCCTGAACTAACCGCTATGTCATCCCTCACTTTTCAGTTCCGGTTTAGCAGTGTTCAGAGCAACACTGGATTCATCACAATTTCTTAATAAACCTGTTTTACCTTTTCCCTGGTCTTTCTGTTTGGTCTTCTGCATTTGGATCTGAACCTTGGTAAAATCATGACATTGAAAGCGTCTTTTAAAAATAGAAGTAGATAAATGTAAATAAACCCTGAAGCAGAGATGTTAAATGCAGTGAAAACAGTGAAGTTTAATTTGGCTTTACGGTGAAAAATGAACAAAGACTCAGGAATGCTTAAAAGTGTGTTGAAGCTGAAACAGAATGGGTTAGCTTAGCTGTGTTGGGATCTGGAGGTCTGTCCACCTTTCTCCAGCAGAGGGCATTCTGGGTCTCCTGGAGCTGAAGCTGACCACCACACCTGCGGCTCATGAGCTCACCAGGAGACCGGCATTTAAGGAGAGGCAGAGCATCACTCCGACGCCAGAGTGTTATGCCAGTTATGGTTAGCAAACCTTAGCCGACCTGCCTGTCTGATTCTCTGACTCCCCAGAAACCTGAACCAGAACCTAACCTGTTTTTGTCCTCTCTGCTTCCTAGGAAGAACCTGTCTGAACCCAGAAATTCAGGAGGAGTTTCTCAGTCTGAAACCAGTCTGTCTGACCTTTGGAGAACCCTGGAAGGTTAATCTGTAAGATACCGGTCTGCCTAGCTCTCTGCCTGCCCACAGCCTCTGGACCCTCCTGGTTCCCCTCCTCAGCCGCTCTCCTCAAACCTGTGAACAGGTACAGACCTGCACTCATCCAACCAGCAAACATATCAGGATATCTGCTAACCATTCTGTCCCCCTCTGCAGAGAAACCAGTCGTGACCAGTCCTGAATCTGATTACCCCCTGACCTGTTAATTCAATAAACCTTTGAACTTTTTCTCCTGTTTCCAAGTGTTTCTACATGTGGGTTATGAACCTAAAACAAAACATGACAAGCTGGTCCCAGGAACTTCCAGTCTGGGCGAGTTCTGAAACAAAGGAAAGGTTAAAGCTCACAACGTGGTTTCTACAATGTGGCTGGACATGAGGCAGCTGCGAGCTAACGATGCTAGGCAGTCCCCTGTTGCAGTGTCTCCAGAAACGGATAGCACAACATTGTTGACTCAGTGAACACTAGCATTCCAATCTCTTAATAGAGGCTGTTAAGAAAGCTTCTTTTAGATAAAACACGCACATATGCACAATTATCTACTCTACCTAGTTCACCAAAGCAGAGCACTTATTAACCCTTTATAGTGCACTCCACTCAATTTCCAGCCAATAGTTTTATTGGAATCCACAACAAGACCTTATTACAATTTGTAACATTCAAAAAATATGGATATTTTGATGGCAAAAATTAATGTCAATGTTATAACTAGAACTTGCTAGAATATATTAGGTAAAATAACAAAAGTTCTTCTATAAGAAATTCATGAAACACTTTTTTTTTTTGGTCCAACATAACCTTAGAGGCATTAATAAGCATTAATTATTACATTTTTTAGCTTATAAATCTAAATATTATTGTTAAATAGGCTTATTAACTTTTTAAATTTTTAATGAGCTTTTTACCTTTTTTTCTTGACTTAACTTTTTTTCCAACTTAATTTACAGTACACTGGAAAAAAATCTAAATCTAGATGGGTCATTTTTTTTTCTTAAAATAAGTGCATTTGTTCTTGAATTGAGGAAATAAAAGAGACAATTTGCCAATGAAACAAGATCATTTAGATTTAAAATAAGAAAAAAATAATTGGATTGCCTTATTTCAAGAGCATATTATCTAATTATCTTATTTTAAGATCCATGGGTAAAAAGTTTATCAAAAACAGTAACTTGCCCTATAAAGGGTTAAGCATCAGATGGAAAGAGGGAAGGTTCGATGTTACTGTGATGGTGAAGATTCTCAGTCATCCGGGTCACAGTCATTCCAAAAAAGTTAAAAATAATCCACTGGACTTTTTTTCCAAGTTTGAAGACGTTTCTCTTCCCATGCAGGAAGCTTTTTAAATTCAAAATGTCAGAAATAGCGTTGAGTTCCAGGCCAAGGTGTACCAACAAAGCCTTGTTTTTGTTTCGAAAACATGCAAATTGAATAGAGACGAGCGGGTCCACCCCTTTGGAGTGGAGGTTCTTTGGCTTCCTTTGTTAGCCTGTAATACCTGTCTATGTCTCTGAAAGGGTTTTGAAAGATAAAAGGATTTTCTCAAAACACAAAATCCCAGAACATTTCAAACCAAACAAGACCCTTAAACAGAGACTAGTGCATCCTAAGGACAAAACCCCCCAGAACAAACATGAGTGGAGTGGTGTATGCAGTTCAATGCAGTTAGGAATGAAACCAAACATCCTCTCTACAGATGCATGGCCTAACACATAAAAGCGACCTCCTCAGGAAAAGCCTTTACACCTACACCACCACTCTACACCTTATGGACAAAGGACATTCTTTGGAGGACCAGAATGTTCACATTTTGGAAAAAGTGTTGGGATCCGGAGGTTTGCCCACCAGAGGGCGCCAAGGATCCCTTCCTGAGGGCTTGTGCTCACCTGCAACACCTGTCTTTCATCTCCTCATCAGCCTTGGGCCTACTTAAGGAGGAGGAGACTAACACTCCAAGGCCAGAGTGTTTGCCAGTAACGGTAGATCCTGCCCGTTAACCTGAAACTCTGGAGAGTTTACTCTGCTGGGAATCTGCCTGCCCGTTCTCAGTTTAACTCTGGAGGGCCTCTTCAGTCAGAATCTGCCTGCCCGCCCTCAGGGGATAACCTGGAGAGAGACTCAGTCAGTGATCTGCCTTCAAGCACACAGTAAGCTCTGCTTCCACCTCAGCCAGGTCCTCAAGAGAGAGAGAGAGAGTGCCAAGCCTGGAGTCTGCCTGTCTGCACTCAGAGTGCCTCTGCCCAGCTCTCAGCTCTCCTCCTGCCTGCACTGTGTTCCCAACCTGGAACCTGCCTGCCAGTACTCAGACTGCCTCAGCCAAAGCTCTCAGTTCTCCTCCGGCCTGCACTTAGCTCAAACTCTGCTAGCCCTCAACCCTCGGCCTGCCAACTGCCTCTGGATCCACAAGGTTCCCCCCTTCTCTGCAGCTCTGCTCATCTCCTGATCAGTGGTGAACCTATCCAGATCAGTCTCCCTAACCCAGGACCTGTTTTATTATTTCACATTTCCTTTAATAAACCTTTGAACTTTTCTCCTGCCTCCGAGTGTTCTGCATATGGGCTAGGTTCCATAACCCATCATGACACAAAGAAGGCAGGTGGTTTGAGAGGACCATGAAGGAAGCCATCTATGTTAATAAAAAAAAAAAAAACTTTAGACACAGGGCGTGGACTCAGATTTCAGCTTTCAAAAACGTACAATGCAGCGATAGAGTTGATTCCTTCCCATTATCATCGCAGCCCCAACCCCTTTACAGGGGCCTCACCTATTCAGCCAGGCCAACAATTCCCTTTAACGACCCCCCTTTCAGAGACATATAGGTATGGGGAATTGCAGGCTAACAAAGAAGCCAAATGAGCCCCATTCCAAAGGGGGGGACCCGTTAGTCAGGTCAATTTGAATATTTTCTAAACTAAAACAAGGCTTTGTTGGGCTACTGAATAAAACCTGGAACTCAACGCAATTTGTAACATTTTGAATTGAAAAAGTTTCCTGGATGGGAAGAGAAACGTCTTCAAACTTGAAAACAAAGCCCAGTGGATTGTTTTTTAACTTTTTGAAATGGATATTACTGTTTTGGCTCGGTGTAATGGACGGGACTTCTCAGATTGGTCGGTTCTTTGCAGATCGGAGATCCCGTCTTCAATCCAGTCTGTTTGTCCAACAGGCAGCTGTCAAAGAGATGGGAATGTTGGGCATCAATTTGGGCAAAGTTAAGAAAAAGGGCAAATATGCATTCCATTTATTTTGACAAATTCAACCTTGCCTACCTTCTCTAGAAAGCACTGTATATATAAACACTTGTCAGGAAACAGTATCACAGAACAACACACTATAAATACCTTCTAGAAAGTCTTTAGTTTTCTATTAAACAGTTTTAAGAATATTTGAACTATAATAGTTTTTCTCGAGTTTTTTTTTTATTTTTTTAAGTTGTCTATTAAGGATGACTGTTTTCCTTTTATATTAGTGATTTTTTTTTATTCCTGTATGTCATGGTTTTGGTTCTGTTCAAATTTTCCTTTGGTTTATATTTCCGTTTTGTGTTCTTGTTATTTTTGATTGTTTTTGAGTTCTTAGATATTTTTTGTTTGCCCTCTTGTGTCTCCTTTTCCTTAGCTCCCTTCTTGCTCTCTTCTTCTCTGTGGAACCTTCCCACAAGAAAGTTTGTTGTTATTTTTTTTCCACCTGTAGTGGGCACCACTTTTAGCCGTGTTACCACCAACAGTCCTCCCAGGACCGTGCATCTTCCATACAACAAGATCTTTTACTTCTCTACTTCTGCTCTGATATCTGGCGATGCTTTCTGATTTCTCTGAAAATTCTTTTTTTAAGTGATCCTCCTTTTCTGCAATGAGATTTATGCCAAGGTATGCTTACCTTAGTTTGTTCTTCATCGTGATTTAACCTTGGATCTTCCCAGATTCTGTACTTTTCTGTACACCCACTCTCCTTTTAAATCTGTTCCATTGTTTCGTTGTTTGACATGTTTGATTGGTTCCTTTGTCAGTACTTCATGTACATCAAGAGGCAGGAATTTTACAGCAGATTGCAGTCGAGTTATATAATCTTTATATAATCTTCTCTTCGCTTTGCTCACCCAGAGTTAGCGAGCAACCTCAGCCCAGCTGAGCAGTGAAAGGACAGGGCATCTTTCTCCCTGTCAGAACTCATTTTTGGGTCAATCCAAGCTGAGTATGTGGGGAGGATCTAAGTGAGAACATGAGCAAAGGAAAAGCTTCTAGTCAAGTTATTTTTGTGTCACACAGTTGTGGGTGGAATGCCGAGCCCAACCTGTGCTTAATGGCAAAGAGCTTCTCTAACTTTTGTAGAATTACGGGATTGTCATTTACGGGATGTGGTGGCCTACTGGTTTGGGCATTGTGCTTGGATCCCAGAGGTAGCAGCATGTTCTTTAACTGACTGAAAGTTTGAAACTGTGTAAAATCAGCATGAATAGAAAAACTGGTTGAGGTTGTTGGGAACAGTGGTGGTTCTAGAGTCTAACAGCTGCTGGGAGGAAGGATCTGTGATAACGCTCCCTGGTGCATTCAGGGAGCAGCAGTCTGTCACTGAAGGAGCTCTCCAGTTCAGCACCAGCTTCATGCATGCGGTGGGAGACATTATCCAACAGAGATGTTCATTTATTTAGGATCCGTCCATTCCCACCTCCTGCACTGAGTCCAGAGGGCATCAAATCACCTCATCCTGATCAGATGATCCAGCTGCCTTCTCTCAGCTACTTACTCATAGTACTGATGACCCCTATAATTGGCTTCCTCACACATAATATTAAGAAGTTTTGAGGGGCCACAATTCTCCAATCATTTGACTCCCAACTGCAAGTATTTTTACATTTCAATGCTCCCTTTTCTATCCATGCCTGCTTCTCATGCGGGCTGCCGCAATCTGCATATCCACAAGTCCAGGTTTTGTTTTATTATCTAATGAAAAAGTAGAAGAGGAGAACTGCTACATCTGAAACAAACATTTTCCTTTATTATGATAAAAAGCAACTGTCTTAGCTGCTGCATCTACAGCACTATTTCTAAGAGTAACTTTCCTGTGCAAGACTGGTGACTTGAGAATTTGATTGCAGCTACCTTATGTGGCTTAATTTAAGCCAGTAAAGCAACTGGAATATATGTTTTACTGGTTTAGCTTTTGCAAGGAGGTCAGTTCTAATCCAATGTACCAAATCTACATGAACAGCTTTGACCGCATAATAAGAATCGGTATAAACATTGATGCTCTGGCCTTTATGAAGCTCACAGGCTCTAGTGACGGCAGCAGGAGGAGGGATGACCTCTGCCTCAATTTATCTGATAAATTTCCCACAAGAGAGACCACAACATATGAGGCAACAACTCCATCTCCTGGGATAGCATGGTTATGGCCATCAGTGAAAAGATCTATAGCATGCTAAATTAGTTCTGTAAAATTATTTGGGAAAATATTAGTCTCCTCAGCTGCCAAGGCTTCAAATTCATGAGGGATTTTACTAGACACTGGTGCTGCCATATTTAGATCCGAGAAAGCATAATGAACAGTAGGCTGTAAGAATATTTCCTGTATTTTACTGGTCCTTTTGTGACCAAAAGGTGAACGTCTTACTAGTCACTGCATGAGAGATATGCACAGTGATGTCCTGGCCTTGGTTAACATGAGCTGTCCCTTTAAGACCTTTAGCAATTACAAGCAGAGCTCTGGTGCAGGACGGCTATTTCTTTTCAAATGGATCTAATTTTGTACTAATATAGCATAAAAGTCTCCCTGCGTGATATCCTAGGCTACCATAAAACAGAGCTAAGAAACCCTTCAAATTCTTTAAAGCAAAAGTTCGCTCATATTCAGAATTCAAACTTCTGAAAGTTCTTTAAATCTGAAATGATTCCATCCTGTTCAATAAATGATCAGTGTTTTTAATTCAGAGTAATTTTCATGTAAATGTGCTTTACTGGAGGCATCCATGTTTGTCAAAGAACACTACTGCCACCTACTGGTTAGTGACATTGTCACGGTGCGGTATCGGCTGTTGATCAAGTCCCAGTGCTGTATCTGGTGTTTGTCACAACGCGCTATTATCCAAGTCATCTTGAAAACATTCTTCTTCCAAATGTTGGCTACATATTACGGGTTTTTTCTCTGGCCAGAAGTTCGATGGCAAATCCTCCCTCTTCAAGTTGGCGATCCAACGACCAACCCGTCCGTGGAGGATCAGGAATCAGAAAGGTGGAATAACTCTTTTTTTCACTTTTACCCGATGTATTCCAGCATCCAGCTGCCATGCACGTGGGCATTGTCAGTTTCACTATAGCTCTGGTGAATTTCAATGGTGAAGTCCTCTGGAAATCTTCAATAATTGTTGTTGATTGCAGATGTGTCTAGTAGTTCCCATTGATTTAGCTTGGAAAGCGGGGAGAATGGCGCTAGGCTTACCGCAACGTGACGTCACTGCTGGAAGATGGCAGGAGGGAGGGGCTACTAGATTTGGGCAAAGATGGCCGCTCACAAGGAAAATTATAGTTTTTATTTTTTTTACTGATTAATGCTAAATTCATTAAAAAAATGTACAGCAAACGCATTAATTTTAAGTATAAATAATGATCCCCTGATTATTCCTTGCTGACCGGACTTTTCCTTTAACATCCAAATAAAACATCCTCCCTAAGTCAGGAGAGGCCTACTCAGAATTCTGATTTAACAACTGTTTCAAGCATACAAAGGCTTCTTTGGTTTCTGCTGTCCGTCAGCGGAGCATACCAATGTGTAGTACTCATATTAGTTGTGATTATTATCAAACGAGCTACAAAAGCAGCATAATTTGTAACATAGTTCCTGCTAAAATTTTCCATTCCTAAAAATGACATCACATGTTCAACTATGGATAATTTAAAATAGGTTTCCGGTGTTTTTCTTGTTATGCCTACACCCTGTGTTGTAATAACTGCCCAGAAAAACAGCATGCGGCCTCCAAAGCTGCATCTCGTCCCTGGATACTTAAAAGCCTTGAGTGCTTAACCAACTATCTGTGTGAGTGTAGCAGCAGCTTTTTCCTGAGAATATCATCAACATATTGAAAAATACAACAGGGTTCCGAAAGATCACTATGGAAAAAGGTAAGTAAAACCTGAAAAACATTTATATAAAGGGATGGGCTGTCATTAAGTCGCTGTGGCAACCTGGTGTAAGTTGCTGGTAGGCTGGTGCAATGCGAATACAACATGAGGTATTATTACGATCCAGAGTGATAAACCATTTATATTCTGGTCCTAGATTTGACTGCATATTATAAGGTTTAGGTGTTTCATAGCCAGAGGTTCTCAATGAGGCATTTATTTTCATTAAATGATGTACAGTACCAATCTATAATTTTGTTTGCCTGGTTTGGCCACTGGTCTTATAGGAATATTATATGGACAGTTACAAAGTTCTTTTTTTCCCCATTTTCTTATTTTGAATTTTATTCTCTTCTTCGCGGCATACATTTTAAAAGTCACAGATACATACTGTCACCTGAGAGACCTTAGACTAAGTTCTTCTTTAATGCACATGCTCATAAGGTGACCAACATTCTGGTTAAACTGAGAAACAATGCAAATGTAGACATAACCAGAATGTCACTTTGTGTACATAGGTCATCTAAATAGGACAGCCTTCTTGTCTTTTAAAGATATACAGGATATGGGCACATCTTTGAGCCGGACTGATAGAGGAGATGTAGCTGCAATCTTGGGCATAGAGGCAAGATGCATACAGGTCAGGGCATGGATGGCGTGTCAGTTTCTGATACGGATATCTAAACATCGACATGATCCAACACATGGACTCATGAGCTATAAGAAGGAGAAGCCGACCTTCTTCGGGGCTCAATCTTTGCCGGACGCTCGCGGACGTGATTTCTGAGCCCACAGCTGTGCAAGCTCCAAGCATTTTCTCTGTCCTGTAACGACCTGATCTGGAATAAACTCTTGTTATTTTTTACTCCTGTTTTTATAGTCCTTTTTATATGGTTTTACCCAGTTTGAGTTAAGAGTAGTAAATAACTTGCTCCCAGGAAAAGAACGGGTGAGTAAGCAACGAGGCGCAACTGCCTTTTTAGGGGACATAACTTCCTCATTTAACAACGTCATGAGATACATTAAAGGAATAGTACACCCAAAACATGATTAGCCTTCATTTTCTACTCCCCCCCCATGCTGAACAACACTCTGGAGTACTTTTTTGATATCTCAAATGCATCTGGAGATCTGGGAGGCTTCTTGCTGTCTGCTGACATTCAAATAATGGAGGTCTATGGCGCCCGAGGCAGAAAGGTCCATAAAAGTCCACAAAAAAACGTGTCAATATTCCTCCATACTGCTCGTCCAATGTATTCCAAGTGTCCTGAGTGGGTAGCGTCCATAATTTACTCGAAACGAAGTCATTTCGAATGTTTTTAGAGCATAAACAGTAGTGTATAGGACTTCCTAAAAGCGCGTTCACGAGTCTAAGGAAACCGCGGCAGACCAAACCAGATGAAAGTGCGCATTCAGCGTCTGCTCTGCCAATAATGCAAGCGTAGAAGAAGAAATGTGCTGTTTACCTGTGCAAAGAAAGAAACAACGAAAGAAAAATGTCTGAGGACTTCAGTGTTGAGGAAGAGCATGAGTTCTTTGCCGAGCTGAATGCACACTTTCATCTGGTTTGGTCTGCCGCGGTTTCCGTAGAGTCGTGAACTCGCAGGCGCGCGCTTTTAGGAAATCCTATACACTACTGTTTATGCTCTAAAAACATTCTAACATTCTGTTGTTCAGCATGACGGTGAGTAGCAAATGAAGGCTAATCATGTTTTGGGTGTACTATTCCTTTAAGCTTCCTACAAGCTCACGATACAATCTTAGGTCTACAAGGTCACTGTCACTTTCAAAGTTTAACTACTGCTTACATGGAGTGCATCTAGTACGACATTCAGACATACCAAATTTCTCCAGTATTTTAATTATGTGCCTTTAATGGTTAACTTTTATTTCTCCATCTGTCTGTGTAAAATCAATGCCCAAAAAATGTTTAAGCGTCCCCCTTTCTCTCATTTTTAGCATGTCTTTAACACTATCCATTAGAGAATCATAAACATGTTGATATCAAGTATCATTTTGTCATATCTGCACTTTATGATGGAAAAATAAACATTGTGTACTGCTCAACAGCAGATATGGTTGCAGACGTTTTTACCAAACCTGCCACAAAGTTAAAACTGGGAAAATGTAGGCATTATACGTTTGGAATGTAAAATAACTTGTTTTAAATGTTCAAAACAAAAAAAAAAATAGTAATTTTGAATGACGATTGTATAGTGCAAGAGCAAGTGGGGGTGTTCACATGTGTGTTGATAATGAGTGCTCTTTAATGATGTCATTCATGGGTGTGACTATAAATTGTGGAACCTGGGCAATGTTGTTGTGTGACAAATTAAAGAAAGGTTGCCTGTGACGTGCACCTTGTGGAAACTCAAATTGATGTAGTAGCGTGCGGTTATTCTCCGACTGTTCCCTGCCCTTACGATGACAGCGCCAACAGAAAGAAAGAAATCAACAAGAAAATGTGTAAATAAGCAGCAGTCTGTCCACAACCTCAAACAGTCACACTCTAAACTCCACCATGGCCAAAACTAGAGAGCTGTCAAAGGACACCCGAAACCAAATGATAGACCTGCACCAGGCTGGGAAGTCTGAATCTGCAATAGGTAAACAGCTTGGTGTGAAGAAATGAACTGTGGGATCAATTATTAGAAAATGGAAAACATACAAGACCACTGATAATCTTCCTCGATCTGGGGCTCCACGCAAGATCTCACCCCGTGGGGTCAAAATGATCACAAGAACGGTGAGTAAAAATCCCAGAACCACACGGGGGGACCTAGTGAATGACCTGCAGAGAGCTGGGACCAAAGTAACAAAGGCTACCATCAGTAACACACTACGCCGCCAGGGACTCAAATCCTGCAGTGCCAGACGTGTCCCCCTGCTTAAGCCAGTACATGTCAAGGCCCGTCTCAAGTTTGCTAGAGAGCATTTGGATGATCCAGACCATGACTGGGAGAATATCATATGGTCAGATGAAACCAAAATACAACTTTTTGGTAAAAACTCTACTCGTCGTGTCTGGAGGAGAGAGAATGCTGAGTTGCATCCAAAGAACACCATACCTACAGTGAAGCATGGGGGTGGAAACATCATGCTTTGGGGCTGTTTTTCTGCTAAGGGACCAGGATGACTGATCCGTGTGAAGGAAAGAATGAATGGGGCCATGTATCATCAAATTTTGAGTGAAAACCTCCTTCCATCAGCAAGGGCATTGAAGATGAAACGTGGCTGGGTCTTTCAGCATGACAATGATCCCAAACACACCGCCCGAGTAACGAAGGAGTGGCTTCGTAAGAAGCATTTCAAGGTCCTGGAGTGGCCTAGTCAGTCTCCAGATCTCAACCCCATAGAAAATCTTTGGAGGGAGTTGAAAGTCCGTGTTGCCCAGCGACAGCCCCAGAACATCACTGCTCTAGAGGAGATCTGCATGGAGGAATGGGCCAAAATACCAGCAACAGTGTGTGAAAACCTTGTGAAGACTTACAGAAAACGTTTGATCTCTGTCATTGCCAACAAAGGGTATATAACAGTATTAAGTATTGTATATAAGTATATAAGTATTGAGATGAACTTTTGTTATTGACCAAATACTTATTTTCCACCATATTTTGCAAATGAATTCTTTAAAAATCAGACAATGTGATTTTCTGGATTTTTTTTCTCATTTTGTCTCTCATAGTTGAGGTATATCTATGATGAAAATTACCGGCCTCTCTCGTCTTTTTAAGTGGGAGAACTTGCACTATTGGTGGCTGACTAAATACTTTTTTGCCCCACTGTATTTCAACATGTGTTAATTCCCCGAGGACATCTACATACAAATAGCAATATGCTGCCACCACTGTACTTCACAACTGGAATAAAGTTTAAGAAAGAGTAAATTTCTCCACTAGGAGTGTAATAAAATCAATTAATAAATCAAAATGAAAACTTTCCACTCTGTTTACCAAATGTTCAAAATGTAAGTTTACAGTCTCACATATTTTAAACTCACACGATGACAGTGTTTTATTACTTTATTTCCAACAACGTACATTGAAAGCTTTTAAGGAGAACATTAGTCATTTCTTTTTGCTGGTGTGTGTTCTTTTGCCCCATGCTTCACCAGCATTTCAGATTTTTCTGTAATAAGTAATGGCACTCAGTGTCGCATAATTATTTAAACAATTGAGATGTCTTTTAAATCTTTTTCATTCTTGGTATCACCTGTATTTTACATCAGTACCATGAAAAGCTCAAGGCCAAACGCAGCACTTGCATTTATCATCAAAGACAGATCCAGTGCCGCAGGACCTCACATGAGTGATGCCTCCAGCACACATGTAGAAACTTGTCCTGTCGTCTGGGTTGGCGTACAGTCCATCTGGTTTGCCATTGCAGAATCCAGGTCCTGGGGCATGAGCAGTGGTGGTGGTGGTTGTGGTTGGAGACGTTGTGCTCGCACCAGGTTTAGGGGTTGTGGTTGAGGGCAGTGGTGGAAGCTCTGAATACATATAAAACAGAAAGAATGGGTTATAGAGGTTACTGTGATAAATAGAAAAATGTATTTCTTATCTACTGGTAAGAAACCTACACACAATATTTGCATTATGGGACAAAATTCATGCTCTACCAATATCCAGAAGACTGCGAAGATGAGACAGCAGGGGGTGGCTGCCTTCTCCACAGAATTTTCCAGAGAAGTCATCTAAGTCAAGAGCCCATACAAAAGCACCACCAAACTTCTGCTCCTGCAGGTAGCTGACCTGATGTGACAACAATAATGAGAATGCTGGAATCACCTCATACGTATGTAGGTAACATACTGACACAGAAAAACCCTAAATACCTTGATTTTGTAGCTCTCCTTGTTGTCAAATCCTACCCACTCATTATTTTTAGTTGCATAGGGAACTTTCTGGTCATCGATCCACTGGACGGTGGTATCTTTCAGGAAGTTGCAGATCTAAACAATAAAACATTAAATAAAAAACATTGTCAGGTCTATATAAATGTATATTATGAAGATACATTTTCCATATTGTTAATAGACAATATTATCAGATACTAATAATGCAAAATACATGATTATTATCCAAAGAGTGCTTCCTACCTCATAGTAGGACCAGAATCCTGCTTCCCGGGTGTATGGTCCGGCTGATGCAGGTCCGCTAGCTGGGGCTCCAACACCTGTATTTGATGATGTCAGACGGAAGGTACGACCATAAGCTGCAAAGCCCATTCTCAGTTTCTCTGATGGGGTGCCGTTGTCTCTCCAGTACTTCATGGCATAGTCCTATCATGTTGTTTAAAAAGGAAGGTGAAATACTATTACCTAAACAATCCATTCATTCAGGATCTGTTCATGCTTAGCCCTGGCTAAGCATGAACAGATCTTTTCAAATGAACACCGATTTGAAAAGAAAACCCTCTCACACCTTAAAGGAAAAATTAGGGGAGAATTAACCTGATGCATGTTTGACAGTGGTGGGAAGAACCAAGTTCCCTGGGTTAAACCCATTCATGCAGTGAAACATGGCTGCACCTCCAAATGAATAAAATACACCCTCAGCGTAACTGTATAATATCTCCACAGGGACACTTACAGTGTTGAAATAGATGAGGTCACCAAAGTCCTCAGATCCACGGTACAGAGGGCTGTTATGCCCAGAAAACTGTTCCCAAGTTCCATGGAAGTCGTAGGTCATAACATTGATGAAATCCAGTTCCCTGGGTAAAGAAAAATCCTTAGCCAAAATAAAGATATGCTCTCATTTTTACTGAGAGAAAGAAACTTGAAAGAGTACTTACTTGGCAATCTCAGCAATCTCATATCCACCATCAATGGTACCTTTTCCAGCAGACACTGCAGCAGTCAACATGAGCTGAGGTCTTCCCGTGGCGGCAGCCTCTGCTGCATAAGCTGCAACAAGTTCCTGCAATAATCACACCAAAAGGTTGGTGTGTGAATATCTTTGCATGGGGAAAGATAACTGAACTAGCACTTTATTTCAACCCACCCTGCAGAGAAGAGTAAACCTTTGCTTATCTTCAGGAGGACTTCCACGTGAACCTGGGTACTCCCAGTCCAGATCCAGTCCATCAAATCCATGAGTCCTCAGGAATTTAATAGAAGATTGGATGAACTTCTGGCGGTTTTCTGGAGTGGAGACCATGATGGAAAACCTGTAGGAAATAAGTTTAAGGACTTAGGCTAAGTTGTTCAAAGTGATTTAGAATATGAAGAGTTTAGAAGATAATGTTGATGTATCTCTTGCAAGAAAGTCCTTCTAGATAAGGCTTTAATTTAAATGATGACTTACTGAGTTGAGCCAAAGTTCCAGCCACCAACAGCCAGCAGAGTCTTTAAATGGGGATTCCTGGAAAAAGCAGAATATTTTAAGAAAATGTTAGTAATCCTCCAGGGAATGCATTAATATTTCATTCTCGTATGTACTTTGTGGTTTATTCTAATGTCTGACTGGAGGTTCATTACAATGGTGACTTACTTTGTCTTCAGGTCATTGAAGGCCTTGTAGAGAACATCATCATTCCATTCATAGGTAACCAGCTCATTGGCATGATTGATGATGGAAAAGGCATAGATAAGAGAGGTACACAGGAAGGGGTCTACATTTTGTGGCAGGAATTTGCCATCGCCAGGCCTGTACTGAGACCAGTTAGTGAAATAGCACTCCATTCTGTTGCTGTGTGCTGCAAAGGAGCAATAGAAAATTCAACAATATATCATAATGATAAAAGATAAATGAAATTGGTTGGTAAAAATTGTTCAAAGCTCACCAAGCTGGAATAACACCAGGCACAAGGCTTTGGAGAAGAGGAGTGGGGAGAAAAATCAAATCAATAATTCAACAGAACTATGTATCTCAGAATGACAGTTAAACTGTTTTTTTGACCATTACCTGTTAGCAATATGAGCTTCGCCATGTTGTCTGTATATTTCAAAACTCTGATGAATGTACGCTAAAAAGAAACCAGAATTTTTAGGTTATTCGCTCATTGACAGTTTGAGCTGCAAATATAAAATTCTAACATCTACTCACCTTGGGACCAGATCAACCATCCAAAAAGTGGCAGAACTCTCTGGGCTTTTATATAAAAAAAGGTGATTAGAGAGAGAGCGAAAGTTGTAGCAACATGTCCCAAACAGCACCATAAATGTAATGATTATTAGAGTATATCAAGATAAGATGTTATGATGCTACATAAAGGCAATAATTTACTTAGTCAGGGTGTTATATAGATTTTGCAACAAAGTACATATCATATCACTGATAAGCCAAAATGAACTTTGGCTCATCAGTGATATGATAATATCTATCATCAGTAAAGAATTATTGCTGTTGTCATTAGAAATTGTTGAGAGAACAGATATGGTCAAAATAAGATGGGTATTTCATCCATCTTTGTTGTTTAATAATTAACTACACAAAAGGAGTTTTCTTTTCACACAAAAATGAAATAAGAACATATTTTGTTTTACTGCAGTTTGTTATAACCTTTATAAAACAATGTCCAATTGTATTTATGTATCTATTAAATTCCAATGGCAACAGCAAGCATACAGAAAAACTAGAGTAAAACTGCCAAAAAACATGCAGTGGAATATTTTCCAACCTGTGACATGTTTCCATGTCCACCAGTATCTGGGCGACTTGAGTTTGTCTGCTAAACCAAGCCTTCGAAACCTTGGCATTATTTTTGACAAAACATTGTCCGTAGAGTACCTAACTACTGACAAGGAACTGTATTTAAAATCTCTAAACTAAGAACAATTGTGTCCAGAGATGTGTCATGGTTTGTCAAGAGCTCGGACCCACATGCAGAGAGACCAAGGGAAAGGTTTAACAGGTTTATTTAAGAGTTTGTGAAGAATCCAGTGTTGCTCTGACCACTGCTCAACCGGAACTGAAAGGTGAGGGGAAGACACTGCGGTTAGTTCAGGCTCAGTAGGAAATTTGATTCTCGAACTTGAAGAGGAGAATTTGGGAGATAACTCACATTTCCAGAGAAGTAGCTGACTGTTAGACTCCAGTCTGTGTGCGGTAGTTCCAGTGTTTGTCTGATTCGGTGGAGGGCGGACAGGGTTTACCCAGAATGCTTTTGTTTGTAGGCGAACGGAGAAGCTGACTGCCACTCAGATTTCCTGAGGTACTTGAACGGGTCGTAGTGGAGATGAATCCCTTGCTCAGTGTGAAGCTCAAATGATCTCTTGAGGGAAAGTGGGTTCAAACCTCCAGACAGGAATCCTGACAAGATGATCCTGAAATGATTATCCATGCGTTTGTGTTTTCCTGTTTACTACTACTGTAACAGTCTATTATCATGCCTAAACAAAAAGGAGTCGTCGCATCTTCAGCAGGTTCAGGTTACTGACTCATACAAAAAGAAGGGCTCATATTACGTGGATTTTAAAAATTCTTCATTGGCTCCAAGTCTATTTTCAGTTCCAATTTAAAATCCTGGTGCTGACCTTCAGGGCCTTCCACGGTCAGGCTCCCTTCTACATTAGAGACTTGTTGTGTCCTTATACTCCCCTCTGGGAGGCTCAGGTCTCAGGACCAGAACCTGCTCATGGTCCCTCGTAATTGGTTCCAGGACCAGGGGAGATCGCTCCTTTCAGGCGGTCACGTCGGCCTACTTTCCTTGCACTTACTTGATTCTGTTGTTGTTTTTAAGAGTGAACTGAAAACCTATTTGTTTAAGAAAGCAGTTTTTTTTATGACCATGTCTTTTGTGACTGTAAGTGTACCTCAATTCAATTCAAGTTAGTTTATTTCTGTAGCGCCAATTCACAACACATGTCATCTCAAGGCACTTTATAGTTTGACTTCCTTCCTCCCAACTAGATTCCTGACACAGTGACACCACAGCAAGATCAGAGGTTGGGGAAGGTTGTTGCAGAGATGTTGGGAGCTCCCCATTGTACAAACCTGACTCCAAAGAGCAGAAAGCCCTGGAGAACTCAATGGCAAAGTGGATTGGGTGTTCTGGTCTGCCTGCAAGGACCATTGAGGATGAAGACTTTGTGGATATGACAAGCCGACGTATCCAACATAAGTCGACATAAACAAGCCGACAAAAGCTTCAATGTGTGCAATGTGATATACACTCACCGGCCACTTTATTAGGTACACCTGTCCAACTGCTTGTTAACACTTAATTTCTAAGCAGCCAATCACATGGCGGCAACTCAGTGCATTTAGGCATGTAGACATGGTCAAGACTATCTCCTGCAGTTCAAAGCGAGCATCAGTATGGGGAAGAAAGGTGATTTGAGTGACTTTGAAAGTGGCATGATTGTTGGTGCCAGAAGGGCTGGTCTGAGTATTTCAGAAACTGCTGATCTACTGGGATTTTCACGCACAACCATCTCTAGGGTTTACAGAGAATGGTCCGAAAAAGAAAAAACATCCAGTGAGCGGCAGTTCTGTGGGCGGAAATGCCTTGTTGATGCCAGAGGTCAGAGGAGAATGGCCAGACTGGTTGGAGCTGATAGAAGGGCAACAGTGACTCAAATAACCACCCGTTACAACCAAGGTGGGCAGAAGAGCATCTCTGAATGCACAGTACGTGGAACTTTGAGGCAGATGGGCTACAGCAGCAGAAGACCACACCGGGTGCCACTCCTTTCAGCTAAGAACAGGAAACTGAGGCTACAATTTGCACAAGCTCATGGAAATTGGACAAAAGAAGATTGGAAAAACGTTGCCTGGTCTGATGAGTCTCGATTTCTGCTGCGACATTCGGATGGTAGGGTCAGAATTTGGCGTCTACAACATGAAAGCATGGATCCATCCTGCCTTGTATCAACGGTTCAGGCTGGTGGTGGTGGTGTCATGGTGTGGGGAATATTTTCTTGGCACTCTTTGGGCCCCTTGGTACCAATTGAGCATCGTTGCAACGCCACAGCCTACCTGAGTATTGTTGCTGACCATGTCCATCCCTTTATGACCACAATGTACCCAACTTCTGATGGCTACTTTCAGCAGGATAATGCGCCATGTCATAAAGCTGGAATCATCTCAGACTGGTTTCTTGAACATGACAATGAGTTCACTGTACTCAAATGGCCTCCACAGTCACCAGATCTCAATCCAATAGAGCATCTTTGGGATGTGGTGGAACGGGAGATTCGCATCATGGATGTGCAGCCGACAAATCTGCGGCAACTGTGTGATGCCATCATGTCAATATGGACCAAACTCCCTGAGGAATGCTTCCAGCACCTTGTTGAATCTATGCCACCAAGAATTGAGGCAGTTCTGAAGGCAAAAGGGGGTCCAACCCGTTACTAGCATGGGGTATCTAATAAAGTGGCCGGTGAGTGTACGTTAAAAAGAGAATCAGTGTGTGGAGTTCTATTCTGCACAGTGTTATATAAATAAAAAATAGAAAAAGAGAAGCTGTGTGTGAAGAATTTTTATTCTGTACAGTGTGATTTATATGTAAAAAAAAGCAGTGTGTGGAGAAGTTCTATTATTTACAGTGATGACTAAAATGACTAAAATTTGACTTAGACTAAAATTGATGTTCGTCATTTACAGAGATGGCAAAAGTACTCACTTTCCGTACGTGAGTAAAAGTACAGATACTTGTGTTAAAAATTCTCTGGTAAAAGTGTAAGTACTGATTAACTTTCTTTACTCAAGTAAAAGTAACAAAGTACAGGCTTGTAAATTTACTTAAAGTATAAAAGTAAAAGTAGAAACCACTTTTTTCATGCCGTTGCCTACATTTTAAATGGATGTCTGCCAATAGGACTAGATCTCCGTTGTGTTCATTTTCAATCATCTCGTCGTCCATGCTACTATGCTAACGCCACCGCCACCAAGCTGCAATGATTTGCCGCCAATGAATACCGCCGAATCTGTCGATTCATCTTGCAGTGGTGCGTCAAATGCAACGTAGATTCCCATCCAATTAGATTGAATTTGGTATTGATGACGTGAAAAATAATAACGGTAACTCCATTGAAATGATTCAAAACTAAAGTAACGAGCCAATTTTTTAAAATGTAAGGAGTAGAAGTAAAAAGTCGCCATAAAAATAAGTAGTAAAGTAAAGTAAAAATATCAGAACAATCTACTTGAGTACAGTAACGAAGTATTTGTACTTCGTTACTTCCCATCTCTGGTCATTTAGACTAAGACTAAAACTAAATCGGGAAGGCAATGACTAAATATGATTAAGACTAAAATGTATTTTTGTCATGTGACTAAGACTAAATAAAATAAAGCTGACGAAACTAACACTGATGCGCAGTAGAGGATGTAATGTTGTTAAAAGCCAGTGTGCTCTGTGTTTATGGAAGTAAGCATGGATGGTAGCGCTGGAGTGCATCTAACGATCTTTCACCACCTTAAATACTCAACCGTTCAAGATGCTTGAAAATTAAGACTGCTCTCCTCATTATGGCAGTGGTTGTTATTTTTGTTGCTGCTTCTGCTGGCAAGACCAAGAATAGTGACCTTTGTCGGCTACTAATTGCGTTCAGCTCGGATGAATGCGACCTGGCTGTTCAGACACAGGTCACATTTGAAAAGATCACATTTATTTCGGATTCAGGAGCCAAGTGGCCTGGGTCGCATTGGAAAATATCGGATCTGTGTTGTTCAGACTTTCATGGAAAGATCAGATATAGGTCACATATGGGCAAAAAAATGTGATTTTAGTTCACTTCAGGCTGCAGTGTGAACGTAATAAACTTGGGTGAGGTGGTAAAATTCAGAAATAAACATTTCCAGGAATAAAAAAAGAGGGAACCTGATAGGAGACGGTTGTCAAATATATGTGCTAATATGTCAGAGACAGAACAGGGTTCAAAGGATAAGACAGTAATGTCATAAAAGCTTGTGGTCCCTCATGGTACTTATCAGATGAGCTTTTATTCACAGTTTTTGGCCTGAAGGGTATGACTAGATTTAACCTCACAGTAAACAAAACTTCTCAGTATTGAAATAACTGTAAAACAGGACTTCATCTCTGACAGAAATTGATCCCACTCAGGGAGTTTAAAGATTACTGATCGATCAGCAAGGACACACTTTGCAAGAACAGCACACATCGCAGAGATATTATTGGTAGAGGACGAGTCATCATGGAGCTATCTGTCTGATATAGATTAACATTTTGTACTGAGATAATTGAAAACTTGTCTAACTATATAGCATCATAGTGTCAGTGAATTCCTTGTTCTGACACCAACTGTGAAGGCCCAAACTTAAATAAGGACAAATTGTGTTCAAAATTTGAAAAAGTGCTTTCATTTAATTGTGTAAAAAGGGTTAACAAAGGCTCAAAAGCAATACAAAATAACTTAAATACAGAATCTGGGCCCAACTTAACTGAGGTCAACTGAGGATCCAACTCAAACAAAAAACTGACCTGCAAACAAGGAACTTAAGGCTGCTTAAAAAGGGATGGAGTAACCCAAGTCGACAAAATGAGGGAGGCACGACATAACAAAAGAACCAATAAATACAAAATTAACCATTCTATGAAACAAATAAAGCAAAACTAACTTACTTAACAGAAACAATAAATGAGTATTTAAGTGACAAACTAATTGAAAACTTCTTGAAACAAGTCTCCCCCTTCAGTCTTTCAAAGATGGTACGCTCCACATTTCCTTCTCCAGCTGGTTTGTATCACCAGCACCTCAAACAAAAGAACAAGTGTAAACAAACCATTCAGACAGACATTAACTAAAGTGTGCACCCATTAGAAAATACCTGTCTAAAATAACCAACTAAAACATAAATTGTAATATAATATAAAGCAAGAAAAGAAAATACTAACACGATGTGGTGGTGGGAGGATCATCCACCACATGTCGCAAAAACTGTTTTCAAAAGATCAAGCAACTTGCAGATTCATTTAATCCCTATGAGTAATAAAGAACATTAGATAATTGGTAAATTGCCCGTACTTATATTTCACTTTTTCATGTCAGAGGACTTGATCAAAGTGTTTTATGCTATATTCACCCATTCAATTCAATTCAGTTTATTTCTATAGCTCCAATTCACATCATGCCATCTCAGGTCACTTTCCAGTCCACCAGATCATCCAGTCAGATTGATTCAAAGTTTTCTATCTAAGGAAAACCAGCTGATTGCATCGGCTCATTGACTCAAATGCAATCCCCCAGTGGATACAAAAGGCAACTGTCAACCAGCTCCACAGGCGGCCCGTCCAGGAAACACACAGCCAGGCAGACGAGCTCCGAGCCAGCTTCCATGTCAGAGGATGAAGAGAGCACATCCAGTTAGTCACGGTCAGAGAAACAGGACTACACTGGAAAACAGGCCAAGCTCCAACATCTCTAAACTTATCAATGATGAAGTTATTGTTATTGTCTAGAGATTGATCAAAATTAATAAAGCAGGGATTGCAGTTTTCTGTCACAGCTGCTAATCCAGAAGAATAATTTGATTTAGGGGTCATCAATTCCCCTACTGGGTAAATAGCATTTTACTGCATTAAAGTTCTGGCTCGGTCGGGGGCTGTAATGTAGTTGTGTATCGCCATGATCTGGATTTCTGTTAGTTCTGCATTACTACCAGCAGATGGCATCACGTTTCTTAGTTTCATTTCATTGCACCTGGAAATTGATCTTGGCTCGACAAAGGCAATCAAAACAACATCACGATGGTTGCTTGGTGTATATAAACTTGTTTTATCATGATCAAATGTTTTTTTAAGTAGTCATATAATGTGACTATCACTTTAAGGCAGGCTTCAGCTATAAAAATGGTTACCAAGAATAACTATTGGCCAATAAAATAAATCTACCGACTGCAATTTAGCGTTTTCCTGATGCCAGATCAATTTGCAAAATTGTTACTAAATTTAATGCCTTGTCTTTAATTTTATTCAATTCATTCATTTAGAGAGATGGTATCCTAAAGCCTATGGATTTAACAGGATGAAAACTATTTTGGAGTGATAATAAAAAATTGGGGCAAATAAAAAATGTGATTGTGTTAAAAATTCAAACATTAAAAGAAAATCAAACCAACTTCGAGCATTTTGTACTACCAAAACTAACTTGTATTTTAAATAGCATTACATAATTTTGTTGAGTCACAGACCATGTTCCCAATATCAGTTGAGCTAAAACTAAAATTGTAACAGTGGGAAAATGAAATATGATAATAATATAAGAGTAAAGTTGAAATATTATAAGACCAAAATGTTGTTTTATTAACACAAACGTTGGGATAAAGTGATTGATCAAGCTTTCCCTGAAATACAGCCTGAACTCAGCATCTTAAGACAGTTTACACTAACTAGGCTACTTTCTCAATCCTGTAATATTATCTCACTATTCACATCATAGTTCAAATCCATTGTTGTAATATGATGATATTAACTTGTATTGTTATGCCTTCATTCTCATAGCGCTAAAATTATGAATTAGTAAAATGACCTTAGTATGGCCCTCATTCAACCTGGAGAGACTCACACAGAGAAAAACTGCAAGTAGAAAAGTAATAATTTTATTATAAAATCACATACATATATATATATATATTTCTTACAATATTTCTAAGAAACAAAACAGCTGATTGCATCGACTCATTGACTCTTCAGCAATCCCTCACACCAAACATGCTTGTAGAGACAGTAGAGAGGAAAACCTCCAGCAGAACCAGAACCAGGCTCAGTGTAAGCGGCCTCTGCTGAGGCCTACTGGGGTTTAAGGAGACAGAAGCAGATGAAGTAGGGTGACCAAACGTCCGTATTTCCCGGGACATATCCGTATTTCACGTCCTGTCCCGGGCGTCCCGGGTTTTTTTTAGAAAGTGAGGAAATGTCCTGATTTCACTGCGCACGACGCTCTGTGACGTAATTCCTGAGCCGCGTCAGTGCGGGCAGCCCTGTTCTTAATCAGAGGCTCTGTTCAAAAACCTAGGACGCATCCTCCAAAGACGCGGTCTGCCTAGACTGGATCCTTCGAAGTCCTTGAAAATAAGAAGGCCGGAAGAGTTTAGGCTGTAAATTCGAACAGGTCTACCCTTCGGCGGGTTTTACCGCCGTATGCTCTGTTGCTTAGCAACCGTGAAAGTTGACACACAAAGCAGGAAAAGAATGAATACCGAGGTTTTCAAAACTGTTTGTTTATTTATTTATTTTTTAAAAAGTTAAAGTGAACAAAGACTACACTCACCAGAATCCAGAGTGGAATAAATGTTCCAACCACCGGGAGCAGGAACAAATAAAATCAAATGTAATGATAGAAACCTTAGTCAGTTAAATAACCTGCTGCTGTCATTCTGCACATCTCTGATGCTGCTGCTATTTTCAGATATCCATTATTGTAAAAATGTCCATAGCTGCATATTGGTTATTAATTCTCCAGTTTTATATTGTTAAAACACTTTACAGGATTTTATTTTTTATATTTTAACTCTTCCCTATTATGTTATTCTTATACATTTTTGTAAGGTCCACATTTGTGTGACCATTTTCAATAATCTTTCTGCTGCTGTAAATCTGCCCATTGTGGGACAATAAAGGGATTTTCTATTCTATTCTATAAAAGGGTAGAAATATATAAGTAAATCTAAACAATGTATTCATAAAAATCTATCTGCAAAATCTCTAATATTCAACAACAAAAAATACTTACAGGTGCTGGTCATAAAATTAGAATATCATGAAAAAGTAGATTGATTTCAGTAATTCCATTAAAAAGTGAAACTTGTATATTATAATTATACATTACATACAAAATCATATATTTCAGATGTTTATTTTGTTTAATTTTGATGATTACAAATGACAACAAATGAAAATCTCAAATTCATCATATCAGAAAATTAGAATATTACTGAAGACCAATAAAAACAAAGGATTTATAGAAATGTTGGCCAACTGAAAAGTATGAACATGAAAAGTATGAGCATGTACAGCACTCAGTATTTAGTTGGGCCTCCTTTGGCCTGTATTACTGCAGCAATGCGGCGTGGCATGGAGTCGATCAGTCTGTGGCACTGCTCAGGTGTTATGATAGCCCAGGTTGCTCTAATAGTGGCTTTTAGCTCTTCTGAATTGTTGGGTCTGGTGTATTGCATCTTCTTCTTCACAATACCCCATAGATTTTCTATGGGGTTAAGGTCAGGAGAGTTTGCTGGCCAATTAAGAACAGGGATACCATGGTCCTTCAACCAGGTACTGGTAGCTTTGGCACTGTGTGCAGGTGCCAAGTCCTGTTGGAAAATGAAATCTGCATCTCCAAAAAGTTGGTCAGCTGCAGGAAGCATGAAGTGCTCTAAAACTTCCTGGTATGTGGCTGCGTTGACCCTGGACCTCAGAAAACACAATGGACCAACACCAGCAGATGACATGGCACCCCAAACCATCACTGACTGTGGAAACTTTACACTGGACTTCAAGCAACGTGGATGAAGTGCCTCTCTTCTTTTCCTCCAGACTCTGGGACCTTGATTTCCAAAGGAAATGCAAAATTTACTTTCATCAGAGAACATGACTTTGGACCACTCACCAGCAGTCCAGTCCTGTTTCTCTTTAGCCCAGGCAAGACGCTTCTGACGCTGTCTGTGGTTCAAGAGTGGCTTGACACAAGGAATGCGACAGCAGAAACCCATGTCTTTCATACGTCTGTGTGTGGTGGTTCTTGAAGCACTCACTCCAGCTGCAGTCCACTCTTTGTGAATCTCCCCCACATTTTTGAATGGGTTTTGTTTCACAATCCTCTCCAGGGTGCGGTTATCTCTCTTGCTTGTACACTTTTTTCGACCACATCTTTTCCTTCCCTTCGCCTCTCTATTAATGTGCTTGGACACTGAGCTCTGTGAACAGCCAGCCTCTTTAGCGATGACCTTTTGTGTCTTGCCCTCCTTGTGCAAGGTGTCGATGGTCGTCTTTTGGACAACTGTCAAGTCAGCAGTCTTCCCCATGATTGTGTAGCCTATAGAACTAGACTGAAAGACCATTTAAAGGCTTTTGCAGGTGGTTTGAGTTAATTAGCT
Source organism: Cyprinodon tularosa (assembly GCF_016077235.1). Lineage (NCBI taxonomy): Eukaryota > Metazoa > Chordata > Actinopteri > Cyprinodontiformes > Cyprinodontidae > Cyprinodon > Cyprinodon tularosa. The sequence continues at coordinate 291,212 of NW_024038968.1, forward strand.
GATTAGAGTGTGGCACCAGGGGCCATCAATTTTGAACCTTTTCACAATATTCTAATTTTCTGATATGATGAATTTGAGATTTTCATTTGTTGTCATTTGTAATCATCAAAATTAAACAAAATAAACATCTGAAATATATGAGTTTGTATGTAATGTATGAATATAATATACAAGTTTCACTTTTTAAATGGAATTACTGAAATCAATCTACTTTTTCATGATATTCTAATTTTATGACCAGCACCTGTAGTTAAGCATATTGTGCAAAACAACAATAAAAAAATTAAACTCCTATCAGATTTATAGTTCCCATTCTGCAGATCTATTAGAATCTGTCCTTAAATTACAGCCAAACCCATTTACACAGTAACAGATAAAAACCTTTAGATAAACCAAATATTACCGCCACATATCTGACTCTATAACCATTAAAACAACTATTTTCATTCATTTCAGACGGAACTATTCACTGAGTTGTATTATTATATTAAACTGAACTTCAAATTTTCACAACTGTTCTGCGCCAAGTAACATTTCCTCTGATCACGGAGCAAATCCCGATGATGAGACATTTGTTCTTTCAATATCACCCTCCCCCCCGCTCCAAGGTGTCCTGGTTTTCCCAAATGAAAATATGGTCACCCTAGATAAAGACATAAATGAAATAAGTTATTTGGCGCTCCGTTTCTGGCAGAAGACTTGGTTTGAATCAATATTTGCTTTATGAGTAACCTATAAATACTCTGTAATCACACTCACAAAGCCCTGCATCACATGCTTTACCGCCTTGCTAGTCCATATGCTGAACTGGCAGCTGGAATTAACAGGGGGAAATAATTTTTTTATATTAACATATTGTAAAATTATTTTATATATTACACATTGTTTGCAAATCTGACTGTATGCAGCTCAGATGAGAAACCAACTGTCTCTATCAGCTTGTTGAGCTTCTTTAAATCATTTGCTCTGATGCTGACACTACTGCAGATAATCATGGAATAGATTGCACTCTCCACAAGAGAGACTGAATGGCCTAAACTGCCTCAGGAAGTAGGGTTTTGCAAAAACCACTAAAGGGGCAGGTGCCTAAAAAGGCACATATCAGATTATTGGGTAGAATATTAGTTAGAATCTAATCTTGTAATGATCTCAGAACTAGGACCCTATATTCAAGGTGAGTGGGAAGGTAGTGGGAAAGTTCAAAGCGTTTATTTAAAGGTACACTATGCAACCGGTGTTGATTTTCCAGCGAGGCTCCCCCCAGAGGGCGAAAGTAAAAGTGCACTGTCGTAAATATGCTCAGCTGTTCTCCTGGTTTCTCCGTCAAGCCAGGCGCGGTTGTTTTGAGCTTAGCAAACAGGCGAACGCAACGAATGACTAACACAGTGAAAGTATGAACATGCACACAGAGAGAGAGAAACCATTCCAATGTTACTTACAATCGCATCAGCAGAAACGCGAGGTCCGCGTCAGCCTTGCAGCCTTCTTTTTATTTTAGCTCTCGCCATTCGGAAAAAGCTTGCCCGATGTTCACCCGTGTACGACTCCTCTCTCTGTCCGGAGCCCTTTTCCTCTTTCTTGCCTGCTCCGACATGGGCTTTCGCTGTTTTCACGCTGGTTCCGCCTTGATAATTGCACAAAGATCGCCACTGCGCTAGTAACGAGCATGCTTTTAACTGGGGGCGTGTAGCAGTTCTCGCCGTAAAGCAAGACCCACTCTCGCGAGACTTCTGAGCCTGTGGGTGCGGGCCGAGGGCTCCTGCAATTGCAAGTGCGGTATTTCCCCCACAGACCACCAGGGTGGCCGAGAAAACCTTTGTTCAACCTGAAATGACTCATTTAATCATCCAAAACGTTATGGAACACATTAATTAACTGAAAAATGTTGCATAGTGTGCCTTTAAACAACCAGGAACGCAGGGCCGCTCGGCTCACTGGATTCTCTGGCAAAGCCAAAAACTCGGGTTAGTGACTTTAAATCTAAGACGGGCCACAACTATAAGCACTATAAGTCTCTAACCTGGTTCAGAGTTCAGAGCCGCCCCTCAGAGTTCCTAGTGAAAGAGCAGAGCAGACAAAAGAGCAGGCGCCAGCTGCGTCCGTGAGGGGAAATCCAAAGCTGGAGTCAGAAGACAGGTCCAAGTTCAGTAATCATTCCAGAATCCAGGAATGAGTCCAGAGAGGATCAAGCTAACAGCAAAACAGGGACAAACCAAACACTCGGAAGACCCAAAAACAGAACTTGAAAACTTTTTTGGAATGACTACTGTATGACTGAGAATCTTCACCAGCATAGCCTTGTTCTGCTAGCTTTGCTAATGTTTCCTCTTTTTACCATCAAAGTTAATGTCCTACCACTCCTTCTAAAAACAAGTATCAGTATTTATAACGGTGCTGGTTTGTAGCCGGTGCCTTTTGTCTTTTTCCTTCCTTCTGATCCTTGTTGTTTTTCGGTCTCTCTTGCTCCTTCACAAACTACAGGGAATTGGGCTCAATATGTTGTGTATTTTTAAACTGCTGTGACAAACTGAAAGCAAGGACATGGGCACATACACACCATTGCTTTTGCTCAGTCTGGAATAGTTTCAGGTACACAGATTTCCATACGAGCCACAAAGAACACTGATTATTTATTTAGAGCAGAGGTCTTCAACAGGGGGTCCACGGGGGTACTGCATGGGGGTCGGGAAAGTTTTGGTTAAATAGACTTCTTTTTATATTCACCCCTGCAATTTTTCCACTAATTGAAATGCCTTTAAATCCACATTAACATGAATTCCACACACTGTATTAAACAGATAAATGGAGGCAGAAGATGTCTTTCAGTCATCAATGCTCACATTCAGAGACACACAGGAGCTCTTTCAAACCTGGGCACCGTTTCATTCACAACACCTGGAATCAGAATCATAAATACTTTAATAATCCCAGGACTAAATTATCGTAAATCCTCTAATATAGGACGGGGCCTTTATTTCACCCAGGTACATCTTGGTCCAGGCCATTATTGGAAGGAGGCCAGAATTGGAGGCAGGCCTCTATTTCTATTTGAGCAAAACATATTACCAGTGGAATTAATAAAAACAAGATTTTGTGTCTATTTGAACCTATAAAATACTAAATTCATTTATTGAAAAAGTTAACATAGTGATATACAGAACATTTTCAACAAATACCGGTAATTCAGACATCTTCCAGCAGCTTCCAGGCAATTTTTCTGCATGGCAATACGAATCTTTGCCAAACCGACTGGCGAAACAAAGTAAAAAAAAAAAAATGGGACAAAAACTGTTCTGCCATCAGAGCGACATTGAGTGCATTGTAAACATTTTCCATGGTGATAATTATTCATAACAAAAGGCAACTTACAGTTTTAACCACCTTGCCGCTCACTCAAATAGTCTTGCTTAGTTTGAAGTGAAACAAAAAAATAAAAATTCTCCAATTCTGTTTAATCCTCCACAATTTCCTCCTCCTCTTCATCTCTCCCCATAATCTCCTCATCATTTTTGGATTAGGACGATTGAGGCGACTACGATCTCTGTGTAAGGATAAGACTTCCCATGCTAATGGCTTGGATTCTTTAGCAAACATTTCCCCCCGGCCTGAATAAGAGTTTCCGGCCAGTATTTACCTCCACCGACAGCGACACAGGCCATTATTAGAGACCCGGCTGCTAATGAAATACAGGCCAATATTAGAGGATTTACGGTACTTTGATTACATGACTTCATATTATATAATGGAGTGACTATAGGACCAGTTTGATATAGCACAATTTCATACAATATATATAATAAGGGGGTCCCTGCTCCATCTCGCCATCAGTTTGGAGGTCCTTGGCCTGGAAAACGTTGAAGACCCCTGATTTAGAGAATCAGGTGCAACTCAAACCTTGTCTGTGGTAAAGCCTTTTAGGGACTCTTGATCGGTCAAGACGAGAGCCTTGGCCACATCCCATTACTCCTGATGACGGATGATCCCCTGGTCTGGCTTTATGACCTGATTGACTTGGTCATGTATTTCTATGTTAAGTTGATCTGTCTCCCTTTGAAAAATCCTTGAGAAGAAATTTGATGCGAACAAGTTATTTGAATACAGTAAATTTAACTAAAGTGAATCCATGTGTAGCAGTGAAGGGTACTGAGTGTTATTTTCTTTTTTATTCCTAGTTTCTTGGCTTATGATACGGTATTGTCCTCCCATTTTTATGCTTTGAAAGTGTTTAGTATGTTTTGGTGCAGTAAAGAGACACCGATCTAGACTTCAGTAAGCACAGAACACAACTGCCTTTTGGAGTGACAGCGAGAGCCAAAAGTGGTATCTGAGATGACGGTTTTAAAAAACCTTTTTTGAAAAATGCCATATACCAGTTGGGAACCAACATAAGCCAGTTCCCAACAGGCATATGTCGTTTTTTAACTGACATATGCCATGTGCCACGTTTGGCTATGGGTGCTGCTTCCTTTGGACTGGAGCTCAGCTGCTCTTGTTTTTTCAAGGTGGAACGCATACGTAGAATCGTCTGCCTGACTTTTAAGAAGGTTCCCAGGAAGAATTGTAGTCAAGTTTCTGACAGCTAATGGGGAAACAATAAACTTCATGCATTTGTGTCAAATTTCCTGCACCCCTGTCCTGTTGCTGAAATTGCCACAATAACCTTCTTTGCAAATAAAGAAATGCAGCAATATTTATTTTCATAAATCATCTTGAAGCTGAAATTGTTTATATTTCAGCCAAAGTTTCATCGCGGTCTTGTGTTAAGCTTTTTGTAGAACTACTAAGTGTCATGAAGCGGTGTTTGTTAGGAGGACCCAAATGCAGAGACCAGTAGGCAGAGGTGAATTAAAGTCGGTTTATTTAAGTTCTCAGATCCAAGGGCAGGAATCAAAGTCCAACAGAAAACTACTAACGCACCTGAAACAAGGAGACATTGGGGGAAAACCAAAACTAGAAGCCTAGGAGAGACGAGGAACACAGACAGAAGTTAGACGAGCATCCAGCAAACAGGAACTGAAGAGGGAGGGCTTTTAAAGGGGACAGAGACAAAGAGAGGGCTAACGAGGGAATTGAAAACAGGTGAAGGCAGAACGGAAAAACAGAGCAAGGGAGGACACAAGAGGGCAGCAGAGAACAACAAATGGAAAACCAAGAAAAACAGGAACAAACAGACCAAGACTCTGACACTAAGACCTTAGTCCAAATTCAAATGGTAGGTGTTTCAATGATGTTTGTGTATCATTCAAAGAAAACAAAATAGCTACTAATTTGTGTAGTATAATTTTATTTGTCTAATGCCTTCAGCGCTGAATCAGATGCAATATATTTATATATATAGATGATTTAAAAAATGCTCCTGAAAAGTGATTCTGATGTTAAGCAGTAATAACAATTTCGGCTGTTTTAATGACATAGACCTTAAGGCTTAAGGCCAGTTGCAACACTTGCAGGAATCCCAATAAACAAGGCCAGGCTGACAGCGATGTAGGTAAGTGATTCCCTGGAAGCACTGGAAGTAGGTGTTCTTATCAGCGAGGTTCTCATACAACCCATCAGGACGGCCCTTGCAAAAATCAGCAATGGGATCCCTGGTGGTTGTGGGTCGTGGGGTGGTGGTTGGCTTTGGACCAAAACCTTCATACAGAGACAACAGAGAATATGTATATTCAGGTGAGGTAGTTACAAAAATAAGATGCTAACAGTTCACCAGATTTGAAGAATATTTACCCATTGACAATCTAAGATGGTTTATGAGGGGGTAAGGTCCATCTGAACAGAAGGATCCACTAAAGTCATCCATGTCCAGAGTCCACACATGAGCACCACCCAGAGAGGCTTTGGTCATCCACTGGACCTAAAAGTTCACCAACAGTTAACCAGAAGAATCCACATCAAATGGTCATTAGACTGATTGAAGCAGGTGAAACTGAAAAAGAGAGCTTAGCTCAAAGAGCAGAAGTTCTTACCTTGGAAGAAAAGCTGCGCTTGTCATCGTAGCCTACCCAAGCACTGCCATATGTGGCATATGGAACCTGCTGCTCAGAGATCCATGAAAGTGTTGCACTGTTGGTGAAATCACAGATCTGGGAAGACAGAAAATATATGAAATATTCTGTGATGTATATATTTTTCAAACCAGTTTTAACTTAGCCATCTCCTTTTCATTTTTACATTTATTTTACTGATCCACGTTTCTGTAATACTAGTGTCTTGTTAATTAAGAGTGGACACATTTAGCTTTAATTAAAAGCTTTTGAGTCATTAAGCAACATTTCAGTACTTTCTTTATCACTTATTTCAGTAAAAATTTAGCTAAGTTTTTTAATCATGAATTCTTACCTCATAGTAGGCCCAGAACCCAGCTGTGCGAGTGTAGGGTCCAGCATCTGCAGGGCCATTTGATGGAGCTCCCAGTTCACTTGCCGATGTGCTGAGACGGTAAGTTCGGCCATAAGTGGGAAAACCCAGGAGCAACTTCTCTGCTGGTGCTCCCCACATCCGCCAGTGAGATACAGAGGAGTTCTATGGAGAAACGGTCACAAAGTAAAGTGTAAAGCTTTTGGACACACTGACTTCATGCATCTGTTTAAGTAGTAAATATACGGATCAATTTAGGACAACAACAATATTCTTCCATCATAACTGAGGCTTACAATTCATTTATTACAGTTTATTTATATAGTGCCAATTCCCCACACCCAATTTCAAACATGTCCAGTAGGTCTGAATACCTGTTTTTTCTCAAGATTTATTTGATCAGAAAAAAAAAAAAGACTCCACAAGGCTGCCGTGATTATCACTGAGACAGCCTATGGCCACATGGACGGCTTATTGTGAGTAGAGATAAATGATAATAAAAATGATAAGATGCTCATAAATGCAATGGGGACAGTGTTATGCGTGAACGCTCTCATTGAATAGTGTTTGCTGATATATAAGTATATATAAGTATATATAAGTATATATAAGTATATATATATATAAATGCTAGACCGTAGACATTTGTATATATGTATATATACATATATATACATATATATATATATATATAAATGCTAGACCGTAGACATATGTATATATATATATATACATATATATATACATATATATGTATATATATATGTATATATGTATATATACATATATACATATATATAAATATATATATATATATATATACATATATATATATGTATATATACATATATATATATGTATATATACGTATATATATATATATATATATATATATGTATGTATATATAGATATAAAAATGCTAAACCGTAGACATATGTATATATACATATATACATATATGTATGTATATATAGATATATAAATGCTAAACCGTAGACATATGTATATATACATATATACATATATGTATATATACATGTATATATATATATATATATATATATATATACATATATATATATATATATATATAAATGCTAGACCGTAGACATATGTATATATACATATATACATATATATATGTGTATATATATATATATATATATATATACATACATATATATAGACATATATGTATATATATATATATATATATATATATATATAAATGCTAGACCGTAGACATATGTATATATGTATACATACATATATACATATATATATGTGTATATATATATATATACACATATATATACATATATATATATACACATATATATACATATATATGTATATATATATATACACATATATATACATATATATGTATATATATGTGTATATATACATATATATATATATATATATATATATACGTATATACATATATGTATGTATATATATATATATATATATATACACATATATATGTATATATATATATATATATATATATATATATATATATATATGTATATATACATATATATATATATATATATATATATATATATATATATATATGTATATATACATATATATATATATATATATATATATATATATATATATATATATATATATATATATATATATATATATATATATATATATATATTTATATATATATAAATGCTAGACCGGTTTCCTATGTTTATGTGTAATTATGCATGTAAATGTGTTGAAAAACATTTTCCAAGTAAGTTCACCCATTAAAGTCAGCATAAAGGACTAATTTAGACAACTGGACTGATGATAACCCTTAAAGCATCGCAGAGATGAAGCCACACATTTCTATCCAGTCTTCCTCCTTTCTAAAAATATAAAGTAATAAAGCAATAAATTAAAATTGTTTAAAAAGAATCTGTGAGACTTAGTTTCTTACTATGTTATAGTCCAGCTGTGATCCAATATCCACCGAGCTGCGGTACAAAGGGCTGTTGTGTCCAGTCACGGCCTCCCAGTGTCCATGGAAGTCATATGACATGATGTTCATGAAGTCAAAGTGGCTGTTGAGATACAGGTAGAAAAAGATTGCTGAATAACAGGAAATTCTTTGCAACTACAAATAACAGACTATAAGGGCCAGAGAGCAGCCCCTCTATGGCTTTCTGTCATTCATCACATATTTTGATGAATGATTTTATTGGCTATTTTAGCTTTATTTGTTACATTTTTGAAAACACAAACCAGGAATCTGACTCCAATGCTGCGTTCACACCAAAGGCATAACAAACCTCGGGTTTAATTGCAAAGTTTATGGGCATCAGGAGTTGCACATTTCGAGCATTCGGGGGTCCGAGCATTACACAATAGAATTCAGTAAATTTAACTTTTACCAGAAAGCTCCTTGATCAGAAAAGCTGATCAAGGAGTTTTTTGGGGGATACAGACACTACCTGCAAAATGTCATCGCTTCTATAGACATTCTGCATATGAAAAATAGATAAATGTAAAGGGAGTTAAACTCAGGGTGACCAGACACCCCCAAATTCCGGGGACAGGTGGTCCAAAACGGGGACTAGAGCAGTGGCGGCTGGTGAAAAATATTTTTGGTGGGGCTGATATAGCCTAGTGTATGTCTCCAACTAATCCGGAATAAGAACTCAAATAAACAATTGGACAATACATACAATTTAACAGTAATGATTTAATTTACTATATAATAACAGTAACAGTGATGATTTGGGTCACTGTGACGGGGTTCTTTGGCCTCCAAGAATCCAGTCTCAGTCGGGTTACCGGTGTTGGTGATTTATTGAGCTCAAAAACTCAAAACAGGGTGCAAAAGAAACTAAACATGTACAAGATCCTCTGGGCCTCAGCCTCCCTCCAGTTACCAGCAATGTAACAAAGAAACAGAAAACAAAAACTGACGCTTTTCTTCCCACAGCCCTCATTAAATAGTTTAAGCCCCTCACCTCAGGCTCTCTTATTTCTGATTTCTTCTCATTAATCAGTTTTGTCCATATATTACCTCCACAAACAATTGATGTACAAAAACAAATAATTTTTACAACTTAATTCTTTTACACAGATTCATTTACTTATTCAATTACACCAAACTGGGTTTGAACCCAGCAAAGACGCAGCCAGACTGAAGATGACAAGTTCCCGTAGCATAAACACGTACACACCCACACCCCCCACACACCCACACACACACACACACACACACACACACACACACACACACACACACACACACACACACACACACCCACACCCCCCACACACCCACACACACACACACGGCTAACCCCACTGAAATATTAAGTGTGCACCCTCAATACGCCAGCAGGTAACCAGGAACAGCTTGTGTGTTTTAAGTTCATGGAGCTACTGGTCTCAGCGCGAGTGAATTGGTCCTCACAAACACAGTATAACAGGAATGTGTGTGTGGCGCGCAAAGTTAGAGGTTGTTTTAAGCGACGAGGTGGATTCGTCACAGTCACAATAACCATGACATGAAATGTTCATATCCTACAACAGAGATGTTCTTCTGGCAAACGGGTAGATAAATAAGGATCTCACCGAATTTGGTGGAAGCTGCATCTCGTTCGTTACATTCGCCATCTTCCCTCTAACTGTCTGCACCTGCGCTTGGGTTCAGAAGCCTGGTAAAGCGCAGTATTTTCAGCGCCCCAATACCATAAAGTTCCGAGACGCTGATTGGCCATTAAATTCACCTAGCAATAGTACATGATTGACAGATTCTCTGCAAATGTGGGGCTGTCTGATCAGCGCCCCCAGAACAGAGACGGTAGGAGTCTGTCTGTGGAAATCCACAAATTAATGACAGTAGATAGGGAAATGTAGTTTATATAATTAGTTTTGCTTATAGTTACACAGTCTAGAGAGTAAAACTGACATTTATGAGTTAATTTCTAAAAATATATTTTACGTTTCTCTCTTCTTATCAGGGAGGGCGGTGCCCCAGCGCCCCCTATGGGCCGGCCGCCACTGGACTAGAGCTGTCCCCAGAAATGTCCCCGATTTTACCGTTTTATGAATGATCATCAAAATAAATTTCCTCAAGGCTCAGATTCTGCTGAGCTCAATGAAATCATGAAAAAACGGTTTTCTTTCATTTTATTAATTTAATTATAAGAGTTTTTAACACTCAGGTAGAAAATAAGAAAAAAGAATTTCACATTAAAGAAAGTATAATGGCTTCAAACAAAATGATTGTTTTTAGACAATGTCCTGTTTCACTTGAGTGTAAGTGTGATGGACACTGAGATGAGACTTGTGAACTTTTAAAACGTGTGTTGGGATCTGGAGGTCTGTCCACTTTCTCCACCAGAGGGCGTACGAGATCTCCTGGAGCCTGAGCTGATTGCACCACCTGTCGCTCATCTGCTCATCAGGAGATCCGTACTTAAGGAGGCAGAGGGCTTCTCTCCAGTACCAGAGTGTTTGCCAGTAACGGTTAGCAAGCCTGAGCCAGCCAGCCTGTCTGTAACTCTGACCCCCCTGAGAACCCAACCTGATCTGTTTTCTCTCCTCTCTGCTCCTCAGATTGAACCTGCCTGAAACCTGAAACTCTGGAGAGTTTCTCTACCGGTAATCTGCCTGCCCGCTCTCAGAAGATTACCGGAAACTCAATCAGTGATCTGCCTGCACTCAGTAAAGCTCCGCCTCCGCCTCTGCCCTCTGCCTGCCGTCAGCCTCTGGACCCTCAAGGTTCCCACCCTCTGCAGCTCCGCTCCACTCAAGAACAGGTACAGATCTGAAATCACTCTACCTGCAAAATTCCCTGGACCTCCGCTAACTTCTCTGTCCTCCCCTGCAGTGAACCCACTTGTGACCAGTCAAATCACATCCTGGATCTGATTAACCTGTGTGCTCTAACAGAATCCTCTTGTGACCAGTCAAGCCACTCTCTGAACCACAACTACTTTAAACATTTATTGTCAAATAAATCTTTGAACTTTTCTTCTGCCTCCGAGTGTTCTGCATGTGGGTTAGGCATATTCGCCCGAACATGACAATGTGCAGGAAATGACTACATAAAAAAAACCCACTTGCCTAAATCTGCTCACATCCACATTTAAAGAAAAAAAAAATCAAATAATTTAAAATAAATGCAACAGTGTTAAACCCAGCTTTGTAAGGAAGAAGGATTATCTTTCACCATGTGCATACCTATCGAGCACAAATTGGTTGAAAAGACAACATCATTTATATACAAACTATCTTCATTTGATTCAGAACTGAAAGGTGAAAAGCCGTAATTTTGAGATTGTTTAAAAGACCTATTAAAAACAGGGTTTGTAACATCTCTTCAACGTCTATTATTGGACTAAAATGGGATGAAATCATACTGACCAAACAGCCCAATTTTCAAATACTATTTCTGAACTAAATTGCGACTATGACAGACTAAAAAACAACATCTAAACAGAGGTCTAAAAAGTATTGATGTTTATTACTCCACTATAATTACTCCTGTTTAAAAACACTTTTGTAGAAGTTAGAAAATCAAATTCAGCTTTTTAAAACTACTTCAAGTATAAAAGTAAAAGTAATGTAGAGATAATGTTAACAATTCTGGATGATAACTTCCTTAGACTTCATTTTCTTAGTTTTACAACTAATGGTAACAGAGTTAAATATAACTTTGCATCATCCCGAAGAATTATTTATTTTGGTATGTGGCGAACAACAAATTGGGGCAGCACCGAGTTCAACTGCAAAGAAAGGAATTGTCTGGATGAAACTAATTATTTTGATGGTTTTTATTTTCTTGAAATATCAACAGGCCATAATGAAAATGAGCTTAAATGAAAGAAAACTAACGAGTTCATTTTTAAAAATTAAGAAGCAGAAGGAAAAAGTTGTCTAAAAAAATTATTACTTGAGTGAGGTATAGATAGCCAACATTTTACTTAAACATACTTACACTATGCAACATTTTTCAGTTAATTAATGTGTTCCATAACGTTTTGGATGATTAAATTAGTAATTTCAGGTCGAACAAAGGTTTTCTCGGCCGCCCTGGTGGTCTGTGGGGGAAATACCGCACTTGCAATTGCAGGAGCCCTCGGCCCGCACCCACAGGCTCAGAAGTCTCGCGAGAGTCGGTCTTGCTTTACGGCGGAAGCGCTACACGCCCCCAGTTAAAAGCATGCTCGTTACTAGCGCAGGGGCGATCTTTCTGCAGTTATCATGGCGGAACCAGCGTGAAAACAGCGAAAGCCCATGTCGGAGCAGGCAAGAAAGAGGAAAAGGGCTCCGGACAGAGAGAGGAGTCGTACACGGGTGAACATCGGGCAAGCTTTTTCCGAATGGCGAGAGCTAAAATAAAAAGAAGGCTGCAAGGCTGATGCGGACCTCGCGTTTTTGCTGATGCGATTGTAAGTAACATTGGAATGGTTTCTCTCTCTCTGTGTGCATGTTCCTACTTTCACTGTGTTAGTCATTCGTTGCGTTCGCCAAAACAACCGCGCCTGGCTTGACGGAGAAACCAGGAGAACAGCTGAGCATATTCACGACAGTGCACTTTTACTTTCGCCCTCTGGGGGGAGCCTCGCTGGAAAATCAACACCGGTTGCATAGTGTACCTTTAACCAGAGTAACAAAATATTTGTACTTTGTTGACGCCTCTGGATCTAAAAGGCGTCTGGTGTTTTGGGGGAAGGATAAAGATGGTCACAAAACTCAAAATCTCTCAGTGTTAGAAAAATGAGACGTCTCTTTAATAACTACTTATTGGTTAGATTTTGTATAGATAAATACGAAGTCAAAAATTAACTATGGAAGATAGATTATTTAGAGCATGATAATATGTATTTCTCGTTCTCCATGTTGAGGAAACGCTGTACCATGTACCAGCTTTGAATAATTCAGGACTGGGCAACTTACGGTGCAATCTTGTTGACCTCATAAGCTTTGTCAATAGTTGAAATGAAGCCGGCCACATTGACTGAGAGAAGCAGCTTTGTCTTCCTGTTTTCTGTGGCATCATCCTGGAACGCCTTGGCCAGCTCCTGTTGACAGAAACAAAGAGCCATGGTTCATCGCTGCTGTCTGGATGGTGTAAACCAGAGGGGGCTGCCTTCCTTTTGTAATCAACAAATTGCATAAAAACCTAAAGTGATCATCTCTTCATCTAACAGGTTCTCTAAAATGAACTCTCTTCACTGCCTTAAGGACACCGCTACGTAAAGCAAAGCGCTATGCTAATTCATTTGTACCAACAGCCATTAGACTCTATGCAGGCTGGCTGGGCTGTTTTCTTTTTTAAGACCACTCTGTTATCTTTACTTTTTTTCCTGTGTTTTCTATTATAGATTCTGGTCCCAAAGCTGCCTGACACATCTTATTTCTTATGTTATTAAATGTTTATTTATTTTTTTGATGTTTTTCTTGTGTATTGTTCGAAGGAATTGTCCCAATCGGGATAAATAAAGTTGTCTAATTGCTTGTTATACCTGGTGCCATAATGGGCTTTAAGTTTACAATAATGAAATAAGATATTGGATGAAATTGGTATTAGGCACTAAACAGAAAGAAGTGAAAATTAAAAAGATGGTCCCATCTAAACCTCAGAATGGTTTTCTTTTTTTTAACAAAAAAAAACATTTTTTTTCAAAAGATGGTTAGATAAATGATTATAACAAGAAAAACTTTAAAAGAAAGCATGTCAATGCATTGCAGGGCTTGCTAACCGTAACCAGCAGAGTGAACCTCTCCCTGTCCTCCGGTGGGCTGCCGTTGTGTCCAGGGTATTCCCAGGCGATGTTTAGCCCATCAAAGTTATGGCTTCGCAGGAAGCTTATCGCTGACTTAATGAAAGCTTCACGACTATCAGGTTTGCCAACCAAGGAAATAAATCTGAAAGGAAAACATTTGATTTCAGTTTATAGAAAAACGTTCATTGCATTAAAGAGTAAAAAGTGTTTAAAGTAGAACCTACGGGCTAACCCCATTCACTGTGCCTCCCACAGACAGCAGAGTCTTCAGCGCAGGGTTGCTGAGAGACAGAAAGACAAGAAATAGAGTCAAGAGAAGGAGACGTTAACAGTCACTCTCCTGTCAATACGCTGCAGTTTAGCAGTAGGCCAGTTTCATTCATCCATCCATCCTGTAATACATCCATATACAGGTGCTGGTCATAAAATTAGAATATCATGAAAAAGTAGATTGATTTCAGTAATTCCATTTAAAAAGTGAAACTTGTATATTATATTCATACATTACATACAAACTCATATATTTCAGATGTTTATTTTGTTTAATTTTGATGATTACAAATGACAACAAATGAAAATCTCAAATTCATCATATCAGAAAATTAGAATATTACTGAAGACCAATAAAAACAAAGGATTTATAGAAATGTTGGCCAACTGAAAAGTATGAACATGAAAAGTATGAGCATGTACAGCACTCAGTATTTAGTTGGGCCTCCTTTGGCCTGTATTACTGCAGCAATGCGGCGTGGCATGGAGTCGATCAGTCTGTGGCACTGCTCAGGTGTTATGATAGCCCAGGTTGCTCTAATAGTGGCTTTTAGCTCTTCTGAATTGTTGGGTCTGGTGTATTGCATCTTCTTCTTCACAATTCCCTATAGATTTTCTATGGGGTTAAGGTCAGGAGAGTTTGCTGGCCAATTAAGAACAGGGATACCATGGTCCTTCAACCAGGTACTGGTAGCTTTGGCACTGTGTGCAGGTGCCAAGTCCTGTTGGAAAATGAAATCTGCATCTCCAAAAAGTTGGTCAGCTGCAGGAAGCATGAAGTGCTCTAAAACTTCCTGGTATGTGGCTGCGTTGACCCTGGACCTCAGAAAACACAATGGACCAACACCAGCAGATGACATGGCACCCCAAACCATCACTGACTGTGGAAACTTTACACTGGACTTCAAGCAACGTGGATGAAGTGCCTCTCTTCTTTTCCTCCAGACTCTGGGACCTTGATTTCCAAAGGAAATGCAAAATTTACTTTCATCAGAGAACATGACTTTGGACCACTCACCAGCAGTCCAGTCCTGTTTCTCTTTAGCCCAGGCAAGACGCTTCTGACGCTGTCTGTGGTTCAAGAGTGGCTTGACACAAGGAATGCGACAGCAGAAACCCATGTCTTTCATACGTCTGTGTGTGGTGGTTCTTGAAGCACTCACTCCAGCTGCAGTCCACTCTTTGTGAATCTCCCCCACATTTTTGAAGGGGTTTTGTTTCACAATCCTCTCCAGGGTGCGGTTATCTCTCTTGCTTGTACACTTTTTTCGACCACATCTTTTCCTTCCCTTCGCCTCTCTATTAATGTGCTTGGACACTGAGCTCTGTGAACAGCCAGCCTCTTTAGCGATGACCTTTTGTGTCTTGCCCTCCTTGTGCAAGGTGTCGATGGTCGTCTTTTGGACAACTGTCAAGTCAGCAGTCTTCCCCATGATTGTGTAGCCTATAGAACTAGACTGAAAGACCATTTAAAGGCTTTTGCAGGTGGTTTGAGTTAATTAGCTGATTAGAGTGTGGCACCAGGGGCCATCAATTTTGAACCTTTTCACAATATTCTAATTTTCTGATATGATGAATTTGAGATTTTCATTTGTTGTCATTTGTAATCATCAAAATTAAACAAAATAAACATCTGAAATATATGAGTTTGTATGTAATGTATGAATATAATATACAAGTTTCACTTTTTAAATGGAATTACTGAAATCAATCTACTTTTTCATGATATTCTAATTTTATGACCAGCACCTGTATACGCTGTGTCTTGGTTATACTAGATCAAGTCTGTTGGGGTAACAACTCAACCATTGGCTGATTCCAGGAAATCCCTGGGAAGTTCTGGCTCTTCCCTGAGGAAACATTCTGCAGCACTGTGCAGAAGGCACACTGATCAAATGAGAGATTTAAATTAATGAGAATTATAATGCTAATAGTTTTGTTAGAGCGTTATAGATTTAAAAAAATAGGTTTTCATAGCCTTCATATACTAAATATAATTTCCTGTGGATGATTTATATAACCAAAGATTGATTTTTAAAAACAACTTTTTCCACTTTCCCTCCAGAAACCATTCATTCCCATTACTTTATGAATTGACTGATAAATGTTAATATAATACTGTTGCTTTAGCCTGGCCATAAACACAGTCTGGTAAGGCTCAATGGTCTCCAGTCTAAACAACGGTCTCCAAAACCAGAAGGCGGGGCCCATAATGCAACAGGGTTTTTCAGTAGCCATAGCACCAGGCTCAAAATGAACAAGATGCAGCTGCAGTGCGGGCACTACAAGGAACCCGAATCAATAAAATCAGTGTACATCAGCCATGGTGCAGTCTGGGTCTTTTAGTGCAGAGTCTTTTAGCGCTGCACTGGTATTAAAGGAATAGTACACCCAAAACATGATTAGCCTTCATTTTCTACTCACCCCCATGCTGAACAACACTCTGGAGTACTTTTTTGATATCTCAAATGCATCTGGAGATCTGGGAGGCTTCTTGCTGTCTGCTGACATTCAAATAATGGAGGTCTATGGCGCCCGAGGCAGAAAGGTCCATAAAAGTCCACAAAAAACGTGTCAATATTCCTCCATACTGCTCGTCCAATGTATTCCAAGTGTCCTGAGTGGGTAGCGTCCAGAATTTACTCGAAACAAAGTCATTTAGAATGTTTTTAGAGCATAAACAGTAGTGTATAGGATTTCCTGAAAGCGCGTTCACGAGTCTACGGAAACCGCGGCAGACCAAACCAGATGAAAGTGCGCATTCAGCGTCTGCTCTGCCGATAATGCAAGCGTAGAAGAAGAAATGTGCTGTTTACCTGTGCAAAGAAAGAAACAACGAAAGAAAAATGTCTGAGGACTTCAGTGTTGAGGAAGAGCATGAGTTCTTTGCCGAGCTGAATGCGCACTTTCATCTGGTTTGGTCTGCCGCGGTTTCCGTAGACTCGTGAACGCGGTTTTAGGAAATCCTATAAACTACTGTTTATGCTCTAAAAACATTCTAAATGACTTCGTTTCGAGTAAATTATGGACGCTACCCACTCAGGACACTTGGAATACATTGGACGAGCAGTATGGAGGAATATTGACACGTTTTTTGTGGACTTTTATGGACCTTTCTGCCTCGGGCGCCATAGACCTCCATTATTTGAATGTCAGCAGACAGCAAGAAGCCTCCCAGATCTCCAGATGCATTTGAGATATCAAAAAAGTACTCCAGAGTGTTGTTCAGCATGGGGGTGAGTAGAAAATGAAGGCTAAACATGTTTTGGGTGTACTATTCCTTTAAAAAACTTAGACAACATATAGGCACCAATTAGCATTTGTAACAGTGGTATCAATAATGATACCATAACATGTGGAGCATATAAAAGGTTTTTGACAAGGACTCCATACTGGAAATGCTGTGTAATTTTTAGATCCTTCAGATCAACAACACAATAATATAATAAATTAGGATGCTTAACAGATATATTCTTTGTACCTTTCATTTAATTGTTTCTGTGCTTTCATTTTTGTTTTTAAAACTGTCAGTAGCTCCACAATCAATAAAATAATACTGTATAAAAATATCTGACCATATGGAAATGATAGGCATCTGAAAGGTGTAACTATGGGGACTTACTAGTTTTTGAGGCTGTTAAGGCTGCTATACAGCTGCTCATCATTCCATTCGATGGGAATAATCTGGTTGAAGCTGTTGATTGTAGCCAGAGAGTAGATAACATGGGTGCAGAGGAAAGGGTCAATGTTGTCTGGAGTGAATTTAGCACCACTTGGTCTGTACTGGGCCCAGTTGGTCATGTGACACACCAGCTTACTGGATGCAGCTGAGAACATTTGGAGAGTAAAGGCAGAGATGTTAAGCTTTCTAGCTAAAAATATCAACTTTTACTCCCACTGCAGAAACTTACCGATGTGCAGAATGAGCAGAAAGCCCAAAGCGACTAGAGGCAAACCAGAGAGAGGGATGAAGAACGAGAAAATAATGAATCACCTTTTATCTACATACTGAAATAAAACATATTAAACAAAAAATAGCCACAGAGAAACAAATTAAATTAATTTTCTTAGCAGCTAACTCAACAGACCCCCCCTCTTCATAAGATCCAAATGCCAGAAAAATCATTTAGATCAGATTTCTCATAAATTTAATGATCTTCAGATACATCTTGTATCTGAATAGTATAATGCAGTCTGTTTGCGCTTTTAAAACAATATATAAAATATTTCTCTGAAAGCTCTTCACAAAAGATAAAACATTCCTTTTTCCTTTTTTATTTATTCTTTGTTTTTTTATTTATTTCGTCATAATTCATAACCATTTCAGACACTTTATTGCAATTTGTCCCGATATTCTACATTTAGAAAGGATTTGCAAAATACTTTGTTTGATTAAAAAAAAAAACTACATGCGTTAAATGCAAGTTTTACATACAATGTTTCTGGCTTTATATGGTTAAGATAAATTCATCTTTGATAAGTTACTGTATATTATAGAAAAAATAAAAGTGCTGCTACTGTAGCGATCTAAAAGCTGCTTTTCTATAGAGCTGCTGAGATCCCTGTTGCTAACTGAGCAGATATGCCTACTAATTACTCAGCTAACAGTAGCTTATTAACCTTTAATTAGCTGAGCAGCAGTCTGCCTATTTTTTGCAGAGGGAAAAATTAGACTCTCTGGTTTGAATCCAAATAAAAAATGTCAAATTGCATTTCAGAGTGAAGAAATAATGACAGTTTACCTGAAAGTAGTTTAGTCATTTTTTCTTCTTGTGAGTCAAAACCACCTGCTAACCTGCAGATTAGAAGTTAAAAAATTAGCAGACTTTTAAACACAGATGTTCATGAATGAATTTGTTTTTTTCTTTGATCTCCTTTTTTTTTAAATGCAGCAACTAGGAAAATAACATCAATCTAGTTTCGCATAACTCTGGAAATATGAAAATGCTGATATTATGAGGCAATATACAATATAAACAATTACCTTTCTTCAAGTGGAACAAAGAAGAGTACTGATTTTACTAAAGAGGGATCTTATTTATATTTTACCAATTAATGACTAATAGAAGGTGGCAAAGTACAGCTGATAAGAAGTCAGCATGCCAAATATGATTAATAACGCCTACTTCAAAGAAAGACCAACCGCAGTTCTGGGAAAAGGTCTGTGGTTATCAGGGTGGGAATAGTCATCGTAAGTTAGTGTAATCATTCAGCATCTCTACAAATATGAAAAAGATACGAAAACATCTAATGAAAAGGAGGACTAAACAGTCTAAAGATAAAATAATAAAGTACCTGAGAACAAATCTTGCAACTTTACGGTTGGAATTTTGACCTAAAGGGTTTAGGCAGAAGTAAAACTTATTAAATCCTTTTTATTTTACATTTTCTAGATCCGAATTAACACCACATATATTACTTGCTTAAAGCAATAAACACAGAGGGTGGGAAAGGAAAGAAAAAAAAGAAAAAAACAAACGACAAACATTACTAAATGTTTAGAAAGTATAGATCAGAAAAAAATGAGAGCGAAAACTGTTTTCTTAGATTGTTTTTCCGTATTACCTTTATTGTTTTGGGTATTTTTTTCTGGGTTTAAATGTTTTCATAGATTAATGTCCTCTTTTATTGTAGAGTTGATCCATTATTGTGCAATGAGCTCCATGAGCATTTCCAGTTAACAGAAGTATTTTTTTTTTCTTATCTAAGTTAGAACTTTAAACATTTATTATTAACTATTAAACAATATTTACTACTAATCCGTATGAGTTACTTTATATGCATCCATAGTTTTGGTTTCATACATTTAATGAGCTTAAGAGCAGCTAATATTAAAGGGAAGTTTCTATTCAAATGAAACATTATTAATTTACTAAACTGTAAAACTAAACTGACTTTAGAAATTTTAAATATTAAAACGCAAATATTTGTTAAGTAAGTTTAGTTAAAGGTCCCCAACTTTAACTAAACTTACCAACTTTGATCCCCCTCCAGAGATTTGCTTTTGTGATTTCACACATCTCAGCAATTATATTGAACCTGATATATATAAGAAATAAAATACGATATTTTGGTAGACATGTGCTTAAGCAATTTTTTTCCTTAAGGAATTTTGCTGTTGAGGATCAAATGTCAATCGCAGGAATGAAGAAAACCCTTAGTTATTTATTAATACTGATTAAATAACTTAATAAATGATTGTAAAGCTTATTGCAACATTTTTCATTTATTTCAAATGTGTAAATTACCTATGAAATATTTATTAAATAATAAATTGCCTAAACACTCCCTGCCTGGCCTCTAGGTGGCACTATAAACTAAACCCTGGTAGAGTGAGTCCTTAGGTAGGAGGACTTCAGTTACTGGTTGCATGTCCAAAACTGGTTAGCGAGGGCCTGAACTTGTCTCCATTGCTTTATGTTTAAGTTGTTTTGCAGGAAGTTTCCAAGAGGTGGCAGAAGGTAAGATATGCATGTGAGGAGCATTGATGGAGAGAGGTTGAATGGGTTCTCTGGATCCGAAGATACTGGGGAAAATGGTCTTGCATTTATGATGGAGGTAACTTCCGCCATGAGCGTGCTCAACACTATATGAGTTAGATGTACATTGTTTTGTAGAAGCATGGAGTCCAGAATTCTTCGAGCAACACCAATTATCCGCCACCAGGAGCCTCCCATGTGGGAAGCAGGAGGCGGGTTGAATTCCCAGGCTGCAGCCTTGGTCTTCTAGATCTTGCAGCACGGCCCTGTCCATTCCTATCTCCTTGGATGCCCCTATGAAGTTAGTGCCTCTATCGGATAAGAGTCTTTTGGCGGGGCCTCTTAGAGCAGAAAAGCATCATAGGGCGTTTGCACAGCTGGACATGTCTAGGGATTTGATCACCTCAATTTGTACTTCTCTCGAACTCATGCAACTTAATATGATGGCGCAGCTCTTGCTTAGGGTTTGTCCGCCTCTGGTAGGCCTGGTAGGGTTTCTTTCAGCTTTCCAATTAGTTTGTAGCAAACAATGCATTTGTGGATTACTGAGTTGACAGGTCTTTTTTCTCCTAAAAGCCAAAGACCTGCAGCCCTGATTGGGTGGCAACCCTGGTGTTTTACCTGCTCGTGGTGGTGACGAGTGAGCAGGAGAGAGGAATGAGTCTTTGGGAAGGATTATTAGGGTCTTTTCAAAGTTCTCAAGCTCAGAGTATTTGATCTAGATCTATAAGACCAACGTTGAGGACTGGGCTGAGTTTTTGCAGAGGGTTTTGCATAGGCATTAATTTGCCAACTTGAAGAGCCAATAATTCCTTTTCAAAGGTTGCTTGTTGTGTCTCTTGGATAATGATGTTCTTTGCTCGAGTCATTTCTTCAGGCTTTCAATGTAAGTGACATTTGTGACACACTTTGCATTCATTCACTGTTTGGAATGCTGCCATTGAATGACTTTGCATTGCGGATTAGGAATTCTACTGCTCTCACTAGGGACTTGAAGGTGGAGAAGCGTTGAAAGCATTTGCACATGAGTATTTGGAGGTGAGTCACCAGAGTTTTCACTTGTGGCCTTACTTCCCAATCTTTATCTGGTCCAATTAACTCTTTCCAAGTTTGTTTTGTTTCAGCAGGTGCATTGTAGATGAAGAATCGTCCAGTGAACCAAGTTGTCTTTGTCAATTGAGATGTTGTCAGCAATTGTGAGGCATGGTCCACAGGGTCTTCCTCTGTACACAGTGCCACTGTTCTGGCTGTGAGTACTGATGAATATGCTGCACTGTGTTGTGGACATATGTGTAGAATCTTTTGGATTGGTTATATATATAGTCAAGGACTACCTTACTGTCTGTGTAAAAGTGAACTGGGTCCAGCTATAGGTATAACTCGTCCCAAATTAGAAGGGCAATCTCAACTGCCAAGACAGCGGGGAACAGTTCAAGCCTTGGTGTGGTAGGTTCTGACTTGGGAGAGTCTTGCCTTGCACATTATAAATACTACCTCAACATAATCATCTGGTTGTACTGCTTTCAGGTAGGCTACAGAACCAATAGCTTTGATTTAAGCATACAGTTTGTTGGCTTTTGCTTGCCTGAGAGACGTGGATGTGTAAGTCTTGGGATATGAAGTTCTTTTAGATCTTTGAGAGAATCTTTCCAACTTTCCCATTTGTTTTGCTTGTCCTCTGATAGCTGTCTGTCCCATTCTGAACACTCTGAAGAGAGTTGACGGAGTAGAGAGCGAGAAAGGCTTGTGTTTTATGGAGCAGGTTAATGGCTTACGCTGGAGATTCAAAGAGATTAATAGTCCTTTGCTGCTACCTTTGCGCAGTCCATATACAGCAACAAGAGAAGATAATGTGTTTCCAAATACATGTACCTTCATATGATAATGAATTACCTATTTGTTTACATTACTGACCTAACTGAGGTAGTTCTGATGGTCTTCACAAACCATGAGAACACTGTTGAGACATCACTGGAGTACTTAGCACTAGAACAACCCTTAATTTCCCTCATCCAAATTGCAAAGCAAGAAAACCTCTTCTTGCTCCTTTCTCAGAGTTCCTTTCTGATTTGGTATTAAATACTGACAGGGTCATCATAGTGGGAGATTTTAACATCCATGCTGACATTGAAGGCGATAGCTTAAGAGCAGCCTTTATCTTAGACGCTATTGGCTTTGTTCAAAATGTGAATAGTCCCACACAGTCTCATCTTCATATTTTGGATCTTGTGCTGATTTACAGCATAGAATGTGAAGAAATAACAGTATTTTCTCACAACCCTGTCCTCTTTGACCATTTTTTGATAACCTTCAGGATTACTTCAAAAGAGCTCTCCTTCCCCAAAAGAAGGTCCTACTTTAGCAGATCATTATCAGATAGTGCAGCTATACATTTTAAAGAATCTGTTTCCCTTTCTCTCTCCTCTGTGTCGCTTAGCAGTGCTGCAGAGTGCAAAAGCTTAGTTTATTCCCCTTCACAGGCAGTTTACTACCTTATAAGAGGACCCTTTGTGAAGCAAGAGTAGCATATTTCTCCTCATTAATAGAGCAGACTGAGAATAATCCCAGATAAGCCAGCTTATCTGGGATTGTTAAACTTGTTAAGTCTTGTTAAGCCAGTTGCCAAACTCACCCAGAGCCATAGCTCTGTTGAACCGTCCATTCCACCTGCTCTTAGCAGCAATGATTTTATGGGATTCTTTATAAATAAGATTGATCTTATTAAAAATAAGATCATTAGCACTCCTCTATCCGCAATTTGTTTGTCTCTGGGAGGTGGGGCAGCATCCGAGGTAGTCATGGAATCTGAACCGGGTTTAGACTGCTTTGATCTAGTTGAACTTTCAGACTTAGCAAAACTATTGTCTTCATCTAAGCCTTCAACTTGGATGTTAGATCCAGTTCCAACCAAGTTATTGAAGGAGATCTCCTCCTCCATTTTAGATGTGATTAATACAGGATCCACAGGGATCAGTGCTAGGACCATTTCTCTTTACTTTATACATGCTCCCAATTGGTAGAGTTATTAGACAGCATGGGATTAATTTCCACTGTTATGCTGATGATGCGGGTGAGAGGCGGGGTCTACCCTGGACAGGTCTCAAGTCCATCGCAGGGCAACACAGAGACAAAAAGGACAAACAACCGTTTATGCACATACTCACACTTAAGGAGAATTTAGAGAAGCTACTTAACCTAACAGTTGTTAGGATTAATAAATGATACTTTATTAATCCCTTTGGGCGATTCTTCTTGCTGTCTCGATGTTTTACCCACAGGTTTTATTGAGAATGTTTTACTTGTTTCAGAGTCTGATTTGATTTAAATTATAAACACATTCCTCACTTTGAGTATTTTCCCCCAGGATTTTAAAACAGCAATTTTTAAACTTTTGTTGAAAAAGAAAAGCTTGAACAAATTACTCATGCAGAACTACAGACCCATCTCAAATCTTCCCTTTATTGGTAAGATTATTGAAAAAAGTTGTTTTATAACAGTTAAATGCCTTCTTAACAGCAACCAGGTGCTTAAATGTCATCCAGTCAGGTTTCCTTGCTAACTGCACCACAGAGACTGCCCTGTTCAATTTAGCCTGAAAGAACCACGGTGCTGGTATTACTGGAGCTCAGTGCAGCATTTGATACTGTTGATCACTCTATTTTATTAATGTGGCTAGAAAACTAGGTTGGCTTTTCTGTTTCTTTTACAGGACTGGACTGGTTCACATCCTACCTGAAGGGCAGAAACTTCAATATGTTAGTAGGGGACTTTAACTTCAAGACCAGAAATATTTCATGTGGGGTTCCTGGAGTTATGTCACAGCTTCAGCTACTCCAGCTAGAAACCACTGATCATGGTCTGAATTTGGATTTCATGATGGATTCAGACCTGAACCGGTTAAATTATGTGATATGTACGTTTTTTAGTATGGAACAAAATTCAGACGCAAATAGGATTTATAAATGATTTATTAATGGCTCTTGAAGAGCATACCTCAGTTTAAGCAGTATTGAACAGTTTGATCTCATTTTACTTATAGCTATGCTAGTCAACATTCTTTAGGACTTTGTATGCTCTGCTTGAAGCTTATTTGGCTGAGGGCCAGTCACAACACTTGCAAGAATCCCAATAAATAAGGCCAGGCTGACAGCTATGGAGGTAAGTATTTCCCTTGAAGCACTGGAAGTAGGTGTTCTTATCAGCGAGGTTCTCATACAACCCATCAGGACGGCCCTGGCAAAAATCTGCAATGGGATCCCTGGTGGTTGTGGGTCGTGGGGTGGTGGTTGGCTTTGGACCAAAACCTTCATACAGAGAAAATGTATATTTGGTTACAAAAATAAGATGCAAACAGTTCACCAGATTTGAAGAATATTTACCCATTGACAATCTAAGATGGTTTATGAGGGGGTAAGGTCCATCTGAACAGAAGGATCCACTAAAGTCATCCATGTCCAGAGTCCACACATGAGCACCACCCAGAGAGGCTTTCGTCATCCACTGGACCTAAAAGTTCACCAACAGTTAACCAGAAGAATCCACATCAAATGGTCATTAGACTGATTGAAGCAGGTGAAACTGAAAAAGAGAGCTTAGCTCAAAGAGCAGAAGTTCTTACCTTGGAAGAAAAGCTGCGCTTGTCATCGTAGCCTACCCAAGCACTGCCATATGTGGCATATGGAACCTGCTGCTCAGAGATCCATGAAAGTGTTGCACTGTTGGTGAAATCACAGATCTGGGAAGACAGAAAATATATGAAATATTCTGTGATGTGTATCTCCAGACAAGTCCATTGGATTGCCTTTTTTGCAACGCCAGACAAGTTATAACTTAGCCATCTTATTTTTATATCTGATGTACAAATTCAAATTTGTGTTGTATTTTTTTTTTTTTTCATTTTTAAATGTTTGATTCTAATTATGACCAGTAAATCTATTGATTCAACAAAAATATTTGAATATGATAATTGGTACATTATTTTCACAAATAAAGTCCCTAAAGTCTTTAGTCCTACCTCATAGTAGGCCCAGAACCCATCTGTGCGAGTGTAAGGTCCAGCATCTGCAGGGCCATTTGATGGAGCTCCCAGTTCACTCGCCGATGTGCTGAGACGGAAAGTTCGGCCATAAGTGGGAAAACCCAGGAGCAACTTCTCTGCTGGTGCTCCCCGCATCCGCCAGTGAGATACAGAGGAGTTCTATGGAGAAACGGTCACAAAGTACAATATAAAATGTTTCAGAGTCCGGATATAAAGACTCTGAGCTTATAAATATGATGAAGTATATTAATAAGGTCAGAAAAAACAGAAACATTTCATTATTAGCGGTTTTGTGTTGTGCAGGTCTAAATAAGAACTTTTTTGAGGCTCTGGATCAGAAAGGTCAGAGCAGACTCTTCCTGCTGAGGAGACTGAGGTCTGTTGGACTGCAGGGGGCGCTCCTAAAGACCTTCTCTGACTCTGCTGTGGCATCGGCCATCTTCTATGGAGCTGTCTGTTGGAGCAGTGGCTTATCTGTAGCTGAGAGAAAGCATCTGGATCAGCTGATCAGGAAGGCCAGCTCTGTGATTGGATGCTCTCTGGACTCAGTGCAGGAGGTGGGAAACAGACGGATCCTAAATAATGAACATCTCTGTTGGATAATGTCCCCCCCCATGCATGAATCTGGTGCTGAACTGGAGAGCTCCTTCAGTGACAGACTGCTGCTCCTTAAATGCACCAGGGAGCGTTATCACAGATCCTTCCTCCCAGCAGCTGCTAGACTCTAGAACCACCACTGTTCCCAACAACCTCAATCAGTTCTTCCATTCATGCTGATTTTGCTCAGTTTCTACCTTAGTCAATTAAATAACCTGCTGTGTCATTTTGCACATCTGTGGTGTTGCTGCCATTTTTCACATATCTATTACTGTAAAAATGTCCATAGCTGTATATTGATTATTTTTTCTCCAGATGCACAGTATTTATATAGTAAAAACGCTCTACAGTACAGTATTTCATTTGTTTATTTTCTGTCACTTATTCTGTTATTTGTATGCACTTTTCTAAGGTCCACATTTAAGTGACTGCTTTTGCTACAATAATTTGCCGCTGTAACACCAGAATTTCCCCATTGTGGGACAATAATGGACTGTATATATATACGTATATAAAATCAATGTAAGTCTCTAGCACGGTCCCCTGAATATCTCTTATTGGAAGTGACATCAGTGAAAATAAGAAGCATTTTAGAGAACATTTTTATGCAGTTTTTTTTATATATCTCAAGCTGTATCCTGTCAATGATACAGTTTCAGATATAAAAAAATGTGGCCCCAATGTGGCTCCTCTCTTTCCACAGAAGAAAGGCAGCGCTATAGGGAACCAGCTATGGGTTGGGGCCCTCGGCAGCCATAACAACACACCAAAGGCAGCGTTCTGCGGCACGCATGGCCAATGTATGTGATGTATTGTGATGAACGGTTTGTACTCAAACTGATTACAATGTAAATTGGATTTGACAGTAAAGAAATTGATTGATTGATTGATTGATGTTTACGAACCTAGAAATGAATGATATTAAAACCCGTCAGCCCAAAACCTGTGGAACTTACTATGTTATAGTCCAGGTTTGCTCCAGTGTCCACAGAGCTGGGGTACAATGGGCTGTTGTGTCCAGTCACATCCTCCCAGTGTCCATGGAAGTCATAAGTCATGATGTTCATGAAGTCTAACTGGCTGTAGAGAAACAGAAATAAAACATCTTTTTGATCATATTGAAAGCAAAATCTTAAGAACTTGTAATATTAGGCTCTTTTTAATGGAAACGCCCAGAGAAGTTCTTCCGTCTATCACATTGATATTGTTTGATGATATTTCAAGCATTTTTACTACATATTATTAAAAAAAGAGTTTCTCTGTAAATATGTACGTATACAGTGCTTTTCCAAAAAATTAGGACAGGATTTAGTTAGATCAAATATGCATGGTACCTCTTCGGGAACATATCTTCACAGTAATTCAACCTGATCTTCCTTTTTTGATCAGAACAATACATTTACTGCCGATGGTAGTAAGCTAAATTGTAGCCGACAGATTTGATAGTAATATAACAGTACACTTAATTTTTAAGGATAATAAGACTCAGGGTAATGAATAGGATCTGTTATTTCCCAGGTTTAACAAATTATTTAAAATTTTATTACTGATTAACACTAAATTCATTAAATGACAGCAAATATTTTAGGTATAAATAATGATCCACTGATTATTCCTTGCTGACCGGACTTTTCCTTTAAGTTGATCTCTAATTCTCTCAGCAGTAAACATTGAATTATTTGTAGAATCTGATTCTTGGTATCTTTGTAGCATTAAGTTTTCCAACAATAGTTCGGTAAGCGATTTTATTTCCTGTTTCGGTCATGATCTGGCCTGTTTGCTCTCCCTAATTAGTCATTCCTTTCACCTGCTGTTTTCCTTCCCTGCCTCAATCATAATTTATTCCTCTCACCTGTTTCCTCTGGTTTATATTCAGTTCAGCCTGAGCATTCAGTGCCAGATCATTGCTTGTCTTTCTGTCAGTCTGTCTGTTTAGTTTTTTGTCATGGTTCATGTCCTGGATCCTGGCAGCCAGTGGAAAGAGGGTTTTAGTGTTTGTCTCGTCTCCTCATCGTCCACTGTTCCTCCCCCGCGGAGTCCTCTGGGTTTTTGGCTCAATATGTGGGGAGGTTCAGTTTTTATCCAGTAAGCCTGGCTCCAGGGAGGAGACCAGTTTAAAGTCCTGCTTCAAGTTCCGGTTCTACGTCCTGTCTCGGCTACCCTCTTCCACTGAGCCTGCCTGTCTGCACCTGATCCTGTCTGCTCCTGTGCGTGACCACCTGGTCATGCTTCTGGTCCCAGTCAGACTCTGAACCCTCCTGGAAGCCTGTGGATGCCTGGAAGCCTGGATCCTGCCACCTGTTTCTGTTCCTGTCTGTTCTGGATCCCTGACCAGGATCAGCATGCAGCTCCAGCATGTCCTCTGGAGCTGCAGCACTGGGACATTCTTGGTCTGGACTGTTAAACCAGGTACAGGTGCTGGTCATAAAATTAGAATATCATGAAAAAGTAGATTGATTTCAGTAATTCCATTTAAAAAGTGAAACTTGTATATTATATTCATACATTACATACAAACTCATATATTTCAGATGTTTATTTTGTTTAATTTTGATGATTACAAATGACAACAAATGAAAATCTCAAATTCATCATATCAGAAAATTAGAATATTACTGAAGACCAATAAAAACAAAGGATTTATAGAAATGTTGGCCAACTGAAAAGTATGAACATGAAAAGTATGAGCATGTACAGCACTCAGTATTTAGTTGGGCCTCCTTTGGCCTGTATTACTGCAGCAATGCGGCGTGGCATGGAGTCGATCAGTCTGTGGCACTGCTCAGGTGTTATGATAGCCCAGGTTGCTCTAATAGTGGCTTTTAGCTCTTCTGAATTGTTGGGTCTGGTGTATTGCATCTTCTTCTTCACAATACCCCATAGATTTTCTATGGGGTTAAGGTCAGGAGAGTTTGCTGGCCAATTAAGAACAGGGATACCATGGTCCTTCAACCAGGTACTGGTAGCTTTGGCACTGTGTGCAGGTGCCAAGTCCTGTTGGAAAATGAAATCTGCATCTCCAAAAAGTTGGTCAGCTGCAGGAAGCATGAAGTGCTCTAAAACTTCCTGGTATGTGGCTGCGTTGACCCTGGACCTCAGAAAACACAATGGACCAACACCAGCAGATGACATGGCACCCCAAACCATCACTGACTGTGGAAACTTTACACTGGACTTCAAGCAACGTGGATGAAGTGCCTCTCTTCTTTTCCTCCAGACTCTGGGACCTTGATTTCCAAAGGAAATGCAAAATTTACTTTCATCAGAGAACATGACTTTGGACCACTCACCAGCAGTCCAGTCCTGTTTCTCTTTAGACGCTTCTGACGCTGTCTGTGGTTCAAGAGTGGCTTGACACAAGGAATGCGACAGCAGAAACCCATGTCTTTCATACGTCTGTGTGTGGTGGTTCTTGAAGCACTCACTCCAGCTGCAGTCCACTCTTTGTGAATCTCCCCCACATTTTTGAAGGGGTTTTGTTTCACAATCCTCTCCAGGGTGCGGTTATCTCTCTTGCTTGTACACTTTTTTCGACCACATCTTTTCCTTCCCTTCGCCTCTCTATTAATGTGCTTGGACACTGAGCTCTGTGAACAGCCAGCCTCTTTAGCGATGACCTTTTGTGTCTTGCCCTCCTTGTGCAAGGTGTCGATGGTCGTCTTTTGGACAACTGTCAAGTCAGCAGTCTTCCCCATGATTGTGTAGCCTATAGAACTAGACTGAAAGACCATTTAAAGGCTTTTGCAGGTGGTTTGAGTTAATTAGCTGATTAGAGTGTGGCACCAGGGGCCATCAATTTTGAACCTTTTCACAATATTCTAATTTTCTGATATGATGAATTTGAGATTTTCATTTGTTGTCATTTGTAATCATCAAAATTAAACAAAATAAACATCTGAAATATATGAGTTTGTATGTAATGTATGAATATAATATACAAGTTTCACTTTTTAAATGGAATTACTGAAATCAATCTACTTTTTCATGATATTCTAATTTTATGACCAGCACCTGTAAGTGACTCACTGAGAACATCTTCAGTCAGATGATCGTGGTCACTTACCTGTGTTTCTCTCCTAGAGTGTCTGAGATTGGGCGGTAAAATACTGGGTCCATCTGTCCGCGTTTCATGACAGTTTCACTTGGACATAAGTATGACTACTAGTATGGCTACTTCTCAAAAAGAGCAATATTTTAAATATCCAAAAGAAATTGAACAGTGATAAGCAATGCTTCTTAAATAGCTGTTTATCTTCGAAGAAATGTAGCTGTCAAGACTGGACCTAGACTGCTGCATCAGGAGCTAAGGCCTCCATATTTAGATAGAGCACTCTATAACTACACCACCAAAATGTGCAAAAAGGCTTTTTTCCAACTATGTAAGATAGATCATTTACAGCAGGCATTCCCAAACTTGGTCCTCGAGGCCCGCTGTCCTGCAGGTTTTAGAGGTTTCCTTGCTCCAGCACAGCTGATTTTAATTGAAAGCTGATTAACTGGGTTTTGGTCTACTGCAATCGTTATAATCAGCTGTGCTGAAGCAGAGAAACCTCTAAAACCTGCACGGCAGGGGGCCTCGAGGACCGAGGTTGGGGATGCCTGATTTACAGCATGTTATTATATTAATTTAGCTAAAAAAGTGAATCCCATGGCCCAGATTACCCGGCGGGTACCTGTATAGGTACGGGTAGAAAAAAAACTAGGGATGCACGATATTGGGATTTTGGCCGATATCCGATATGCCGATATTTTAAAACTCCTGTAGCCGATAACCGATATCGATGTTAAAGCTGTACAAAAATAAGTAGTCATTGAAAATAGCAGTTTTGTTATCCATTTCTGACACTTTGAAAAATAATAAACTCAAATATATTTTCATATGCTGATATCAAATTGATTTTTAAAAACGCGGTATCGATCTATTTTACTTTCAAAATCTGGTGAAATGTCATCGTTCTGTTACAAATTCTTGTGAGATTTTGTTAGTAAAATAGATCGATACCGCGTCAATATATCAACATATAAAAATATGGCAACATTTGGTGAATTTTCGGGGGATTTCGTAGCATAACGATGACATATAGCAATATTTCATTAGTAAAAGAGATTGATATGGTGTTTTTAAATGGCAATATATCAGCATATGAAGATATTGGGATATTTTAATGGATCAATATTTTTTCCCTCGTCTTTAGAAGTTTTTAAGTCTGTAAAAAAGAAGATTTTGAGGAAGAAGAAGAAGTAGTATTTTTTTATTTTTTTTAGACTTTAGAAACTAAGAAGCTGATCAAATATCGGGTTAAATATCGGTGGGGTGGCCGATGTCCGATATTCAGTTTTAAGGTCGATACCGATAGGGGGCCGATTATATCGTGCATCCCTAAAAAAACATATTATATATGAACAAAATCTAGGTATCATAGAGTGACAGCATGAATGAAACTTATTTATATGTTCTTATTTTTTTTAAATAAATTGATGAAGAATATCCTGATAACAGTATTCTCTTTTCTATTCTTACTTCAACCAAATTTACAGATGTTAATATTTGAGTGCAGCGCGCTCTGGATTTGAGCGTGAGGCAAATATTTTTTCTGCCTCTGTTATTATATATTGACAGGACTCTGCCATGCACCCCGTGTAACGATTTTTCAGTCCAACTAAGGCTGCAGCCTGTTTCGTAGCCGAGCGCAAGGAAAACATAAATTACAGAACATAAACAAGCATAAACTAACTGGGGACTTTAAAACTTACGGTGCAATCTTGTTAACCTCATAAGCCTTGTCTATAGTTGTAGTTAAGCTGGCCACATTGACTGAGAGAAGCAGCTTCGTCTTCTTGTTTTCTGTGGCATCATCCTGGAATGCCTTGGCCAGCTCCTGTAGACAGAAACAAAGAGCCATGGTTTATCAGTGTTTGGTACAACAAGCTAATATTTACACCATATTATTGTTTAGTTATTCAATAAATCTGATTAGTCGTGATTAATTATAAATTTGTACTGCAATTTCCAAATTATTTATCTAAATATTAAGTTGAAAATTTTCAAATAAATGGTGGGATTATTTTGTTGTTTGACACGGAAATGAATTAACCTAAAATGAATTAGATTATCTAAGGTCCCATTTAAACTACCAATACCTCTTTTTATGCAAATAACTTTTTCCAAACATCTAATGTAATAATATTGAATAAATAGCATGTAAGAAAGCATGTCAATGCATTGCAGGGCTTGCCAACCGTAACCAGCAGAGTGAACCTCTCCCTGTCCTCCGGTGGGCTGCCGTTGTCTCCAGGGTATTCCCAGGCGATGTTTAGCCCATCAAAGTTATGGGTTCGCAGGAAGCTGATCGCTGACTTAATGAAAGCTTCACGACTATCAGGTTTGCCAACCAAGGAAATAAAGCTTAAAAGGAAAACATTGTGTTTTAGAGATTCCCTACATATAAAACTTGAATTAAATAAACTGTGAAAGTGTTGTTAAAGTAGAACTTACGGGCTAATCCCATTTACAGTGCCTCCCACAGACAGCAGAGTCTTCAGCGCAGGGTTGCTGAGTGAAAAAAATATGCATGTAATAGAACAATAAATTAAGAAAATATGAAATTTACAATCCCTCTCATATCAATTATGTCAATAACACAGTTACAGCCACTCAAAATGGCCCTTCCCAGTCAAAAGCCAGCTGAATGGCAACAAAATCCCCTCCAACTTCCAGCCACTGGAGTGACACCCTCTTGCATATGTTTTTATTCTGACTCAACCCTTTCAGTGACTTACAGGATCTGACCAGGAGATGGCGCTTCTCTTTAGATGTTAATGTCCAAAAATCAGGACAGAAAGAATATTGTGGTAAAAGATCGATGTTCAAAAAGGAATTGTATGGGACCAGCCAAGGACCAGTAAATGATACGCAAATGGACAGTCAAGGGCCAGCCAAAGACTAGCCAAAGACCAGCCAAGGGCCAGCAAAGGGCCAGCCAAGGACCAGCCAAAGACTAGCCAAAGACCAGCCAAGGGCCAGTGAAGGACCAGCCAAGGACCAGCCAAAGACCAGCCAAGGACCAACCAAAGACTAGCCAAAGACCAGCCAAGGGCCAGTCAAGGACCAGCCAAGGATCAGCCAAGTACCAGCCAAAGACCAGCCAAGGGCCAGCCAAGGACTAGCCAAAGACCAGCCAAGGGCCAGCAAAGGGCCAGCCAAGGACCAGCCAAAGACTAGCCAAAGACCAGCCAAGGGCCAGTGAAGGACCAGCCAAGGACCAGCCAAGTACCAGCCAAAGACCAGCCAAGGACCAACCAAAGACTAGCCAAAGACCAGCCAAGGGCCAGTCAAGGACCAGCCAAGGATCAGCCAAGTACCAGCCAAAGACCAGCCAAGGGCCAGCCAAGGACTAGCCAAAGACTAGCCAAAGACCAGCCAAGGACCAGCCAAGTACCAGCCAAGTACCAGCCAAAGACCAGCCAAGGACCAACCAAAGACTAGCCAAAGACCAGCCAAGGGCCAGTCAAGGACCAGCCAAGGATCAGCCAAGTACCAGCCAAAGACCAGCCAAGGGCCAGCCAAGGACTAGCCAAAGACTAGCCAAAGACCAGCCAAGGGCCAGCAAAGGGCCAGCCAAGGACCAGCCAAAGACTAGCCAAAGACCAGCCAAGGGCCAGTGAAGGACCAGCCAAGGACCAGCCAAGTACCAGCCAAAGACCAGCCAAGGACCAACCAAAGACTAGCCAAAGACCAGCCAAGGGCCAGTCAAGGACCAGCCAAGGACCAGCCAAGTACCAGCCAAAGACCAGCCAAGGGCCAGCCAAGGACCAGCCAAAGACCAGCCAAAGGCCAGCCAAGGGCCAGCCAAAGACCAGCCAAGGGCCAGCCAAAGACTAGCCAAAGACCAGCCAAGGGCCAGTCAAGGACCAGCCAAGGACCAGCCAAGTACCAGCCAAAGACCAGCCAAGGGCCAGCCAAGGACCAGCCAAAGACCAGCCAAAGACCAGCCAAAGACTAGCCAAAGACCAGCCAAGGGCCAGCCAAAGACCAGCCAAGGGCCAGTCAAGGACCAGCCAAGTACCAGCCAAAGACCAGCCAAGGGCCAGCCAAGGACCAGCCAAAGACAAGCCAAAGACCAGCCAAGGGCCAGCCAAGGACCAGCCAAGTACCAGCCAAAGACCAGCAAAGGGCCAGCCAAGTACCAGCCAAAGACCAGCCAAAGGCCAGCCAAGGGCCAGCCAAAGACCAGCCAAGGGCCAGTCAAGGACCAGCCAAGTACCAGCCAAAGACCAGCCAAGGGCCAGCCAAGGACCAGCCAAAGACAAGCCAAAGACCAGCCAAGGGCCAGCCAAGGACCAGCCAAGGGCCAGCCAAAGACCAGCCAAGGGCCAGTCAAGGACCAGCCAAAGACCAGCCAAAGGCCAGCCAAAGACTAGCCAAAGACCAGCCAAGGGCCAGCCAAAGACCAGCCAAAGACTAGCCAAAGACCAGCCAAGGGCCAGCCAAGGACCAGCCAAGTACCAGCCAAAGACCAGCAAAGGGCCAGCCAAGGACCAGCCAAAGACTAGCCAAAGACCAGCCAAGGGCCAGCAAAGGGCCAGCCAAGGACCAGCCAAAGACCAGCCAAGGGCCAGCCAAAGACCAGCCAAGGGCCAGCCAAGGACCAGCCAAAGACAAGCCAAAGACCAGCCAAGGGCCAGCCAAGGACCAGCCAAGGGCCAGCCAAAGACCAGCCAAGGGCCAGTCAAGGACCAGCCAAAGACCAGCCAAAGGCCAGCCAAAGACTAGCCAAAGACCAGCCAAGGGCCAGCCAAAGACCAGCCAAAGACTAGCCAAAGACCAGCCAAGGGCCAGCCAAGGACCAGCCAAGTACCAGCCAAAGACCAGCAAAGGGCCAGCCAAGGACCAGCCAAAGACTAGCCAAAGACCAGCCAAGGGCCAGCAAAGGGCCAGCCAAGGACCAGCCAAAGACCAGCCAAGGGCCAGCCAAAGACCAGCCAAGGGCCAGCCAAGGACCAGTCAAGGAAAGTGGGGAAATTTTGAATGGCTAGCACTTTACGTAGTTTAGCGGCTTAGCAGTTGGCTGGAAAACAAGCGCGGTTATATATAAGGCTATGGGAGAAAATTCTACACAGAGATGCTGGAGCCATATGGTTTAAATACCTACACTTTTTTGAGACTTGCAACATTAACAGACCAGCATATATAGAGTTTTGCTGCTTCGGTCTGTTACTTCACCACAACTGACCTGAGAAGGACTGGCAATTCTATAGAAATCAACCTTTTTCCAGTAAAGAAATTACAATTTGTTGTATCAGATATGCTGAGCCTCCCCCGGTTGTTTTTCAATGAAAGCTGAAGGTCATGGCCTGAAGTGACCAGACAGAGCAACATCAAAAAGAGGAGACTGTAGGGTTACGTTCATACTGCAGGCCTTAACGCTCAATTCCATTCTTTTAGTGAAATCCGATGGCTTTGTGTGATTGTTCACATTTCTAGATAAATGCAACTTGTATATGACCTTCTGTCTGAGCTGCATGCATACAATTTAAATATCGTCCATGTGCAATAGAGGACACACTGACTTCACACAAGTAGTGAGCATCATCTGCATTTATGGAAGCAAACATGGATGGTAATGTAATCTTTAACATTATTTTCAACCGGAGCCAGCGAATTAAAAATTGTATCTTTTCAAGTAGATCAGAAAGGACTGCTCTCCGCATTATCGTCAGCTATGGTTGTTGTTTATCTTCTCACTTCTACTTAGCAAGACGCAGCATGGTGAGATTCATCAGTTATAATGACAAACAGATGATAAAGACATGGCCATCGCATTTGAAAACATTGGACTTTTATTGGATTTAGGACCACATAGCTGAGTGGCTCCAATTGGGGTCGCATATGGGCAAAAATATTTCGATTGCACAACCAAAATCAGACAAGTCAAAGACAAGGCCTTTACATCCTACTTATTGACACCACAAACAGGATCAGTCAAGGTATACAAGGTCATAGTCTTAAGCCGGGCAGACGCTGTGCGATATTTTCAATTGTCGCACACGTCTACAACTCCAACTATATGATGAAACCGCAGGGAAACCTGCTCACACCTGCTCACACTATACGACTAAAAACCAGGTGGGACTTAGCTCCACAGTGAGATGGCGCTACTTGGACTCTCTCCAAAAGCCAAATGAGTAGAAGAGGAATATGAAGCTCACTAGAGTAAAACGTGCTGCCTTGGCAATTTGTACGATTTTGTGCTGAAAGCCCTAAAAAGAAAAGGGGACAACGTATTTGGACAAAGACATGGCTGAGCAACCGTGGCTACTACGGTCTGTCAATTTTAAACAAACTCCATTTCACTCACTGCACCCCCGCCATGCTTCTGGGTTTTCCTCTGAGAGGAAGAAGAAGAAGAATCTTTGTTTGCACACTGAGCGATTTATCCAAGAGGCTGATCGCCTCTCGTTACCCCCTGTACACTAGACAACGTAACATCAGGCTGAAAGTTGGCTTGATCTAAAAATTCTCCCACGACTGGAGAATCGGCGCAAAAAGAGCAAAGAATCGTACAGCGTATACCCGGCTTTAGAAAACCAGCCTGATTCAACATTCCCATTAGTATCTCCCTAAAAGTGTCTCAGGTCAGCAACAAAGATCACCAAGACAGATGTGAACCAAAGATTCATACTTTCAACATTGATTATGTGAGGGTAAAGGTCCAGCCGATTGCTCCTTAGGCAGGATGAAAGCTCCTAAATTAGAGGTTAAAGAATAATTGGAAGCCTCAACCTTGCTAGGATAATTATCATTGAAGATGTGTGAGTTTATTCCACCTTGGTATTGGCTGCCTGTTGCGTGTCAGAACTGTTGTTTTATTGCAATTAAGACAGTTCCTCTGTCTGGATATACAATAATAATCTTCTTTCTATTCGTGGCAAAGATTTGGAGCAGTGTCCTTCAGCTAAGAACGAAGTGTAATATCTTGATAAGGCTGGAGGCCTGAATGTCTCCTCATCTTCTAAAGTGTGTGATGTAATGATGTGGCAGACTGGAGATGTATAAAATGCCTTTTTAACTGCTAATTGGGGCAACTTCCTGAGAGGTGAGCCCAGAGGTTAGCAGCTGCCTTCTGTACATTCTAAACAACTTCTCTGAATGGCGTAAGATTACAATTTCCATCAGAATCTGTTGTCATTGCTCCTGGTTATTTAACACATAATAGTTATGAAGTGTTATTTAAAGAGTTTGTCCCGAGTGATCTCTTTTCAGGGAAAAGAACCAGAGAGGTAGGGGGTCAAGGTGCACACACAGAGCCTATCTTTAACAACCTTAACAACTAAGAGTAAACTTTCCTTGGTAGGCTTAGAAGTGTTATCCTTTGGTTGTTGGACCACAGTCTTTCCCTTTCATTAGTATTGCACCAATTCTAGATGTTTCCACGTAACTATGGGGACTTACTAGTTTTTGAGGCTGTTAAGGCTGCCATACAGCTGCTCATCATTCCACTCCACGGGAATAATCTGGTTGAAGCTGTTGATTGTAGCCAGAGAGTAGATAACATGGGTGCAGAGGAAAGGGTCAATGTTGTCTGGAGTGAATTTAGCACCACTTGGTCTGTACTGGGCCCAGTTGGTCATGTGACACACCAGCTTATTGGATACAGCTGAGAACATTTATAGGGAAAAGATATTTAGCATTCTAGCTCAAAACTATCAACTTTTAGCTTCACAGCAGAGACTTACCGATGTGCAGAACGAGCAGAAAGCCCAAAGCAACTAGAAGCAAAACAAAGAGAGAGACGAAGAAAATAATCAGTCAAGAGATGAAGCCAGTTTTTAACCTAGCTTGAAGAGTTCCTCCTGGCCTAAGCTGTTCCACTGCAGGGAATAGATTGGCTTGTGACCTCCGCATGCCAGTGACATTACATCACATGGTTGATGCTACCAGGGATGGGAAGTAACGAAGTAAAAATACTTTGTTACTGTACTCAAGTAGATTTTTCTGATATTTTTACTTTACTTTACTACTTTTTTTATGGCGACTTTTTACTTCTACTCCTTACATTTTTACACAAATATCTGTACTTTCTACTCCTTACATTTAAAAAAATTGCCTCGTTACTTTAGTTTTGAATAATTTCAATGGAGTTACCGTTATTATTTTTCACGTCATCAATACCAAATTCAATCTAATTGGATGGGAATCTACGTTGCATTTGACGCACCACTACAAGATGAATTGACAGATTCGGCGGTATTATTTGGCGGCAAATCATTGCAGCTTGGTGGCGGTGGCGTTAGCATAGTAGCATGGACGACGAGATGATTGAAAATGAACACAACGGAGATCTAGTCCTATTGGCAGACATCCATTTAAAATGTAGGCAACGGCATGAAAAAAGTGGTTTCTACGTTTACTTTTATACTTTAAGTAAATTTACAATCCTGTACTTTGTTACTTTTACTTGAGTAAAGAAGTTTAATCAGTACTTCCACTTTTACCAGAGTATTTTTTAACACAAGTATCTGTACTTTTACTCAAGTACGGAAAGTGAGTACTTCTGCCATCTGTGGATGCTACGATGAAAAACTTTAGGTTGGTCTGACAAATGAAAATGACATAATGCAGCCTCCGTATACTGAGTCGGGAATATCTGTAGTGTTTGTTTGTCTATGACTATAAAGTTTTACCTGGTAGATAAGAAAACTGATAAGGTCTGTTTTTGGGGAACTAATATCGATTTTACACTGGGGAAACTGATCTGCCCTGATAGCTGGCCTTAGTTGTTCATTTCAATCAACTGCCTAACTCTGCCCAGTCTCTAATTATCACTCATCTCACCCACCTGTGCCTGTTCCTTTATATTCGGCTCAGCCCAGCTATCAAGGCCAGATCTTTGTTTTGTGTTATTTTCTGTTTGGTCGTGTTTAGTTAGTCCCAAGGTTTATGTTCTGGTTCCTGTCGGCCAGTGGAGTAAGAGGGTTTTTTTTTTTTGCTTGTTGTTTTTCCCAATCCTTCTCCGCAGAGCCCTCAGGGTTTTGGCTCGGAAAGCGGGGAAGGTCAGTTCTATTCCCGTAAGCCTGGCTCCAAGGAGGAGACCAGTTTAAAGTTCCCTGCAGAAATCCCGGTACCCCCGTTTTATCTCTGTCCCTCAACTATGGAGCCTGGCTGTCTGCATCTGTGTGTGTCTGTGTGGGCACGCTTCTGGACCAGTGTTCATTTCGTCAACCATGACGATGACGAATTAAAAAACATATATACATATATATAAAAATGCTGCTGATTTTCAGATGAAAATGAATGATCAGAAAAAATGAAGAGGTTTTTACCTGGGAGTAGTTTGGTCATTTTTTTTTCCTGGTTGAATTCCGACAACCTGAAAATCTGAAACTCCATAAACGAAATGAACAAGATGAGCAAAAATTTACATGTAGATATTCATAAGATAACTACTTCTAAGTGAGTCTTATTTTTTGTCAATCTTCTTCCATTTTAACCCTTTAGCTGTTATAAGGACAAAGGTTTCCTTACAGATTTTTTTTTTTAAATCTTATCATAGTTCTACAATAAACTGATTGGTAGTGTAACTAAATAGACTGCTTTGTTGAAATTATAGTGTTATCTTTACAAAGACATTCAACTTTTAATCTATTCCAAGCAATTCAAGAACATCAGCTACTTCAATTTGTTTTTTTGTTTTTCATTTTGGAGCTAATATTTGAGGGTTACATTTAGCAGAGGAACTAAGATTTGAAAATCTCTCCACGTTTTTGTAAAGTGACCTACTATGCCAAAATATAAAATCCATAACATGAAATTGATAATTACCTTTCCTTAAGAGGAGCCAAGCAGAATACAGGCTTCACTAAAGAGGCATCTTATTTATATTTGACCAATTAATGACTAATAGAAGGGGGCAAAGTGCAGCTGATAAGAATTCAACATGAAAGAGAGCCGTTTAATATAATTGCTAACTTTACTTCAAGGATAAGCATCAGTGGGCCGCAGTGTCAAACTGAAAGGTGGAATTATATTATACAGCATCCCTATAATTTAAAATGATAAAGTAATAAAAACAGGACTAAATTGTCTAGATATAAAAGAATAAAAGTAGGCTACCGAAGAAGGAACTTCCTGGTTGGGACAATGATTTGTCTCCAGATGAACAATAACCAGGAAGCCAGGAGGATAAATTGAAAGAAATGGCAGCTACTATTAAAGGGAAAGTTCCACACAGCCAAAGCACTCAAATCATTTCTAGGTCACTGAACTTTAAAACTGGACTGACTTCTTAAATTTTGTGTTTTTTTAAGAAATACATTTAGATTGGTAGGACTCATTTTTTTTTATTTATATTTTCTACATTGGATATAACAACATTCACAGAAAAGTGGAGTGAAATTCAATTTATTTCCTGATGCAAGGTCAGAATTTTTTAATGCAGTATAACTAGATTGCTTTTTGAAATAAGACAATTTTTGCAATTATGACAACAGCCACATTTTAATGATGCTATGACTTTTCCTCTGGGAGCTATAGCCCCCACTTCCCTTACAAATAACAATAGGCTGCAGTATTTCCTCTGGAGAGGGGGCTCCCTTGCAAACGCATTTCTTACTAAATACATGTGAAGTGGAGATAACAGCCGACCAAACACTAATTTACTTATAGACTGCGTGGAAATCTTTGTAACATAAAATCAATGTTAATAATGTCCCTTTGTTTGTTCTTGTCTTTAACCTATTTCTTGGAGTAGAAATAGTCAATTAAATAGAACTATTATTATGTAGAACCCTAATTATGCTTTATAAACAAAAAAATAGCAGATGTTTAGGCGCCATCTCTTGTTGTTATACTCTATAAAAGAAATAACACCTGCTAATAATTATACCTAAACTTCCTCAAAGGGTCGTCAAAAAATGAAAACAGCAATCTTCCTTTCTTATCTAAAATTCTTGAGAAAGTAGTTGCCAAATAGGTGTGCGATCACTTCCACCATAATGAACTTTTTGAAGAGTTTCAGTCTGGCTTTAGAGCTCATCATAGCACTGAAACAGCTCTGGTGAAAGTCACTAATGATATTCTCATGGCCTCAGATAATGGACTTGTATCTGTGCTCGTCCTGTTGGATCTTAGTGCTGCATTTGATACTGTTGACCATAATATTCTTTTAGAAAGACTTGAATATTTTGTTGAAATTAAAGGAACAGCACTAGACTGGTTTAAATCTTATCTATCTGATCGAATTCAGTTTGTTCATGTTAATGATAGATCTTCAACATGCTCAAAGGTTATCTGTGGAGTACCACAGGGATCAGTGCTAGGACCGATTCTCTTTACTTTATACATGCTCCCAATTGGTAGAGTTATTAGACAGCATGGGATTAATTTCCACTGTTATGCTGATGATACCCAGCTATATCTGTCTATAAATCCAGATGAAGCTAACCCATTACATAGATTACAGGCATGTCTGAAGACATAAAAACCTGGATGATTCTTAACTTTCTGCTTCTGAATGCAGACAAAACAGAAGTTATAGTCTTTGGACCAGAGTCTCTGAAAAAGAAGCTGATTAGTCAGTCACTTCATTTGGATGGGATTAAACTGATTTCAGATAATAAAGTAAAAAATCTTGGTGTTATTTTTGATCAGGACCTGTCATTTAAATCCCATATCAAAGAGGTTTCTAGAATTTCCTTCTTTCATCTGAGGAACATTGCAAAAATGAGCAATCTCCTG
Source organism: Cyprinodon tularosa (assembly GCF_016077235.1). Taxonomy (NCBI): domain Eukaryota; kingdom Metazoa; phylum Chordata; class Actinopteri; order Cyprinodontiformes; family Cyprinodontidae; genus Cyprinodon; species Cyprinodon tularosa. The sequence goes on from NW_024038968.1 coordinate 333,447, forward strand.
TCCAGGGGTGATGCTGAGAAACTAGTCCATGCATTTGTTACTTCAAGGCTGGACTATTGTAATTCTTTACTATCAGGAAGTCCACAAACTGTAGTTAAAAGCCTTCAGCTGATCCAAAATGCTGCAGCCAGAGTTCTAATGAAAATGAAAAAGAGAGATCATATCTCTCCTATCCTGGCTTCTCTTCATTGGCTTCCTGTTAAATCCAGAATAGAATTTAAAATCCTCCTTCTCACATATAAAGCCTTAAATGGCCAAGCTCCATCTTATATCAGAGATCTGATTGTTCCTTATGTTCCTAACAGAGCACTTCGCTCTCAATCTGCAGGTTTACTAGTGGTTCCTAGAATGTCTAAAAGTAGAATGGGAGGCAGATCTTTTAGTTCTCAGGCTCCTCTCCTGTGGAACCAACTACCAGTTTTAGTCCGTGAGGCAGACACCCTGTCTACTTTTAAGGCTAGACTTAAAACTTTCCTTTTTGATAAAGCTTCTAGTTAGAGTGGCTCAGGTTATCCTGAGCTATCTCTATAGTTCTGCTGCTATAGGCTTAGACTGCTGGAGGACATAGGGACCCCTTTTTCCTCATTCTGCTTCATTCTATCTCTATTCTCCCACTCTGCAGAATCTGTTAGTTCAATCTCTAACGTTCTGCTCTCTCTGCTTTTTCTCATAGTAGCTTCATCTGGTCTGTTCCTGTTTGGCTGTGACTCCATCCTGGAGAGAAATATCAGCTGTGCTGCTGCCATCAACACCTTTGTTTCTAGATGTTGGAGCTTGGCCTGTTTTCCAGTGTAGTCCTGTTTCTCTGACTGTGACTAACTGGATGTGCTCTCTTCATCCTCTGACATGGGAGCTGGCTCGGAGCTCGTCTGCCTGGCTGTGTGTTTCCTGGACGGGGCCGCCTGTGGAGCTGGTTGACAGTTGCCTTTTGTATCTCTGCTTCTGTCTCCTTGAACCCCAGTGGGCCTCAGCAGATGGCCGCTCACACTGAGCCTGGTTCTGCTGGAGGTATCTTCCTGTTCAAAGGGAGTTTTTCCTCTCCACTGTCGCTACAAGCATGCTTAGTGTGAGGGATTGCTGAAGAGTCAATGAGTCGATGCAATCAGCTGGTTTTCCTTAGATAGAAAACTTTGAATCAATCTGACTGGATGATCTGGTGAACTGGAAAGTGACCTGAGATGACGTGATGTGAATTGGAGCTATAGAAATAAACTGAATAGAATTGAAAGTTGGTTTAACCATTTTGCCAAAGTATTTACGGTTCTAGCATCTAATCAGTCATTGATCCTGTTAAAGTCAACATGCAGTTAAATGCAGTGGCGGCTGGTGAAAAATATTTTTGGTGGGGCTGATATAGCCTAGTGTATGTCTCCAACTAATCCGGAATAAGAATTCAAATAAACAATTGGACAATACATACAATTTAACAGTAATGATTTAATTTACTATATAATAACAGTAACAGTGATGATTTGGGTCACTGTGACGGGGTTCTTTGGCCTCCAAGAATCCAGGCTCAGTCGGGTTACCGGTGTTGGTGATTTATTGAGCTCAAAAACTCAAAACAGGGTGCAAAAGAAACTAAACATGTACAAGATCCTCTGGGCCTCAGCCTCCCTCCAGTTACCAGCAATGTAACAAAGAAACAGAAAACAAAAATTGCCGCTTTTCTTCCCACAGCCCTCATTAAATAGTTCAAGCCCCTACAGGCTCTCTTATTTCTGATTTCTTCTCATTAATCAGTTTTGTCCATATATTACCTCCACAAACAATTGATGTACAAAAACAAATAATTTTTACAACTTAATTCTTTTACACAGATTCATTTACTTATTCAATTACACCAAACTGGGTTTGAACCCAGCAAAGACGCAGCCAGACTGAAGATGACAAGTCCCCGTAGCATAAACACGTACACACCCACACCCCCCACACACCCACACGCACACACACACACACACACGGCTAACCCCACTGAAATATTAAGTGTGCACCCTCAATACGCCAGCAGGTAACCAGGAACAGCTTGTGTGTTTTAAGTTCATGGAGCTACTGGTCTCAGCGCGAGTGTATTGGTCCTCACAAACACAGTATAACAGGAATGTGTGTGTGGCGCGCAAAGTTAGAGAGGTTGTTTTAAGCGACGAGGTGGATTCGTCACAGTCACAATAACCATGACATGAAATGTTCATATCCTACAACAGGGATGTTCTTCTGGCAAACGGGTAGATAAATAAGGATCTCACCGAATTTGGTGGAAGCTGCATCTCGTTCGTTACATTCGCCATCTTCCTTCTAATTGTCTGCACCTGCGCTTGGGTTCAGAAGCCTGTTAAAGCGCAGTATTTTCAGCGCCCCAATACCATAAAGTTCTGAGACGCTGATTGGCCATTAAATTCACCTAGCAATAGTACATGATTGACAGATTCTCTGCAAATGTGGGTCAGTCTGATCAGCGCCCCCAGAACAGAGACGGTAGGAGTCTGTCTGTGGAAATCCACAAATTAATGACAGTAGATAGGGAAATGTAGTTTATATAATTTGTTTTGCTTATAGTTACACAGTCTAGAGAGTAAAACTGACATTTATGAGTTAATTTCTAAAAATATATTTTACGTTTCTCTCTTCTTATCAGGGAGGGCGGTGCCCCAGCGCCCCCTATGGGCCGGCCGCCACTGGTTAAATGATCAAACAGCTCAAAGATAATTCAAATGTGTTTTATTTAAAATCAGCTTTAAAATGTTGGCTTTTCCATTCAACCATAAAAAAGCAAAATAAAAACCAGCAATGATTTAACCGAGACACTCGGAACAACTGGAGGGAGGTAAACACTATCCATAAAGCCATGCTTGTTTCACCAGAGCGCTCATACATGGCCGCGTGTCTTTATGGCTCTGCAGTGAGCAATAAAGGCATTTAGAGGAAAATTCTCCACAGCATAAACAGTAACGACATTCAGTGCTTCTGACAACTGCTGTGTAATGCTGTCAATTTCTGGGTGGAGGAGAGAGCAGGTGCTGCAGCAGCTGCAGGAATGAACCCCCTTTTATATTTTTGTACTCTGACTCCACCCTTTCACTGAATTACAGGGTCTGACCAGGAGATGGCGCTTCTCTTTGGATCTTAATGTCCACAAATCATGACAGAATGAATATTTTAGTACAAAGATTGATGTTTAAAAATGAATTGTAGGGGACCAGCCAAGGAAAGTTCATCATTTTGAATGTCTACTGCTGTTTTCCCAGGTTTTAGCTCCCCACCTCTCCCTCACTCAGAGCTGGAGATTTGAACCAGCATCCCTGCATCCTATGAACAGTACTAACTGCAGAAAACACATCTATGGAAATCCTTACAGATATTCCAAAAATAGATCCAAATCATGGGTGAAAAACAAAGAGAATGTTTAAATGACTAAATAAAGCAAATGGACTACAATCCAGTAGTCTAATATGCAACAATCATCAAAATGTTTGGTCATCAACACTATTTAATATGAACGTACAACAGATTTATCTTTTTCAGGCACAACAAAGTAATAATTGAAAGGTTTAGCCTCAAACTGAGAAAAGGTTCCAGTTTTACCCTTTCTGCATCATATTCTGTTTATTTTAGAGTCTTCCTTTAGGTTTTGGTCACTATTATAATCACAAGATGACAATAGTTCAGTTTCACGTAGATGTTCCTGGGATTTCTTTTAAAAAGACACCAAATCATCCTTTCTCTTTATTATGCGCTTAATTTGGCTGCAGATACACCAAGGTTGACAGAGAGGAGCTGAAGCTGGATTCATAAATACTGGTTCAGATTCTCAGCCATCCAGGTCAGAGTCATTCCAAAAAAGTTAAAAATCAATCCACTGGACTTTGTTTGCAAGTTTTAGGACGTTTCTCTTCCCATCCAGGAAGATTTTTCAATTTAAAATGTCAGAAATAGTTTTCAGTTCCAGGTTTTATCCAGCAGCCCAACAAAGCCTGGTTTTAGTTTAGAAAACATGTAAATTGAAACGGGCGAACGGGTCCCCCCCTTTGGAATGGGGGTCATTTGGCTTCTTTGTTAGCCTGCAATGCCCCATACCTGTCTGTGCCTAATGATAAGAAAGAAACATCAACCTTTAACGGGGGGGGGGGGGGGGGGGAAGGGGGAAGGGGGTACTCAGGTTTCAGCTTTCAAAAACCTACAATGCAGCGATAGAGTTGATTCATTCCTGCTATCATCGCAGCCCCAACCCCTTTACAGGAGAACAGAAGACCTCACCTATTCAGCCAGGCCAACAATTCCCTTTAACGACCCCCTTTCAGAGACATAGACAGGTATGGGGCATTGCAGGCTAACAACGAAGCCAAATGACCCCCATTCCAAAGGGGGGGACCCGTTCATCTGTTTCTATTTGCATGTTTTCTAAACTAAAACCAGGCTTTGTTGGGCTGCTGGATAAAACCTGGAACTAAACGCTATTTCTGACATTTTGAATTGAAAAATCTTCCTGGATGGAAGAGAAACATCTTTAAACTTGGAAACAAAGTCCAGTAGATTGTTTTTGAACTATTTTGGAATGACTGGATTCATAAATAAAAACATTTTAAACACTTCTATGTTTCGTAAGGTTCCACTAAACATTTACAGGATTTTCTTCTAAGAGCAGATTTTAGTTTAAAAAAACAATCTTTGTTTTAAGAGGAGAAAGCAAAGCAAAGCATTCCTTCAGATGAAAGCTTAGCGGCACTCGCTGGTTTTTCTAAAACATTCCGCCAGTTTATGGACAGAAGAAAATGTTTACATAAGATAAGCACTTAGAATCCATGTTCATCCGGGGATGAAATCTGCAAAGCTTCTTATTTCCTTATTATCTGAACGGAAACTAAGCCCAGTTTTTCCTCTAACCGGATCATTTCATCTCTGGACTTCATGCACCCTTTTGGCACAAAGGCTTCTTCTAAACTTCTAAATTCCCAGAGAAAGTGAAAGGAGGAGCAATGCTTTGACAGCAAATGTGCAAATAAAAGACATCTTGGCAAAACAATAAATAAATAAACAAACAATGTATTCAACCAAATGAGGCACAAATAACAGACAAGGGTTTCAGAGGCTACTTGGTTTCTACACTGCAAAAACATCTAGAAATAAGTACAAATTTCTTAAATCAAGTGTATTTACCTTTAATTTTAGTAGGTAAATAAGATGATTTGCCGATTAAATGAGCTTTTTTACTCTTAAAATAATTTAATTAGATAATATGCACTTGAAATAAGAGACTACTGTTGTTTTTTACTTATTTTAAATGTAAATTGTCTTGTTCCATTTGCACATTGTCACACATACCTCCTTCATTCAAGAGAAAATGGACGTATTTAGATTTCTTTTTTTGCAGTGTAATGTGTGCAGCAAGTCAGACGTGTTACATCAGTCCGACGGCAGCTGAACATGACTGATAACTCATTCACACTGTGATTGAGCTTATCAGCAGGAAGTATCAGCAGAAAAACCCGAGAAACAAGAACAATGGTTTACTGCAGGCATGATTCAATCAATAACCCGAAGAGCAGATATGTTTGTTTGCTATGGTTACAAATCAGACAGAAACAAAGAGAAGAAATATGCAGTTTAAATGTCCATCTAATTGCTATTCTTCAATATTTCCTCCTAAGAATATCAGAGCTGGTCAACGAACGGCAGGAAACAACCATACTGAAAATTTATAACGTTTTTTAAGGAAAAATCCGATCAGCGAGGAATAATCATTTTTTATACCTAAACTAATACGTTAGCGGTGATTTAATGAATTTAGCGTTAATCAGTAAAAAAAATTTAATAATTTTCGTTGCGATCATTGAGTCTGGGGGCGGCCATTTTTGCCCAAATATAGTAACCCCTCCCTACTAATCCGGCAGTGACATCACGGTGCGGTTAGCCTAGCGCCATTCTCCCCGCTTTACAAGAAAATGTTGGAATCCATCGGGGAAAAGTGGAAAAAAAAAGAGTTATTCCACCTTTCTGATTCCTGATCCTCCACGGACGGGTTGGTCGTTGGATCGCCAACTTGAAGAGGGAGGATTTGCCATCGAACTTCTGGCCAGAGAAAAAACCCGTAATATGTAGCCGACATTTGGAAGAAGAATGTTTTCAAGATGACTTGGATAATAGCGCGTTGTGACAAACACCAGATACAGCACTGGGACTTGATCAACAGCCGATACCGCACCGTGACGTCACTAACCAGTAGGTGGCAGTAGTGTTCTTTGACAAACATGGATGCCTCCAGTAAAGCACATTCACATGGAAATTACTCTGAATTAAAAACACGGATCATTTATTGAACAGGATGGAATCATTTCAGATTTAAAGAACTTTCAGAAGTTTAAATCTTGAGTATTAGCGACTTTTCCTTTAAAAATAGGGATGCACGATATTGGCATTTTGGCCGATATCCGATATGCCGATATTTTAAACCTCATGTAGCCGATAACCGATATCGATACCGATGTTAAAGCTGGACAAAAATAAGTAGTCATTGAAAATAGCAGTTTTGTTATCCATTTCTAACACTTTGAAAAATAATATACTCAAATATATTTTCATATGCTGATATCAAATAGATTTTTAAAACCGCGGTATCGATCTATTTTACTTTCAAAATCTGGTGAAATTTCATCGTTCTGTTACAAACTCTCGTGATATTTTGCAAATTCTTGTGAGATTTTGTTAGTAAAATAGATCGATACCGCGTCAATATATCAACATATAAAAATATGGCAACATTTGGTGAATTTTCGGGGGATTTCGTAGCATAACGATGACATATAGCAATATTTCATTAGTAACAGAGATTGATATGGTGTTTTTAAATGGCAATATATCAGCATATGAAGATATTGGGATATTTTAATGGATCAATATTTTTTCCCTCGTCTTTAGAAGTTTTTAAGTCTGTAAAAAAGAAGTTTTTGAGGAAGAAGAAGAAGTAGTATTTATTTTTTTTTTCCAACTTTAGAAACTCAGAAGCTGATCAAATATCGGGTTAAATATCGGTGGGGTGGCCGATGTCCGATATTCAGTTTTAAGGCCGTTACCGATAGGGGGCCCATTATATCCTGCATCCCTATTTAAAAACAAATTAAGCATAAGGTGACTGTAAAGCGTTTATATGAAGATCAAAGCTTTTTAACACTGCAGCTGATTAACACCAAAACTAGTGAATCTGCATAAATGTGTCCCTTTAGCATGCTGTTTTAACTAGTTCAAAATTAAACAAAAAACTACTATCAGTTCCTCTGCAGAGCTGAGGCAAACCTGGCAGTTCACATGTATTTGCTACAGTAGTTTATGAAAGTAAACTCTTCTGGTCATCACATCCTGTCCTGCTGTGATGTCCCTCTAAAATATCTGTGACACAGATGATGCCGGAGAAAAAGTCCACAGGCGATTAAAAACATTCCCTAACATTACATCCAACAAAATACAAAGAACATTTTAAAAGCTGAATGCATGTGCTTGGTCACTGCCTTGGCAGGAACAAGAGAGGCTCCTTCATCTGTAAAGTGTGAATGAGTGAAAGAGAGAGACATGCAATCTATAGTTCATCAGGTTACGCTGCTCCATGCAGAGAGATGATCCAGAAATACGGGAGAAATTAGCTAAGCTGGAACCATCAGACGGAAAAATAAAGCCAGCTGCAGATGAAAGATTTCAGTTCCTCTCAGTGTGAATTACACATTAATATGAGACATAAGCAAGTTAACGACGCTAACCTAAGCTTTATTTATGCTGCGTTCAGACCGCAAGCATCAGAGGCAGCAGAAGCAGCTGCTTTACATGCAAAGTCATTGGTTGACGCACATCAAGGTGCAGCAGAAGATCCTGCAGCGTTTAGAGCAGCAGCTCATGAGCTTCTGAGGAGCGTGATGCGCTTCAGAAGTATGGGAGAATTATCCTGCCATAATGCAAGAGCACATCATTTCAATTTGAGAAAAGAATTTCATCTTCTTGCACTCAAAACTTATAATGCTCACACTCCAAACATGCGCTCTCTCTCAAATCTTTGTTTCTTCTCTCAGATTTAATGCTTCTTGCACAGATATTTTCTCCTCTCGCTTGCCTCCTTCTCTTCGCGCACAAACCGCGCTCTGCTCGAGTCTCAGATACGCTCACAAACCCAGAGGCTCTGCTTGCGGATTTTTTTTGCTCTCTCTCAGATTGGATCGGATCGTCGCCTAGCAACCTTTCCAGCCAATAGAGTGACAGCCTCGGAAAGGGTGCGCTTGTCTAACTCTACTGAGCGTGCCTGTGATAAACCTTACCGACAATAAATTGGCTTTTTAATTTAAAAGCTATTAAAATAAGAAGCTGAAAAACAACAACAATCGCGAACATAAAAAAAGGAAATAATAAAGGGCGATTCAAGGATCACCAATGAAAAGTCACTTAATTTCTGCTGGAGGCAGAATTAGCATCTGCTCTGACTAGCAAACTTTTTTTCTTTTTTTCTGACGAGCAACTCTGAGGCGGGAGTTTTCTGTTCACATCACGTCACCTCTGAAAATGGATAGCTTTTAAATTTGTGCGCGAAGAGAAGGAGGCAAGCGAGAGGAGAAAATATCGGTGCAAGAAGCATTAAATCTGAGAGAAGAAACAAAGATTTGAGAGAAAAAGAGAAAATATTTGAGAGAGAGCGCATGTTTGGAGTGTGAGCATTATAAGTTTTGAGTGCAAGAAGATGAAATTCTTTTCTCAAATTGAAATGATGTGCTCTTGCATTATGGCAGGATAATTCTCCCATACAGAAGCAGCAGCTGCTGAAGTTGGAGAAATTTACGTTTTCTACAAGCAGAATAACTGATTTATTTGTATAAAATCTCGTGGAAAGTCATTTTTTAGGATGTTCCATTTGTCCTCCTCTAACCTCAGATCTTAATAAATAGAATTAAAATAAGCCGAGACTTTTAGTGTGTCCTTGTTAAACAGCAGAGCTCAGTCTGTCTTAGAAGGCGGGACTTTCCGTCAAGACTTAGAATGATTGTTTTCTACTTTCGGCTACTTTAGATTGTAGATGAAATGTGAAATAACAGCAAATATAGGGAATTATGTGTTTAGATTCCAAAAGAGATTTGATCCTTAGGAAAGTGGTGCATTAGAGTTTGTCCGAGTGGAGTTGCCACGTTTTGACATCATAAAGCAGATCTGGTGCCTACGCCGGTATGTGGGGGTCTGAGCGGCTCCCACAGAGAAATAATCTTTGAAGGCAGGATGGTGATCTGGATGAACTGACTGCACAGACCATGTTTTCAGGAGGACTTTCTCACTTCAACATAGATTCTAACTACTTTCTACCCGCTGATCACAGCTAATATAGCCGCCATTGTTCCAGGCAGAGAAAGGATAGAGTAGCTCCGCCCACCGCGCATCAGAACCACTTTTCCTCCGTACAGCTAGAGCAGCAAAGATGCTTCAGCTGCGTCAGAACTAAACTTATACAACCATTAAAAATGAAGCAGCAGGCGCGTTTTTGCTGCTTCTGCTGCGCGCGGTCTGAAAGCAGCATAATGCCTCATCATGAGCGGCGATGGCTCCCATCACACGTAATCCCCTCAGCCTCTATTGCAGTGAGTTATTAAACTGTTGTTATCAGAAAATAAAAAACATTCTAACTGAAACCAAGTCCATCTGGAGCCTTGAGTTTATCGACAGCGACCATCGGGGATCAGGGGAAGGTGAGAGCGAGGAGAACCAAGCCAGCCGAGATGCAGGCGTGCGATGCGTCCAGCGTGGAGCCGCCATCTTTCTGCACCATCATCCCAGTTCCTGCAAAGCAAACAAGCAGAAGATCGGCTCAGATCGAGCAAAAAGAATCTCCACTTTTAGGATAAATAATAAAGGATTATTTACAGACTTTATAATGAATAACTTATAAACTACCCAACAATATTTTATTATTTCAATTGAATATTAATTCACTCATTTTAAATGAGCATTTGTTGCAGACTGTCAACATAAAAAAGGCTTAATTTAAATATCTCAAACTTGACTGTTCTAATCTCTGATTAGAACCTTTTCTTTTCTTATCCTAACCTGTCAAAGGACTGTAAATATAAATCATGTAAAATAATAATCTTATCTGACATTAATGTTTGACTTTCTCTTTAAATGAAGCCGAAGTTCACCTGTTTTAGAACGTGAAATGCTCGATAAATCCTGACGCACAGGCCCCGGTAAGAAGGACCTCCATGTTTCATGTATTTAGCTTCAGTCTAAACCTGCTGGAAAGTCTAGGAATAGATTTAGTTTTTTCTTCTTTTTAATATGGGTTCTTTGTTCAAAGGAGAAAAGCTCTGAACAACGCGAACTTTACGGAGCGTTATTTTGGTTCTCCTTGCTTGACCTCATTCCTGAAAGCATGCTAACATTAGCCCGGCTTGCTAACATCACTCCTGTCTCTATTCCGCCAAAAACTCTGGTCGTTTTCAATTCACCAGAACGCGAGTACAGACTCGTGTTCTCGCCAAGAATGTTCTTGACAAGAACGCAGGTGAGAACGAAGCACGCAGAATAAATCTGGGTCAACAGAAGCGTACTGATGACATCATCACATTCAAAGCTAGTCTGGAGTTTCATTTCACCTCCTGTTATTAATAGTCTCTAGATAATAATAAATTAGACTTTTTTTTCATTTATTGGGGGAATATAATGAACAATGTCAGATAAACACAAACCAAATGAATATTTTACTAAATTAAAACAAAAATATCACCAAAATAGCCAGCGGTACTTCACACAAGGCTATGCAGAGAGAGCGCCGCTGCAGACGGGCTAACGTGTCAGACAAACGTTAACATTGTCAGGATTCCTGTCTGTGTTTGTCTCCCTTCCTCCACCAGGAGGCGCCTGGTTCTGGTCCGCCTCCCTACACACCTGCACAGAGTTACCTCATTAACGGAGCGCTCTTAACCTGCTGACTGACACTACCTCGACGCAAGAGTGTTTGCCAGTTTTGGGAAGTCATCCAGCAAACTGGATGTTTTGGACCTTCTCTCCCTGGAAGGATCATCTGAGCTTCAAGCTGAGTTGAGGATTTAAACTTGAGGTTTGAATCAACTTTTCCTCAAGAGATTGTTTGAGCTTCACACTGAGCAAGGGATTCATCTCCACTACGACCCATTCAAGTACCGCAGGAAATCTGAGTGGCAGTCAGCTTCTCCGTTCACCTACAAACAAACGCATTCTGGGTAAACCCTGTCCGCCCTCTATTGATTGAGACAAACACTGGAACTACCGCACACAAACTGGAGTCAAAGTGTCAACAACTTCTCTGGAAACGTGAGTCAGCAACAAAATCCTCCTCTTCAAGTAGGAGAATCACATTTCCCACCGAGCCTGACCTGAACTAACCGCAGTGTCTTCCCCTCACCTTTCAGATCCGGTTGAGCAGTGTTCAGAGCAACACTGGATTCTTCACAATCTCCTAAATAAACCTGTTAAACTTTTTCCCAGGTCTTTCTGTATCGGTTTACTGCTTTTGGGTCAGATCATAGTTAAAATCATGACAAACTTTATCCAACACAGTCCGATAACATTAACGTTTATCTGACTGTGTTGATTGTTATCAGATGCAGCCAGAGTTGTGTGTGTGTGTGTGTGTGTGGGGGGGGGGGGGGTTCACGTTTTATCTTTTTCATGTGCTTCTGCTCCAGCAGGATTGGTTCATTCTGCTTTCTATGATTATGGCCTCAGCTTTTTTATTTTCTATTTGCTTATAATAATAATAACCCTTAAAGGAACAGTACACCCAAAACATAATTAGCCTTCATTTTACCTGTGCAAAGAAAGAAACAACGAAAGACAAATGTCTGAGGACTTCAGTGTTGAGGAAGAGCATGAGTTCTTTGCCGAGCTGAATGCGCACTTTCATCTGGTTTGGTCTGCCGGCTTCCGTAGCATCGTGATCGCGCTTTTAGGAAATCCTATACACTACTGTTTATGCTCTAAAAACATTCTAAATGACTTCGTTTCGAGTAAATTCTGGACGCTACCCACTCAGGACACTTGGAATACATTGGACGAGCAGTATGGAGGAATATTGCCACGTTTTTTGTGGACTTTTATGGACCTTTCTGCCTCGGGCGCCATAGACCTCCATTATTTGAATGTCAGCAGACAGCAAGAAGCCTCCCAGATCTCCAGATGCATTTGAGATATCAAAAAAGTACTCCAGAGTGTTGTTCAGCATGGGGGTGAGTAGAAAGTGAAGGCTAATCATGTTTTGGGTGTACTATTCCTTTAAGCATCCTCAACATCGTTCTTTCTTCTAGCATCTCTTCATTCCTGTGGATAAATTCTGCTTCATCCAATAATCTGAGTTTAGGTTCCTACTAATCAACAGGAAGCACCAATCCAGGAATCCTGCTGCATCCTCCTACCAGAGTCCTGGGAAACGATGACTTCATGAGGCGGCCCGTCTCCACCCTCGCCGCAAGTCCGGATCTGTAGCACCACATAGCCATAGTCTTTAGGGAGAGGGAGGCTCAATGAGGTCTTTGTTTTGTCCAAAACCTTCATAACAGTCTGGTCTTCATGTTTGTACAAAACCTGAAAAACGAAATACAAGCAGGTCTCATAAAGGAAAAACTACAATTATCAGTAGTTTATGTAGTTATTAAGAACTGATAGATCTGGAGGTTGCTGCATTGCAAGAAACTGAAATCTAAATAGGTAATTTCTCTCTTAAAATAAGTGCATTTTGTCTTGAATTGAGGATGTAAGTGAGAGACTTTGCCAATGGGACGAGACAATTTACATTTAAAATAAGTAGGGCTGCAACAACGAATCGATAAAATCGATAAAAAACGACTTTTAAAAGCGTTGGCAACGAATTTCATCATCGATTAGTTGTGTCACGCGATTAATGCGTCATCCGCCACCGCCGTCATTGCCGTGGGGCGCCTCCCCCATCCCAACCCCGTTCTCCCGCAGGAGTCCCTCTCAGCGCTGCAGTCAGAGCCGCAGGATGTTTACCCTCAGCATCCAGACTGCAAATGAAGCGCGCACGCGCCGGGATTGACGGCGCAAATTGATCACAATAATTAAAATAGCCTGCGCTTTGTAAAGTGAAAAAAGTCGTAACATGCAACTTTAGTAAAAACAAATGAACATGGCACGGAAGCACCGCTGTTATGATGCAGCACCTGAAAAGGAAACACGTTGGAGCCTTCGATGGCGTGAAGAGAGCTGATCAGCAGGATGAGCGGCCATGTTTGTTTGGTTTTAAAGTGGGGAAACGTAACGTTAGTTTCACAGGTAGCTCATCTGATGCTTTCCTTACCGTGTTAGTAGGTTACAGACAGTGATAAGGTTGGCTACTTATTTTACTTTTAATTTCATTTGAATTAGCTTAAGCAGCGTTTATATTTTCTTTATAAATAAATTAACTTGCAAATTATGAGGGCAAGACTTTTAAAGTTTAAATCTTCTGGCAAAGATAAAGAAAAGAAGATCCTGCAATTTATGGAAGTAAAGCAGAATAAAATCCAGCAAGATCAGTAATATGTCAATTAATTATCTGCCACATTCCCATGTAAATATCTGTCTTTGGAGGATGTGTTTTTTAGCACCCCTAGTTCTCTCATTTTTATTCCAAATACAATTTATAATTTGAATCACAGGCTATTTTTATCTCTATGGTTCAGTATTTTCTCAAGTAGCAACTTTAACTGCTATACTTTCCGTTCTTAAAAGGCAGAACTCTTCTAGTCTAAAAAAAACTCATTTGTTGAAATGGGGGGGCCTGTTGTTTGAACCCCTTAGGGGCTTAAAAAACAAAAATGTCTTTTTTAGCGCTTTATGAAACAAAGTAGCCTATATTTTGTGGATGTACAGCTACATTTCTCATGTAAGTTTGCGTAGTTTTAACACAAACATTTATTTTTCATATTGCACCAGTACAGTTAATGAGCAACCTGTACTTGTGTGCTTGTTTGTTCTGAATAAAATGTTTATTTTGAAATAAAGAGGTTAATATAAAAATATTTTTTGTCCGATTCATCGATTAATCGAAAAAATAATCGGCAGATTCATCGATTTTTAAAATAATCGTTAGTTGCAGCCCTTAAAATAAGAAAAAGCAATTGCACTGTCTTATTACAAGTGCATATTATCTAATTATCGTATTTTTAAGAGTAAAATACTCATTCTATTGGCAAATAATCCCATTAACCTACTAAAATTAAGGGTAAATATTTTTGTGACTATTCTTGTCTTCCAAATCAAACTCTACAGGCCCTGATAAACATGTTTTTATGTTTCTTATCTGGCCACGTATTGTTCTCATCTCTCTCTAGACGAGATTATAATTCTTTAAACTTTAAAAACTAAAGCATGAACTTCCAGCTTAGAGGTCAGGCACAAATAAAAACCTTTATCTTCAATAAACACAACCAACACACAGCACAAATTTGAAATCTAAATAAATATTTTTTTTCATAAAATAAGTATGAGTTTTCTTGAATTGAGGAGTTGATTGCACACTGAAAAAATGATTTCTTAAATTAAATGTATTCACCCTTAATTCTGGGTAGATAAATGACATGATTTGTCAATGTAAGACGCATTTTTTAAATCTTAAAATAATATATTTAGATACAATGCACTTGAAATAAGACAATGCAATTGTTTTCTTATTTTAAATGATTTTAAATGTAAATTGTCTTGTTCCATTGGCAAAATCTCTCTTTTAATTTCTCAATTAGAAATAAATTGCCCTCATTTTAAGAAAAAAACGACTTATCTAGTGTCAGATTTTTTTCCAGTGCGACATTTTGCCAATGGAACAAGACAATTTGCATTTAACATAAGAAAAGACAATTGCATTGTCTTATTTTAAGTTCATATTATCTAATTATCTTATTTTAAGAGATTATCTTATTCAGATTAAGGGTTAATATGTTTCTTTTAAGACAATTGTACTTCTATTGTATTTCTAGAATGTTTTTGCAGTGTAAACCTTAATAAAACCAGGTTTATTTTACAGCTCTCTGTCTCAGAACCACAGCTTACTGAATGGGAGACTTTACTTCTGATTGGCTTGTTTTGGGCTGCATTAAATCTTCAAAGCATGACGACTGGTTGGTTTTTTTTCCGTTTAAAAAATGAACCTTGTTCAGCAAAGTCACCTTATAGCCCGACACAGCTGACTCGTTGTGCAGAGCCGTCACATGACTCCACCTCAGCGTTACTTCAGATCCTTTAGTTTCAGTAGATATGTTGCCTGGAGGACGATTAGGTGCTGAAAATGAAGAAATAAAGGATGGGAATTAAATATATATATATATATAAAAATAACAGAGAAAAGAAGGTCGGGTAATCTGGGTCTGCTCACAGATGATTAAACACTATTTTTTTTGGTGAAAATTCAAATATCTCTTATTGGCACTGATTAATGAAGCCCAGGTTTTTCGATCATTTAGATTTTAGCACTTGAAATCAGAGATTTAGATATCGCAAACCTATTGAATAACAAACTAAAGCTGTAAAGATTATTATTTATCTCTTAACTGACCTGCTGAAGACTTAGCCTAGATTGATGTTGGCCTTTTAATTTCTGTCCCTTTCCTTAAATATCCACTTCTGAACCACAGCTGTTAATACTACTACTCTGAAGACATTCTAGTTAATATTGGCATATGAAATAACTGTGACATATTCGGAAAGTCAAGGAGGAAACGACACATTGAGTCATAATATTTATGTTTGTTTCTTAAAAGAGCAGCAGAATGAGATCATGGTAAGATCATTTCTGTATCTATGCTTCTTTTTCTATGTCTGCTTCTGTCTCCTTGAACCCCAGTCGGCCTCAGCAGATGGCCGCTCACACTGAGCCTGGTTCTGCTGGAGGTTTCTTCCTGTTCAAAGGGAGTTTTTCCTCTCCACTGTCGCTACAAGCAGGCTTAGTGTGAGGGATTGCTGAAGAGTCAATGAGTCGATGCAATCAGCTGGTTTTCCTTAGATAGAAAACTTTGAATCAATCTGACTGGATGATCTGGTGAACTGGAAAGTGACCTGAGATGACATGATGTGAATTGGAGCTATAGAAATAAACTGAACTGAACTTTATATATTCCACATTAGAATAAATTGGTTTTTCTCCTACAGTTACTGGGTGGCGTGTGATTTGATGGGCTGTGAGCCCTGTGGGAGCTGCAGGCGTACGTGGTTTCCTGGTGGTGACGTTGGTGCGAGGCGACGCAGGCCCAGCGCCGGCGCTGTTGTACGCCAGAACGGCTACGTTATATCGAGTGCTGGGTCGAAGGCCAGAGACCCTGGCTGAAGGCTGCAGCCCGGCGGTCCGTACTCGGTCCGCCGCCGCCTCCCTTTCATGCTGCCGCCAGTACCGGATCTGAGGACACAAACAACACAGGCTCACTCCCTAATCACACTCTGGACACAGCAACACGTCCCCCAAATGAGGTCAATAAACAGGGAAATAAAAATATTCCAGACAAGCAATCAGCTGCTGACCTCAGCTTTTCCGTCACTAATGAAAGAATGCCTTTTGCTCTGAAAACTGAACCTAATAAAGCTGATAGCGGAAGCCTGAATTATCATCAGGTAATAAACATTAATCAGCTTACAGTAGGTCAAAGCACTTCTGATGCATCAGCAGCCCTGAAAACCGTATCAGTGAGAACATAGGGATTTATTATCCAATAAACCTTTTCTTTTAAACAAGAAAAAGCTGAAATTCATGCAGCATCCAGATAAATACAAATAAACACATTCAGCACTTTGCTGAAAATAAAACCCCAAAAAATACCTGAAACCGACTAAAACAGAAAGATTTTCACATCAGAACCATCCCCTGCAAACAGGAGGACAATGTGCCAGCTTCCTCTGAACCGCTGCTCTGTTCAGGTCAGATGGATCAACAGGTGAAATGTCTTCATGAGACCAGAGAGAAACACCAGTTTGATTATTTTGGTTTTTGTTTTATTGGCTTTTTTACTTTATTTGTGCTTTTGTTCATCCTCTGATCATTTTTGTGTTGAGAAATTATATTTTTGGAAATGTTATATTTCTGCCTGAGATTTTTATCGTATGTTTTTATATGGACCCCAGGAGGACTAGCTGTTTCCATGGCAACAGCTAATTGGGATCCTTAATGTAAAAAAAAAAAAAAAAAAGAACAAAATAAAGAAAAACTGTACAGGTACAGCTGATTGTTTGCAGTATTTTATGCAATTAGATACTTAGATACCAGATAAGGACAGAGCACTGCAGCAACACAAATGAGCTGAGAGTATACTGCCATCTGCTGGCCTGTTCCTGTACTGAGAGATAAACTGAGACCATATACATCCTGAAAAAAGACACAAAGAAAAAAAATTGTCCTAAAATTCAGTTAGTTTTAAATAGTTTTCAATATCTTACCACAGTTTCAGTTAGTTTTGGTTTTGTACAGGGTCTGGTTTTTATTTCTATATCAGTTAACAAAGATGTTTTTATTTAATGTTTTTTCTAGTTTAAAATCTAGCTTAGCTGTGACTCCATCCTGGAGAGAAATATCACCTTTGTTTCTAGATGTTGGAGCTTGGCCCGTTTTCCAGTGTAGTCCTGTTTCTCTGACTGTGACTAACTGGATGTGCTCTCTTCATCCTCTGACATGGGAGCTGGCTCGGAGCTCGTCTGCCTGGCTGTGTGTTTCCTGGACGGGGCCGCCTGTGGAGCTGGTTGACAGTTGCCTTTTGTATCTATGCTTCTTTTTCTATGTCTGCTTCTGTCTCCTTGAACCCCAGTGGGCCTCAGCAGATGGCCGCTCACACTGAGCCTGGTTCTGCTGGAGGTTTCTTCCTGTTCAAAGGGAGTTTTTCCTCTCCACTGTCGCCACAAGCATGCTTAGTGTGAGGGATTGCTGAAGAGTCAATGAGTCGATGCAATCAGCTGGTTTTCCTTAGATAGAAAACTTTGAATCAATCTGACTGGATGATCTGGTGAACTGGAAAATGACCTGAGATGACATGATGTGAATTGGAGCTATAGAAATAAACTGAATAGAATTTAATTCATTATGCTTTTAGCTAGTTATTGATAACATCTCTCTTCCTATTATCTTCCCATTATCAGGATCCCGTTGCTGTGGCTGAGAAATTGGCTGCAGGTCACTTTAATTGATTCAGGCTTTCAACAAAATGCTTTTATTAAGGTTATTTATTAAGAAAAGGTCCATCTGGTGTTTGCACATATTGACGGTTCGGCTCAAACATTTCTCCCGTTGTCTGATGTAAAGCGGTTGACTGAATACAGTTAATCCAGCTGCTCAATGAACTGATCGTTTTTGGTAGCTTTATGATCCAGAGTGATATCCAGGGTGATAATCCTAAACACCGTGGAGCACAGGGGCCTCACAGGCTGCTGGATCAGTCCTCTGACCTCTGCATTTTGAAGATGCAGCTTGTCAATTTTAAACTAGTTCCTATTTTTCCAAAGTAAAAACTAAACTTTTTTGTGGGTGAAGCCGTTTACCTCGTATCCTCGGATGATATCGTTGCTGAACAGCTGGACGGGCTCCCATGACACCTGGATCTCAAAGGCAGAGAGCGCCGTGGCATTGACGCTGGAGGGTCTCGCAGTGGGCTCTATGGGGAGGGAACGAGCATCATAATGATGGACCCTGCTTCATAACACACCAGCTATGGACAGACTGACAGCTAATAAACCTCCCATAGTGGTGACATGGTTTTGGCTGCTCTCTAGTGGTTAAAGTGGGAAAAACAGCTTTGGAGTCCTTTTCAAGCCTCTTATTTTTGATCTGCTCCTCAGATACACACATCCACACCCACCTCCCAATCAGAAACAGAGGGTGCTTGTATCTGTGAGCATCCATGGTACACGTTTCACTGTATTTTATAATGTGATTAAATAAATGTTTTTTTGTTTTTTTTTTCTAAAATTCTACTGCATTTTAAAATCCTTTAAAGGCACACTATGCAACATTTTTCAGTTAATTAATGTGTTCCATAACGTTTTGGATGATTAAATGAGTCATTTCAGGTGGAACAAAGGTATTCTCGGCCGCCCTGGTGGTCTGTGGGGGAAATACTGCACTTGCAATAGCAGGAGCCCTCGGCCCGCACCCACAGGCTCAGAAGTCTCGCGGGAGTCGGTCTTGCTTTACGGCGAGAACTGCTACACGCCCCAGTTAAAAGCATGCTCGTTGCTAGCACAGTGGCGATCAATAAATCCAGAAAGACAGTACTTAAAATCATGTCATCTTATCTTCAACAAACTGGACTAAACCTAAGGATTTAAGGAAACATAAATAAGATCAAGTAGGTGGCGATAATGCTCCATTTGGTTGCAAGTTGCCAGTAAAACAAGAAGAAGAAGTAGACAGTGGCGATCTTTGTGCAGTTATGCTACGTTCACATCGGACGCAGCAAAAGCAGCAAAATCGCGTCTGCTGCTTCATTTTTACTGCTTGTACCAGTTAGTTCTGACGCGCGGCTGAAGCAGCTTTGCTGCTCTGGCTGCGCGGTGCAAAAGTGTGTCTGACGCGCGTTGGGCGGAGCTTCACTATCCTTTCTCTGCCTTGCAGCTATATTTGCTGTGATCAGTGGGAATAAAGTAGTTTTAATATGTGTTTAAGTGAGAAAATCCACCTGAAAACGTAATCAGTGCCGTCAGTTCATTCAGATTATTATCCTGCCTTCCAATATTTTTTCTGTCGGAGCCGCTCAGACCCCCACATACCGGCGGTGCGCCGACAGTAGGAATCCCTTCATCAGCAGCCTCTGGCCGGGTCGCCTCCTCGCGGTTCACCGCGGCAGCTGGTAGGTGTTTTTCATCTAAATAATCCAAACTGCAGGCAGCAGGATAATAAAAGCCAACATATTCTGCCGGCAGATTTCTGCATTTTAAGTTAATTTAGGAGTCAATAAACTGTTTAAGAGGAGCGATCATCAGCACTGTGTCTCTCTCCCTGCCAGCTCCCAGACCAGCTTCTCTGATTGGTTGACGCGGCGCGTCGAGCAGCAAAAATTAAATTTTTCCATCTCGAGCAGCAACGTGTTTGCGGCGCGTCAGATGCTTAGTCATTCGTTGCGTTCGCCTGTCTGCTAAGCTCAAAACAACCGCGCCTGGCTTGACGGAGAAACCAGGAGAACAGCTGAGCATATTTACGAAAGTGCACTTTTACTTTCGCCCTCTGGGGGGAGCCTCGCTGGAAAATCAACACCGGTTGCATAGTATACCTTTAATATAAAATCTATTTCAGATGAGCACCCTTCACCAGAGCTTAAAAGATTTAAATCAGGATTTAGAGACACTAGTCTAATGTAAAGCTGATATAGCATGTCGCTGATTGGATCAACAGAAATGATCTATCCAGGGTAGGAAAGGATCTCCTGTGTAGCGTCCAGACAACGATCAGTTCTTCAGATTTCTACACTGAGATCACTGCAGATCGAAGGTATTCAGATCCAGGATATTAGATGTAACAATAAGATGTTGAGGAATCTCCTTTTAAAAGAACTTTTCCCAAATCCAATTAGAAGACATTACATTTTAAAGGACTTTACAACAGATCAGATTATTAAAATAAGAACTAATTACATAACTTACCCTCTGCCACCAAAAGCGAAAGAGATGCAATTCAAAATTATCAATGAAATATATCCAACGAAAGAATTTATGACTTCTAAGTTTAAGTTTGATACAGAATATTGTGTTTTTTGCATGAGAAACGTTGAGAGTTTGAAACATTTTTTTTTTTTTTTTGTGAACCAAACTTTAAATTCTGGAAAGATTTCCAAAGTTGGCTAATAAGTAAGAATGTTTTTTTGTCACCACTATCTGACACAAGTATTTTATTTGGTTTAGAAAGTGAGAATAAGACTCTTGAATATTTAGGAAATGACCTTATACTGTTGGGAAAATTCTTCATTCACAGATGTAGGTATTTTAAGACTAAACCCACTTTTTGCCATTGGAAAAATGACTTGGATTTATATTATAAGTCTCTGAGACTAACTAATTCCAAACCCGCTGTCAAAGTTTCATCTTTATTAGAAAACTTGAAGTTGATATAAAATTGACCGTTGTTATTATTTTATTACTTTACTTTTGTACAGTTTTGTTATTATTTTTTATTTCAGACACAATTCAGGTGTGTAAATGGTGTAATGTTTATGGCGTCTTGTTTCTGTATTATTTCATGGTCTTATTATTTATATACAAATTGACTTGATCTCTTAAAGGAATAGTACACCCAAAACATGATTAGCCTTCATTTTCTACTCACCCCCATGCTGAACAACACTCTGGAGTACTTTTTTGATATCTCAAATGCATCTGGAGATCTGGGAGGCTTCTTGCTGTCTGCTGACATTCAAATAATGGAGGTCTATGGCGCCCGAGACAGAAAGGTCCATAAAAGTCCACAAAAAACGTGTCAATATTCCTCCATACTGCTCGTCCAATGTATTCCAAGTGTCCTGAGTGGGTAGCATCCAGAATTTACTCGAAACGAAGTCATTTAGAATGTTTTTAGAGCGTAAACAGTAGTGTATAGGATTTCCTGAAAGCGCGTTCACGAGTCTACGGAATCCGCGGCAGACCAAACCAGATGAAAGTGCGCATTCAGCGTCTGCTCTGCCGATAATGCAAGCGTAGAAGAAGAAATGTGCTGTTTACCTGTGCAAAGAAAGAAACAACGAAAGAAAAATGTCTGAGGACTTCAGTGTTGAGGAAGAGCATGAGTTCTTTGCCGAGCTGAATGCGCACTTTCATCTGGTTTGGTCTGCCGCGGTTTCCGTAGCGCCGTGAACGCGCTTTTAGGAAATCCTATACACTACTGTTTATGCTCTAAAAACATTCTAAATGACTTCGTTTCGAGTAAATTCTGGACGCTACCCACTCAGGACACTTGGAATACATTGGACGAGCAGTATGGAGGAATATTGACACGTTTTTTGTGGACTTTTATGGACCTTTCTGCCTCGGGCGCCATAGACCTCCATTATTTGAATGTCAGCAGACAGCAAGAAGCCTCCCAGATCTCCAGATGCATTTGAGATATCAAAAAAGTACTCCAGAGTGTTGTTCAGCATGGGGGTGAGTAGAAAATGAAGGCTAATCATGTTTTGGGTGTACTATTCCTTTAAGGCTACACTCTCCTGGGGAAGGACTCTAAGTTACTGAAGCTCTCCATGAGAAAACCGCAACAATATGAAGGGATTTACGCCAACCTGTGTCACTATAAACTAAGCTAAATAAAATAGCGGGTTAACGCGTGTTTTTCAAACATGGGTGAACCTGCTAACAATCAGCATTTGGCTCCATTCCTACAGGCAAAGAAAGCTGCATGGCCTCTGACCCCCACAGCTGCGCGTCTGCTGACATGATCATAGTGGGTTAGCTGTGATGTTAGCGTTACATTACCGTGACAGAGATCAGGAAAATAAACAATGGAGAGTAACAGTAAGGAAGTGAGGGCGTAGTCAGTGTGCTTTATTGTTTCGCTCTATTATCTGTCTGAATCCCTCTCACCAGAGCTAATCCATGTTTATCAAATGAAAACAGTCGTTGGTAAAGATCTTCAGTCATCCAGGTCATAGTTATTCCAAAAAAGTTTTAAAAACAATCCACTGGACTTTGTTTCCAAGTTTGAAGACATTTCTCTTCCCATCCAGGAACCTTTTTCAATTCAAAATGTCTTCAGAAGCTTCTTGGATGGGAAGCCAAATGTCTTCAAACTTGGAAACTAAGGCCCCGTCCACACGAAGTCAAACCCTGGCCTAAACGCCCTAATTTTTCACCAAACCAGCCTCTCATCCATACGAAGCCGGCGTTTCGGGGGTCTGTCAACGATCTTTTTTTTTATTAAGCCTTCAGAGTGGGAAGATTCTGAAACGCCGTTTTCGCGTTTCCATCTTTAAGCTCTGACCGCATTTTTTTTCTTACACGCATGCGTCATAGCGTCGCCTCTACACACGCATGCGCGACACAGTATCACAACAACAATGGCGCCGTACTGTGTTGAATGGTTGCTGCTCATGCTACTCACCCTGCTGTCGGGCTTACAACAGAATCTTCTTCTTCTGGAATATCTCCAGGAAGAACAGAGCAATATCGACCACATAGTTCAGCACCTGAATTTGACTGAACCACGAAAATGGAACCGCAGGGCAACCATGTATAAATATTAGTGCGCATGCCCAACACTTCGTCGCCTATTTTTGCTTTGGCACCACAGCGCCACTTACAGGCCTGGCATACATTTTGCAGCGTTTTCATGCATTCGTGTGGACGATCACATTTATTTTACGTCTCCGTCTTTACGACAAACGTTCTGGAAAATATTAGCGTTTCGTGTTCGTTTTGACTTCATGTGGACGGGGCCTTAGTCCAGTGATTTACATTTTAACTTTTTTTCAGTAAACAGATTTGTTTCTGCTTTTTAGATCATATCGACTATGCTTCTTTTTCTATCTCTGCTTCTGTCTCCTTGAACCCCAGTCGGCGTCAGCAGATGGCCGCTCACACTGAGCCTGCATTGGAAAAACGATCTAGAAATAAGTAAAAATGTCTGAAATTAAGTGTATTTAACCTTAATTTGAGTAGGTAAATGAAATAGTTTGCCAATGAAATGAGTATTTTTACTCTTAAAATAAGATAATTAGTTTATATGCACTTGAAATAAGACAATGCAATTGTGTTTTCTTATTTTAAGTATAAATTATCTTGTTCCATTGGCAAAATGTCTCTTTTATCTCCTCAATCCAAGAACAAATGCACTTATTTTAAGAAAAAATGACCTATCTAGATTTTGATTTTTTTCCAGTGTGGTTCTGGTGGAAGTTTCTTCCTGTTAAAAGGGAGTTTTTCCTCTCCACTGTCGCTACAAGCATGGGCTTAGGTTTGCATAGGGACCATAGGGACATGTCCCTACCAAAATTTTGGACGGACCTATTTGTCCCTACCAATAATTGGATGTGAACAACATGTTTATAATTTACTATACAGCAGCCGCTTCTTTTCCTCTCGCAGCTTCTCTGCCTGGTAGCTGCAGCTGCCTGCTCTTTCCTGTCCCTTTCACATAGCAGCGCATCAACTGTGCTGCGCGGTTTAACTCTGATTATTCTGCCTTAAGTTCCGCCTTCTCTCTTTCTGATTGCGTGTTTTCTAGTCTGTATGTGCGCGCGTGCGGGTGCTTGGAGCGCGAAAAAAAAAAGACGCTAAAATAAATTAATATTGGGCTACGAAACTAGTCCCAATTGAAAAAAAATATTATCTACGCTAAAACAGGCGAAAGCTTCTGATTGGAGTTCTGTAAAGAAGTGGGAGAGAGTTTTATTGATTTGTGGAACTTAAGTTAACAACGTTAGGATTTCTTTTATTTTATCTTTTAATCAGATAGCCAAAGGCTCCTTAAAGATCTTTTATGAAATGAAACCAGGTGAAACAGAAACGTTTAAACGTTTCCTTTGGAGGAGTTCTGAATGGAGAATATTGACAGACAAAAACTTTTTTTTTTACTTCTTAAATGCAAAATGTTTACATATTTTTTACAATCTTGGTATAATTCCTGCTCTAAGTGGGTCGCTCTGTCGGCTCAAGGCACATTTTAGTGGCCCTATATTCCAGTTTACGATTAATCAATTACTAAATTAGTTCACGATTATTTAAATAATTTGTTAATATGATTAATTGTTTCAGCCTGAGATAAAATACATGAAATTAGCTACACAGAGTAACTACAGCCCAGATGTACAACTTCTAATATTAATACTTTAAATGCTCAGTGTCAGTTCCTCTTCTAGTTCCAGTGCACATGTAAATACAATACATTTATTTGCCGTCCCTTGAATTTATTATTTTGCATGATCCAGAGAGAGCATATTAGTTAAAAAAAAATAAGAGTGGGTTTTACCTCTGCACAATTCTATATCTTCAGAAGAAAACACAGGATAAATCCACATATTATAGACTATATTTGGTTAAACAGACACTGTCTTAGTCGCAGGTGAATTTAAATGCAATCCTTTTCAAAGTGGAAAAAGTCCTACTTCCACATTCATCAGAGCCAGTGATGCTTTAAATATTGATAAACAGCATCTAGTGCATGTAGTGCTTATAAGATTTGTATTAATGTAGCAAGAAATGCTGCTGTTCTCTTTAAACAAAATGAGCCCTGAAGCTCACATTAAGCATAAAAAAGAGCCTGCATATTTTTGCAAAGGACCAATGAAACTGAAGAATAGTGTCCCTACCAAAGCTGAAATCAAACCTACGCCCTTGGCTGAAAGCATGCTTAGTGTGAGGGATTGCTGAAGAGTCAATGAGTCGATGCAATCACCTGGTTTTCCTTAGATAGAAACCTTTGAATCAATCTGACTGGATGATCTGGTTGAACTGGAAAGTGACCTGAGATGACAGGATGTGAATTGGAGCTATAGAAATGTAGTGAAGTGAATGGAATTGAATCGAAATGTAGCAAAAGGTCGTAAAGCTCAAGGTGGCTGAATATGTTTGCAAGACGCTATAAGCTGGCTTTGAAAAAGGTCCGTTGATAGCAGTGAAAATAAAACTGAATTGATTTAGATTCTATGTTAAAAAAAAGACAGTTTGTGTGAATCAAATAGAAAACATGCATCCGTATCTCAGGAAAAACTTTTCCTGTAGCCAAAATTAAAGAATTTAATCATATTTGCAATACAATACTCTAACAATGAAAACCCAGACCATGCATGAAAATCTGATTAATTACAGTCCACTGATAGATTTTCTCTAACAACAATTTAAAATTGTGCTCTCAAATTAGGAAAGAAAGAATATCCAACTCTGCTGTTATTTGAGATCTCAATTAACAACCAGTACTGGTGCAAAGAAAAGGACAGGAATGACTCACCTTCCTCTGCAGAGTAGACCTCTGAGAGCTGACTGAACGGACCTTCTCCTTTACGGTTATAAGCTTTGATCCTTACTTCAAATGCCGTGTATGGCGTCAGGCTTTCATTGTAGTAGACATATCGAGAGGACTCCAGGTGTGGAATTTGCACCTCTGACCATGCTGCTGTGTCTTTCTTCCTGAACGCCAGAATGTAACCAAAGCCATCGCCGTTCTGGTACTCCCTGGCCATGGACTGGTGAGTTCAGAGCAGAAAACGAAGACATAAGGAAAGGCTGTCATTGCTAAAAATAATTGGTTGGTGTGCTAAATCTGGCGCAGCTGTATGTAAGCCACAGCGCTGCTCAGTGATCCATTAACAGGTGCGATCAGGGCCTCCTGGTGGTGGCACCATTCTACTACCAGCCTGACATTTTGTTAACACTCCAATATCTGTGTTATTGTGAAATACTCTACACCCAACATAAAAGTCCTCCCTTGGTCCTCAGTTTGGTCCGTTTTAAATGGAGAGTCGCTCATATTCAGAATCCAAACTTCTGAAAGTTCTTTAAATCTGAAATGATTCCATCCTGTTCAATAAATGATCAGTGTTTTTAATTCAGAGTAATTTTCATGTGAATGTTCTTTACTGGAGGCATCCATGTTTGTCAAAGAACACTACTGCCACCTACTGGTTAGTGACGTCACGGTGCGGTATCGGCTGTTGATCAAGTCCCAGTGCTGTATCTGGTGTTTGTCACAACTAGGGATGGGAATCGAAAACCGGTTCCTGTTCAGAACCGGTTCCGTATTTTCCGATTCCATGGCATCGTCTGGCAGCTCGCTGAACGATTCCTTTTTCGATTCCCGCAGCACCAGAGCCTAAAGCGCCGGCTCTGGGGAGCACGACTTACGTCACGTTTTTTACGCAAGTTACGCACACGGCGTTCAGTAAGCAAGTACGGAAGACAACGAGCTGCGGTCACTTTGTGAATCAAAGCCCCGTCTTTCCTTAGCCCAGAGGGTAGATCAGGAAATCCAGCTCTATAAAAGCTTGCCCTCCATCCACTGCAGGGATAGCGCCACACTGTGGTGGTGGAACAAGCAAGATACGCTGCCCTTGCTATCTGGACTGGCTGAAAACGACCTCTGTGTGCAGGCTTCCTCCACCCCATCTGAGAGGGTGTTCTCCACGGCTGGAGACACCATAAGCGCTGAAAGATCCCGTATCCTTCCAGAAAAAGCAGATATGCTCATCTTTCTGCAAAATAACTGTTAATTTTCCCTACTACTGTTTTATAATTAGTATTTTTTGTTATTTAAAATAGGTTATTATCCCATCATTTGTTATTAGACATTGTTGGTTTTTAAGTTTGTTCTTGTATTCATTTTTCATTTAAACACAGATGTTACTCCAGTTTCACATTTCCTGTGGACATCTTGATCTTGTTGAGTTTGTAAGATTGTGCAATAGTTAAGTAAACAAAGTTGATGCTGATAATCAAACTGTTTGTTCTCCTTTTTCCCCCAAATTGGAATCGAATAAAGAATCGAATCGTTACATAGAATCAAAAAAGGGAATCGGAATCGTGAAAATCTTTTCAATTCCCAACCCTAGTCACAACGCGCTATTATCCAAGTCATCTTGAAAACATTCTTCTTCCAAATGTTGGCTACATATTACGGGTTTTTTCTCTGGCCAGAAGTTCGATGGCAAATCCTCCCTCTTCAAGTTGGCGATCCAACGACCAACCTGTCCGTGGAGGATCAGGAATCAGAAAGGTGGAATAACTCTTTTTTTCCCTTTTACCCGATGTATTCCAGCATCCAGCTGCCATGCACGTGGGCATTGTCAGTTTCACTATAGCTCTGGTGAATTTCAATGGTGAAGTCCTCTGGAAATCTTCAATAATTGTTGTTGATTGCAGATGTGTCTAGTAGTTCCCATTGATTTAGCTTGTAAAGCGGGGAGAATGGCGCTAGGCTTACCGCACCGTGACGTCACTGCTGGAAGATGGCAGGAGGGAGGGGCTACTATATTTGGGCAAAAATGGCCGCTCCCAGACTCAGTGATCGCCACAAACATTATAGTTTTTCTACTGATTAACGCTAAAGTCATTAAATCACTGCAAACGTATTAGTTTAGGTATAAATAATGATCCATCGGTTGCTGATGAAGATTTTCAGTCAGTCAGGTCATAATCATTCCGTAAAAATTCTAAAAATATCCACTGGACTTGGTTTTCAAGATTTGAAGACATTTCTCCACCTCTCCAGGAAGCTTTCTCAATTCAAATGTCTGGATCCGCCATGAGTTTGAGTCTTGTATGGACAAGGCCTTGTATTGCTTGGAAACATGCAATGGTAACCGATGAATGGGTCGTTTAGTTCCATCGTTAGCCTGTGATATCTGAACCTGTCTATGATTGTTAAGGGCCTTTTCCATACAAGACTCAAACTCACTGCGGATCCAGACATTTGAATTGAGAAAGCTTCCTGGAGAGGTGGAGAAATGTCTTCAAATCTTGAAAACCAAGTCCAGTGGATATTTTTTTAATTTTTACGGAAGGATCCATCGGTTATTCCTTGCTGACCGGACTTCTCCTTTAAAACATTTTTAAAAATAAATAACTCATAAAATGAAAGAACTGATTGAGCATCAAACTGATTATCATACTGATCATCTGCACCAGCTTGACCCCCTAACCCTGGTATAATGGAAGGTTCCATTAAAAGTCAAAATGAACTCATAACAGAAGGGCTGACATGATAAACCAGCAACTCACTCCCTGCCAGCGGCGCTTTTTAAATAATTCAGATTTCATTATTTTCAGTAAGTTATAAAAAAAGGTCACATCCATTTGCAGAGCACCACACTGAAAGACAAAATGTTGAAATGGAAAAACATAAAGTAAAGTAATGACCCACTCACCGTCCAG
Source organism: Cyprinodon tularosa (assembly GCF_016077235.1). Taxonomy (NCBI): domain Eukaryota; kingdom Metazoa; phylum Chordata; class Actinopteri; order Cyprinodontiformes; family Cyprinodontidae; genus Cyprinodon; species Cyprinodon tularosa. Next base: position 362,250 of record NW_024038968.1, read on the forward strand.
GTAACTATCAGTTCATGGGGGTTTCCTCCTCCTCCACCAAGTCCACTAGGGGCCACTGTTGGTGCTGTGGTCCAAAAAACACATGCTGTGAATCCTCTAAAAGGACAAGCTAAAATAATATAAGAAAAAAACTCCTCAACTGGAGACCGATTAAATCCCTTGGAGAAGCAGAGCAGTCAGGATCTAAATCAGGGGCAGATTTAGGAAATGTGGGGCCCTAGGCAAAGACAGGAATGGGGCCCCTGAATTGAGAAGACATAAAACAGCCCCATTCTCCAGATAGAGAAATGTTAATAGAATAGACATCCATTGTCTGTTCTAGGTTGTGTCCCTCTCTTCTTGTCCCTTTTCTTCTTGTTTTCCTCTCTATGTTTTGTACTCAGCTGACTTTTCATGCTGTCTCTAAAGGAATGAAAGATTTTTTCCAAGCACTAAGCTCACTTAGCTGATTGCTCCTTCCTGTGTTTCCAAAAAGGCCAAAGTAAATAACCCAGTCCTTCTTTTCACTGTAGACAAGCCATGATCTGCTTATCTGTTCTCCATTTTTCATTTGGATGAAATAAAAGCTGCATGAATCATGACTAGGGGTGTAAATAATAATCGTTTTGTAACGATGCATCGATTCGTCCGCAAGATAATCGATTCATGTTTTTTTTTTTCCTCCGGTCTATTTTTATCCATTTGCTCCTGGGCGTAATTCTCCCTCCCGTGCTGCGGTGGCGCTAAACCTATTTTGCCCTCCTACCTCGGTTCCTGGTTATACTCTTACAGCAGTGTGTTGCAGTGAGCTTGACACAGACATTTTTAAATTATGCTCAGTATCGAAGCATGGTCTGAGCTACACGCTGTGGGTCTAGATACGGCCGAGGCGGCGAGGAAGTGGGGGCGAGTTTAGTCCAACGACGGAGGGACATGAGGGCCAAAAAGAGCGGAGATCCAGGTGGAAAAAGGGTCCCAGCGTTCTCGCGCACCTCGCTCTTCTAGCGGGTCAAACTTCACGAGTTGTATTCTGCAATTTCGGTCATAAAAACAAAACAAGCCGGCCTCCTGTCTGCTGCACTGTTTGCAGTCAGCTACAATTTGGGAGAGGTGCAGCGGAGCGTCTGTGGAGGGGGCGGGGCGTCTGGAGCCGAGGTATTGAATTGAACTCATTGCACTGATTCTGTGCAGTATTTTTTGATGCAACTTTTCTACTTCTGTTATTTGCTGTTGTTTCTAAAAAAAATGCATAACGATGTTACAGCTTTCATTGATTTATTTCAAACTTGAAACTTTGTTTAATGTAAAAAAAAATAATCATAATAAAAAAAAATTTAACCGATTAATTGAATCGAATCGTGGTGTATTCTTGAGTATCGAAAATAATCGAATCGTTGGGTCAGGAAATCGATACTGAATCGAATCGCCATGATGGATGTGATTTACACCCCTATTCATGACAGCAGACAAGATAGAGGAGAGCAGGAGGCGGGGTTACCAATCTACTCGCTCTGGAGAGCAGAGTTCGCTGCTTTTAGATGTTGTCTCCAAAGTCTCCAGTAGCAGAAAAAAGGCGCTAGATTTGGCGCTAGGAGCTTTTTAGAAATCAAAGTGCTAGAGGGGTCTGAAAAGTGGCTAAATATAGCGACTAAAGCGCTAAGTTGGCAACACTGCTCTTTGCATCTGTTAGGTTTAATCGATGATGATTATAAAGTTAATGTGTGCACATATAAAACATTGGAGAAATGAGATGCTTCACTCTGTTTACTGCAAACGGTCATGCAACGGCGGTAGAAAATTGCTGATGTTTGTGCAAGGCTAATCACAGTTATCAGGAGACCACTCTATTCTGTGATTCAATCAGAGGAGCATTTTGTCCTATGACCTGATCAATTGCCTTGTCAGAAGAACACTCTATTTTGTAACCCACCCCATGTGTTATGATCTGCTAATAAAAAGGCTTCTGCAGAGGAAGTCCGTCAGAGAGTAGATGTAGCTGAATGTAACTCTCTCCTTCTGCAGAAGTTGTTAAAAATCCCTCTTCTGTGTAGACTAAGTTCCTCTTTTACGTACCTACATTTTTGAACCTAACAGCATCGTTTGTTTTCAAGTGAAAATCATGATTTTCAGTCCTTCACCCGCTCGCTCCCGCAATGCTCAGTCCCGCTCCCGCAAAGAATTATGATTTTCAGTCCCGCTCCCGCCCGCAATTCCTGCATGATTCCGTCATTCGGCTACTGCTCAAAGCAATTCATGTCATTAGTTTGAGGAATTAAACACGCTGAGCTCAGCTGAGCACATTACTGGCCGATTCTTCACCGCATAGTGCATGACGTGCGTTAGGTGGCACGAGCTGCTGCTTCACAGCAATACCCAACTAACCTACCAAAATCTACTGAGGATATTAAGAATAATATATTGTGCAATATATTGTGCATCCCTCCCTTAGAGATAGGGTGAGAAGCTCGGTCATCCGGGAGGGACTCGGAGTAGAGCCGCTGCTCCTCCACGTCGAGAGGAGCCAGTTGAGGTGGCTTGGGCATCTGTTTAGGATGCCTCCTGGACGCCTCCCTGGTGAGGTGTTCCGGGCACGTCCCACCGGGGGGAGGCTCAGGGGGAGACCCAGGACACGCTGGAGAGACTATGTTTCTCGGCTGGCCTGGGAACGCCTTGGGGTTCCTCATGAAGAGCTGGAAGAAGTGGCTGGGGAGAGGGAAGTCTGGGCCTCCCTTCTTAGGCTGCTGCCCCCGCGACCCGACCCCGGATAAGCGGAGGAAGATGGATGGATGGATGGATATTGTGCATAATCTTATATGCCACTCATCATCAGGTTCACGTATGAAATAAAAATATAATAAGTTATAATTAATCATTTTAAACACCATATAATGGAGCCCCACCCAGCACATTGTGATGTATAAATATGATAGACATAGACTGATCATTTATGACTTTATTTTACATTTTAAAACATGTTTTTAGTTTGCGGGACTGCCGCTTACCCCCGCTCCCGCCCACACCTGCAATGAGCTTTCAATATTCTTCCTGCGCCGCACTGCTTTGTGTTGGGTCCCGCGAGTCCCGAGGGACTCCTGCAGGAGCGCACGGCTCTAGTCTGATGCGTGTGGGCGGAGCTACCCTATCCTTTCTTGGTCTGGAACAATGGTGGAGGAAATCAAGAGAGTTGCTTGGCTTATTTTTACTTAATAATGCTACGTTCAGACCGCAAGCACTGGAAACAGCAAAGAAGCTTCAGCTGCTTCATTTCTGCTGTTTGTCCTCATTAAGGTCAGACGTCCAGTAAAGTGAGTCCAGATGCTTCTGCTGCTCCTGTGTTCGATGCCAGAGAGCAGCTTTGCTATATTAGCTGTGATCAGCGGGTAGAAAGTAGTTAGAATCTATGTTGAAGTGAGAAAGTCCTCCTGAAAACATGGTCTGTGCAGTCAGTTCATCCAGATTACCATCCTGCCTTCAAAGATTATTTCTCTGTGGGAGCCGCTCAGACCCCCACATACCGGCGCTGCGCTGTCACTGGGAATCCCCAGCAGCAGCTGCCTCAGGCCCGCTCGCCTCTTGGGGTTTTCCCCTCCTGTTGGTGGCGGCTGGAAGTAGATGTTAGCGTTTTTCAGGTCTGTGCTACAAACTGCAGGCAGCAGGATAATAAAAGCCAACATATTCTGCCGGCAGATTTCGACAATTTAAGTTAATTTAGGCGTTAATAAACTGTTTCAGAGGAGTGATCATAGCGCTCTGCATCAGCAGTGCTGCGTCTGACTCCCTGCCAGCTCCCAGATCAGCTTCTCTCATTGGCTGAGGAGGCGCATCCAGCAGCTCCAAATGCCTCCAGCAGCTTCAGTCATGCTTCAGTTTCAGCTGCTCAGACGTGCTGCTCCTGTGGCTGAAAATGTGCTGCAGTACATTTTGCTGCGCCTTGATGTGCGTCAACCATTGCCCTTGCATGTAAACCAGCAGCGTGCGATCTTAATGTAGCTTTAATCTGATCATTTATGAACTTTTTAACAGATCCTGGCTGCTACTTCTCCACCTGAATCCCAAGTTAGCACAAATGTTACTAGATTCTCATATTAATTCCTAAAGTTAATTTTATACTACTCAGGCTCACTTCAGGATTCCCTCCAACATATTTCAGTGCAGAGGGCTGCTTCACCAAAATTTGGCTTTGACTGACATCTGGGCCCCCTCCCACACGGAGCTGTCCAGCACATTTCAGCACAAACACAAAAGTTTCAATTCAATTCAATTCAATTCAGTTTATTTATATAGCGCCAAATTCACAACACATGTCATCTCAAGGCACTTTACAAAATTACACTGAAATTACTGTAGGTTGATGCAGTGAATTTTAATGAGAATTAAAGCTGGGCCAACTGTTTTTAAAATATATTCATCCCCTTATTTGTACGTGTAAATGAGAAATGCCTTATGAAAAAATAAACCCCACAGCATCGTTGATATGCCGCGGTGTAGCCGCCTATCCCAGGACACCACGGCTACAGGCAGATCTATGCAACATCTACGGGCCAGCCTGATCATTTTTATCTTAAAGCTGGGCATACACTGTGCTATATTTTGAATCGTTGCACACGGCTACAGCTCCAACTAAACGATGAAAGTGCAGGGTTTAAAAGTTCACAGTTCACGATGCATGTTCTCACACTGTGCGACCCGACACTCTGATGCGATCTACCTGCTCACACTGTATGTGCAAAAAAACAATCGGACTCTGCACACCTGGACTCTTGGTTGAAGCTCCGGCGTCCATTGGAAAAAGTTCAATTTACTGTCCCCCATAGACTTTGCATGTAATTCAGATGCTTTGACACATAAAAGGTGTCTGGGCTAAATGCAGCATAGCAGCGACGCTCTCTCTGCATCTGGTATTGTCTAGTCATGCACTTCCAAAAAATGTTGAAACCTGACGAGGAACGAGTGCGCACAGCCTGATCCAGAAAGAACAACATGCAAAAACTTAAGACGAATGAATCGTTCCTTCTGCACAGCTTTACAAACAAGAGGGTGGAGGAACTGAAGGAGTTCAGAGAGACTCGGTTATGTTGGAGGGAATATTACCTGCTTGCTTTGTGCGGATGACGTGGGACGGCATGCTAGGCTCTCCGCTGCCCAGAATGTTGCTGGCAATCACCTGGAATTCATAATCCATCCAGGGAATAAGTCCACTCACTCGTGCAGACTCTGCGTTCCCCTCAATGTTTGCTGGTTCTATGGAGAGGAGAGGAGACGCAGGTTTATTAGATGCACTGATTCAGGGAAGTTCTCTTTTAATGTTACGGTTAAAAAGATAAAGAAATGCTTCTTGACTTTTTGGTTTAAACAGGTAAAAGTTTGTCTTTTCTAGACAATCAGACTTTAAATGTAGTTGAACCATCACATTCTTTCATACACTTTTCTCCTTGCTCTACTTTTCTTATAGCTCATCCAAAATACTTAGTTTATCCTGCAGCTATCTCTATAGTTCTGCTGCTATAGGCTTAGACTGCTGGAGGACATAGGGACCCCTTTTTCATCATTCTGCTTCATTCTATCTCTATTCTCCCACTCCGCAGAATCTGTTAGTTCAATCTCTAACGTTCTGCTCTCTCTGCTTTTTCTCATAGTAGCTTCATCTGGTCTGTTCCTGTTTGGCTGTGACTCCATCCTGGAGAGAAATATCAGCTGCGCTGCTGCCATCAACACCTTTGTTTCTAGATGTTGGAGCTTGGCCTGTTTTCCAGTGTAGTCCTGTTTCTCTGACTGTGACTAACTGGATGTGCTCTCTTCATCCTCTGACATGGGAGCTGGCTCGGAGCTCGTCTGCCTGGCTGTGTGTTTCCTGGACGGGGCCGCCTGTAGAGCTGGTTGACAGTTGCCTTTTGTATCTATGCTTCGTTTTCTATGTCTGCTTCTAACTCCTATCGTCAGTATGGAGCTACTCTGAAAATATGTTTGTACCTGAGAGAAGTTTAGAAATAGGGGAAAAATGCTGCATGAGGCATTTTGTTCTGAATCACTCGTAAACCATTGAAGAACTCATTTGTTTGTATGAACACTTCTTGCATGAGGCCCAATGTTCTGTGCTGTTATTCCAGCTTTACTTCCCACCTCTCATGTTCTTCCAATAGACTGCACAGGAAAATCCTCAAAGCTGTTCTTAATTTCTGTACAGTTTAGAAAACAGAACCCAGTTTGTTTGACACTCTTATCAGAGCCTACCTCTGAATATTTTGACGAATCAATTAAGCTGTCCTGCTCAGATGATTCATTTATTTCTCAATTACTTCCAAAGTTTTTAATTCCAATGAACGATTGTCTGACTGCCTTCAGTCGGGAAACTGTATCTCTGCTGAGTTTTGAAGCGTGTCTGAGTGTTTGTGCTCTAGTGTCTCTGTGTTTGTCTGTTTTCATCTCACTCTCTGCATAAACGCCATGTTTTCACACACCTGTCATCATCTTCTTCCATTCTGATGAGAGTGACGATCGACCCATTATGATGTATTTGCCAATGGGACTGTGGTTATCATGGCCGCGACTCCACTTCAGCTCCACTGATGTCTCGGCCACATTCTTCACCAGCAAAACTCCAGGGGGTCCAGGAGGTCCTGCGCACACAGGGGAAGAAACCATTCACCGCCTTCACTCAGATCCATCAGAAACAGCATCTACACTGCAAAAACGATCTAGAAATAAGTCCAAATGTCTTCAATTATGTGTATTGAACCTTAATTCGAGTAGGTGAATAAGATAATATGCACTTGTCTCACTTCCCTCCTCAGTTCAAGAAAAAAAGCACTTATCTTAATAAAAATATGACTTATTTAGATTGCTGTGTAGCTTCTAATCAGGTCTACCTAAAGCCACTCAAACGATTTTACTCAAACCTTGCTTACCTGCTGTGTGTCCCCATTTAGAGACAAACCTATCGACCAAACACCAGGGAGTTTAACCTTAAACTGCTGAGTGTTTTACACCATCAGAGCATTTAGAAGCTGTGACAGAAAGCAGACTGTCTGCAGGATGCAGTGATCGAAAGTTCAGCTGTTCCTGCTGCTTCCTCAGGTGAGAGCCACCGGACGGTGGAGCCATTTCTATTCTTTATTCTCCGGTCTCTACCTGCAGCAGAGCGAGTCGGATCTATAGTGGCTTCATAAACATAAATATTTAACAGGAACAGCAGTTGGGAGAGCTTCCCACATACTCTGATTCCCGACCCTTTTCGACTCGTCTACCCCTCTGACATTTTATCATGCCATGAGTCCCCCTCTGTCAAACGTGGTGATTATTTTCCAACAATAGGAAATACAGCTGATCATAAAAAGAAAAATATTTATTTCATTTTCTTAACTTCAACTTTTAATAATCAGACATGCCATTCTTTTCAATTCGAATAAAAATAATCTAAATATGTTGACTGGAAAGTGAATGAGAGCTAAAATAAACATAAAAGCAAATTATGTTGCAAATCCACATTTTTTTTTAACAAAAACGGCTTTTCGGAATAAGTCCCCTATAAACACGTCTAAGCTTGACGATTCAGGAAAAAAAATTAACTAAATAATATTCAGACTCATCATATCATTTTTACTGTGTTTTCATCAATCAGCTGGGGGTTGATGAAGTATGCTGGTTCAGATTCTCAGTCATCCAGGTCAGAGTCATTGCAAACAAGTTAAAATCAATCCACTGGACTTTGTTTGCAAGTTTGAAGACGTTTCTCTTCCCTTCCAGGAAGATTTTTCAATTCAAAATGTCAGAAATAACGTTGAGTTCCAGGCTTTATCCAGCAGCCCAACAAAGCCTGGTTTTTCAAGAAAACATGCAGATTGAACCTGACTAACAAGTCCCCCACTTTGGAATGGGGGTCGTTTGGGTTCTTTGTTAGCCTGCAATGCCCCATACCTGTCTATGTCTCTGAAAGTGGGTTGTTAAAGGGAATTGTTGGCCTGGCTGAATAGGCGAGGTCTTCTGTTCCCCTGTAAAGGGGTTGCGATGATAGCTGGAATGAATCAACTCTATCACTGCATTGTACACTCACCGGCCGCTTTATTAGGTACACCTGTCCAACTGCTCGTTAACACTTAATTTCTAGGCAGCCAATCACATGGCGGCAACTCAGTGCATTTAGGCATGTAGACATGGTCAAGACAATCTCCTGCAGTTCAAAGCGAGCATCAGTAGGGGGAAGAAAGGTGATTTGAGTGACTTTGAACGTGGCATGATTGTTGGTGCCAGAAGGGCTGGTCTGAGTATTTCAGAAACTGCTGATCTACTGGGATTTTCACGCACAACCATCTCTAGGGTTTACAGAGAATGGTCCGAAAAAGAAAAAACATCCAGTGAGCGGCAGTTCTGTGGGCGGAAATGCCTTGTTGATGCCAGAGGTCAGAGGAGAATGGCCAGACTGGTTGGAGCTGATAGAAGGGCAACAGTGACTCAAATAACCACCCGTTACAACCAAGGTGGGGAGAAGAGCATCTCTGAACGCACAGTACGTGGAACTTTGAGGCAGATGGGCTACAGCAGCAGAAGACCACACCGGGTGCCACTCCTTTCAGCTAAGAACAGGAAACTGAGGCTACAATTTGCACAAGCTCATGGAAATTGGACAATAGAAGATTGGAAAAATGTTGCCTGGTCTGATGAGTCTCGATTTCTGCTGCGACATTCGGATGGTAGGGTCAGAATTTGGCGTCTACAACATGAAAGCATGGATCCATCCTGCCTTGTATCAACGGTTCAGGCTGGTGGTGGTGGTGTCATGGTGTGGGGAATATTTTCTTGGCACTCTTTGGGCCCCTTGGTACCAATTGAGCATCGTTGCAACGCCACAGCCTACCTGAGTATTGTTGCTGACCATGTCCATCCCTTTATGACCACAATGTACCCAACTTCTGATGGCTACTTTCAGCAGGATAATGCGCCATGTCATAAAGCTGGAATCATCTCAGACTGGTTTCTTGAACATGACAATGAGTTCACTGTACTCAAATGGCCTCCACAGTCACCAGATCTCAATCCAATAGAGCATCTTTGGGATGCGGTGGAACGGGAGATTCGCATCATGGATGTGCAGCCGACAAATCTGCGGCAACTGTGTGATGCCATCATGTCAATATGGACCAAACTCCCTGAGGAATGCTTCCAGCACCTTGTTGAATCTATGCCACCAAGAATTGAGGCAGTTCTGAAGGCAAAAGGGGGTCCAACCCGTTACTAGCATGGGGTACCTAATAAAGTGGCCAGTGAGTGTAGGTTTTTGAAAGACTCAGATTTCAGCTATCAAAAACCTACAAAGCAGCAATAGCAGAAGACCTTGCCTTTTCAGCCTGGCCAACTATTCCCTTTAACGTAATGTTACAACGAATAAAGTTATAACATTACAAGAATGAAGTCATCAAACCACAACCTGTTTCAGAAAGAAATCTTGGAGCTCCGCCCAGCAGATGACGGCCGACCAGCTCCACCAATCAGCAGCCAGAGTCCACTTTGACCTCCTGCCCAGTTTGATGCTGCTGCTAAAAGATTTCCTGATCTGTCAAACCGATGCTAAAGTAGAACTTCACATGATGCTCCACATTCCTCATTTTAAGGAAGAAAGGGCTTCTTGGAAGAGTTGTCATAAAATAGAACTTATTTCTTGGAATTTCTCAACTTTATTCTCTTCTGTATTCATTTATATATCACAACCTTATTCTCGTAATTTTAGGACTTTATTTACGTAATATTATGACTTTATTCTTATAATATTACTACTTTATTCTTGTAATTTTATGAATTTAGTCTCATAACTCAACGCTAATTCTGACATTTTGAATTTAAAAAATTTCTTGCTGGATGGAAGAGAAACGTCTTCAAACTTGGAAACGAAGTCCAGTAGATTGTTGTTGAAGTTTTTTGGAAAGTGTTGATGAACCAGCTGAGCTTCTCCTGAATCCACAGCAGTGGGATGTTTCAGCCATTTATCCTTGACTGCAGCTGCTTTGGTGCGTTTCTTCTCTTGTGACCTTTGCCTTTAGGTCTATTTCTTCCCGCTCTCACTCACAGAGCAGCAGTGCAGGTGCACAGCAACCATAGCCACTATAGTCATGATGTAAGTATTGATTAAGACATTTTCTTTTGCTCTTTTTGCTTGATTTGCATTTGGGTCCTTCCAGAGTAAAACCCATCTCAGCCTTATTTTATGACATTTCTTTATCCGGGAAATAAAATATTTAATATTTTGACTAACCACTTGCAATGCCATGGCTGGCCTCTAGAGGTACTAGTACCCCTGGTTGGGAATCCCTGTTCTAATGGATAAACAGAAAAAAAAATCAATGATTGGAAAATTTTTTATACAACTTAGCAATATACCAGTATTTTTTTAATTTATTTTACAGACTAATATATTATATATACAGTTTATTTAATTTTTTTGGCTGATATTGGAGCAATTACCACAATTAATATCAAAATGTATATCTGAATATCAATATTTGATATTCAGAAATTAATTTGATCTCTGAATCAATCAGTATACACTGGAAAAAGGTTCTAAAAATAAGTAGAAATGTCTTAAATTAAGTGTATTTAAGCTTAATTTGAGTAGGTAAATGAGATAGTTCGCCAATGGAATGAGTATTTTTGCTCTTAAAATAAGAAAATTTGATAAAATGCACCTGAAATAAGACAATGTAATTGTGTTTTCTTATTGTAAGTGTAAATTGTCTTGTTCCATTGGCAAAATCTCTCTTTTACCTACTAAATCCAAGAACAAATACACTTATTTTAAGAAAAACTGACTTATCTAGATTTCGATTTTTTTCCAGTGGTGGCTAGCCTTGCAGCAAGAAGCTTTCGGGTTTAATTCCTGGCCTGAGGTCTTCGAAGTTAGCATGTTCTCCCTGAGCATGCGTGTGTTCTCTCCGGGTACTCCGGATTCCTCCCACAGTCCAAAAACATGACTGTTAGGTTAACTGGCTTCTCTAAACTCTCCTTAGGTGTGTGTGTGAATGGTTGTTTGTCCTGTTTGTCTCTGTGTTGTCCTGCGATGGACTGGAGACCTGTCCAGGGTGGACCCCGCCTCTCACCCGTAGACAGCTGGAGATAGACACCAGCACTCAAGCGACCCCGAAAGGGATGAAGTGTGACGGAAAATGGATGGATGGATGATATCTGAATATCCATCAGATGGGCCTGATCCTTCTGTTGTCTCTGGACTCCTCTGCCTGCCTGGCTTTTCAGTAACGTTCTGTATCATCTAATGAGGCAGACCCATCAGTTCCACTTAGAATTAAATATTGATAAAAATATATCATCTTCAAATCATCTGTGTACATTCCCAGGAATTTCAGTGGAGATTCTCTGCTGCTATTTTCTAACTATTGTAGAAATGAAGGAGATGTCAGAGTCCAGTCAGCAGACTGCTTGTTACTCACCTCTGACCACCAGTTTAGCTGAAGAAGAAGCGCTGTCCACCACCGTCTGAGCCGTGCAGGTAAATATTCCTGCCTGGCTCAGCTGAGCGTTTACGATCAGCAGGTCGCCGATGTTTTCTTTCTGAATAGAAAAGGTAAGAGACGCTTAGATTCTGTTCTGGAGAGGGAGCAAGATGTAAAACAGCCTGAAATCACCTGCAGCATTTTAAAGTTTGACATGGATGTAAGTATCACCAATACTAAATACAAACAATTGGATAAAAACCACATTTCATTTCAGCTATGAAGGTTCTGCACTGGAAAAAATTGAAATCTAGATAAGTCATTTTCTGTTAAAATAAGTGCATTTGTTCTTGGATTGAGGAGGTAAGAGAGACATTTTGCCAACACGACAATTTACATTTGAAATAAGAAAACAAAATTACATTGTATGAATTTAAGTGCAGACGAAAAATACTCATTCCATTGGCAAACTCTCTCGTTTACCTACTCAAATTAAGGGTAAATACACTTAATTTAAGACATTTGTACTTATTTCTAGATAGTTTTTCCAGTGTGGGCTGCATATGCTGCAAAAACGATCTAAAAATTTATTAAATTAAGTATATTTACCATTAAGTTGAGCAGGAAAAAAAGATGATCTGCCAATGGAATGAGTATTTTAACTCTTAAAATAAGAACATTTATTTCAGATAAGATAATTACATAATATGCACTTGAATTAAGACAATGCAATAGTTTTTTCTTATTCTAAATGTAAATTGTCTTGTTTCCCTGACAGTGTCTCACTGCCCTCCTCAATTCAAGGAAATATCCGCTGACTTAAAAACTTATTTAGATTTGAGTTTTTGCATTGTAAAGCCATCTTCCCTTCTGTTTTACTCACATACATGAAAACAGCGTTATGACTCTTGTCACACCTTGCTAAATTTATACAGCATCTGCCTAACGTCCCAGAATCTCCTAAAACGCTGGCATACGTTGAACTTTCTATGGATTTTTTCAATTTTGGGCGTATACATAGAGTATTCATTACGAGTCCAGAACTTCTGTCCAACGACAGCCTAACTGCTGCAGAACGCACGGCATGCTTGTGCATCATTTTAGAGGCGTTACGAAGCATCAGTTAAAGCTGCCGACTTTCTGTGGGGTTTGGACCATGGCTCCAGTCCTGTTTGGTTATACATGTACACCAAATCTCAAAATCCTTACTAAAAGGGTGGCCTGGGGCTGTTTTTTTTTTGTTTTGTTTTTTTGTCTTATGTCGAGAATTCAGAATTTGAAGTTTGGTCACACCCACATTGATAACTTTTGATCCATTATTCCTTAAGTCTAGGCTCAGTCAATTAGAAGTTTGCAACTCAAACGCTTTGGGAGGAGTTCGCTCAGATGTCATAAAGATAAATAAGTTAGAGGACACTTCTGGAACAGCCTCCCAACAAACATCAGGGAATGTCCCACTTATTGCACATTTAAAAAGCACCTTAAACAGTTTCTTAAAAGCTCCCAGTCATGCACTCACTAATGTTATTGTTGTATTGTCATTGTCTGAATGTGTGTCTATGTGTATTGACTGATATTGTATTATGTGATCTTGTGTTGTTTTGTCTTTCTGCCTCAGGACGACAGATGTAAATTAGCAACTATGCCATAATCTGGCTCATTTACAATCTGTAGAGAAGTATAAGACTGTTTATTTATTTGCTCTGTCCTGTTAAATAAATAAATAAATGATTGCCTCGATTCAAAATGGCCGACTTCCTGTGGGGTTTGGACCATGGCTCCAAGAGCCATGGTCCTTTTGTAGGTTTGGATGGGTTGCACTTTAGTACCAAATTTCATAATGGATCTTACCTTTTGCTTTATATCAAACAGACAAAATTTGACGCTTGGCCATGCCCACATGCTTTGATGTAGAATAATCCTTTTGATACCCAATGTCTAAGATTAATGTAGAGTGAAATTAGAAGTTTGCAACTCAAACGCTTTGGGAGGAGTTCGCTCAGATGTCATACAGCTAAATAAGTAAAGTGATTGCCTCGATTCAAAATGGCCGACTTCCTGTGCGGTTTGGACCATGGCTCCAAGAGGCTTTTTTGTAGGTTTGGATGGGTTGCACTTTAGTACCAAATTTCATAATGGATCTTACCTTTTGCTTTATATCAAAAAGACAAAATTTGACGCTTGGCCACGCCCACATGCTTTGATGTAGAATAATCCTTTTGATACCCAATGTCTAAGATTAATGTGGAGTGAAATTAGAAGTTTGCAACTCAAACGCTTTGGGAAGAGTTCGCTCAGATGTCATAAAGCTAAATAAGTAAAGTGATTGCCTCGATTCAAAATGGCCTACTTCCTGTGCGGTTTGGACCATGGCTCCAAGAGGCTTTTATGTAGGTTTGGATGGGTTGCACTTTAGTACCAAATTTCATAATGGATCTTACCTTTTGCTTTATATCAAAAAGACAAAATTTGACGCTTGGCCACGGCCACATGCTTTGATGTAGAATAATCCTTTTGATACCCAATGTCTAAGATTAATGTAGAGTGAAATTAGAAGTTTGCAACTCAAACGCTTTGGGAAGAGTTCGCTCAGATGTCATAAAGCTAAATAAGTAAAGTGATTGCCTCGATTCAAAATGGCCGACTTCCTGTGCGGTTTGGACCATGGCTCCAAGAGGCTTTTTTGTAGGTTTGGATGGGTTGCACTTTAGTACCAAATTTCATAATGGATCTTACCTTTTGCTTTATATCAAAAAGACAAAATTTGACGCTTGGCCACGCCCACATGCTTTGATGTAGAATAATCCTTTTGATACCCAATGTCTAAGATTAATGTGGAGTGAAATTGAAGTTTGCAACTCAAACGCTTTGGGAGGAGTTCGCTCAGATGTCATAAAGCTAAATAAGTAAAGTGATTGGCTCGATTCAAAATGGCCGACTTCCTGTGGGGTTTGGACCATGGCTCCAGGAGGCTTTTTTGTAGGTTTGGATGGGTTGCACATTAGTACCAAATTTCATAATTCTCAGTAGAGGATGGCCTGAATCTTACCCTTTGTTTTATATCAAAAAGACAAAATTTGATGCTTGGCCACGCCCACATGCTTTGATGTAGAATAATCCTTTTGATACCCAATGTCTAAGATTAATGTGGAGTGAAATTAGAAGTTTGCAACTCAAACGCTCTGGGAAGAGTTCGCTCAGATGTCATAAAGCTAAATAAGTAAAGTGATTGCCTCGATTCAAAATGGCCGACTTCCTGTGCGGTTTGGACCATGGCTCCAAGAGGCTTTTTTGTAGGTTTGGATGGGTTGCACTTTAGTACCAAATTTCATAATGGATCTTACCTTTTGCTTTATATCAAAAAGACAAAATTTGATGCTTGGCCATGCCCACTCCCTTGATATAGAATAATCCTTTTGATACCCAATGTCTAAGATTGATGTGGAGTGAAATTAGAAGTTTGCAACTCAAACGCTTTGGGAAGAGTTCGCTCAGATGTCATAAAGCTAAATAAGTAAAGTGATTGCCTCGATTCAAAATGGCCGACTTCCTGTGCGGTTTGGACCATGGCTCCAAGAGGCTTTTTTGTAGGTTTGGATGGGTTGCACTTTAGTACCAAATTTCATAATGGATCTTACCTTTTGCTTTATATCAAAAAGACAAAATTTGACGCTTGGCCACGCCCACATGCTTTGATGTAGAATAATCCTTTTGATACCCAATGTCTAAGATTAATGTGGAGTGAAATTGAAGTTTGCAACTCAAACGCTTTGGGAAGAGTTCGCTCAGATGTCATAAAGCTAAATAAGTAAAGTGATTGGCTCGATTCAAAATGGCCGACTTCCTGTGCGGTTTGGACCATGGCTCCAGGAGGATTTTTTGTAGGTTTGGATGGGTTGCACATTAGTACCAAATTTCATAATTCTCAGTAGAGGATGGCCTGAATCTTACCCTTTGTTTTATATCAAAAAGACAAAATTTGACGCTTGGCCACGCCCACATGCTTTGATATAGAATAATCCTTTTGATACCCAATGTCTAAGATTGATGTGGAGTGAAATTAGAAGTTTGCAACTCAAACGCTTTGGGAAGAGTTCGCTCAGATGTCATAAAGCTAAATAAGTAAAGTGATTGCCTCGATTCAAAATGGCCGACTTCCTGTGCGGTTTGGACCATGGCTCCAAGAGGCTTTTTTGTAGGTTTGGATGGGTTGCACTTTAGTACCAAATTTCATAATGGATCTTACCTTTTGCTTTATATCAAAAAGACAAAATTTGACGCTTGGCCACACCCACATGCTTTGATGTAGAATAATCCTTTTGATACCCAATGTCTAAGATTAATGTGGAGTGAAATTAGAAGTTTGCAACTCAAACGCTTTGGGAAGAGTTCGCTCAGATGTCATAAAGCTAAATAAGTAAAGTGATTGGCTCGATTCAAAATGGCCGACTTCCTGTGCGGTTTGGACCATGGCTCCAAGAGGCTTTTTTGTAGGTTTGGATGGGTTGCACTTTAGTACCAAATTTCATAATGGATCTTACCTTTTGCTTTATATCAAAAAGACAAAATTTGACCCTTGGCCACGCCCACATGCTTTGATGTAGAATAATCCTTTTGATACCCAAAGTCTAAGATTAATGTGGAGTGAAATTGAAGTTTGCAACTCAAACGCTTTGGGAGGAGTTCGCTCAGATGTCATACAGCTAAATAAGTAAAGTGATTGCCTCGATTCAAAATGGCCTACTTCCTGTGCGGTTTGGACCATGGCTCCAGGAGGCTTTTATGTAGGTTTGGATGGGTTGCACTTTAGTACCAAATTTCATAATGGATCTTACCTTTTGCTTTATATCAAAAAGACAAAATTTGACGCTTGGCCACGCCCACATGCTTTGATGTAGAATAATCCTTTTGATACCCAATGTCTAAGATTAATGTAGAGTGAAATTAGAAGTTTGCAACTCAAACGCTTTGGGAGGAGTTCGCTCAGATGTCATAAAGCTAAATAAGTAAAGTGATTGGCTCGATTCAAAATGGCCGACTTCCTGTGCGGTTTGGACCATGGCTCCAAGAGGCTTTTTTGTAGGTTTGGATGGGTTGCACTTTAGTACCAAATTTCATAATGGATCTTACCTTTTGCTTTATATCAAAAAGACAAAATTTGACGCTTGGCCACGCCCACATGCTTTGATGTAGAATAATCCTTTTGATACCCAATGTCTAAGATTAATGTGGAGTGAAATTGAAGTTTGCAACTCAAACGCTTTGGGAGGAGTTCGCTCAGATGTCATAAAGCTAAATAAGTAAAGTGATTGGCTCGATTCAAAATGGCCGACTTCCTGTGGGGTTTGGACCATAGCTCCAGGAGGCTTTTTTGTAGGTTTGGATGGGTTGCACATTAGTACCAAATTTCATAATTCTCAGTAGAGGATGGCCTGAATCTTACCCTTTGTTTTATATCAAAAAGACCAAATTTGACGCTTGGCCACGCCCACATGCTTGGATGTAGAATAATCCTTTTGATACCCAATGTCTAAGATTAATGTGGAGTGAAATTAGAAGTTTGCAACTCAAACGCTTTGGGAAGAGTTCGCTCAGATGTCATAAAGCTAAATAAGTAAAGTGATTGCCTCGATTCAAAATGGCCGACTTCCTGTGCGGTTTGGACCATGGCTCCAAGAGGCTTTTTTGTAGGTTTGGATGGGTTGCACTTTAGTACCAAATTTCATAATGGATCTTACCTTTTGCTTTATATCAAAAAGACAAAATTTGACGCTTGGCCACGCCCACATGCTTTGATGTAGAATAATCCTTTTGATACCCAATGTCTAAGATTAATGTGGAGTGAAATTGAAGTTTGCAACTCAAACGCTTTGGGAGGAGTTCGCTCAGATGTCATAAAGCTAAATAAGTAAAGTGATTGGCTCGATTCAAAATGGCCGACTTCCTGTGGGGTTTGGACCATAGCTCCAGGAGGCTTTTTTGTAGGTTTGGATGGGTTGCACATTAGTACCAAATTTCATAATTCTCAGTAGAGGATGGCCTGAATCTTACCCTTTGTTTTATATCAAAAAGACCAAATTTGACGCTTGGCCACGCCCACATGCTTGGATGTAGAATAATCCTTTTGATACCCAATGTCTAAGATTAATGTGGAGTGAAATTAGAAGTTTGCAACTCAAACGCTTTGGGAAGAGTTCGCTCAGATGTCATAAAGCTAAATAAGTAAAGTGATTGCCTCGATTCAAAATGGCCGACTTCCTGTGCGGTTTGGACCATGGCTCCAAGAGGCTTTTTTGTAGGTTTGGATGGGTTGCACTTTAGTACCAAATTTCATAATGGATCTTACCTTTTGCTTTATATCAAAAAGACAAAATTTGACGCTTGGCCACGCCCACATGCTTTGATGTAGAATAATCCTTTTGATACCCAATGTCTAAGATTAATGTGGAGTGAAATTGAAGTTTGCAACTCAAACGCTTTGGGAGGAGTTCGCTCAGATGTCATAAAGCTAAATAAGTAAAGTGATTGGCTCGATTCAAAATGGCCGACTTCCTGTGCGGTTTGGACCATGGCTCCAAGAGGCTTTTTTGTAGGTTTGGATGGGTTGCACTTTAGTACCAAATTTCATAATGGATCTTACCTTTTGCTTTATATCAAAAAGACAAAATTTGACGCTTGGCCACGCCCACATGCTTTGATGTAGAATAATCCTTTTGATACCCAATGTCTAAGATTAATGTAGAGTGAAATTAGAAGTTTGCAACTCAAACGCTTTGGGAAGAGTTCGCTCAGATGTCATAAAGCTAAATAAGTAAAGTGATTGCCTCGATTCAAAATGGCCGACTTCCTGTGCGGTTTGGACCATGGCTCCAAGAGGCTTTTTTGTAGGTTTGGATGGGTTGCACTTTAGTACCAAATTTCATAATGGATCTTACCTTTTGCTTTATATCAAAAAGACAAAATTTGACGCTTGGCCACGCCCACATGCTTTGATGTAGAATAATCCTTTTGATACCCAATGTCTAAGATTAATGTGGAGTGAAATTGAAGTTTGCAACTCAAACGCTTTGGGAGGAGTTCGCTCAGATGTCATAAAGCTAAATAAGTAAAGTGATTGGCTCGATTCAAAATGGCCGACTTCCTGTGGGGTTTGGACCATGGCTCCAAGAGGCTTTTTGGTAGGTTTGGATGGGTTGCACATTAGTACCAAATTTCATAATTCTCAGTAGAGGATGGCCTGAATCTTACCCTTTGTTTTATATCAAAAAGACCAAATTTGACGGTTGGCCACGCCCACATGCTTTGATGTAGAATAATCCTTTTGACACCCAATGTCTACCCAATGGGGTTTGGACCATGGCTCCAACAGACTTTTTGTAAGTTCCATCATGGGATGACATATGAAGCTCTACAGAGAGCACTCACCCCCTCCACCCGCTGGTACAGCCCAGCTGATTTCTCCAGGTCCAGCGGCATCCCATTAAGAGCCCAGGTGAAAGTCAAGTCCATGGTGGGGTCGTGGGAGGCATGACACTGCAGCGTGACGTTCTCCCCCTGGTTGACATCGGCATTGGAAGGAGCCAGAGTGATTTTGGTGGCATCTGCAAGAGAAACACATCTGTAAATAACAGAGGTCAGAGAAACAGGAAGGATGAGGGGAGATTGTCTGCATTTTCTTCTCATTCCTGAATGATTAGATTGAATACTGGGATGTAAAGAATCAGGCGTGGAAGAGGAAAGGAGGCCGTTCATCTTTAATCCAACAGCGCAGCCGAGTTCACTTTAAAACAGGAATCCCTTTGACTGGAGACTGTTGGACTGATGTTTGTTTGAAAAATGTAACATGAAATCAATAAAAGTAACTTTTATTCTGTAATTTTTTTATACGCGGATTCAAATTGTTAATATACTGTATGCACAATTAGATAATTAAATATACCAATTAAATTATGAAAGATACATTTGAAATTATTAATTAAATAATTACATGTTATTAAAAAAATTATACTTTAGAATTAAATACCTTTTTTATTTGTATAAATGAATATTGATTGAAGTTATAAAAAATCTCTATTTATTCACTGGATTGCTGATTGCCCGTTGGTAGTACAGTGTTGAAGTAAGCCACCGGCTGCCATATTGGTACTCCCTAGTTGGACCGGTCACAATGTAAATGATCCGTGCGCTACAGCATCGAACAACGATGATGTTATCATACATACATAACACTGACATTTCACAGTGAATTACTTTCTATTTTCTCTACTTTCTATTTTCTAATGTTAGACCCAATATCAATAGCTAACTCTGTCAATGTCTTCCAGTCAGTCCCAGATAGCCAGACTAATGTTAGTCTACAGACTATACTATAGGATCCATCGGCTTTAGATGGATTTATTGCTTAGTTCATCCACTAACTGGAAAATGACCTGTGGAACGTCTTCCAACAGCCAGAAAACTCCTGCGTTTAGCAGCCAGATGCTACACAGGGAGGCATTTTTGGGGAGTACCAATATGGCGAGCGGTGTCTTCACTTTTTTCAGCCAATCAGCAATCCACTGAATAAATAGAGATAAGTGGTTTGACCCAACATGTTGAGACAATAACAGCACAGCGTGTTACAGAAAGCTCAGCTTCAGCTTTGACAAGTTGTAAACAGGTGGGTTTACCTCTAACAGATAGATGTCCCGTACTGTTGGCCTTGCCCAGGTAATTTTCAGCAAAGCAGGTATATTTCCCTTCATCTGCCCGGCTGATGTTATAGACCCACAAAGTACCATCTGGAGTCACTTTGATTCTGAGAGGAATAAGGTGAGAAAAACAACAGCTGGATCATAAAAGCACATCAACAAATTTATGATCCTTAAAACTAGAAAAGTCACAAACCAAATCAATATTTTAATTTTGTGCATCAGTTTCTCTTATTGACTTTAGGGCCCTGATCTATTAAAGTGTTTGCTTTAAAACAAAAAAAGGTTTAAACCTGATACCATCGGCAAAGCTGATCTACAGACAGATCGCAGCCAGAAATGCCCCTGTGACACCAACAAAGTAGTAGGCGCATTTAATTTAGCCTGTGTGCCTTCAAAATACTGCAGAAGAGATTCTGCTTACCAAAACATGTAAAATACTGGGAGGATATGTAACCCTGACCTAAAACATTCTGGCAGTGAAGTTTCTGCTTCTATTGTTAAAAGTCTGTGCCCTCATTTAGCACTACATTACCCATGATGCACCCGTGAGTTAGCCGGTTACATTGTGCTTTGGTTTGGCTCAGTTCCGTGAGACCATCCACAGTGCTGGGATTAACAACCGATGCCAAGGCTTTGTTAATCATGTGTGTATTTTGTTCTTATCATGTAAGCATTTCTACAGGTTGTATCTGGTACCTAGGCCTTCAGTGGGTACCCCTCAACTTAATATCTGTTACTTATCCTTTGAGATCCATATATATATATCATATACATATGGACAATCATTTCCAATGATGGGTGTCAGGAGGTTCATATCACCACTTTTGCCTTTTGATTTAAAAAAACAATAGTATTCAAATGTGAAATGTAACAAGCACAGGTATAACTGGGAGGAAGATCAGTGTGAGGATATATACAGAGATCAGTTAGCAAGAAGCCCCGTTAAGACAACAGCAATTATCTACTCTATAACCAGTGCTCCACTATGTTTATATCATTGTTAGGAATCCAGTTTGTGTGGGTTGTTTTTGTGTTTTTCTCTCTCCACCACCAGGTGGTGCCCTGTTCCTTGTTGGGCCTCCCTGCACACCTGCGGCTCGTTGGATCATCACCGAGGAGTATTTGAGCTGCAGGCTGCCACTACCTCAACGCCAGAGTGTTTGGCGGTTTTGGGTACTCTAGCTAAGCTGAGATTAGCAGAGTCTAACCGAAGCTTTGTTTCTCTGAGTCTAATCTTGTCTTTGTCTTTGCTCTTCGGCAGGAAGCCTTTCCTGTGTAACTGGAAAACCTGGACCTTCTCCCCCTGGAAGCATTACTGAGTACACACTGAGCAGAGATAAACCTCCACATGATCTGTTCAAGTCCTCATCGGAAAACCAAGTGACAGTCCGATCCTTTACTCCTCTGGGTCCAACGTATGTCTACCTGTCCGCTCTCCGAGTTCCCTCTCGTCTGGATTAATTCCCCACAAACTAGATTCAAGGATTAACAAGAGGCCTCTCAAACGTGAGTTTCTCTCCAGCTATATTCAAGCCTCAGTCAATTTTCCTACGGTCTCTGAACTGGTCACCGTGACCTCTCCTTCAGACTTTCTGGTTCCGGTTCACCAGTCCACTGAGTTCCAGATCCTACTTCTGTGTTTCATCAACATTCAATAAACCTGTTACACCTTTTCCCTTGGTCTCTGAGTGATTCTCTGCATGTGGGTCAGATCGCTTAAAGGAATAGTACACCCAAAACATGATTAGCCTTCATTTTCTACTCACCCCCATGCTGAACAACACTCTGGAGTACTTTTTTTATATCTCAAATGCATCTGGAGATCTGGGAGGCTTCTTGCTGTCTGCTGACATTCAAATAATGGAGGTCTATGGCGCCCGAGGCAGAAAGGTTCATAAAAGTCCACAAAAAACGTGTCAATATTCCTCCATACTGCTCGTCCAATGTATTCCAAGTGTCCTGAGTGGGTAGCGTCCAGAATTTACTCGAAACGAAGTCATTTAGAATGTTTTTAGAGCATAAACAGTAGTGTATAGGATTTCCTGAAAGCGCGTTCACGAGTCTACGGAAACTGCGGCAGACCAAACCAGATGAAAGTGAGCATTCAGCTCGGCAAAGAACTCATGCTCTTCCTCAACACTGAAGTCCTCAAACATTTTTCTTTCGTTGTTTCTTTCTTTGCACAGGTAAACAGCACATTTCTTCTTCTACGCTTGCATTATCGGCAGAGCAGACGCTGAATGCGCACTTTCATCTGGTTTGGTCTGCCAGCTTCCGTAGCGTCGTGAACGCGCTTTTAGGAAATCCTATACACTACTGTTTATGCTCTAAAAACATTCTAAATGACTTCGTTTCGAGTAAATTCTGGATGCTACCCACTCAGGACACTTGGAATACATTGGACGAGCAGTATGGAGGAATATTGACACGTTTTTTGTGGACTTTTATGGACCTTTCTGCCTCGGGCGCCATAGACCTCCATTATTTGAATGTCAGCAGACAGCAAGAAGCCTCCCAGATCTCCAGATGCATTTGAGATATCAAAAAAGTACTCCAGAGTGTTGTTCAGCATGGGGGTGAGTAGAAAATGAAGGCTAATCATGTTTTGGGTGTACTATTCCTTTAAACCATTTATGACAATCACCAGATAAAACGGCGCATAAAGGATGAAAATAAAATATTTCAAACTAGTAGACATGCTGATTATTTATAAAGTAAATCCATCCTTCTGTCTTTGTGCAGGAAGTCTTAGTATCTCCATTTAGCATCAGCCATTGAGGTCAGAAACACTAAATGCAGATTTTAGGGAATCTAAAATGTAGATTGTTGTTAGCTTAACTTGGCTGTAAACATTTTGCTCTAACTCACCAATCAGAGGACAGAAAATGCAGACGAAGGTGCGGGCCCTCTAGCTGGCCCCGTGAGGCGAATCCGAAATCTGATTGGTTGAAGAAACTATTCCTCAGTAATATTGTTAGAAGACCCTGGGAGGATTTGATTTACATGGCAACACACTAAGGCTGAAATCTTATTTCCCACTTGAACAATGTAGTGTCTACAAAATGTGTCGTCTCGATCAACATCTCATCTGTCGTGGCTTTCTCCGCGGTGTGCTGGTCATGTATTCTCCTCATGTTCGCCTCACAAGTAGTTTGTAAGATGGCTCACCTGTGGCTGCCTGGAGAACAAGCCTTTAGACGTCAGCCACGCTGATGGGCTGGCAGCTTGTGGCGATCTACTGAGCGAGGTGATTGGTTAGCTTGGCTGATAGAGCTGTGCTTATAGCTTCATCCATGTCAGCACGTCACGTTCTATGTGGTAATTTCACAGTCGCCTACACGGGTAGGAAGACTGATCCGTTCTCGCCCCCAGATATAAATCCCAACTACAATATCAAGGTGAAAGTCATCATTAGTATAGATCCAGCTCCGATCCCAACTGTGAGAATAGATTAATGCAGATAACAGCCCAAGCAATAAATAAATGTCTTGCTACTTCTCTGTTGCTATCTGCGCACTGCTGTCCGTACGGCTGTGGTGCTGAAAGAGGCTCAATATCCAGCCGCTATTTTCATTTGTCTGTGTCTAAGGATACGTTTACACTGCAGCCTAAAGTGACCATTTTTGCTAATGTGCGACCTGGATCTGATCTATTCATGACAGTCTGAACAACACAGATCTGATTCTCTTTCTAGTGCGACCCGGGTACCTTGGATCTTTGGTCCTGAATCCAATACAAATATGAAGTTTTCAAATGTGACCTGTGAGTGAACGGCCAGGTCGCATTCATCCCACCTGTACGCCATTATGTAATAGCTAACATAGGTCACTATTCTGCGTCTTGCTACGCAGAAGCAGCAAGAAAAACAGCAACCATGATGGACGATGATAAGGAGAGCAGTATTTATCTTTAACCATCTTAAAAAGATTTTTTTTAAGGGTGGAAAAGATCTCTAGATGTTCTCCAGCGCTACCATCCATGTTTACTTCTATAAACACAGAGCACGCTGGCATGTGATGTCATGGCGTCCTCTACTGCGCATGCGGGACACTTAAGCTCTATGAATGCAGTTCACACAGGAGATCATATAAAGGTTGTTTATATTTGGAAATGTGAAAAACAACGCAAAAAGAATCAGATTTCACAAAAATATCTGAGCTGAGCATCAAGGCCTGTCAGAAGAGGAGCTACTCTGCTGTGCTTGTGCCTCCAACTGATTATTTTATTTTACAAAATCAGAGAAGGTCCTTCCTCTTGTGCTCCACTTAGCTGAGCTGCAGGAACAGCGCTGCAGATAGATGTCATGCCGTCTGTGGGCAGTGCTGTTGCATATTAAGGCTAAATTTATGATGCACAAAAATAGACCAGTCTGTTCCTCCAAACACAACCTCTTTATTTAAATATGCTGCCTACGATAGTTATGGATCACTTACCCAATGAATCTGCAGCTGCAGTTGATCAACTGTAATGTGGCAATAAGTGCAATTTATGTCTTTTGTTAGCTATTTTTACTGTTTTCTGTTGTATCTGTTGTTTTACTGTTGTAAAAGTATTAATTTTGCAAAAAAAAAAAAAAAAAAAATATATATATATATATATATAGGTTTTGGTTGCATAAACTTCGACGGATCCAAAATATCTAAATATTGACATCAGGTTATAATGCCAGCCTCGCATTTTTCACCACTGTCAGCTTAGTGTGTTAATATTATACAATGTTGAAAAAATGTAAACGTAAAAACTTTTATAGAAAACTCTGATTGTGTGATTTATTTTATGTGATCAAAGAAATGACTCCATATCGTACCTGCTGCTGTTGGTAAGGAGCTCCGTCCCGCGGCTCCAGAACAGGATGGGCTTGGGTGCTGCACGAGGGCGACACTCCATCACTACCTGGCCACCTCTGGCTGCTGGGATCAGTTTCCTAACCGGATTCAACCGGAAGTCAGGAGCTTGGACTGAAGGGAGGATACAGACGACAGCAGCATGCAGGAGATCACAATGTGCGTGAAGGAAATGGTTAAAAAGATGTCTTTAAAACTTCAACAGGACATCTCGTCCCTGAGAAGGAGTCGCTCTCTGACCTTGGACCCTCAGCTCTGCAGAAGAATAAATGGTGCCATGTTTGTTCTCGGCCACACACTGGTACATCCCTGAATCCTCAAGGGCCAGGTTACTGATCCTCAGATGAGCTCCGTTCACAACCAGCCGATCCTGTGGTTCAGTTGGAAAGATTTCATCACGGGAAACAAGAAGCAAAAGTACGGAAGAGAACGGCAGAAACTTTAACACAAATATGGGTGGAAGAAAGACTGAAGTAATTTTTAGAACCGTCTACCTCTGAAAAAAAACAAGGAAATAAGGTAAGAGATAATTTACAGTAGCAGCCAAATAAAAATGAACCTTCCAAGTCAAACAACCACCCAAGGACTACCCAAGGACCAACCAATGACCAGCCAAGGACCAGCCAATGACCACCCAAGGACCAACCAATGACCACCCAAGGACCAGCCAATGACCAGCCAATGACCACCCAAGGACCAGCCAAGGACCACCCAAGGACCAACCAATGACCACCCAAGGACTACCCAAGGACCACCCAAGGACTACCCAAGGACCAACCAATGACCACCCAAGGACTACCCAAGGACTACCCAAGGACTACCCAAGGACCACCCAAGGACCAACCAAGGACCAGCCAATGACCAGCCAATGACCACCCAAGGACCAGCCAAGGACCACCCAAGGA
This sequence comes from Cyprinodon tularosa, assembly GCF_016077235.1. Classification (NCBI taxonomy): domain Eukaryota; kingdom Metazoa; phylum Chordata; class Actinopteri; order Cyprinodontiformes; family Cyprinodontidae; genus Cyprinodon; species Cyprinodon tularosa. The sequence continues at coordinate 388,106 of NW_024038968.1, forward strand.
CCAACCAATGACCAGCCAATGACCACCCAAGGACCAGCCAAGGACCACCCAAGGACCAACCAATGACCACCCAAGGACTACCCAAGGACTACCCAAGGACTACCCAAGGACCACCCAAGGACTACCCAAGGACTACCAAAGGACCAGCCAAGGACCAGCCAAGGACCACCCAATGACCAGCCAAAGACCAGCCACGGAAATTGGGGACATTTTTAATGGCTACTACTACTACTACAAATTAATGGGAGGAGTAAAGAGGAGTAAAATCCTCTGTACAGATCACACCTTTAAGCATAAAGTGAAGCATAGTTGCTAATCGAACCTAGGCAGGCGGCCATGTTGGCCTGTCTTTACCTGCGAGGAAAGAAACAATCCGTTGCGTATCCAGCGAACAGTGGGTCGAGGTTTTCCAGCAGCCAAGCAGGTCCAGTGAAGTTCGGAGCTGATCTCCACCTCTGAGTCGCTCATGACCTGCAGCCACTCCGGCTGAGCTGCAGGACCAGAGGGGCTAGTCAAAAAAAACATCCCAGACCGATGACAGGCATGAGCAAATGCTCTGTTTCTCACCTTGCACTACGATGCGTCCTTGGTACGTGTCTTTTCCCTCAGAATTGTAGGCTTCACACTCATAGATGCCCTCATCATCAAAGGAGAGCTCAGGTAGGGTGAGGGTGGGGCTCTCTGAGGAGGAGCCTGCTTTAGACGGCATTAAACCGTCAACCTTCCTCCATCGAAGCTTAGGGACAGGACTGGAAAACAGCAGAGAAATGAATAAACAGTAATAATCCCAACGGACTGAATGTGTGGCAGAGGAACAGTAACTAACCTTGTTACAGTACTTTTTTTGAGGATCTGTACTTATTGTGATTTTATGTCTTTTATTCTTACAGATAATTTTTGAGACTTGTTCTTCTTTATTTAAAACTCTGGGACGTTGTTATTCAATAAAAAAAAACTTAAATCTCAGTGGGAACCGTGTTCTGGTTGTCCTGATTCACCGTCCCTGCTGGTCGGCAGAGATTATAGGGAGGATTTTTATTCATATTGTTAAATTTCACTTTAAATAATCAAAATATTTTTAGTGTCATTGATTCTCAAAATAAATGTATTATTTCTATTATTATTATTGTCCTAAGAGTTGATAACATCAATATACTGATAAACTATCATGTATTATACAAAATGATACAAAAAATTTATATATATATATATATATATATATATATATATATATATATATATATATATATATATATATATATATATATATATATATATATAATTTTTATATATATATATATATATATATATATATATATATATAAATTTTTATATATATAAATGATATAATACGTTCCTCCCATATCATGGGGAAAAAAAATGAACAAATCCTGTGAATTTTGAAACTGTTATTATTTTTCAATATTATGTTGGAAACATTTATTATTTAATATTTTGAAATCCAAAATAGTTAAAATAAATATGTCTGTTGGTTTGATGATCTTTATTTTATGTAATTTTAATTCTCAGTTCCAAATGTCTGCAGTAGCATTGCTCCAGACATTTTGAATTTAGAAATCTTTCTGGATAGAAAGCGAAACATCTTCAAACTTGGAAAACAAAGTCCAGCTGTTTTGGTTTGAACTTTTGTTGGAATATTTGTAAATTGTTAGATAAACATTTAAACAGAAAAGATATTTCATAAAGATCATCAAAGGGGGAACTGATTATATCAGGTGGCTAAAATAGATGGTTCCCCTCTCATAACTTTGGCAAATAATGATCAAATGTCACCAAATCCACAGAGTTTGTTGTTGATGAAGAGAGGAATAAACACAGTTAAAGACGTTCAGATTAATTCATTTCTTCCCATATTATGGAGGAGGAACGGATTATTTCAGGCAGCTGAAATCTTCATTCTCTCCTCTCCTCCCATATCTTTGAGAAATAAAGAGCAACTGCTTCCAAATTCTCAGAAATTATTAAGTGTCATAGCATGTCAGATAGTAAAAATGTCCTTAAAGGGGAACGCCGTTTTTTTTTTCCATTGGGCCCTTGATTTTACGTTATTGCATCATGTTCTACTCACCCTAGTGTAATTTGGAGCCGTTCTGAAGATATTCCGTTAGGTTATATCCAGGTAACATCTTCCTATGGGCAACGACTTGAAGGATGAATGAACGGCTACCATTCCTTCATCATGTCCGCTGAACTGCTGCTAGTTTTCCTCACATGCCTGGAAGATGTCTAGTGCTGCTACCAAAGATGATCTCGCTCTCCAAATGGAATTGAACGATTCAGATTAGCTAGAATGAATAGAAGGGGTAGAGCGTAGCCGCCTGGTGCACTCAGGCGTTGCCAGATCCTAGCAGCTCTGTGGTAGAGCTGAGAAAAGGCTTCTTCTCTATGTTACAAAAGGCTACAAAAGGCTCTATGTTACAACAGGCAAACTGTAGACGGTTTAGGGAAGCAAATGGCTTCAAAAAGCCACTTTGCAACCAGCTAGCAAACAGAACAGAATGAGAGCCACTTAGAGGCTGGCAGACGTTCCTCTTATAGCTTTGACCTTTGAACAAAAGGTCAAAACCGTTTTGATCTGAAATATTTTCGCGCCTTTCACAATAAACATTTCATAATATACATCAGGATATAAACTAATTCTAAAAACCAAGTGTGCAACTTTTAAAGGCTACAAGTTATGATTTAAGGTACAGTAGCAGCCAATGAAAATGGCAGCCCACTTCCCTGCAACTCCCAGCAAAATCCCCTTCATCGTCCAGCCACTCGAGGGCCCCCATCTTGCATATTTGTCTTACTCTAACTCCACCCTTTCACTGAATTACAGGGTCTGACCAGGAGATGGAGCTTCTCTTTACATCTTAATGTCCAAAAATCATGAAAGAAAGAATATTTTAGATGTTTAAAAAGGAATTGTAGTGGAAGTTTTGCCAAGTGGAGAATTTTTGAATGGCTACTAATGTAATAGGCAATTTCTGACAAAGATGCATAATTTAGTTTACTAAACTGGTTTAGATCCTGTGATGATTCCACTGCTTTCTGTCAATAAGAGAACTGAATGCAGGCGTTACACAGAACAAACTGCATCAAACATGGACAAATGTAGGGATTTCTGGTGGGAAACTTACTTTCCGTAAGCGAAACATTCCAACTGGGCAGTGTGTCCGGCGAGAGCATACGTCTCTGCTGGGAAGCGCAGTTTGATGCTTGGTGCTGACCTCCTGGGATTGGCTGAAATAAACCAAAAACTGAAAAAGTTAGGACTTTGGCACAGGCGTTCCACGTACCAAAGTATTTATAGGGATCTCGGAGGAGCCTTTCTATTCATCTGCTCTACTTTATTAATTATTTTGCGTAGAGATTTTACTTTTATGTAATTTTGCTTTAACACCTAAATCTGTTGCAGGTCAAGATGTTGAACAGAATCTGTTTGGCTAAACTACTGAGACCTCCTAACATCTCCCACATACAGGGGGAGATTTACCACTAGGCAATACTAGGCAGTTGCCTAGGGCCCCAAGTTCCTGGGGGCCCCAGAAAACTCTGTTTACAAATGTCCTCCATATTGGATCAGTCCATTTGCTGCACATGTTCAGAAAGGTCCAAACAGACAGCAGCAAACCATTTGAAAACAAACCATGCAAAGAGCAGTGTTGCCAACTTAGCGCTTTAGTCGCTATATTTAGCCACTTTTCAGACCCCTCTAGCACTTTGATTTCTAAAAAGCTCCTAGCGCCAAATCTAGAGACTTTTTTCTGCTACTGGAGACTTTGGAGACAACATCTAAAAGCAGCGAACTCTGCTCTCCAGAGCGAGTAGATTGGTAACCCCGCCTCCTGCTCTCCTCTATCTTGTCTGCTGTCATGATTCATGCAGCTATTATTTCATCCAAATGAAAAATGGAGAACAGATAAGCAGATCATGGCTTGTCTACAGTGAAAAGAAGGACTGGGTTATTTACTTTGGCCTTTTTGGAAACACAGGAAGGAGCAATCAGCTAAGTGAGCTTAGTGCTTGGAAAAAATCTTTCATTCCTTTAGAGACAGCATGAAAAGTCAGCTGAGTACAAAACATAGAGAGGAAAACAAGAAGAAAAGGGACAAGAAGAGAGGGACACAACCTAGAACAGGTAATGGATGTCTATTCTATTTACATTTCTCTATCTGAAGAATGGGGCTGTTTGATGTTCCTGTCTTTGCCCAAATGGTGTACAAACCAGAGGAAGGTTTCTACTGTATGTCTCACTGCAAACGCTGTCAGAAAATTATTAACACAGGTAAATAGCCTTAGTTAGATTTGAACCTCATTGATCATACCGTCTGGCATTACGGTGAGCAGGCTGCCTTTGCTGAAGGTGCTTTTGGTGCTGATGTCCAGATTGATGGTAGTGAAGCAGAAGTAGTTCCCAGTATCATTCAACTCTGCTTTGGCCAAGTACAGGTTCCCTGTGACCTGTGACACAAACCAGCGGCCATCGTCCTTCCTAATGAAGTTGGGGAACTCGTTGAAGTACCAGCGATAGGACAGAGCTGCAGAAGATGAGGAGCAGAACATAACAGTTAAGCACATTCAAAAGCTGAGATGTATTGCAATCAGGAGTTAGGATGTAGGTTAAAGGCAGCTGAAAGTTAAAAAAAAAAAGCTTCTCAGGTAATCCTCCTCAGAACTTTTAGACTTTTACCAAACAGAAGCTGTAATCTATAATATTGCATCGATTTATCTGATTTATGTCAGATAAAACCAACCTGAGAAGATCTATTTTTATTTAATCATTATCTCCAGGATACCTGGTGTTCTCAGTTCTGTGCCATGAACCATGATAATAATTTTGGAACCAATGGCCATGCTTTATATTAACCATATCCATTGGGTTAGGAAGATAAAGGACAAGCCCCATTTCTCTCACTTGCACTCATTTTGGACCCTAGCACTCGGTTTTGTGTGTTTACGTGTAAGGCTAGTGTGGCCCAATAGTTATAAGAGCTAGGGGTGAGTGCCCTCCAACCCTTAAAATGATTCCTTCAGACCGTGGTTTCCCAGAACTCATTCAGCGAAAGGAAAAATGCCGTCCGGCTTAACTGCACAAATCTAAACGTATTTTTACAATTAACTGCGCATTAAAAAAAAAAAAACATGTTGGGATATCTTAGTTAGATATAAACACAACTCAGTTCTTTATTGTTGTGTTAAAACATTAATATTGCAAAATGGCTATTAGTAAAACACAAGTCTACCGAGAGTTTTTAAGCTTTGCTCTGCAGCTGACTTTGCTTTACAAAGTTAAGGTGGAGAGCCCTCCTGATGTGTGTCTGGCTGTGATCCTGCCATGCTAAGCTGCTAAAGATGGGAGAAAACTTAAGCCAGGCTTACACTGTGGGATTTTTTCAATTGTTTCACGCAGCTACAGCTCAAACTTTACGATGAAACCACAGGGTTTAAAAGTTCACAGCTCAACATGCTCTGATGCGATCTACCTGCTCACGCTGTACGTCTAAAAACCAGGTGAGACTTAGCTCCGCAGTGAGATGGCGCTACTCGGACTCGTCTATCTGGAAGCCAACCAGTAGAAGAGGAACATGAAGCTCACTAGAGTGAAACGCGCTGCCTTGGATATTTGGGCAACTTTGTGCTGAAAGCCCTAAAAAGAAAAGGAGACGACGTATTTGGACAAAGACATGGCTGAGCTAACGTGGCTACTACGCTCTGTCATGACTGAAAAATCAGCCAGAAAAGGACAAAGAATCGAACAGTGTATGGCCGACTAAGTTTTCCAAAAACGAATATGTGTAGAGGTACAGGTCAGGCACAAGTCAGGGAGAGTTTATAGCCAAATAATTTGTTTCTTTGTGGATTTCTGATCATTTCATGTCTTTAATGTTGAGTAAAGACAAAGCTAACAGGATGGACGGCATAGTACGATATGCTAACATAACTGAGCTGTTGTTTATAAAGGTAGAAACAGGTTTATTTCATTAAGGGTTTAAACACTGATATGATGTTAACATTCATGTGTTTTCTTATGTGCTCATTACATTTTGATTACCAAATTATGACCATAAGTCAATTAATGGAATCCTCATGTCTGCTAGCTGCTAGCTCACTCAAAGAATGATTTAAAGATGTCCGCTCATAATCAGAACTCAAACTTCTGAAAGTTCTTTAACCCTTTGAAACCGAACGTGTCGCCCGCGACACATTTCACAAGCCAACTTCAACTTACCGTAACTCTGCGACGGTTTGCGCTATCAGAAAAATTCAAACTGTCTTTGAAAGAAAATAAATTGCACTTTCAGACATGCATAGTGTTATTACGGTAATTGACTTCCCGCCGCTCCAGGAAGCCCGCGAATGCTAGTCTGTGTCTCCCTCTGCTGCACGGACGAAGAGTGCAGAGTGAGGAGGAAAAGATGAGCGACAGAGCGGAGAGTCAGAGTGAAGCGCATGATAATATGACTAACAAACGTCCTTCAAGAGATAAAAAGAAACCGAGGAGGTTCCTGGATGGTTTTGTGTTTGAAAAAGGAGATCCAGTTTTTTCTTCTGAAGAAAGGTAATGTTTGATCATTGAATAACATTTTGAATTTTATTTCTGAATGAATGGGGCTTGTTACTTCATGGATAATAGCTTTTACTTGGTACACATAATTGGATGTATTTATAGATTTATTTTCAATTTTATTTTGTTTTTGGAATAGTTTAGAGAGTATAAAAAAATAAATAAATAAAAAAAAGAGTATAAGTTATTATAATATTCATCAATATTTACTTTGTGTAAAAGTGCACTTTTGCTCACTATATATGACACTCCTAAGTACAGCACCACACTCTTCATGTATTCATGTGTAGCTTACTATGACTTTTTTTATTGCTTAGTGTGGATTTGAGACCAACTTTATTTATTTACTACTATAAATAAAAGCTGTCATTGCTGTGACAAACTTGTATATTTACTGTTTTTAGAACATTTTCTGATGAAGAGCAGCTGGCTCCAAGGGGGCGAAGTAGAAGAGACAGAATTCCTTCTGGAGGGTCTGCTGGAGGTCCTTCTGGAGGGTCTGCTGGGGTCCATGCTGGGAGTATGAGGCACCGCAGCCGTTCCCCACATCATCCAAGGTGGAAGACCCATGAAGAGCCTGATGAGAAAGGCTTTCAACCCCTAAGGTTCTTCCCCAAAAGAATCCCTGGTGTTCAACCCCCTCTAAATGTAGGAAATCCACAACCAGGTGAAATTTTTGAGTACTTTTTTGACAATGAAGTCCTCACATTAGTTTGTGATTTTACAAACAAGGGGGCAGCCAGGAACCTGGAGAAAGGGAGGAAGTTCTCCTGGACTGAAATAAGTCCAGGGGAACTGAAGAAATTTATAGGCATGCTGCTCTACATGTCAATCAGCCGCCTGCCAAAAATCAGAGATTTTTGGTGGACTGGAAGTATTTTCAGTCTTCAAACACCAGCTACCATCATGTCCAGAGACCGGTTCTTGGCCATTTTGGCCAATGTTAGAATGAGTGACCCAGAGGAGGATCAGCAAAATGATAAACTAAAGGGCACAGAAACATATGACCCTCTCCACCGGGTCAGGCCACTGATGGAGATGATTGGGACAAGGTGCTGTGCCTTATACCACCCAAGGCAGCACCTTGCAGTAGATGAGAGGATGGTTTCGACCAAAGCCAGGCTCAGCATCAAACAGTATATGAAAGCCAAGCCAACAAAGTGGGGCCTGAAATTTTTTGTATTGGCTGATAAAAATGGCTACACGGTGGATTTCCAGCTGTACACTGGAAAATCTAACGTGTCATCGGAGAGGGGCTGTCGTTCGATGTTGTGACCACCTTAGTGAAAAAAGAGTACCTGGGCTCTGGATACATTGTCTACACGGACAACTTTTACACCAGTCCTGTCCTGTTCAAACATCTGAGGCAGCAGGGATTTGGCGCTTGCGGGACATACAGGCAGGGAAGAGTTGGTGTCCCCACCACCACTGAAAATGCCCTCACCAAAAAGTCCAATGGATGGACACCAGGGAGGTCTCGATGTGTTCCACCATCCACCCTGTTTACACTGGAGACTCTGTTCAGCGCTGGCAGAAGTCACCTGATGGGAAAGTACAGGTCGCTGTCCCCAGGCCCACTGCTGTGACAGAATACAATAAATACATGGGAGGGGTGGACACATCGGACCAAATGATTGGGACACATTCTATCCACCGCAAAACAAAAAGGTGGGTCACCACTGTGTTCCAACATTTGGTCGACATCGCTGTGACAAACTCCTTTGTTATTCACAAGGATCAGTGTTGTGCAATGAGAAGCAAGCAGAAGACCCGACAAAGTTTCCAGGAGGAGCTGGCAGCACACCTCCTAGGTGTTCCTCTTTATGACGAGCCACAAAAAGAAGCTGGGAAAAAACATCTACCAGTCCCATGCAGCAGCAACAAGCAGGCAAAGTCTGAGAGAGCAAGCATGGGGAGACGGCGCTGCAAGCTTTGTCAGAGAAGCACAGCCTGGAGTTGTGAGCTCTGTAATGTGGGCTTGTGTCTTCAGGTGGACAGAAATTGCTTCTGGGAATACCACCAAGGCCCAGGAAAATAAGGAGAAATGCAGAGAGGGGAAAATCGCCTGTAAATAGTTTTAATTGTTAGTCTGTTTCTTATTTGTAAAAATAATTGAGAATGAAAAAAATATTGTAAATATGTTCTATAGTGTTGAAATTGTCAATTTGTGATGCAAAATCTGTACTTCATGTTCAAATGCAGTGTTTTATTTGCATAAAATCTCCAAAATCTAATTTCGATTTTTGTTTTTTCTTGATATCAAACAGTTTTAATAGTGGTTTAGTATCAAGAATAATGTAAAATAATGCATTTATTGAAAGCTCTAAATGATTCTGGAAAAATGTGCTGAAGCACTTGGCCACAGGACTTTTTCTTCCTACTTTTTACTTTAAACAAGTAAAAAAAATGCCAGGCGGACTTTTGAGTGACAGGCCTAAAAGGGTTAAATCTGAAATGATTCCATCCTGTTCAATAAATGATCAGTTTTTAATTCAGAGTAATTTTCATGTGAATGTGCTTTACTGGAGGCATCCATGTTTGTCAAAGAACACTACTGCCACCTACTGGTTAGTGACGTCACGGTGCGGTATCGGCTGTTGATCAAGTCCCAGTGCTGTATCTGGTGTTTGTCACAACGCGCTATTATCCAAGTCATCTTGAAAACATTCTTCTTCCAAATGTTGGCCACATATTACGGGTTTTTAGTCTGGAAAATCCTCCCTCTTCAAGTTGGCGATCCAACGACCAACCCGTCCGTGGAGGATCAGGAATCAGAAAGGTGGAATAACTCTTTTTTTCACTTTTACCCGATGTATTCCAGCATCCAGCTGCCATGCACGTGGGCATTGTCAGTTTCACTATAGCTCTGGTGAATTTCAATGGTGAAGTCCTCTGGAAATCTTCAATAATTGTTGTCGATTGCAGATGTGTCTAGTAGTTCCCATTGATGGCAGGAGGGAGTTGTTACTATATTTGGGCAAAGATGGCCGCTCCCAGACTGATCACAACGAAAGTTATTGTTTTTTATTTTTTACTGATTAACGCTAAATTCATTAAATCACCGCAAACATATTAGTTTTAGGTATAAATAATGATTCATTGATTATTCCTTGCTGATTGGACTTTTAATTTATCTAAAGGTTATTGGTTCTTGATTTAGCAAATGATATAATAACACATTGTTTGGCTGGATAATGTTTTATTCACCTCTTGGATTTGCATGGATTGAATTGGTTTGAAAACATTCCAATTGTTCTAAATTGTTTAAAAGCTAATTTGAACAAATCCCAAAATCTTCATTTTAAACTTTGGTTCTTTGGTTCTCAAATATAAAATCCACGTTCAACTGTGATATTATTGCATCATCTCATTGATTATATTTTTAACTTCTTCTTTATACATAGCAGCTTCGTTTAGTTGTGTTTAACTAGTTTTTAGTCAAGTTTTTATCCCAAATATGCTTGACTTTGAGCTAAATAATTAAACTCTTAAATAGGGCTGCAACAACAAATCGATAAAATCGATAAAAATCGACTTTTAAAAGCGTTGGCAATGAATTTCATCATCGATTAGTTGTGTCGCGCGATTAATGCTTCATCCGCCGCCGAGGTTGTTGTGAATATATTCCATATATGTGCAGAATTATATTACCCCGGTGGGCAATAGATATATTGAAGTTGCTCAACACTCGGCCAAAGGATAACGGATCTCATCTCTTCCTGCCTTCAAAGATGGAAGAGGTGTCTGTTTTGTTAAGCTTGTGTTGAAGCAGGAAGGCGGGTGGTGGTACCTGGGTAATGTGGGGGGGGCTGACAGGCATGGACGGTCCCTGCACCCTCATATACAGTCTGTGAAGTCCTGCTGTTAGGGGGGAAATCATGAAGGTCTGAGGAAGGAGGAAAACACGGAGATTAGGATGGGATGTGAGATTTCTGCTTCAGTAACAGAAGGAAAGCTCAGTGTTTAATCATCATCCTCCAGGGAGGTCTTCCTACACTCACAGCCAAACTTGACATTAGCAGCCCGGCTGATGATGGTCCCACACGGGTTCTTAGCCAGACACTGGTACGACCCTGTGTCCTGAATACTGTTCGGGTTGCTGATCACCAGGCTGCCAGCCACTAAAGTGTAGCGGCTGGACCCCAGCTCCAGCAGGGTGCCATTCAGTTTCCACCTACAGGACCGGAAAGGAAACAAACTATAGAAAAACTACATTCAATTCAATTCAATGGTACTTTATTCCTAGGCTCAGAGGTGAAATGGTATAATCTTGGAGAAAGTTGTAGGCGCATAACAATCTTTTCTACAGGGTTTCGTCATGATGAGACTACAACAAAAACTCTGAAGACTGGCAGAAAAAATGATCAACCAGCCTGACCCAGAAAATCTGTCTCTATCTGAAATTCAGCTCCACACTGGCCTTCAGAGCCTTTATCTACTCAACTCTCCGGGGATGAAATGTAAATATGAGGCTCTGCCCTCCGCCCCCCTCCATCACATAAAGACATCTATGAAGCTGCGCTGTTGGTCGGCTGACTAACTGTTACTCCTGTCAAGGACATTGACCCTGGGAATAGTGCTTCATGCACTTCATTGGCACACACTGATGCTCAGATATTCAGCCTACAAGAATAGATGAACTGAATTGAAGATATGATGTTGTATCTATGGAAGCCCGTTTCTGCCACATGAAAAAAGAAATAATGCCAAATTGAAAGTCATAATTATAAGATACAAAGTTTGAAAGTTGAATATCTCATAATTATGACTTTCTTTTCCATTTTGTGTCATTCTAGTTGTTTTCTGGTTTTACTCCTGGGAGCACCTATCGCTTCCCCAAGGAGAGCTGGAAGAACAGTCTGCGTAGAGCAGAGGTCACGCATTAGAGGACCGCGGTCCGGATCCTGACCCACCTGCTGGCTAATCTGGACCCAACCTGATTTCGAAAATGTATAAATTACCGCATGTTGTCTGACGACAGTGTCTAACTTAACTTTTACCCTGAAATCCCACATCCTCCGTCTCCCCCCCGCAGCATCCAGACCTCCTGCAAAGCAAAGCTGCAGCCTCCGCTGTTCCTCCCGTATTGCTGCGCTCCGACTTATCCTCAGAGCTCAAGGAGAGCATGCGCCATATTATCAATACATTTCTCAGGAGTAAAACATGCAGAAATGAACACTTAATTTAATATGACATACTAAATAAATCCCAATCAGCATCCAGCAGATGTGCAGTTTCTAATGGAGATGAGAAATCTGCTTCCTGGTCTGTTGAAGAACCAATAGTTTGCATCCAATGTTTTGAATAAACTATGTTAGCTTTTTGAAATATAGAAGAATTATGCTCTAATTTATAGTTACCGATCTGTTGTTACTGTATTTTTATTTGACAAACCGGATGTTCTCGCCGTAGTGGTTCAGTTTTCCGGTCCCCTTTGCAGAAAATCGGATCCAAAGGAGGGGCTGGAGGAGAACTTAAACAATGACTAAATACTTTTTTTTTTTTCAAAGAGGATCACTACTTTATCCGTTTTCTGTCCTCCTGAACTCCCATCATGGGGAAAGTTTTCTATTTTAATGTTTCATTCATTGTTTTTGCTCCAGTCTGTCCTGCTTACTATAAACGCGATGTGCGACTCCAAACTGACTCTTTCCCCGTGAGATTAACAGATTTTATTTTGGATTTTTGGATTTTCCCCATTATACTTTGTAACTGCATCTCTCTTCCTGTCAGACCCATGAAATTGCTGCTGAATTGCTGCATAGTCCAAATAAAATAGACGTGGGCCGTTTCTCATTTCACGAGAACACGAGTACGTACTCGCGTTCTCGTCAAGTCCGATCTTCCAGCGTTCTCGCCAAGAACGGGCGTATTGTGTATTGGAACAGAAGCGTACTCGTGACGTCCTCACATCCAACGTTCTTTAACTAGACCGAGAGAAGTGCACTACAGACGGGGTAAATTTAGCCCTGGCTGCGGTTACCCTCGGAGGTCTGCTGGTCACTCTGGTCCGCTCAACATCGGACCTTTTTTTTTTTTTTTCGCACTAACTCTGTAAACAGACCACACAGGGAGGCTTCAATGTATAATGTTATCGCCTCAAACGATTTCAAAACGTACTTTTGAAGAACAACAGCAGCAGAAAAGGGAATGTTTAACTTACCACTGTGAGCGCTGTCTGGAATCAAGCTGCGGCCGCGGGGCATTCTGGGGAAGCGGTCAGTCTGAAGAACGCACAAGTCTGCTCTGATGCATGCTCGATAAAGAGGGCGGGGCGAGAACAACATCCGGGGATTTGATGCATTATCGATCTGGCGTTCTCGAGAATCGGAACGGTACTCTGGCTGAGGCTGATGACGTGTCACGAGTACACGAGAACGCTCAAGAACGCATTTTGAGAAACGGCCGTGGTCTCTATCTCAGTCGGAGCTACGCTGCCCCCTGCTGGAAATCATCCCCATTTACTTTCAATGAGCGCTAAACGCTACAACCTCGTCTGACATGATTTTGCGTTGGATCAGATGCAAAGTTGGATTTTCTGTGATCTGGCCTTAAGGAGTGAAATGAGTTTAGGTTTAGGGTCACAGTAAGGCTGTAGAAATGGGTTAGAAATGAATGGAGGTACAACAAGTATGGAGAAACATGATGGTGTGTGTGTGTGTGTGTGATGTGTGTCTACCTGTCCAGCCCTCAGAGTGAGGACCATTTTTCCAATTTCACCATTATATTGTTGCATCACACCGTTTTTTTCAAAGTGAGGACGTTTTGCCAGTCCTCACATGCTAATTTGCTAATGGTTAGGTTAAAGGCTCAGGTGGTTAGGGTTAGGGTGAGGTATGCATTGGTAATGGTTAGGTTTGGGGTTAGTTTTAGTGTTAAGGCATAGAAAGTAGGGCTGGGCGATAATTCAATATATATCGATCGATAGACGTGTGGCGCAATAGAAAAAAAGAGAGTCGATAAAAGTTCGATAAAGAAACGCAGTTTTCCTTCCTTCTCATTGTAGCCTAGCATGTAGGTTTATGCTAGTCGCTACTTCCTCCCAACCAATCGCAATCGCGGACCCAGGCACGCCGTCACCAAGCGCCGCCCTCTCAAACCACAACACAGAGCACATGAAGATGTCGCAGCAAGGAGAGGCGGAGGAAATTGTTCCAAAGAAGGGTTTTTGTAGTTCTGCAGTTTGGCAGTATTTCGGTCATGGCAAGTCGGACCAAAAACAAACCACAGTCATCTGGAAAATGTGTCGGGAACCAGTGAAAACCAAGTCTGATAACGAAACCAACTTTTTTATTAACATCTCAGCCGCTAACACCCGCAGGAGTACAAGCTGTGTAGGCCCCGGCGCGGCTCTCCTCCGAGGAATCTTCGGGAATTTCGGGAAAATATATATATATATATATTTTCAGTTCTGGGCAGTTTCCCACATAGTTCTAACAATTGAGAGAAAAATGCTGAGGGGCCTGAAACTTCAAATTAATAACTCAGAAGAATGATGGGGGGGGGGGGGGTTCCATTTATTTATTTGTTATATTTATTTTGGTCACTTTAGTTTATTCTTTGTCAGTATTTAATAACATAACTCAGGTCTCTTAAGTTATTTTTCTTTAAAACAATTCTGTTATGGTTAAAAAAGTTGGTTAAATAAAGATTTAATTGGAAGTCTGTGTTTGTGTTCTTTATTAAAATTAAATCATTTAGCAATATTATAAAAAGTCCAGGTAGAGCTGCACATAAAATATGGTTTCAAATCTTTTCAATAATTATCGATATCGATCAATATGCATTTTTTTTTATCGATAAGCTTTTTTTTCTATATCGCCCAGCCCTAATAGAAAGGTTTGAAAATGACTGAAAATGAATGGAAGTCAATGGGAGTCAACATATGGTCCTCCCTACACATAGCAGAACGAGTATGTGTGTGTGTGTGTGTGTGTGTGTGTGTGGGTGTGTGTGTGTGTGTGTGGGTGTGTGTGTGTGGGTGTGTGTGTGTGTGGGTGTGTGTGTGTGTGTGTGTGTGTGTGGGTGTGTGTGTGTGGGTGTGTGTGTGTGTGTGTGGGTGTGTGTGTGTGGGTGTGTGTGTGTGGGTGTGTGTGTGTGGGTGTGTGTGTGTGTGTGTGTGTGTGTGTGTGTGTTACCCACGAGTAGGTTGCCAGTGGATTGGCTCTAGCCTGGCAGCTGAGGGTTATTTTGCCTTCAGTCAAGCCCTCTGGATAAATTAAACTGCTCGGCTGTTCTTCAAACATGGGCCCTCTGTCGTGACCTGATACACACACATTTCCCACTGGGAAGAAATTAAAGGATAAAAAGTGAATAAACTACTTTAGTGTATAACATCAAAAACGTTTGAAAACATCAAGGTGTTAAAGTGACGTTCTTTCAGGTTATTGTGAGAATTTTTCGCTGGAAAAACTTTATTTTTTAAGTTTGAAGACATTTTGCTTCCCTTCCAGGAAGCTTTTTTTAATTAAAAATGTTTAAATTGGCGTTGAGTTCCAGGCTTTATAGAGTGGACCAAAAAAAAAGCCTTGTTTTGGCTTAGAAAACATGCAAATTAAACCAGAAGAACAGGTCCGCTCCTTAGTAATGGGGAGTGGTTGAGGTCTTTGTTAGCCTGCAATACCCTTCACAGGCCTATGCATCTGAAAAGGTGAGTTGTTAGGGCCGTTGTTGACCTGGCTGACCAGGTGGGATGTCTTGCTCCCCTGCATGGCGATGGGTTTGGGAATCAGAGAGAGATAAACCAACCTTAAACAGAGGCGGTGGACTCAGGTTTCAGCTTTTAAAATCCTACAATTCAGCAATAGAGTTGATTCCTTCCCACTATCATCGCAGCCCCCACCGCCATGCAGGATACAGAAACATCTCGCCTGGTCAGTCAGGCCAACAATGCCCCCTAACGACTCCTCTTCCAGAGACATAGACCAGTATCACGTATTGCAGGCTAACAAAGACCTCTGCATTACTAGATAGTGGACCTGCTCTTCCAGTATAATTTGGATGCTGTCTAAGCAGACCAAGCATTTGTTGGGCTACTCGATGAAGCTTTGAACTCAAAGCTAAGCTGTTTTTTTTGTGTTTTCGGATTGGTAGCTGTTCTGCTTTGATGACTTTCTGACGCAGGATCCTGGCTGCTTCATTCTGTTTCTCTCCTAGATGAAACCACCGCTGGAACTACAACTGCAACTAACCTCCCACTTCTCTCTCACATACAGTTTCCTCCTAGATCGGTGCTTCTGAGTTCCTTTCGTGTTTCTGCATCGTTTGTTCAGATGGCTACTCACACTAAGCCTGGTTCCTCTGGAGGTTTGCTCTGTTAAAGGGAGTTATTCCTCTCCACTATCACTCTATGCAAGGAGAAAATGCCACCTGCTCATCTGGCAGAAGCGAATCGTGCAAAGTCAACGACTGGATGCAGTTAGCTGGGTTTCCTTAGATAGAAAACTTTTAACCAATCTGATTGGATTTTCTCCATAAAGAACCTTGAGGTGAGTTGTGTTTTGAATTGGCATAAAAAGTCAACTGAAATGAAGTACAATTAAAGAAATGTTTAGGTCTGTCATAGTCCTTCCCTCTGATATGGTGCATAATTCATTCAGAGAAAACTGATAACTCAGAGGTGTTGAAGGGAAACTTACCATCTGCCTTAACAGCGACAGAAGTGAGGAACAGAAACCCCAACAACACTTCCATTCTTTGGCTCCAACTGGGTCCGTCAGGTCTGTCTCAGGTAGACTGCCTAATGTATCTGAATGGAAAATTTACAAAACATGATAAGAGTCGAAGATCATGAATCTAAATAACTGCTTTAATGTAATGAAATAAATCAGAACTGGCAGAACAGAAATGCAGAAGAGTGAGTTAAACTGGGAAATGTACAGAAAGTTCTAAACATCTCTAGAAAACGTCTTGTGAGGATGATGAAAATCACTCCTGTCCTGACGAGGCAGGTAGGTCAACTCGTTAGTTTAGAGTCTTTATCCATGGAGCTGATACTTTATAGAGAAAATAGAACCTGGAATAAAGGATAAAAATGATTTTTTTAATAATGTTAGTACTGAAAAAAAATGAAATGCCATGAAGTTAGACAGAAAAACAACAGAAAAAATTTTTACTGAAAAATTTCAATAGACATGTATCAACCCTTAATGGACAAGTTACTGTTTGATGCTTGCCCTTACAAATAGAATAGAATAGAATAGAATAGAATAGAAAATCCCTTTATTGTCCCACAATGGAGAAATTCTGGTGCTTACAGCAGCAAAAAACTTCCTTTACAGAAATCCTTCACCACTTCTGCGAAACGTACTCTTATCCAAATGACCATTCTACCCATTCTAGACCATGGAGACACTATTCTATTCAGTTTATTTCTATAGCTCCAATTCACATCATGTCATCTCAGGTCACTTTCCAGTTCACCAGATCATCCAGTCAGATTGATTCAAAGTTTTCTATCTAAGGAAAACCAGCTGATTGCATCGACTCATTGACTCTTCAGCAATCCCTCACACTAAGCATGCTTGTAGCGACAGTGGAGAGGAAAAACTCCCTTTGAACAGGAAGAAACCTCCAGCAGAACCAGGCTCAGTGTGAGCGGCCATCTGCTGAGGCCCACTGGGGTTCAAGGAGACAGAAGCAGACATAGAAAAAGAAAAAAAATTGAAGCTGTGAGCTATCTTATCAAACAGTAAACTAGCTTCACAGGTGGCTTTGTCTGGGAAAGAAACTGTTAATCAGACAAACTCTGAGCCAGTAGTAACAGATTCTGCAGAGTGGGAGAATAGAGATAGAATGAAGCAGAATGATGAAAAAGGGGTCCCTATGTCCTCCAGCAGTCTAAGCCTATAGCAGCAGAACTATAGAGATAGCTCAGGATAACCTGAGCCAGTCTAACTAGAAGCTTTATCAAAAAGGAAAGTTTTAAGCCTAGCCTTAAAAGTAGACAGGGTGTCTGCCTCACGGACTAAAACTGGTAGTTGGTTCCACAGGAGAGGAGCCTGAGAACTTTTAGAAGTTCTAGGAACCACTAGTAAACCTGCAGATTGAGAGCGAAGTGCTCTGTTAGGAACATAAGGAACAATCAGATCTCTGATATCAGATGGAGCTTGGCCATTTAAGGCTTTATATAGGGTTGTAGTCCACTCTATCAAAACTCGAGAGTCTTTACCATTCCGCCATCAGGTGCACCACTGCACTCTGTATTCATCAGTCAACTGGCCCTCCCTTCACAATGGACACAAAATTCACTCGTTCATCTTCATTTGCCAGACCCTTCTCTGCTGCTCACCACCTTATTAAGGTCGCCTGCAGCAGCACACCCTGTCACTTAAAGGAATAGTACACCCAAAACATGATTAGCCTTCATTTTCTACTAACCCCCATGCTGAACAACACCCTGGAGTACTTTTTTGATATCTCAAATGCATCTGGAGATCTGGGAGGCTTCTTGCTGTCTGCTGACATTCAAATAATGGAGGTCTATGGCGCCCGAGGCAGAAAGGTCCATAAAAGTCCACAAAAAACGTGTCAATATTCCTCCATACTGCTCGTCCAATGTATTCCAAGTGTCCTGAGTAGGTAGCATCCAGAATTTACTCGAAACGAAGTAATTTAGAATGTTTTTAGAGCATAAACAGTAGTGTATAGGATTTCCTGAAAGTGCGCGCCGGCGCGTTCATGACGCTACGGAAGCCAGCAGACCAAACCAGATGAAAGTGCGCATTCAGCGTCTGCTCTGCCGATAATGCAAGCGTAGAAGAAGAAATGTGCTGTTTACCTGTGCAAAGAAAGAAACAACGAAAGAAAAATGTCTGAGGACTTCAGTGTTGAGGAAGAGCATGAGTTCTTTGCCGAGCTGAATGCGCACTTTCATCTGGTTTGGTCTGCCTGATTCTGTCCCACTTTAGTCCAACGAGAGACGTTGAAAAGGCGTTAATAATCCAGTTTTCAACGTCTTTTAAACAATCTTAAAATAATGGCCTTTCAACCAAATGTAGATGTGCTTTTGACGTAAATCATGTTGTCTTTTCAACCAAGGTTTGCTCGGTGGGAGGCTGGCAGCAGTAGTCCTCTGCAGCTATGCCTGAATGAGCAGCTTTATCTTTAATAAGATGGAAGACTCATTGAGGACTTGACCAGACACAGAAAGATATTTATGAGAAGAGCTTGATTCCTTTCTTGTCATCCTGGATATCAGTCACTCATTTGCTAAGGATGAAAAAACTAAGAGCTTAGCATTGAGCAGATAGGAGCTGGAAGAAGTGGGGAGGAGCGTAAGAAAGAGAAGAGAACTGTCAACCATGTCAAGCCCAGGTTATCCTGAGCTATCTCTATAGTTCTGCTGCTATAGGCTTAGACTGCTGGAGGACATAGGGACCCCTTTTTCATCATTCTGCTTCATCTATCTCTATTCTCCCACTCTGCAGAATCTGTTTGTTCAATCTCTAATGTTTAAATATAAAATCATATTAACAATTATAAAAGACAATTTAACACTATCTTATCTGTAATGTAATAGTAACCAAAATAAACAGCCAGATTCCAGCATTATTTACCAGACGTTAATGTTTGTACTAATTTACTTATGGACCGTGTGGAAATCTAGAAAAATAGAATCAGTGTAAATAGAATTCCTCTGTTTGTCTTTATCCTATTTTTAGACGAAGAATCAATTAAATAGAATTATTTTGATGTGAAAACAAAACATATCAGATCTTAATCATCCATCTCATGTTGTTATCTTCTACAAAACAAATAAAACCTGTGATTTATACCTGAACTGCCTCAAAAATGAAAACATTAATAGAAATATTGGTGAAAGGGAATCAGAAATATTGATAGTTTACAGTCTTTGTTCATTTTAACAGCCGTTTTCTTAGTTTAATAAAGAAATCCTAACATTGGTTACTTTCATTTCTCTAGTTCCATAAATCCAAACTCTCTCCTGCTTCTTGGCAGTTCAGCAATCAGAAGCTTTTGCCTTTTTTAGCGTAGATGATATTTAGTTTTTTAATTGGGACTAGTTTCCTAGCCTAATATTAACTTTGGTAACCGTCGTATTCTAGTGTTTTTTTTTTTATTTCGCGCTCCAAGCACACAGGTATGGAGGACCAACTCTGCCATATTTAAAAATAAATACAGAAATAAATAAATGCTCAATAAATAAATAAGCATACAATTAATTGCCACCAAAAATACAATAAACAAATAAATGTAAGTAGAAATTAAATTATACAGTGAGACATAAATGTTTATAACTCTTTTAATTTGCTTCTTTATTTATTTGCCTTTGTAATATTTACCTGATTTTTTTTGGGTCATTTATTAACTTCAACTTTATTTTTTAATTACTTATATTTTAAAGTATTTATTTACGTGCATGTTATAATTAGGGATGCACGATATTGGGATTTTGGCCGATATCCGATATTTTAAAACTCATGTAGCCGATAACCGATATCGATACCGATGTTAAAGCTGGACAAAAATAAGTAGTTTGAAAATAGCAGTTTTATTATCCATTTCTGACACTTTGAAAAATAATATACTCAAATATATTTTCATATGCTGATATCAAATTAATTTTTAAAACCGCTGTATCGATCTATTTTACTTTCAAAATCTGGTGAAATTTCATCGTTCTGTTACAAACTCTCGTGATATTTTGCAAATTCTTGTGAGATTTTGTTAGTAAAATAGATCGATACCGCGTCAATATATCAACATATAAAAATATGGCAACATTTGGTGAATTTTCGGGGGATTTCGTAGCATAACGATGACATATAGCAATATTTCATTAGTAAAAGAGATTGATATGGTGTTTTTAAATGGCAATATATCAGCATATGAAGATATTGGGATATTTTAATGGATCAATATTTTTTCCCTCGTCTTTAGAAGTTTTTAAGTCTGTAAAAAAGAAGTTTTTGAGGAAGAAGAAGAAGTTTTTTTTTTAGACTTTAGAAACTGAGAAGCTGATCAAATATGGGTTAAATATCGGTGGGGGGGCCGATGTCCGATATTCAGTTTTAAGGCCGATACCGATAGGGGGCCGATTATTTGATTTGTGTCTGTTTTATTCTTCCTTTGTATTTTTTTACCCTAGTTATTTCTCCGCTGCTATTTATTTCTGTCTGCATTTCTGCTGCAACAACTACTGCAGGAAATTACAAACATAATTCACATTATTGCTAGAGACAAATAGGTCGGTCCAAAATGTTGGTAAGGACATGTCCCCATGTCCCCATGCAAAGCTACGGCCATGCTGAGCAGGTGTGCTGTTGAAAAGGAAATCAGCAGGTTTGGTTTATGCGGAAGAGAAAAGGGAAACATCTTCTAAGGTGAAAGAATGAGGTAAACATCAGGTCGGCTGATGTCATGTTCCGCTGCTGAACCGACCTGGAGCGATGAAGATGATGATGATGAGGAGGAGGAAGGTTGTTTACCTTTAGAGGAAGCTGCGGAGCTGATGGAGGCCGCCGGGCTGCTTGCTTTCCTCCAGCTGTGTCCAGATGTGCAGCGGTTCTACCTCTCTCTGCTTCCTCTGCTCACTCTCATCCCTCCTTTCTTTGAATCGCACTGATGTCGCCGTTCATCAGTAGTCAAGTCTGCGGAAATGACGCCGCTTCCGGTCTCTATCGCAATAAGATTCATGTTTTTTTTTTTTTTTTTTCACTTAAAGTCACACAACAATGTATAAACAAACAATGTATAAACAAACAGTGTATAAACAAACAACAAACAAACAAATAAATATGCCAGGGGGTATGTCACAATAAACAAGTTCAGTTAGGAGAAAAAAACATGCAATTATATAAACATCAGCGCTGGGGAGTGTCATATATATATATGTGTATGTATTATACAAATATATATATCTTCTACAACATTAAGTTGTCTAGAATTTCTAGTTGGGAACAGATTGTTATGGTTTTTTGAGCTTTCTGATGAGAAGAAAGATGAATTGTATGAAAATATTGTTTGATTTCTATTAAATAAGCTTTAAAGTCCGGTTTTTTTTTTTAGAAAATTAAATTTATGCAAGTGAAATTTGGCCAACAAAATTAAAAGATTGATAAGGAATAAGATTCATGTTTATTTCTCCAGTCAGGGAGGATTTACCATCAGGCAATACAAGGCGGGGCCCCAAGTTCCTTGGGGGGGGGGGATCTGAATGAGAAGACAGCACATGAAACAGATAGAGAAATGTTAATAGAATAGACATCCATTATTTGTTCTAGGTTTTGTCCCTCTCTTCTTGTCCCTTTTGTTGTTTTTTCCTCTCTAAGGGACCCTCATGTCCATCACACCTGACCTGACTGCCTTCACCCCTCCTGAATGGTGATTTTTATCTATCTTCTCCATGAGCAACACTTGACTCGACCAATGGGACGAGGGGATTCTGGATCGTTACATATATGCTGTCAGCTCATTGGTCACAGAGCAGGACAGGGACGGGAACAAGTTTACCGTAAGTTTTTGATCTAACGCGCCCTTGTTCTTCATTTTTCATTAGCATTTTACTGACTATTTTTCAATCTCCCAGTAAAACGGGACAAAGTGCGTTCCTCTTCCACTAAATACAGAACAGGTACTTCTCTTAATAAATATGGAACGATTCCACTTTTCAAGGGAAGGTTGGCAACCCTACTCTAAAGGAATGAAAGATTTTCTCCAAGCACTAAGCTCACTTAGCTGATTGCTCCTTCCTGTGTTTCCAAAAAGGCCAAAGTAAATAACCCAGTCCTTCTTTTCACTGTAGACAAGCCATGATCTGCTTATCTGTTCTCCATTTTTCATTTGGATGAAATAATAGCTGCATGAATCATGACAGCAGACAAGATAGAGGAGAGCAGGAGGCGGGGTTACCAATCTACTCGCTCTGGAGAGCAGAGTTCGCTGCTTTTAGATGTTGTCTCCAAAGTCTCCAGTAGCAGAAAAAAGTCTCTAGATTTGGCGCTAGGAGCTTTTTAGAAATCAAAGTGCTAGAGGGGCCTGAAAAGTGGCTAAATATAGCGACTAAAGCGCTAAGTTGGCAACACTGCTCTTTGCATGGTTTGTTTTCAAATGGTTTGCTGCTGTCTGTTTGGACCTTTCTGAACATGTGCAGCAAATGGACTGATCCAATATGGTGGACACTGAAGGGGGGGGCTGAGACACACCTAATATTATCAGCGTTCTGATGGCATTTTAGTTATTACAATGTTATTAATGTATTAACCATACATGGAAACAGAGTTTTATGGGGCCCCCAGGAACTTGGGGCCCTAGGCAGCTGCCTAGTATTGCCTAATGGTAAATCCGCCCCACCCCCCTGTCAACAGCCAAGGCAGCCATCCAGCAGGGTTTTTTTTTAAGTTTTTTTAAACAGTAGGATGTATACTTCTAATGAAGTAATAAACATGAATACTTTTGACACCTCTGGGAATATTTCACAGCATTCATAAAAATGAGTTTCACTTCTCCATGTTTCTTATTTAGTCTACCTGAACGCTTAGGGTGTCTAACTGAAGACTTTTATTTTGAAGGCAATGGGGATCTGCTTCCTGTAATGGTGTGGCCCCCCTGCCTCTTTCCTTACTGCACTGCCCTCCCACCCCCCACCCCTGAACCGTTCAAGTTTCTGTTGTGCTGTGTTGAGGCTAAAGACAGGCTCACCATCAGCAGCAGGAGGAGGAGGTTAGACTCCTCCGTCAGAGCTGGATGGTCCTGATGCAGATCTGGTTCAGTTCTGCTCATCCTTCATCCAAATCCTGGATTTCAACATCTACCTCTAATAACACTTTCCTTCACATGACTCAGATCTCTCTATTTCTCCCTGTGAGCATAAACTGAGAGATGTCATCATTTTCTCAGATTCTACATAAAAGGTTTGAACTAATGACAAAAAGCAACAGCAGTTAAATATGGTTACTGGAAAACAAACATTTACGACAGGAAATGACTTTAATTTCCACCTAAATGACCACCTGGTTCACGGCAGACATTTTATTTACTTTATTTTCAGACAAAGAGTTAAAAATAAAGCTAAAACTGGACTAAACGTCTTTCTGCTGAGGCCATGAGAGGAACCTTTTGTTTTAGGCCTCTGTGCCTAGAAGTGAAGCTGAAGCGGGGAGCAGGTGCGGCTCTCCTCCTCCTCCTCTTGCTCCTCCTCCTCCCTCCTGCTCCCAGGGGAGCCGGGCTGTGGGTGGAGTTGTGTTACCAGTGAGTGAAAGGAGAGCTCCAATTATGCACTGCATGCAGATATAATGCCTCAGTCCACTAATATACTACACTTAAAAAACCTTGCATTCATTTTGAAATGTTGTGTTTGCTAAAAAAATAAAAATAAAAAATCAACAATCATATATTGATCTAAATAAGAAAGAAGGCGCAGGAAAGTTCCCACTTTTTTCTCTCAGTTCACAACATTAAAGGGTAGAAATATTTGGAAATAAAGCTCAACACAGAACCATCTTAGCCATGGCAATGATTTATGGAAGAAAATTTAAAAAAAAAATTTTGTGGCTAATTCAACTTTGACTACAATTTTATATGGTACAGTTTGATTTCATGTAATTTTAGTAAACAGACAAGCAGCAAGTACAAGAAAAAAGCAACTGACAATTTTTTAACGTAAAAGTTCAGAATTCAAACTTCTGAAAGTTCTTTAAATCTGAAATGATTCCATCCTGTTCAATAAATGTTTTTAATTCAGAGTAATTTTCATGTGAATGTGCTTTACTGGAGGCATCCATGTTTGTCAAAGAACACTACTGCCACCTACTGGTTAGTGACGTCACGGTGCGGTATCGGCTGTTGATCAAGTCCCAGTGCTGTATCTGGTGTTTGTCACAACGCGCTATTATCCAAGTCATCTTGAAAACATTCTTCTTCCAAATGTTGGCCACATATTACGGGTTTTTAGTCTGGAAAATCCTCCCTCTTCAAGTTGGCGATCCAACGACCAACCCGTCCGTGGAGGATCAGGAATCAGAAAGGTGGAAGAACTCTTTTTTCCACTTTTACCCGATGTATTCCAGCATCCAGCTGCCATGCACGTGGGCATTGTCAGTTTCACTATAGCTCTGGTGAATTTCAATGGTGAAGTCCTCTGGAAATCTTCAATAATGGTTGTTGATTGCAGATGTGTCTAGTAGTTCCCATTGATTTAGCTTGGAAAGCGGGGAGAATGGCGCTAGGCTTACCGCACCGTGACGTCACTGCTGGAAGATGGCAGGAGGGAGGGGCTACTATATTTGGGCGAAAATGGCCGCTTCCAGACTCAGTGATCACAACGAAAATTATCATTTTAATTTTTTAACTGATTACCGCTAAATTTATTAACTAGCTGAACAACTGAACTAACAGCCAGGACATGGTGGTGCTCCAAGGTGTAGCTGCAGAGGTCAGGTCTAATGAGACATCGGTTGATCCTTGCTAATGTTGGGATATGTGTAGTCTAGGGCAGGCATCCCCAGCCTGTCCTGCAGGTTTTAGAGGTTTCCTTGCTCCAGCACAGCTGATTTTAATTGAAGGCTGATTAACAGGCTTTTGCTGAACAGCAATCATCAGAATCAGCTGTGCTGAAGCAGGGAAACCTCTAAAACCTGCAGGACAGCGAGCCTCGAGGACCGAGGTTGGGGATGCCTGGTCTAGGGGACTGATGTGTAAAATATCAATATAATATTGTTTCAGTTTTAAATGTTTTTATGGCATAAAAAGACAATATTTTACAGCGATGATTCCCGGCAAAGAAAATACATTTGAATTAAGTTTAAGATAATGTTAAGGCAAATGGTCCTAAAGCCACTCCTTCAATATCCTATCCAACATTACTTTGAAGGGTCTCTATTTTAAGTTGAAAATCAGTCAGCGTCCCTCTTTTATCTGAAATGTTTCTAAAACTTTGCATCAGTTATCAACGTCAAGCTCAGGTTTCCCAGTAGATCATATTTCCATGTTTTTAAGGACATCACATCGGATCCAGCTGTGTCCTGAGACTGAACCCATCTGTTGGTCAGAGCAACACAATCAATACTGCTGGCTGAAAGCCTGCAAAGAAACCCGAGATGCTCTTTTAGCCCAAAGCATGGGGTGTTACTCCAGTAGCCACTGGTTCTCCTGGTTGTCTGATAAAATCACTGCCATAAGGTTATGAATTGATTATAGTCGCATTTTTTTTACAAATTAATTTGTTTCCCACTAATTTGATCAAAAGTTCAGCTACGTTGTAGACGTGCCTTCGATGTGAACCTCTCCCTCATAATAAACCATAAATAACATCCTCACATGGTAATAAGAGAAATATCCCAACTTAGAGACCCTCAAAATTAGGTTTTCAGACCCCAGTTATAATCCTAAAACAAAATACACAATATACTGTTTAAATATAATTCACAAATCTTATTTCAGTATTCGGTGTGTCCATCCCCCTCCCCAGCCACTTGGGCCAGCTCCTCCTGCGGAATCCCAAGGCGTTCCCAGGCCAGCTCCCTCCAGCGTTTCCTGGGTCTCCCCCTGGGCCTCCTCCCGGTGGGAGGAGGCCGTAGGGCGTGCCTGGAACACCTCACCAGGAAGACGTCCAGGAGGCATCCTAACCTCCCTGGATGACTGAGCTCCTCCCCCTCTCTCTAAGGGAGAGCCCAGACACACTACGGAGAAAACTCATTTCAGCCGCTTGTATCTTGGATCTCATTCTTTCCGTCATGATTCAAAGCTCATGACCATAGATAAGGGTAGGAACGTAGATCGACCGGTAAATCAAGAGCTTTCCTTTTTGGCTCAGCTCTCTCTTCACCACAACATACTGGTACAAGGCCCGCTGCACAGCAGACGCCGCACCAATCCGCCTGTCGATCTCCCGCTCCATCTTCCCCTCATTCGTTAACAAGACCCAAAGATATTTAAACTAATCCACTAGGGGCAGTACATCCTGCCCAACCTGCAGAAGGCTTTGTGCGTATGGTAATATTATTATTTAGGAATGCTTGCATGCAATATTGAAGTAAAGCTAAGGCTTTAGCTCTACTATTTTTCCGCCTGATCCACTACTGGTCATGGCTGAGGCAAGGAAAAAGTTTAAACCTTCTGAGGCTAAAAAGAGAAAACGTGAAAGGGGTTGAGGAAAAACAAAAGTTGATCTTAAAAAGGAGTTTGTTCGTTGGCACAGGCTGAAAGAAGAATCTGGTGTTCTGTCAGACCAGCATTCCTTTAGTTTTGTACATAGAATAGACTTTAAACTACCTCGATGGGCGTGTATCCCTTTAGTCATGTACAAAAAAATCTATTTAAGGGGTGATAGAATGATTCTATAGGGTATCTGGTCCTTAAAGTCTCTGAATAGGGTGTGTAACATTGATTGGGCTGAAAATGGCATATTAGCTGTTCTATGAGCCCTAATGCAGCCTGGTTAAAAGCCCTAGAATGAAACCACAGGTTTTCTCATGAATATTTAGATGAGCTGTGCTCTGATTGGTTTGTTTACAACGAGCAAAGCTGCTGAGCAAAGACGCATCATAGCAACAAGCACTCACTCACTGAAACATCAGATTG
This sequence comes from Cyprinodon tularosa, assembly GCF_016077235.1. NCBI lineage: Eukaryota > Metazoa > Chordata > Actinopteri > Cyprinodontiformes > Cyprinodontidae > Cyprinodon > Cyprinodon tularosa. The sequence continues at coordinate 415,221 of NW_024038968.1, forward strand.
TTGATATGGTAGGGTGACCAGACGTCCTCTTTTTCCAGGACCTACTTTTCATACCTAAAAAAAAATGTGTGGGGGGAATTTCAAAATCGGCCTGGATTTTGGTCGACTACAGTGCAGCACGTAGTCGAAACACACCGAGCACTCGAACCGAACCGTCAGCTCCGGGGCCGGTCCGGGAACCTTGGCAGACTGTGGCAGGGAGCCAGCGGGGGGCGGAGCGACCAAACCAGACCCCGTCAGACATGGCAAAAGTACTCGCTTTCCATACTTGAGTAAAAGTACAGATACTTGTGTTAAAAAATACTCTGCTAAAAGTGGAAGTACTGATTAAACTTCTTTACTCAAGTAAAAGTAACAAAGTACAGGCTTGTAAATGTACTTAAAGTATAAAAGTAAAAGTAGAAACCACTTTTTTCATGCCGTTGCCTACATTTTAAATGGATGTCTGCCAATAGGACTAGATCTCCGTTGTGTTCATTTTCAATCATCTCGTCGTCCATGCTACTATGCTAACGCCACCGCCACCAAGCTGCAATGATTTGCCGCCAATGAATACCGCCGAATCTGTCGATTCATCTTGTAGTGGTGCGTCAAATGCAACGTAGATTCCCATCCAGTTAGATTGAATTTGGTATTGATGACGTGAAAAATAATAACGCTAACTCCATTGAAATGATTCAAAACTAAAGTAACGAGACAATTTTTAAAATGTAAGGAGTAGAAAGTACAGATATTTGTGTAAAAATGTAAGGAGTAGAAGTAAAAAGTCGCCATAAAAATAAGTAGTAAAGTAAAGTAAAAATATCAGAAAAATCTACTTGAGTACATTAACGAAGTATTTGTACTTCGTTACTTCCCATCTCTGGACCCCGTGACGGTAACCTGGACACAAGCGGCCCCTGAGGACGGGCGGCTCATGGCTCTCTGTTGAGGCCCAGCAGTCGACTGTCAAATTGGTGCTTCATTCGGATTCGCCTGTTTTATGTTGGAAGTTTAGAATTGTGAGATTTGCAGAGAAAGGAGGTGTTGATGGGGTTTAAACTTCTCTGTACGTCCATTTCACCCACTGAATCATTGTTATTCATCTATGACAATGGAAACTCCATTTTGCATTCTGTGACCCCTTTAAGGTCAGATCACCATATGCTTCAAAATACACCAAAAACGAAGTAATTAAATCGTTTTTTTGTACTTCACTTAAGGGATATACGCCTGTTGAGGTGGTATCCAACACCCTAGAAATATTTTCAAACCCTGCCTTATTTCATTCTTTTCAGAAATAAAACCTCCTGAAATCCCCCTCGCTAGTTTTATTGCTGCATAAATATACATCAGCAAATTTGGACTAAATTGGTTGAAGAATATTTGTTCCACCAAGGTTTTAGTGGACATAGAGGCAGACGGACCTGTAAGCATCCAAACGCGTGAAAACCCAGTGCCTAAAGCCTAAAAAAAGAGACAATACTTCTGTACCATGACTGAAGTTTTCTGCCTCCTGCTTCACGAAGTGCAGCTAATGTGTGCTGTCATCACAGTGTGACATTAACACCCACCCACCACACCACCTCCCATCTGTCTGTCTCTTGGGGCTTGCAGCGTGAATACATAATGAGGTGGTCAAAGCACAGCAGCCAGATAATAGCAGACAACCATTAGCTCAATGACGCCCAGGGAAGCAGCACCCGCTGCAACTAATGCACTTTTCTTCCTCCATTGTTTTCCAGCTCCTCCTCTTGGTTACCTGCAGCGAGGGACCAGAGGAGGGGCTTCCTTTAAAAGCAGCCACAAGTACTTGCAGGAGTCATTTTCCTCATTTTTCATACTAAAGGACGCAGCCCTGAGGGGAGCCTGTGCGAAGCAGCAGACGCGATTTTGCTGCATCCAACTGCACAAAGATCGCCACTGCGCTAGTAACGAGCATGCTTTTAACTGGGGGCGTGTAGCGCTTCCGCCGTAAAGCAAGACCGACTCTCGCGAGACTTCTGAGCCTGTGGGTGCGGGCCGAGGGCTCCTGCAATTGCAAGTGCGGTATTTCCCCTACAGACCACCAGGGCGGCCGAGAAAACCTTTGTTCAACCTGAAATGACTCATTTAATCATCCAAAACGTTATGGAACACATTAATTAACTGAAAAATTTTGCATTGTGTGCCTTTAGAGGGGGGGATTGTCTCCTGTAATACCTGAAACCTGTCTATGATTGTTAAGGGTCGGTCGTTAAGGAGGTATTGTTCACCGGTTGGAGTGGGGAGGTACTTTGTTCCTCTGTGATGGGGTGGGGGTGTGGTGATATCTGGAAGGGATCATCTCTATAACTGAACTGTAAGTTTTTGGAAGCTGGAATCTGAGTTTTCAAAAGCATTCCTCGCTGCACTGAACAGCATATACCACTCCGCTCATATTGGGTCTGGGGGTTTTATCTTTAGGATGCACTAGTCTATGTTTAAGGGTTTTGTTTGGTTTGAAATGTACTGGGATTTTGTGTTTGGAGAAAATCCTCTTGAGCTTTTCAGACACTCCAGCAACATAAGGGATTGTGATGTTTTTGCGTTTAATTTTCTCATTGCTGTCCTCTGTTGCGTGTCTTTTGGATTTCCTTGCTGATTTGATAAAAGCCCTGTTTGGATATCCACAGTTGCTTTGATGATTACATCCAAATCCAAACGACCCATTCATCGGTTACCATTTGCATGTTTCCAAGCAATACAAGGCCTTGTCTATATAAAGACTCAAACTCACTGCGGATCCAGACATTGGAATTGAGAAAGCTTCCTGGAGAGGTGGAGAAACGTTTTCAAATCTTGGAAACCAAGTCCAGTGGATATTTTCTGAACTTTTACGGAATGACGATGACCTGGATGACTGAGAATCTTTATCAGCATATCCAGATATGATCAATTTTCAAGCAGATGCATTGGCCCAGGCAGATGCAGTTATTTAGGGATGCATGTGGAGATGTTCTGTTCACCGGTTTCAGATGTGATCAACCATTAAATGGCCGTTATTAGCAGTTATATAGAATGCCTTCGGACTTTGCCTCCTCTACTCTACATTACGTAATATGCAGCTAGCTGTTGATTATGGGCGCTTCTGCCACATCTAAAACCTTAAACTTTACTTTCTGTTTACCTACTTCATACTTTTTATCTACTTTATTTACAGCTTACCTAAAAAAAAGCATTTACTTTGAGTGAAAAAACAACTCAGTTGACAGGATATCAGATTTTTTTTTGGAGGGGATGTTCCATACGAGAAGCATGTCAGTAAACTTTTTATTTTTTTTTTAACAATAGATGAATAACTACTAACATTATGTTCAGATTACACAAAAGAACCACATTCATTAATTATGCAACTATAAAGGAATTGGCTTAGGGTTAGGATCCATTCACTGAGCCTACTGTTGGGTTTTAATCCAGAGAAATGTGAGTTTAAAAGATTAAGAGGAAATTATCAAAAACAGACTGGGATTTTGAAAAGTCAACTTCTGCAAAGGGGAGAAAGACTGCTGGCTCCAAAACCAGCACCGTTTCTCTCAGATCCCTTCACAGCAAAGCCTTTTATTGACAGTTTACAACATAATAGGGCGGGCCTTGAACAGAAGACCCAGTAATGATTATCTGCCAGGATGCAGGTCATAAGATGTGAAATGACCATCTGGCTGGATGGAAGTCGCACAACCGTGTGACTCTGCCTCATGACCTACTGGATGCAGGTCATAAAAGTTTATGACCCTTCTGATTGAATCACAGGATAGAAATGTAGCATCTTCTTTCTTTCAATGTTTCATATGCCCACACAATAATTTTATAATTATCCCTCTAACACCTACTGGTAGGTAGGAGGCACAATCTGAAGCCATTCTATGCGACTGATAACCACTAATAACGGCCATTTATTGGGGTGATAACATATGAAGCAGCTGTTCAGCTGATAAGTAGAAAAGTTAATATTTTATCTGTAAGACGCCCAGAGAAATCACTGCAGACCTTCTGCAGCTGTCCATGTTACGCTGACTCCTGTTAGGTTGAACGCTTTTGGTGCAGCAGTCTCCAGCCCTCCATATAACCTTGTATTTAAGCTTTCTCTGTGTTTCTCTGACTCTATGCTTAATCCAGTTAGCTCTGCACCCCTAAATTATTGGCTTCAGAATCTCTTCTAACGCTGCTCATAGATCCAGCTCACCACTTGACCTAATATCTCTAAGCTCATTCCCTGCCAAACATAGTGGTTTTTTAAATTAAAATCATTGAATTTTTTCTTGAATTAAAAAAGTAAGAGCGACACTTTGCCAATGGGACAAGACAATTTATATTTGCCTCTGCAATGTGACACTTGTGTAATATCTAATGTGCAATTACTATTTCATACCCTGTGCAATAACCTGTTTTTTATATTTGATACCCAGTGCAATAGCTATATATAGAAATACTCATCTTTATAAATATTCATTTAATACCCTGTGCAATAACCCTGTATAATAATCCGGCTAAACAAGAGACTTCAGCTGTTATATACATACAGTAGCAGCCGTTCAAAATGGCCCTTCCCAGTCAAACGGCAGCCGAATGGCAGCCCACTTCCTTCCAACTCTTGCATATTTTTTTAATCTGACTCCAACCTTTCACTGAATTAAAGGGTCTGGCCAGGAAATGACACTTCTATTTAGATCTTAATGTCTACAAATCATGACAGTAAGATGATTTTAGTACAAATATCGATGGAATATCGAGGAATTGTAGGGGACCAACCAAGGAGAAGCCAAGGGCCCATCAAGGAAAATGGGGAAATTTTGAATGGCTACTACTGTACATACTGTATATGCCCCCATGCACCTTTTCCTCCTTCTGGCACCTTCTTCTTCTATTTGACTATTGAGCAGCTGCAATTAGGGATGCACGATATTGGGATTTTGGCCGATATCCGATATGCCGATATTTTAAAACTCATGTAGCCGATAACCGATATCGATACCGATGTTAAAGCTGGATAAAAATAAGTAGTCATTGAAAATAGCAGTTTTATTATCCATTTCTGACACTTTGAAAAATAATAAACTCAAATATATTTTCATATGCTGATATCAAATTGATTTTTAAAAACGCGGTATCGATCTATTTTACTTTCAAAATCTGGTGAAATTTCATCGTTCTGTTACAAACTCTCGTGATATTTTGCAAATTCTTGTGAGATTTTGTTAGTAAAATAGATCGATACCGCGTCGATATATCAACATATAAAAATATGGCAACATTTGGTGAATTTTCGGGGGATTTCGTAGCATAACGATGACATATAGCAATATTTCATTAGTAAAAGAGATTGATATGGTGTTTTTAAATGGCAATATATCAGCATATGAAGATATTGGGATATTTTAATGGATCAATATTTTTTCCCTCGTCTTTAGAAGTTTTTAAGTCTGTAAAAAAGAAGTTTTTGAGGAAGAAGAAGAAGTAGTATTTTTTTTTTTTTTTTGACTTTAGAAACTCAGAAGCTGATCAAATATCGGGTTAAATATCGGTGGGGGGGCCGATGTCCGATATTCAGTTTTAAGGCCGATACGGATAGGGGGCCCATTATATCGTGCATCCCTAGCTGCAATAAGTAAATTTCTTCACTGTTAAATCAATAAAGTCAACAATCAATGAATCAATTAAAATAGGAAAAATCTACTGCATTGTCTTATTTCAAGTGCACATCAACTAATCTTATTTTAAGAGTAAAAAAAAATCTGTATCTATATTTTCTGGTCAAATTAAGGGTCAATACATTTAATTTAAGACATTGTTACTTATTTCTACAACATGTTTGCAGTGCTGGCTTCCATCCTCTGATCATTCAGAGTTCACCACTTCATGCAACCCATCCATGTCTTGCCTTTTTCCACGCCAGTGAACACCATCCAGTATCAAAGGAGGCTCCTCCTCCCAGACTTCAACATCAGATCAACATGATGTTCTGCAACGGTGGTCAAATTTAGTTCCCCACAATGACAGAAGAATGAGGAAATACTTGTCCACTGCTTCAAAAGAAAACAGTAATCATCTTGAACTTTTAAATATTTCAGTTAAAGGAAAGGTCCGGTCAGCAAGGAATAACCAGTGGATCATTATTTATACCTAAATCTGTTACGTTCGCTGTGATTTAATGCATTTAACGTCAATCTGTAAAAAAATAAAAAGCAGACATTGTCGTCACGATCACTGTTACTATAATTTGCCCAAATATAGTAGCCCCTCCCTCCTGCCATCTTCCAGCAGTGACGTCACGGTGCGGTAAGCCTAGCGCCATTCTCCCCGCTTTACAAGCTAAATCAATGGGAACTACTAGACACATCTGCAATCAACAACAATTAACATTTAAGTTTCAACACGTTTATGTTTGCATATTCAGTAAATTTTTTCATAATCCTTTTAAATAGAACACAACTCAATGTTCTACTGCTTTTCAGCAACATATTTATTTATTTTGCACTGCACTGAACCTTTTGCTCCATCACCTTCAACTGGCTTCCTTTTCTACTACACTATTTACATTCTGAACAGTGCTGCACTTTATAAATGGAAATGTTCATTTCACTGTTGGAAGCTGTAAGCATAGAAATTTCCATAAAGTTTGTCTAAATCTAAACAAAAATCTCCCCATAGAATAATAAAAAATTCAACAGTCCATCGTTAAAGTAAAAAAATGCACCAACAAGAGCACCTCTGAAGGCAGTTGTTTCTAATGGGAGGAATACTGTGGAAGGTGATGATGGAAAGTCAGTGTTCATTGGCTTCCTGTTAAATCTAGAATAGAATTTAAAATCCTCCTTCTCAATTATAGGGCTAGGCTTAAAACTTTTCTTTTTGATAAAGCTTCTAGTTAGAGTGGCTCAGGTTATCCTGAGCTATCTCTATAGTTCTGCTGCTATAGGCTTAGACTGCTGGAGGACATAGGGACCCCTTTTTCATCATTCTGCTTCATTCTATCTCTATTCTCCCACTCTGCAGAATCTGCTAGTTCAATCTCTAACGTTCTGCTCTCTCTGCTTTTTCTCATAGTAGCTTCATCTGGTCTGTTCCTGTTTGGCTGTGACTCCATCCTGGAGAGAAATATCAGCTGTGCTGCTGCCATCAACACCTTTGTTTCTAGATGTTGGAGCTTGGCCTGTTTTCCAGTGTAGTCCTGTTTCTCTGACTGTGACTAACTGGATGTGCTCTCTTCATCCTCTGACATGGGAGCTGGCTCGGAGCTCGTCTGCCTGGCTGTGTGTTTCCTGGACGGGGCCGCCTGTGGAGCTGGTTGACAGTTGCCTTTTGTATCTATGCTTCTTTTTCTATGTCTGCTTCTGTCTCCTTGAACCCCAGTGGGCCTCAGCAGATGGCCGCTCACACTGAGCCTGGTTCTGCTGGAGGTTTCTTCCTGTTCAAAGGGAGTTTTTCCTCTCCACTGTCGCTACAAGCATGCTTAGTGTGAGGGATTGCTGAAGAGTCAATGAGTCGATGCAATCAGCTGGTTTTCCTTAGATCGAAAACTTTTAATCAATCTGACTGGATGATCTGGTGAACTGGAAAGCGCCTTGAGACGACATGATGTGAATTGGAGCTATAGAAATAAACTGAATAGAATTGAATGGGTACTTCTGTTCCCTAAAGCATTTGACTTTTTTGAAGTAGGGATTGACTGACTTGGAAAGCTATTGTCCCTTAATAAATGAAATGTCTGTTACAGCCAACTGCTGATCTGTTATAATTATCCTCTTCTGACAGCTGGGAGAAGGTTTTTTTTTTCTAGTAAATCCAGACAGAATATAACAGCCTGCTAATAATAATAGACTTTTGCATGTGTCAAATTATTTGGGTGTTAATTAATGACTGCTTGCTCACTTGAGGGTCTTCTTCCTTCCCTAACTCTAAATAAAACCTTTAGTGGTGTCTTCTAAAATCAGGCTCAGTTTAAATGATTCATAAAGACACTTTTGGTCCTCATTAAATCATTTATGATGCACTTGTTTTGACCCCTTTCTCTCACCCATCCATCATGCTTGTCTAGACGTTCAAAGCAGCAATTCCCAACTGGGCTGAGATGTGTGGGTTGGTTGTCTGCTTAGTGAGGCACGGCTAGCCATGCGGCACCAAATGTTTGACAGAGGCTGGAAGACGGGGACGAGTGAAGCAGGAAATTGGATGGGAGGAGGGGAGGTTCTGCAGTGCCTTCCTGTTATGTTTTCTTAGCTGTGATCTTTGTCTAAAGGTGTCTTGATTTCTCCTTTGATTTAGCAGGAACCGGATGGACCAAAGATGACAGATACTGCAGCTAGATGACTTTGCTGAGCCAAAGGCTGCAAATGTAGGTTTTAAAAGCGACAGCCATCTTAACTTTGACAGCCAGATTAAAGCTGTTGTCAAATCAACTTTCTTCCAAGTGCAGCAGCAGCTGTTTAAAATAAACTTCCTGCTGAGCAAAGCACACTTTAAGACGCTGATCCACGCCTCTACTATCTAGAAATAACTCAAAAAGTCTTCAATTAAGCAAAATGATCCCTTAATTTGAGCATGTAAATAGGATGATCTGCCAATGGAATGAGTATTTTTTTACTGTTAAAATAAGATAATTAGATAATATGCACTGAAGTCTCTTATTTAGCATGATTATTATACATGGTTATTACACAGGGAATAAAATGGGTATTTATACATATAGCTATTGCGCTGGGTAATATATATATATATAAAAAAAGGTTAATTCACAGGTTATTTTATAATAATTGCACATTAGATATTACGTAAGTTATTGCAGTAATAGTGTCAGATTTTAGAGTCAAATGTAAATTGTGTCATGAAACGGTGCAAATGGAACCAGCATTCAAGGTGAGACAGTCAGAGGGAAAGTTCAAAACGTTTATTAAATGAAAACAAGCAAAACCAAAGTGGAGCTGGACGGGGGGGCGGGGCACCTCCCAATCTCTGGCACAGAGAGAGATTCCAGGCATCCTAGAGATCTCAGGCAGGTTCAGAGTCCAACATAGTCCGGAAGCGTGATCAGGCGGACACGCACAGCAGCAGACAGGATCAGGTGCAGAAGGCCAGGCTCAGTGGAAGAGGGTAGCAGAGACAGGACGTGGAACCAGAACTTGATGCAGGAACTTTAAACTGGTCTCCTCCTTGGAGCCAGGCTTACTGGATAAAAATTGATCCTCCCCTTATTTCAAGTCTATCTATCTAATTATATAATTCCATTGGCAAATTGCCATATTTATCTTAGCCTGGGTGCCATTCCGAACTTAGTCCCGCCCACAAAGTTTGAGGTCGGGAAGTTCGGTCTGGCTCTGCTCCATAGTAGCGCGAGTATTATCGCCCACTGTCAGGCGATCCAATCAAATTGTCAGGGCGGGCTTTATACGATGATGGACAGATGATCAACAGTAACGTAATCAACCACGTGACCAAAGCGCGCTTGGGTGACAACAACAATGGCTGCCGCTGGAGAGTTGAGGTGTGTAGATTCTGCTATTAGGTCTGTTCTAGAAGATATCGACAGCAAATTAATTTTAAGAGAGGAACAGAGAAACGCGATCAAGGCTCATCTTCTTATTCTAGGCGTGCAACTGCACGCTTTGATTTTTGTGGACAACAACTATGCGTCGCTTAACATACGTCACGCACTCCGTTGCTCTTATTGGTTGTAGGTCTATCCAATTGAGTGCAGAGGCATTTTTTTTCCTGGTTCCTTCGAAACACGCCCCATAATCACAGCTCTATGGAGCAGCATCAGACTCATTCTGACTAGAATTGAGTCGGACTACGTCAGGCCATATTTATCTGCTCATTAAGGTGAAATAGACTTATGTTAGTAAATGTTTTATTATTTCTGGATTGTTTTTCCGTTGTGTAACCCTTGGCTGCATTCCTGTAATAAACTTTATTTTGTTGCAAGTGGAGATTTAATGTCTGCGGACCGTTGAAAATGCTGCTGCACAACTGGGACACATAAGTTTGAAAATATCTCCCAGTTTTTGGTTGACTTCACTGCCGGTTCATTTTGGGATTCATTTTAAAATTAGTTTGTTTTGTTTTAGTGTTTAAATGGCCTTTTCCCACCAAAAAGGCCATTTAAACACAGTTTCTGGAACCTGGAGTCACAGCCAAACAGGAACAGACCAGATGAAGCTACTATGAGAAAAAGCAGAGAGAGCAGAACGTTAGAGATTGAACTAACAGATTCTGCAGAGTGGGAGAATAGAGATAGAATGAAGCAGAATGATGAAAAAGGGGTCCCTATGTCCTCCAGCAGTCTAAGCCTATAGCAGCAGAACTATAGAGATAGCTCAGGATAACCTGAGCCACTCTAACTAGAAGCTTTATCAAAAAGGAAGTCTATACCACTTTGCTCTTCAAATCTTTTCCTGAGCTAGCTTCAGCCGTTTGCAGCATCTTCCCAGCAGGCTTCTCCAATCTACCGCAGTCCTCCTCAGGTTTGCAGCTGGGAAAGCTTTGCTTCAGAGGAGGAAATGGCTGGCTGCTTCATCTCAGATCTGATGCTCTCTCTGCTGCTGCTCTCAAACTCATTTCCAGCTTCTCTAAGCTGAGCTCCAAAAATGTCGTCTCACTTTACCTCCAGGTGACTGAACTTTGACTTTATTGATCTCTCGTTGGAGAATTTTACCTCTGCATTTAACCCATCCCCTTCGGGAGCAGTGGGCTGCCATCATGGGGCGCCCCAGGAGCAGTGTGGGGTTAAGGATCTTGCTCAGGGACCCAGAGTGGCAGTCTGTGGGAGTGGTGTTTGAATTCATAACCTCATGATTCCAAGCTCTATGCCCTAACCACTAGGCCGCCACTCCCCATGATACCATACCATACCATACCAACTTTATTTATGAAGCACTTTATACACCGAACAGGACCAAAGTGCTGTACACAATCATAAAATAAAATAAAATTATAAAATAGAGAAAAAACGAGTGTAAAATACATATTAGTATACAAAAAGAATAAAACAAAGTAAAACCTCTCAAATTGTGCCAAAAGCCAAGGAAAAAAGATGAGTCTTAAGAAGGGACTTAAAAACAGCAAGAGAAGAGGCCTGTCTTCTGCTCAGAGGCAGATCGTTCCACAGCTTAGGAGCTGCCACAGAAAAAGCACGGTCTCCTCTGAGCTGCATTTTGTCTTTGGGACCCTCAGAAGCAACTGATCAGCTGACCTGAGGGAACGGGAGGGTGTATAAGAATGTAACAGCTCAGACAGATAAGAAGGAGCAAGGCCATTAAGAGTTTTAAAAACAAATAAAAGAATTTTAAAATTAATCCTAAAATGTACTGGCAGCCAGTGTAAGGAAGCTAAAACAGGGGAAATGTGGTCGAATTTTCGTGTACCTGTTAAAAGACGTGCAGCAGCATTTTGAACCCTCTGAAGATGAGAAATATACAAGTCACTGACCCCTGTATAAAGTGAGTTACAGTAATCCAGCCGTGTCGTCACAAATGCATGGATCACTGTTTCGAAATGCTGTCTGGAAAGAATGGGTTTTACTTTTGCTAGCTGCCTTAAGTGGAAAAAGCTGGACTTTATAACGGCTCTGATGTGCGCTTCCATTTTAAGACCAGCATCCATCTTAACCCCTAAATTTGTAATAACCGGCTTAACGTACTGATCCAAGGAGCCAAGACTGGTCACGGAATCAGCAGTGGATCTGCCAAAGATCATTACGTCCGTCTTGTCCTCATTGAGTTTTAAAAAATTTAGGGCCACCCAAGCCTTCACATCTTCAAGACATAAAAACAGAGACCGAAGAGAGGTGGAGTTTACATTCTTTAGCGGTAAGTATATCTGTGTGTCATCTGCATAGCAGTGAAAGGCAATCCCATGTTTTCTTAAAATAGAGCCGAGCGGAAGAAGGTAAAGTGAGAAAAGGAGCGGGCCTAGAACTGAGCCCTGTGGGACACCACACCACAGTGGAGCAGAGGGGGACCTATGGCCATCAAGACAGACACAAAAAGTACGTTCAGCCAAATATGATCTAAACCAATCTAGAGCTATGTGACCGACGCCCACCCACTGTTCCAGATGGGTGATGCACTGTTCCAGATGGTTCCAGATGATGCAAAAGTATCTCCCTTACCTCCTAAATTCAAGAACAAATGCACTCATTCTATTGGCAGATCATCTTATTTGCTTAGATTTATTTTGTCATTTTGTATACACAAGTATATACAAAAGGAAATTTTGTTTAAAACCACTCTAGATAATTTAATGTTTTAAAGGGCAGCCTTGAAAACAGTAATAAATAATCACAGACTGATGTTAATTATATTTTGTCCATGAATATGAATGGCCCCCTGGTTGCGCTGCTTCCAGACGTGTATTTTCATATTTAAGTATTTAACCAATCACATTTCAGCCACTATTTGTTGCCAGGGTCAAAGAAATCTGCCTGGAGGCCTTCACAATCAGTTCTGCAGGCCCTGTAACATAAAATAAATGTCGACCAAACTGTTGCTTCAACCAATCAAATTTTGAGTTGGCGACACTGAGGCCCTCTAGCAGGCGTACGGAAACGTCAGTGTATTCACACGCTTTGATTTGATAGTCAACAACTATACTAGCCAGAGCTAGAATACTGTACCTGTAGCGAGCTGCACAAGCAAAAATATTGTTGTGTTGATGTAATAGCTGTTTTGTCAATCCACAATGGGTGAAGGAGGAGAAGAACTGGATTTGGTTGGAGATTTACTGTCGAAGAAATATTGAAGACGGACTTTTCAAGAAAAGCTGGACCTTGTTAAGTAAGGTCGGGAAACTCCGAAGCTAGCAAGCCTGTCACAACCGGGAAAAGGATTTGTCCAACACTTTCAGTCTACTAACTACGAGTGGTACTCCTGGATCACAGGCTGCGAGGAACGCTGCAAATTGTATTGCTGGGAGTGCTTGTTATTTGCCACTGATCGACATGGTGTTTGGAGCCATACTGGATTTGTAAATTTGACCTGCCTAACCAAGGCAGCAACGAGGCATCAAAGCACTGCCGGACACTTACAAGCAACGGTGCGTTCCAAAACTTTTGGAGAAACCAGAGTGGATCTACAGCTCAGCAAGCAAGTGCACAGGGAAACGGAGCTCCACAACGAAAAGGTGAAGAAAAATAGAGAAATCTTAAAAAGACTGATAGACTGTGTCACTTTTTGAGGCAAGCAGGAACTTTTATTTCAGGGGCACGATGAAAGCGCAGGATCCAAAAACAGAGGAAACTATGTAGAGCTTCTTTCTCTCATTGCTGAAAGCAACATGGATTTTCATTACCAAAAATACTAAACAACCTTATCACTGCTATTGCTGAATTGATGGGGGAAGAGATCAGAAGGGAAGTTAATAAAGCGCCGTTTGTCTCTGTAATGGTGGATGAGACAACAGACGCGAGTAACGCAGCGCAGCTCGCACTGGTTCTGCATTGTGTAACGGGCACAGGTGTCAAGGAGCGGTTTGTTAGCCTGGGTGCCATTCCAAACTTGTCCCGCCCACAACGTTTGAGGTTGGGAAGTTCGGTCTGGCATTGCTCAATAGTAGCGCGAGTATGCTAGCACAATATCTGGCGGGCCAATCAAATTGTCAGGGCGGGCTTTATACGATGATGGACAGAGGATCAACAGTAACGTAATCAACCACGTTGTTGTTTGGGTGACAACAACAATGTCTGCCGCTGGAGAGTTGAGGTGTGTAGATTCTGCTATTAGGTCTGTTCTAGAAGATATCGACAGCAAATTAATTTTAAAAGAGGAACAGAGAAACGCGATCAAGGCTCATCTTCTTATTCTAGGCGTGCAACTGCACGCTTTGATTTTTGTTGACATCAACTATGCGTCGCTTAACATACGTCACGCACTCCGTTGCTCTTATTGGTTGTAGATCTATCCAATTGAGTGCAGAGGCATTTTTTTTCCTGGTTCGTTCGAAACGCGCCCCATAATCACAGCTCTATGGAGCAGCATCAGAGTCAGATTCTGACTAGAATTGAGTAGGACTACGTCAGGCTAGCGGTTTGTCAGATTTGAAGATGTTACCAGTGAAGCGAGCTGATGATATTGCAGGTTTTATCATCCGATTTTGGTGGAAAATGAATGTCTGGGTAAAGTTGTTGCACAGTGTTTTGACGGCGCAGCGGTCATGTCTTCTGGATTAAATGGGGTGCAGCCTAAAGTTAAGGAGAGAGCACCCCTGGCTTTATTCATACACTGCTATGCACATCGGCTCAATTTAGTTCTGACTCAGGGAGCCTCAAAGCTCAAAGAATGCAAGATCTTTTTCTGCCACCTCAATGGCCTTGCTGCATTTTTTTCTAGATCACCTTGGCGCAAGCAACTACTGGACGAAATCTGCCAGCGACGTCTCCCTGGTGTGGCACCAACACGGTGGCAGTACACATCCTGAGTGGTCAATATAGTCTTTGAGAAGAGAGATGCTCTAAAGGAACTGTTTCATCACATTCTGGAGCATCATGACGAGTATGATGAGGACTCTGTGCGCTGTGCTGATGGATTTAAAGCACGTGTGGATGATTCTGAGTTTTGTTTTTTGCTTCACACATTCAATGGCATTTTTGAGTACTCAGATGTGCTCTTTTCAGTACTACAGGACAAGCAGTTTTGTAACACAGTTTATCGAGAGAGGAGCCGATACGAGGAAATCTATGAGGCTACTGAACGCACCGTGGGCCCTCCGAGCGCAAGAAGAGATCCAGCGCAAGATCCTCGCGAGCACTACCACCAACTCCAAGGCAGGATTCTGGACATTATTATTTGCCAGAGACAGACCAGATTTGAAGACCACGTAAAACTGATCTTTGTCACCCTCTTCAAGCCCCAGAAGTTTCGGGAATACCAGAAAAATTTCCCTCATGCAGCCTTTTCCAGCTTAGCACAGAGCCACGGAACACTTATCGATCTACCTCGGCTAAGAAGAAAACTAACTGTAATGTATGCCATGGATAATTTTGCAGGAAAATCTCCCGCTGATCTCCTTGACTTCCTTCAGCAGAAAAATCTGAATGAGAGCATGAGGTGTTTGGTGGTGACCATCCCCGTGTTTACTGCTTCTGTTGAACAGACATTCTCTGCCCTTAAGCAAATTAAAACTTATGCCAGAAATACGACAGGGCAGGCTCGACTTTCAGCTTTAGCTTTGATGGAGATAGAAAAGGACTTCTTGATGGAACTGAAACGCATGGATAATCTGCACAACAGAGTATTGAAATCACCTTACTATTACCTTATTATTATTTATCTGCTCAAATTAAGGAAACATACATTTGATTTAAGAAATGTTGACTTTCTAGATTTGCCGTTTTTGCAGTGAAGAATGAAAGTTGGATTTCTCCAGACCAGAGGTGGAGATGTTTAACCCAGTAGAAGTGAGAATGCTGGAGTGGCTGAGTATGTCGTGCCTCTTTCTACAGCAGAGCTGCAGGTGTTTCAAAAATCTCGTTAGAGAAATCTGTTTGACCAAGAGATGAGGTAAAAAAGAAATAGGCTCAAACGATACAGTTCTGTGAAATTATGAACATATTTCCACATATTGTCAGGGTTTGGTTGTGGTTTTTGAGGACCCAAATTCAGAGACTGAGGGGCAGGGGTGAGTTCTTGCAGTTTAAATTAGTGGTAAAAGTTAACAGAGGCAGGAATCCATGTTAGGAATCCAGTTTGTGTGGGTTATGTTTTGTTTGTGTTTTCTCCCTCCACCACCAGGTGGCGCCCTGTTCTCGTTGGCCCTTCCACACACCTGCGGATGGCTGGCTCATTATCTGAGGACTCTTAAGCGGTGGACTGCCACTACCTCGACGCCAGAGTGTTTACCAGTTTTGGGTACTCTAGCCAAGCTGAGTTTAGCTGAGTCTGAGTCTTTGTTTCTCTGAGTTCTAACCTTGTTTTTGTCTTTGGCTCTCTGCAGGAAGTCATCCTGCAAATTGGATGTTTGTCATTTTGAGCTTCACACTGAGCAGGGGATGCAAACTGGATGTTTGGGCCTTCTCCCCCTAAAAGGATTGTTTGAGCTTCACACTGAGCAGGGGATAAATCTCCACATGTACCATTCAAGTTCTCCTGGAAATCTAAGTGGCAGTCCGCTCCATTGATCCTCAAGGAACCTACCTAGCCAAAGTAAAACCGATCTGCCCTCCCACGACTCAACCAAGTTCTGCAATAACCCACACCGACTGGATTCTGGGAAGTACACCTTCTGGGAAACGTGAGTCCCGTTTCCACTTAGTTGTTGCAAGTCATCATTCAAGTTTCCCATGGAACCTGAACTAAACTCTGAACTTCCCTTCTCACTTCCAGTTCCGGTTCACCAACTCTCTGAGTTACCCTGGATCCAACGTATCGTGTTTTTTCAATAAACCTGTTGAACTTTTACTCTGGTTCTCTGAGTGGTTTCCTGCATGTGGGTCAGATCCCTTAAAAAGAACATGACAATCCAAAATCCAACTTGAAATTTACCACAAACCAGAACCATGGAGACATCAGGGGAAAACACTCACGAGAAGTGAGGGTAAGACAAGGTAAGACGAGGAACCAGCACTGAAGAACTGCACAAGGAGAGTATTTATGGTTATGAACAAAGAGAGGACTAATGAGCAGATTGGGAGCAGGTGTGAACAGAGCAGTCAGGAGAGGAGCTAGGGAAAAGAAGACCAACACAAGATGGCAACAAATAAAAGACTAAGAACTCAAATCTATCCAGAAAATACAACAAAATAGGAATCAAACCAATAAAAGTAGAAAGTATGAACCAAAGTAAAAAAAATAACAGAACCAAGATCATGACACAGATAGTTACTTTTACCCTTTGATGCCTGAATGTAAATACAATTTAAAAAATGTTTTTAAATTTTAGTTGCCAAACTAGAGTGTCACGCCGTGTTAAGGTTTGTATATTTTTGTAACTATCCATGACCAAGTTTTGCACACCTTCATTTTGTAATGCCTTGCACTTAATGTCTATGTTGGTGGAAGTAACTAAAAAGTAATCAGTAACCTATTACTTTACAAAGATAGTAATATTGTAAGGAAAAGATAAGTTCAAGAAAAGGTAACTTTTAATATTGTAATGATCTTTACACCTTTTGGCTGTATTTTGCCTAGTTGCTCTCTTCTGCTTTGCTCCACCTAATGCTCATTAGCTCTTATCACATCCACCTGTTCCTGCTGCTATTTAAGCCTCTAGACCCCAGCATTTGGTGCCAGATTACAGACATGGGCAATGTGGAGTCAACAGGTCATCTCCATGTCATGTATTTAATCTACCCAGCCAATAAACCAGGTGAGTCCAATCTGCACAGGTTAATTCACGGTGAAGATTGGACTCACCTGCTTCAGTGGCTGGGTAGAACAAATACATGACATGGAGATGACTTGTTGACTCCACATTGCCCATGTCTGCCAGATTATTTAAGACTACCTCTAGACTTCCTGGTGTTTAGCTTTCTCTGTTCCTGATCTGTTTTCTGTCCAGGAACTTCTGAGTTTTCGACTGCCTCTGTTCTGGTCTTTCTGGACTGTTACCTGGAGTTCCGCCTGCCGTCGACCCTGGAAACGTCTTCTGACCACAGCATTGTGCCGGCTCAGTAAAAAGCAAAGGAGTTCTGTTTCTCTGGACTTCACTCCTTCTGGACACGACTGAACTTTTCCAGGTTGGTGGCTTTCATCCTCATTATTATCCATCGTTTGAGTTTTGAAGTCACTGACCTGAGCCTCTACTCCTGCAGAGTTCCCAGTGAGCCCTCAGCAGCAGACGAGTAGCCAGACATTACTCTAATTGAATATATCACTTTTTTTTAGCAGAGCTGTTATACAGACGGATAAATCCAATGAATATCCAATGAACAATCACACTTTTAACTTGTTCAGTCAGGAGCAGATTTGCTGTCATGCTGATCAGTATTTTAGTCATCACCTATTGTTGAAATGAAAACCCTTTTCTTGAACCATTTATGAAAGTAGAAAGAGCTGCTGCAGTAAGGCTGGTTTATTAAACCCAAAGACTGATTAGTGAGGAGGGAGAATACAGAGCTTTACATTGGAGGAATGATGGTTAACCCGAAGACAGCGAGAGAAAAAGTAATCCACCAATTACACATGACCAGCCCCCCCTCTGATTAATGGCGGCAGAACAAAGACAGAAGTCGGAGGTAGAGAAAAGGAGATAGCTTTATAAAGAAGCTGTTGCTAGCAGAAGTTGCAACATCTTAAACACGCATATATGGTGAGTAACATTTTGTTCTTGAGTACTTTACTAAGGCTTTAATTTGCATGTTGAAGCAAGACTTTAACAGGCTGCTGTGATGCACATGGTAAAAAGAAGATATGCAAACATGACAGCTCATAAATCGCTGAACCCCGTGTGTTCAGTCGTTAACAAAATCAAGATTATAGGCGTCATCTAAAGCTTCTTTCAGAATGCAAACAAGGAGAGCATGGAGATTGGATGGTTATGGAGCTTTGAAGCCAGCCTACTTTTGCCCCTGTGGTTCACTCAGAAAGGAAGATTTACGCAGAGGAAGCAGCAAGCAGCAGAAGGGAAAAGTTTCAGTTTGACCCTTCTGGGCTCCCCTTCGCTCATTTCCTGCTTCATGCTGGTCAACACGTCTGTTTAAAATGACATTATATAAAACAATGCATCCAAGACACGACTCAACTAATTATAACTTCCCAAAGACAAAAAAACAACAGTTGTAGCATGGGCTAAGAAATGTGAATTTTTACTAATTAATAATCTTTCTGTTTCATAATGAGGGGGAATAGGAAGGCAGCTTATTTTGGTTTAAAGAGAATCTCTTTATGGTTCTGCATGTGCAGGAATATTTGTTTTACAGCAGAGCTGAGAACGAGCAAACAGTTGAAAGCCTCCTGCAGCTGATGTTCTCTAATTAAGGAACACCAACTGTGAAATATCTGCAGAAACGATCATTTTTGGCTACAAAGGTCTGCTTACCAGATTTAAAGGAGAAGTCCGCTCATATTCAGAATTCAAACTTCTGAAAGTTCTTTAAATCTGAAATGATTCCATCCTGTTCAATAAATGATCAGTGTTTTTAATTCAGAGTAATTTTCATGTGAATGTGCTTTACTGGAGGCATCCATGTTTGTCAAAGAACACTACTGCCACCTACTGGTTAGTGACATTGTCACGGTGCGGTATCGGCTGTTGATCAAGTCCCAGTGCTGTATCTGGTGTTTGTCACAACGCGCTATTATCCAAGTCATCTTGAAAACATTCTTCTTCCAAATGTTGGCTACATATTACGGGTTTTTTCTCTGGCCAGAAGTTTGATGGCAAATCCTCCCTCTTCAAGTTGGCGATCCAACGACCAACCCGTCCGTGGAGGATCAGGAATCAGAAAGGTGGAATAACTCTTTTTTCCACTTTTACCCGATGTATTCCAGCATCCAGCTGCCATGCACGTGGGCATTGTCAGTTTCACTATAGCTCTGGTGAATTTCAATGGTGAAGTCCTCTGGAAATCTTCAATAATTGTTGTTAATTGCAGATGTGTCTAGTAGTTCCCATTGATTTAGCTTGGAAAGCGGGGAGAATGGCGCTAGGCTTACCGCACCGTGACGTCACTGCTGGAAGATGGCAGGAGGGAGGGGTTACTATATTTGGGCAAAAATGGCCGCTCCCAGACTCAGTGATTGCAACGAAAATTATTGTTTTAACCCTAAATTGATGAAATCATTGCAAACATATTAGTTTTAGGTATAAATAATGATGCATTGATTATTGCTGGCTGACCGGACTTTTCCTTTAACAAACATAGGAGCCAACATGAACCGACTTCTGCAAATTATCTCATTAAAGAAGCCGATCTAATAACCAACTTAATAACTTTTATTGGAATAACTTACTGGAAATTTAATTTTACATCATTTAGAAAATAGTTTAAGGAAACAATGATCTCCATAAAATAAATTGTGGATGGCAGCCAGAATGGGAAGCATCTGCATTATTAACATTTACATAATAAAGTGACAACAACATGGCGGCGCGTTTCAAAATGAGATCCTGGAAGAAAATTTAGGCTGCTTGACGTAAAATCAAGTCTGATATAACTGCTAATGAAGCACGTCTCCATGCAAAATACAGCAGATAGCTGAGAAAAGCCGGGGAGACGCTGGGACTACGTTTCCTCGCTGAAAGAAGGGTCATATCAGAGATTATCTGAAGAAAGATATAGAGTAAATAGATCCTCTTTGAATGAAGTTAACCTCTACGACATTACAGATCCCAGTGGAAGCAGGTTATCAAAGATTAAAGACTTTAGGGATGGAAATCTGTCACTTTGTGATTTTCTTTTCAGAAATCTCTATGGGGAAGTTATATAACTATAGATATATAAATGGTAGATCTTCTTCCAGGATCTACAGGTACAGAATAAATGCCAAGTAAGAAATAAGGACTGGAAGTTTCTGTACAGTGTGTATGAAGACAACAAAATGATAACAAGGAAGATGTTTCTTTCACACATTAAAAGGAAATCTTTGCTAATTCTGTTTTTTTTTTGAAACAACAAAAAAAGGGACAAAATGTTCATGAAGTCATTTTTATTTTGGTGTTTTTCTATTTTTTCACATGAAATACAGCCACAAGAAAAGGCAAAGTGTGTTTTTTTGTTGTTAAATTAAATATGAATATGTAGAATTAATATTGATAGTATTTCTGTAATAAACATATAAATAAAATATTTACATAGACTGCCAACCTAGCTAAAAATCAGGGCTATTTTTCATTAAAGAGTTCAACGACGCCTTCGTCTGGAATGGCCGACACCGAAGAATAAAGTAACGCATTAAATAGGGATTTAGTTATCAGATAGTTAAATATAAAGACATCTAAAATCAAACTGTCCATGATTGTTTTAACTGAACATGGACACGACGGATCAGCTGGAAATACTGAGCCAACGTTTCCGAACCGAGCCATGGCTCCATGCATCTAACGCATCTAAGTCCAGTTCATGACGTTCGGTCTAAAAGCTGCATGGAAACAACGTACCGCTGGAAAGTCCGCCCCTTTAAGGAGTGAAACAACACAGGCAGGTGGAATTTGTTGTAAAGTTGGACTGGGGTTTATGTTTGTCATGTTAATGCAGGTCATCCAATCCGAAGTTCTTCCTACTGCTTCGGAACGTCTCAGTGATGCTGCGTTCACACCGGGTGTGTTCTGGGCAACAAAGTGTCCGGTTTAAGGCGGGCGTAAACTGTATGATATTTCCAATCGTTGCACGCAGCTAAAGCTCGCACTGTACGATGACACCACAGGGTTTAAAAGTTAACAGCTCACGATGTTTGTTCTCACGCTGTGCGACCCGACGCTCTGATGCGATCTACCTGCTCACACCATACGTCTAAAAACCAGGTGTAGAAGAGGAACATGAAGCTCACTAGAGTGAAACGCGCTGCCTTGGATATTTGGGCAATTTTTGGCTGAAAGCCCTAAAAAGAAAAGGCGACATATTTGGACAAAGACATGGCTGAGCTAACGAGGCTAATATGGTCTGTCAATTTGACAGAAAGAACTCCATTTCACTCATTGCCCCCCCGCCATGCTTCTGTTTTCCTCTGATAGGAAGAAGAAGAATCCTTGTTTGCACGCTGAGCGATTTGCCCCTGACCACCTTAGGACGGCAGACTGAATTTCAAACATGATTGATTTTCTCCCAGCTTTACGATTCCTGTTGGGGAGGTGGTCGTTAGAGGCTGAGCGCCCCTCGTTAGCCCCTGTACACTACGCCACACACCATCAGGCTGAAAGTCGGCCTTATCAGAAAATTCCTAGCATGACTATAGACTTAGAGAAAAGGGTAAAAAACTCATACAGTGTATGCCAGGTTTTACATGCAAAGTTTCATGGGGGACAAAGCTGAGAGGTTCGAGCATCCGAGAGTTCTGGCGTCTGAGCATTTGAGAGTTTGACGCTGGAGTTCAGTAAATTGAACTTTTCCTGCCGGACGCCAGAGCGTCAACCAATCAGGAAAGCTGATCCAGGATTTCTTTGGCAGAGATAGACTCTATCTGCAAGCTGTCATCTCTTCTGCAGACATTCTGCATATAAACAATAAATAAATATCAAGGAGTTAAACTCCAAAGGTTAAATAAAGCAGGTAGAATGTTATACAGAAGGAACAGAGAGCAGCTCTGATCATTATTGCTGCACTAAAACATTTTTCATGAACTATGGAGAAACAGTTTATAAAAACCCAAATTAAGTAGAAAAGTTAAAACCAGCTGATGAAAAATATTGGATTATATATTCTGGTTCTTGCAGTTTTTACCACAAACCCTAAAACTCTTTCTATGAGTAGTGGTTAGCGCACACGACCCATGTAAGGAGGCCATAGTCCACGACAGCGACCCGGGTTGGGATCCGGCCCGTCGTCCTTTCCCGCATGTCTCTTCCCCCCTCTTATACCTCCTTTCCTGTCAGCCTACTGTCGAAAAAAATGAGCCACTCGTGTCGTAAAAACTGTTTCTATTGACTTCCAGCCGCTACGAACGGCAGCAGGAAATCCCCCACAGGCAGAGAGCTTTCAGCGGGGATTCCCAGCGCCGCCTCCCGGCGGGATGCTGGAGGTCCGGAGCTCCCAACAAGAACAGAGCAGAGCAGATTATAGTGAGGTTATAATCCTGAAGGACTGATGAGCAGAGGATGATTGGAGATGTACTTTCTAAATAAAAACCTGTTCAATAAAGTCAGTAAAGCCGAGCTGCTCTCTAGCTGGAAGCTACAGAACAGAGCAGATAAACAACCAGAGCGACGGGAAGCCTGTGGTGTGAACGCAGCATTAGCCCCCGTCCACACGAAGTCAAACCCTGGCCTAAACGCACAAATTTTTCACCAAACCAGCCTCTCATCTCATCCATTTTTTATTCAGCCTTCAGAGTGGGAAGATTTTGAAACGCTGTTTTTCGCGTTTCCATCTTTACGCTCTAACTGCATTTTTTTTCTTACACGCATGCGTCATAGCGTCGCCTCTAAACACGCATGCGCGACACAGTATCACAACAACAATGGCGCCGTACTGTGTTGAATGGTTGCTGCTCATGCTACTCACCCTGCTGTCGGGCTTACAACAGAATCTTCTTCTTCTGGAATATCTCCAGGAAGAACAGAGCAATATGGACCACATAGTTCAGCACCTGAATTTGACTGAACCACGAAAATGGACCCGCAGGGCAACCATGTATAAATATTAGTGCGCATGCCCAACGTCGCCTATTTTTGCTTTGGCACCACAGCGCCACTTACAGGCCTGGCATACATTTTGCAGCGTTTTCATGCATTAGTGTGGACGATCACATTTATTTTACGTCTCCGTCTTTAAGACAAACGTTCTGGAAAATATTAGCGTTTCGTGTTCGTTTTGACTTCGTGTGGGCGGGGCCTTAGTGATTCAACAATATCTCAGCATCTTCAATATTGTTCAGTTTTCAATAGAACTCATGAAATCATTTCAGTCTGGACACAATCTTCTTTTCTCCTTCCTCCATGTCCAGAGGGGCAAACAGTCGCTTTGCTCCAAACGTTTAAGCTGCTTGAGGGGTTTCAGGATAAACGGATCGACCAAAGAACCCCGAACCCCAAAGATCCGCTCTGACCGTCTAAAACATGCGTGCCTATGTTACAAGGATTGGATTCTTCCTTCGGTCTTGTATCCAAACAGGGGAGCTCCTTTAGATTTAATATTCGTCTTTAAATAACCTGAATTTAACGGGGAGAAGAATAGAAGCTGAGTCATCTGATTTCCAATCAAAGCACTACTTAAAGCCTACTTGTTTCTGAGGAACTAAAATCCTCTTTTGGTGTCTCTTGCTAACAGGGCTGGAAGTTTTTTCCGGATGGCGATTTTTCCATGTTTTTTTTGCAGCCGGAAGAAACTTGAAAGGTCAAATTTACTGAATATTTTTGCCTTAATCAGGCCCAGATCCAGTAATAACCTTGAGGTGGGGTTTAACATCTATAAAGCAGGCATGAAGAGCAGAAGAAATGAAAGAAACAGAAAGCCAGCTGGTTGAATCTGAGGATACAAGAAAGCGTTTTCCTACCATTTAAAGGCTGTTAGTAAATGATCACTTCTTTATTATTATTTTCTCTGCTGGGCTTCTCCTCATGTAGCCTGGTGGATATAGTGAGTTGACTTTTCAATGGAACTCTCCCAGTTCTCCAAAATATGATCTATTACCAGGACTTTCTTCCTGCTTGCTAAACTACATTTTTCAGTTTTTCGTGTTATTTTTTCAAGCATGCACCGACACAATCTTTTCTCTCTCATTACCTCAAAGATGGACTTTTTTAGAAGAACCTAAGAGGGGCTGCAGCCTGCGGAGCCGCTGGATCAAAACAATGAATTGAAGATAGGAGACAAACATGTTGAAAAAGCGCCTGTGTTCAGATTTAAGATGGTTAACGAAAGCCAAAGCAAAGGTTGACAGACCAGATCAAACTCAAAACAGGAGGGAGGTTGTGCATAGTTTCAAAGGGGCACGGAAAGGTGTGCCAGGAAAGGTGTACGGCATTCCTTAGGATTCGCTCCATCATCTACCAGCTGGGAGGAGAAATAAAAATCGTTCGTTGCGCAAGTAT
Source organism: Cyprinodon tularosa (assembly GCF_016077235.1). Taxonomy (NCBI): domain Eukaryota; kingdom Metazoa; phylum Chordata; class Actinopteri; order Cyprinodontiformes; family Cyprinodontidae; genus Cyprinodon; species Cyprinodon tularosa. The sequence continues at coordinate 439,833 of NW_024038968.1, forward strand.
CAATATGATAAACATATCTGCCAGCATCCAGTTCAGATTAACGGTGAGAGGCTGATACGTGACAGGATTGCGTGGGAGTGATGTCATCCCTGTTGGATTCGGTGGGAGGCGTCTCAGGCAGAGCAGCAGAGAGATGAACGGCAAACATACACAAAACAACAACATCCAAAGCTGCCTTGAAGGCACACTTCAAGTTAGCGTGGGTAAGGAGCAGACCCGGCGCCATGGAGACTTCTTCTTCTCTCTGTCCCTCCATCACCTCCAACAGATCCTGTTATCAGAGCTGAAAACACAAATTAAAGGCTTGTGGTCTAAGATTCGCCCATGTTCTTCCACTTCATCCCTTCAGGAGAGCCTCTCCACAAAGACCCTCCTGCTTGTTCCGTGTAGCAGGTGTTAAATATTCATATAATCAAGTGTGTCTTGTGTACGGTGAGGTGGCTAATAGGAATAAGACCGAGTCCTGGTGTGCGGCGCGGCTCCGCTATGCTAAGGAGTAGATGGCGTTGACAGGAGAGGTGGCCTCAGAGCTCTCGTTGCCCTCCGTCTCGTCCTTGTCCTTCTTCACGGTGTACTGACCAATGAAGGAGCCGTCCTCGTTGAACTGGCCGTCGCCTCCTTCCCCGTAGTCCACCAGGCTGTCATCGCTCTCCTTCACGTTGCCGTCCAGCGAAGTCTGGCTGCCCTGCAGAGGCTTGTTGTCCTCGTCGCTGCTGCAATGATGAACATAGAAGGTAGAGATGAAAATCCAACACCAGCCCAGATGGATGGACAACATACCCGTCTGTTTTTATAATTTTTATCCAGATCAGCAGGCTGATCAATATATTCTGTTTCAATTACATTAGCAGCCATTCAAATTTCCCCACTTTCCTTGACTGGTCCCCTACAATTCCTTTTTAAACATCAATCTTTGTACTAAAATATTCTTTCTGTCATGATTTGTGGACATTAAAGGAATAGTACACCCAAAACATGATTAGCCTTCCTTTTCTACTCACCCCCATGCTGAACAACACTCTGGAGTACTTTTTTGATATCTCAAATGCATCTGGAGATCTGGGAGGCTTCTTGCTGTCTGCTGACATTCAAATAATGGAGGTCTATGGCGCCCGAGGCAGAAAGGTCCATAAAAGTCCACAAAAAACGTGTCAATATTCCTCCATACTGCTCGTCCAATGTATTCCAAGTGTCCTGAGTGGGTAGCGTCCATAATTTACTCGAAACAAAGTCATTTAGAATGTTTTTAGAGCATAAACAGTAGTGTATAGGATTTCCTAAAAGCGCGTTCACGAGTCTACGGAAACCGCAGCAGACCAAACCATACGAAAGTGCGCATTCAGCTCGGCAAAGAACTCATGCTCTTCCTCAACACTGAAGTCCTCAGACATTTTTCTTTCGTTGTTTCTTTCTTTGCACAGGTAAACAGCACATTTCTTCTTCTACGCTTGCATTATCGGCAGAGCAGACGCTGCATGCGCACTTTCATCTGGTTTGGTCTGCCGGTTTCCGTAGCGTCGTGAACGCGCTTTCAGGAAATCCTATACACTACTGTTTATGCTCTAAAAACATTCTAAATGACTTCGTTTCGAGTAAATTATGGACGCTACCCACTCAGGACACTTGGAATACATTGGACGAGCAGTATGGAGGAATATTGACACGTTTTTTGAGGACTTTTATGGACCTTTCTGCCTCGGGCGCCATAGACCTCCATTATTTGAATGTCAGCAGACAGCAAGAAGCCTCCCAGATCTCCAGATGCATTTGTGATATCAAAAAAGTACTCCAGAGTGTTGTTCAGCATGGGGGTGAGTAGAAAATGAAGGCTAATCATGTTTTGGGTGTACTATTCCTTTAAGATCTAAAGAGAAGCGCCATCTCCTGGTCAGACCCTGTAATTCAGTGAAAGGGTGGAGTCAGCCAGGGGCTGGAAGTGGGCTGCCATTCGTCTGCCGTTTGACTGGGAAGGGCCATTTTGAATGGCTGCTACTGTAGCTGCATATCTAAAAGTCCTTTACATACATATACAGTCCATAAAAATAATACATTTAACATTGCATGGTTTAATAACCTGTTCCCTAATGTTACCCAACTATTGACAAACCCAAATCAGCGTCAATTAACCACAAAACACAGAACTGGAAAAAAGGAATCACTGAACATTAGGGGTGCAACTAACGATTATTTTGCAAATCGATTAATCTGTCGATTATTTTTAATCAGATAACCAAAGTTAAAACAGGCTAAACTAAAACTTTTCCACTGGAAAAAGTTGGATAAAGTTCTGGATAAATCTGATTGACAGAGAATTTTTTATTTTCTTAACTTAAATGCAAAATGTTTATATATATTTTTAACAATCTTTGTATAATTGCTGCTTTAAGCGGGTCGCTCTGTCAGCTAAAGGCCTGTTTTACAGCCTCTTAGTATCTCCATAATCCATTAATTGTTTCAGCCCCACTGGACATGGAAGATTTTAGTCACGTTTATAAGAGTGTGACATTAGGAGATATAGAATACAATTTTCCATATTTTAAAGCCCTTTAGACCTTCAATAGTGGATATTTATAATATTGACTGAAAGCAATAAAGAACAAATATATGTTTTTAAATATAGATATATAAAAAAAACAGGATTCAACAGATTTCTTTAATGGAAAAAAATCTTTAACTTCACAGCAGAAAGAAAAATATCAATAATATTTGTTTAATTGATTTTATTTAATGAATGAAAATATATATTTGTGTTAATGATGGAAGGAACCAGTGCTTGAATCTTTCAGAAACATTTCATCCATCCATGCTTGCTGGACTGTGGGAGACTGGTGCAACTCTCCACTAATCACTGGCTCAAAACATGGTGCACTACAGAAAGATCGCAGTCTATCACGGTACGTTCACCAGTAACACCAGTTCCTCTGAATAAACAAGATGATTTATTGTCTGGAGGTCATAATAATAGTCTGCACCCACCTAAGAACAGATATGGCTTCATATTAGACATCAACAGATTGATGTGCACTTTTGATTTCAAACCCTAAAAGTGTTTCCACGTTTATGCAGTTTGGTAATCAAAGTTGAGATGTTCTGATCCGTAATCCCATCCACTGTCGCTTGATACTCGTCTATAAACTTAGCAGTAATGTTTTAGAAGTAGGATGAGTTTGAATCTCTCTGTGTGATTTTATTGACTCGACTTTTCGTGGATTTTTGCAGTAACCCGACTTAAAAATGATTCTTTGAATGTAGCGTTTAGCAGCACATTAGATAGAATGCAGTTTCAGCATGCAAGGAGAAAATCAGAAAGACGCATGCATCCCTGAACCACTGACTCCATCGCCCACAACTTATCAACTTAATGTTTCCAAATATCTTTCCCAGATTGAGTTTTCAAAGCGTTTCACAGCGGTCAGGAATGTTTGTAGATCAGACACTTCAAAACGTTCTCGGAGCTGTAGAGCAACAGGATTATTTTCTCTGATGTGAAATGTGTTTTGGAACCAGCAGAACCTAAAGAGTTAATGAAAATGTTCCCTTACATCCTGTTAGATCTCAGTGCTGCATTTGATCATAATATTCTTTTAAAAAGACGTTAATGACGAATCTTCCTCATGCTCCAGTATTACCAGTGGAGCACCACAGGGATCAGTGCTAGGACCAGTTCTCTTTATTTTGCACACTGCTCATAAAAATAAAGGAAAACATCAACAACACACTATAACTTTTATTTAATCAAACGTATGTGAACTTAAACTGTCCATTTAGGAAGCTACACTGATTGACAACCAATTCCACATGCTGCTGTACAAATGGGAATTATTGGCAATTAGTGAGACACACCGAATAAAGGAGTGGTTCTGTAGGTGGGGACCACAGACCACTTCTCAGTACCTGTGATTTCTGGCTGATGTTTTGGTCTCTTTTAAATGTTGGTGGTGCTTTCACACTCGTGATAGCAGGAGACAGACTCTACAACCCACTCATGTGGCTCAGGTAGTGCAGCTCATCCAGGAAGGCACATCAATATAAGCTGTGGCAAGAGGGTTTGCTGTGTCTGTCAGCATATTCTCCGGAGGCTCAAGGTACTACCAGGATACAGGCCAGTACACCAGGAAATAGGGAGACTTTAGGAGGGCAACAACCCAGCAGCAGGGCTGCTACCTCTGTCTTAGGCCCCGTCCACACGAAGACGAACCCTGGCCTAAACGCACAAATTTTTCACCAAACCAGCCTCTCATCCACACGAAGCCGGCGTTTCGGGGTCTGTAAACAATTTTTTTTTTATTCAGCCTTCAGAGTGGGAAGATTTCGAAACGCCGTTTTCGCGTTTCCATCTTTACGCTCTAACCGCATATCTTTTTTTACACGCATGCGTCATAGCGTCGCCTCTACACACGCATGCGCGACACAGTATCACAACAACAATGGCGCTGTACTGTGTTGAATGGTTGCTGCTCATGCTACTCACCCTGCTGTCGGGCTTACAACAGAATCTTCTTCTTCTGGAATATCTCCAGGAAGAACAGAGTAATATCGACCACATAGTTCAGCACCTGAATTTGACTGAACCACGAAAATGGACCCGCAGGGCAACCATGTATAAATATTAGTGCGCATGCCCAACATTTCGTCGCCTATTTTCGCTTTGGCACCACAGCGCCACTTACAGGCCTGGCATACATTTTACAGCGTTTTCATGCATTCGTGTGGACGCTCACATTTATTTTACGTGTCCGTCTTTACGGCAAACGTTCTGGAAAATATCAGCGTTTCGTGTTCGTTTTGACTTCGTGTGGACGGGGCCTTAGTGCAAGGAGGAACATGAGGAGCACTGCTAGAGCCCTGCTAAATGACCTCAGCCAGGCCACAAATGTTCATGCATCTGCACAAATGACTAAACACTGACTCCATGAGGATGGTAAGAGGGCCTTATGTCCACGGACAGACAATACCAAGCAGGACGCCAAAGAACAACATAATTGGCAAATTCTCCACTGGTTGCCTGTGCTCTTCACAGATGAAAGCAGGTTCACACTGAGCAGAGTTTTGAGACACCGTGAAGAGCGATCTGCTACCTTCAACATCCTTCAGCATGACCGGTTTGGCAGTGGGTCAGTAATAGTGTGGGGTGGTATTTCTTTGGAGGGTTGCACAACCCTCCATGTGATTGCCAGAGGTAGTGTGACTACCGTTATGTACCGAGATGAGATCCTCAGACCACTGGTGAGGCCATATGCTGGTGTTGTTGGCCCTGGGTTCTTCCTAATGCAGGAAAATGCTAGAGCTCATGTGGCTGGAGTGTGATAGCAGATCCTGCATAATGAAGACCGGCCTGCCCATTCCCCAGACCTGAATCCCATAGAGCATATCTATGACATCATTTCTGGATCCATCCACCAACTTCATATTGCACCACAGACTGTCCAGGAGGTGGAGGATGCTTTAGTCCAGGTCTGTGAGGAGATCCCTCAATAGACCATCCACCTCCTCATCAGGAGCAGCCCAGGCATTGTAGGGAGGTCATAGAGGCAGGTGGAGGCCACACACAACACTGAGCCTCATTCTGACCAGTTTGAAGGACATTATATCGAAGCCGGATCAGCATGAAGGGTTTTTCCACTTTCATTATGTGTGTGACTCCAAATCCAGGCCACCATTTCTTAACAACTTTGATTTCCATTGATGATTTTTGTGTGATTTTTTTTGTCAACAACTTTGTGCAAAACAAAGTATTCAATGAGAATATTTGATTTATTCAAATCTAAGACATGTAATTTGAGTGTTCCCTTTATTTTTTAGAGCAGTGTATATGCTTCCAATTGATATAATTATTAGACAGCATGGGATTAATTTCCACTGTTATGCTGATGATACCCAGCTATATCTGTCTATAAATCCAGATGAAGCTAACCCATTACATAGATTACAGGCATGTCTTGAAGACATAAAAACCTGGATGACTCTTAACTTTCTGCTTCTGAATGCAGACAAAACAGAAGTTATAGTCTTTGGACCAGAGTCTCTGAAAAATAAACTGATTAGCCAGTCACTTCATTTGGATGGGATTAAACTGATTTCAGATAATAAAGTAAAAAATCTTGGTGTTATTTTTGATCAGGACCTGTCATTTAAATCCCACATCAAAGAGGTTTCTAGAATTTCCTTCTTTCATCTGAGGAATATTGCAAAAATTAGAAATCTCCTGTCCAGGGGTGATGCTGAGAAACTAGTCCATGCATTTGTTACTTCAAGGCTGGACTATTGTAATTCTTTACTATCAGGAAGTCCACAAACTGTAGTTAAAAGCCTTCAGCTGATCCAAAATGCTGCAGCCAGAGTTCTGATGAAAATGAAAAAGAGAGATCACATCTCTCCTATCCTGGCTTCTCTTCATTGGCTTCCTGTTAAATCCAGAATAGAATTTAAAATCCTCCTTCTCACATATAAAGCCTTAAATGGCCAAGCTCCATCTTATATCAGAGATCTGATTGTTCCTTATGTTCCTAACAGAGCACTTCGCTCTCAATCTGCAGGTTTACTAGTGGTTCCTAGAATTTCTAAAAGTAGAATGGGAGGCAGATCTTTTAGTTCTCAGGCTCCTCTCCTGTGGAACCAACTACCAGTTTTAGTCCGTGAGGCAGACACCCTGTCTACTTTTAAGGCTAGGCTTAAAACTTTCCTTTTTGATAAAGCTTATAGTTAGGGTGGCTCAGGTTATCCTGAGCTATCTCTATAGTTCTGCTGCTATAGGCTTAGACTGCTGGAGGACATAGGGACCCCTTTTTCATCATTCTGCTTCATTCTATCTCTATTCTCCCACTCTGCAGAATCTGTTAGTTCAATCTCTAACGTTCTGCTCTCTCTGCTTTTTCTCATAGTAGCTTCATCTGGTCTGTTCCTGTTTGGCTGTGACTCCATCCTGGAGAGAAATATCAGCTGTGCTGCTGCCATCAACACCTTTGTTTCTAGATGCTGGAGCTTGGCCTGTTTTCCAGTGTAGTCCTGTTTCTCTGACTGTGACTAACTGGATGTGCTCTCTTCATCCTCTGACATGGGAGCTGGCTCGGAGCTCGTCTGCCTGGCTGTGTGTTTCCTGGACGGGGCCGCCTGTGGAGCTGGTTGACAGTTGCCTTTTGTATCTATGCTTCTTTTTCTATGTCTGCTTCTGTCTCCTTGAACCCCAGTGGGCCTCAGCAGATGGCCGCTCACACTGAGCCTGGTTCTGCTGGAGGTTTCTTCCTGTTCAAAGGGAGTTTTCCCTCTCCACTGTCGCTACAAGCATGCTTAGTGTGAGGGATTGCTGTAGAGTCAATGAGTCGATGCTGAAACTGAATCAATCTGACTGGATGATCTGGTGAACTGGAAAGTGTCTTGAGATGACGTGTGTTGTGAATTGGCAAATAAAAAATAAACTGAATTGAAATAGTAAATATTTGTATAACCACCTTTAATGTAAAGAAAATAAGAGGCTCAAAGGAGGAACCACTCAAAGTTATTATGTTGTAGTATGACTATAGCTTAATGCTTAATATAAAGGCAACAAAAATCTATTTAAGCCATACAGCTGACAGAATAAATAAAAAAATGATCGAAGATCCAACAGTGCAAGCTCTTTGGTGTTCCAGATCAAGTTCCAGCTGATTGTCCCCCCCCCCATATCAAACCAAACCCAAATCATGCACAGAGTCGTGCCGGAACCAATGTACCTGTTCTCATTTTCGTTCCTGTCACGAACAGAGGAACCATTTCCGCATTTGGAAGGAAAAAGGGTTGAAATGTGAGGAATCGTGGGGGGTGCAGAAGGGGTCCAGAGAAAAAGATAGAAATGACAAAACACAAGCTCCACTCTGTGCAAACACGGGAGACCTTTCATGCACACAAACATGGCCGGTTAAATGAAGGGACCTCAGTCTGAGCCAGGATCTGCTCACAAAAGCAACAATCTAAACAGCAGTGGTGGAAAAGTTACACAGTTAGTAAATGAACTAAACTTCCTTAATTGGAAACGATTAATTGTGTCAATCAAAGAGCAGCTCATAACATAAAACTATGTCTGACATTTTATACCTTCAAATTCACCTTCGTCTCTCTAAAGAGCTGATTTTCCTTTGAAGACTCAATCTTTTGCTCAATAAAAGCCTAATAATAATATTAGGCTTTTATTTATTACTTTTATGTCTCCAGACTTGGAGTAGAACCTTTGTTAAGCTTCTTTTTTTTTTTTTTTGCACTAAGCAGGTTTCAGGCAAAAATACAGGAAGATTTGTTGAAGCTCCGACGCACACAGTTAAGGGTAAATGTTAGAGCTGGTGTGTATTAATCACAGATTAAGAAGATCTTTTTAATAAGATGAATATTAGATGAAAGCAGATGTTGGATGGAAATAAGGATAAAAACCACAGAGATCAGTTGAACCTGGAAGGAGCAAAAGACAAATCACTTACAAGGATGGATATGAGGGCAAATGATCATTCCCACCTAAAGGCCTGAACACACCGAATCCGATTCTGTGTCCGATCCGACAGAAACCTCTGTCGGATCAGGTTGTGGCGTTTAGTGCTCATTAGGGATGCAACGGTTTTTGAAAACCGTCCGAACCGTTCAGTTCGACTGTCTCGGTTCGGTTCGCGTGTGTTGCGTTCGGTTCATGCGCTGCTCCTTTTTCTCATAGGCGAAGCGTTTACACTCCAGAGCAGAAGGTGGCGGTACTGCGACCAAAGCCAACCACCAGTAGTAAACAAGAAGAAGAAGAAGCGAAGAAGTGTCGCTACCCGATCCGTACCGGTGTAGGCATAGATATCCATAATAAAGGCTAGATGTCTTACGGTGGAGTCTCAAACGTCATCACCGGCGGCCATCTTACCTCAGGCAGGCTTTCTGTTGTGCTCTGTGGTACCTAATGTAAGGTGAGTGATCAGCACGGACACAAATACTCTTACCTCACTGAATTCTTGACGGATTTACAAACAGTTTGGTTTCTTACAAACATTATGAACGTGGCTATTATTCTTGATGCTTGAACATGTCGAAATTGCAGATTTTCTTGTCGAAAAATGACTTAATCGCGCAGCATAGTTGTGCATCACGGCTACTTGCGCAAGTTATCAAGGCTGAGATTATTAGTCAATTATATAGGTTTTACTGACACCAATAACGATTGTATGACAGTTAATCTTTGGTGTAAATTACAATATTTGTGGATGTGGTTGTAGTTATTAGTTGGCTAATAACAATAATCTGAGTGTTGTTGTATTTTCATTATTAGCCTAACGTTAGCTGGCTAATAACAAGAAGCTGCGAAGTGAGACTTAACGTTAGTAAGTTAGCAGCTAACGTTACAGTTTAGCTAGCTGCTAACGTTAACAAGCAACTTTACATCAGTGGAAGAGGCAAAATTTAACATGATTTCCAATCGATTTGGTTTGTCAACACATCTTACATTATGTTACAGGAATTTGCTGGGTTTATTAAAAGGAAGATGCCAGACTTTTGCTTTGACATAATAGTATTACAAGACTGTTGTTGACTCAAAGCTTTTATAAGTTTGTATTAGTTTCCTTTGGACAACTTAAAGATGGTGTTGTGCCAAACATTTTCAACTTTCCAGCTCATCTTCAAAGGGCATGTGTATCATTGAAATTTAATCACATATTGATATACCAATCTTATACACCGTGAATTGTTGTTGGTCACTTTTGTTTTTGTTTCTGCAGGTTATATAATGTGTAAGCAGGAGGAGAAGATCTTCCATCCCCGTTTGCTGACATTCCTGTGCTGGTACATGACCACAGCTACCTTCCTGTCCGCTTTGATGGCCTTGTGGACAACGCTCTCTTGTACATTACACAGAAGCTCAATAAAACCTTCCTTTTCAAAGGGCATTAGCCAAGCTATGTTTTTTGGGTCATTTTTTAAATCTCTGTCTTCCATGTGTATACCATCACAGTAGTGTAGTTGGGGATTTCAACATGCTACATCTATATATACTTGTGAAGGGGACTATTGTACCAATTTTAATAGCAAATAAATGTCACTTTTATAATGGTTTAAAAATAGGAACTTTTGTGTAATTACCCCTGATATATAATCCAAATAGTCTACATGAAACTTCAAAGTGTTACCTTTAATTTGAAACCTGGATTATGCTGCTACACCAAGAGGTTGCCACACAATAAGCCTTTTTTGTATTTCATATTTTATTATAATAATAATATTCATATTATAAAAGTATGTATGTAAATATAAATAAATTAGGACTGTGAAATAATTAATCACACCCAAATAAAAGTGTTTATTTATATATATATGTATATATATATATATATACATATATATATATATATATATATATATATATATATATATATATATATATATATATAAATATGTATATATATACATATTTATATATATATACATATTTTTATATATATATATATATATATATATACACATATTTATATATATATATATATATATATATATATATTAAAATATATATATATATATATGTATATATACATATTTATATATATATATATAAATATGTATATATATACATATTTATATATATATACATATTTTTATATATATATATATATATATATACACATATTTATATATATATAGATATGTATAGATATATCTATATATCATGTTGCCATTCAGTACACTGAGTTTTATTAGCATATATTGATTTAACATAAATACCTTGTGCATGTGTATATTTATTGCACCTGTATGTTCTATTCAATGTTCTTTTCATATGAAATTCCATGGTTATAATTATTCATAAGTGTGCAGTATCATAACTACATGTCTGACTTTTGTTTAACAAACCAAACAGTTAGACAATTGGGGAAGTTATGGTTATTTCAGTACATGCGCCTTTAAAACACAATGTTACGAATGAGCGAGCTGCCTGTGGCAAGATGGCCGCCACGTGCGGACGTCGACCCCCATTGGCCAGCAGCGCGGACGAGACATCAGGCCTTTATTATGGTTATCTATGGGTGTAGGTACCAGATTGACTCGGGGGGCCTGTGCCTTTTGATGACGTCATAATATGGCAACTCCGCCCGTCACTATATGGCATCGCCACTCAAAAAAACTACATTGCGCCCGGGGTCTCTATTTGTCACAAATCTATTTTATTTAGCCAATAAACGGTAATCGTTTGGCACTGTAGTATTTTTGTTTTTGTAATATTACAAGTTTATTTTTTGTATCCCTTTAGCTTCATTCTCCTGAATTTATTCTCGTTACAAATGCAGACCGCGGGCTCAATGTAGTTTGTTTGAGTGGCGTTGCCATAATGTGACGTCATCGGGAGGCGCAAGGCCCATGGCGAATTCAGTGACGTCATCGGAAGGCGCAGGGACCATGGAGAATTTCTTCTTAAAATTGTCCGTTTACAAACCGCAATCCCGCTTTCGAATAAAACCTACACCCCACTATAATTACTATAGTAAGCTGTCCAGACCAATCAAAATGTTTTCCGCAATTGTGCAAACGTTAAAACAATTATGTATTGTGACGTCATCAAAAGGCGCAGGCCCCCGAGTCAATCTGGCAGCCCGAGTCAATCTGGTACCTACACCGGTAGCACGATCCGTACCATCAGCTCATTTGCGCCTGCGCGAACAGAATAACTTTTGGGTCGCCAAAAAATAATGTAATTACGGTATTGAAAAAACTTTATTTATATCCTTAAATAATTAAAGAATACCAAACTACATCGTAAAGACAATATTGAAGACTTTTCTGGAAGAAATGGATGCTTTTTGAATTCAATCCATTGTATTGCTTGACGTCATTTTTCTGGAATAAAAATCCAAATTTTCGGGAAATGTTCCCTTATCAATGAAAAACTGCAGGTCACGAAAGGGTAGCAAATGAATCCATTGTGGGATCAGTACTGCTGGAGTGCATAGTTAAGTACAGAGTAAATCAAATATTTAAACAAATTTAAATATATACGCTGTGTGACGTATATTTGCGCATGCTCAGAGCAGTCAAAGTAACTATCACAAGGCGACTGAACTTTTTTATGTATTTCTGTTTTTTTATTTTTTGAAAATGCAATATTGATGAAAATACAAAGATATACAAAAAGAAACCCATGCCTCTAAAAAATACAAAAGAATAAAAAAGTAAGAAAAAGGAAATATTGCCACCGGAAGTTATTCTGTTTGCGCACGCGCAAATGAGCTGATGGTACGGATCGGGTAATGACAAGCAGCGTAGCCGGGTGTAGCAGAAAAAAATCAGTTGTTGTGGAGAATTGTGCGGGTATGGCGAGTGGGAAAGAACAGGAGTTGGAAGACGCGCCAGCAGCACTTTATAGGTCTGCTGTATGGGACCACTTTGCATTTAGAGTGACCTACGATGACGGCGGGAAGAAAGCTGTGGATAAACACGTTTTGTTTATGCTAACAGCAACATGACCAACATGTCATGCTAACACTGAAATCCTCTGCTGCGCTCCAGACCGCCTCCTTGGAGATCGTAGAGAGCATGCGCCAGATGATTAAATTCAAAGCAGCAAAACATGCGGAAATGATCCAGGGAATTACAATTCATTAATGTTTTTGGATTTTTTCATTAATTTCATAAATTTTCATTTTTTCATTAATTTTTATAATTTTTTTAATTTTTCGGTGTAACAATAAACATATACCGAACCGAAAACGGTGACCACGAAACCATGAACCGAACCGAACCGTGGATTTTGTTAACCGTTCCACCCCTAGTGCTCATATAAGGTCAGTGGGGATGGACACATCCAACACGATTTCCTGCAGGGGGCAGCATAGCTCCGACTGAGATAGAGCCCTGGGGTCCGTTTAACGAAGCAGGTTTAACAAATTCAGATTCAAATCCTCAACTCTAAATTAATCTAGCCTAAAGTTGGGAACTCTGAGTGTTCGGTTTCACAACAGCTGCTATCAATTACTTCAATCAACTCTAACTCGGTCCACTCAGAGTTAAGCACGTGCGCAACAAGTACGAAAAGCAACTACAGGCAACAGGAAGTGCCTATTTCACCACACTGGAACCAACACTGGAGATTTTAAGGCAGAACAAAAAATCTAAAATAAAAAAAGGAGAATGTGTTTAAAAGGCAGAGAAACAGCGCTACAGCTGCAAAGGAGAGGATGATGGAGAAGATTGTTGCTTGAGTTAATGCCTAAGTTTATATGAGGGCATCTATGGCAGGCTGTTTTTACATTTACTAAAAGCATTCCTCTCTTGATTCTTCCTGATCAAAATCACACTCCTATACTGAACTATAAGATATTTTCTTAATCACATTTTTGTAGCAGAAACTGGATTTTAGAAATAAAAAAAACCAAAATCATACTAGTAGAAATGAAGTTTTATACATCTAGAAATGTTTATACATTTTAACTGGCTGTTCTGTTTTTTCATAGTTAAAATAATAAAAATAATGACTAGTAATATTGGCAATATGGAGATCTGAAATTACTGTCTAGACATCCAGGATGTTTATTCTAGATGTGGAAAATGTTGTTTTGTTTGAAATGGTCATTTAGAGAAAAATGCTCAAACGACGAATACAATACGACAAGACAAGACGTTACGACAGAAATCTGACTTTATCAGGAAATAAAACTGTGATTGGCTGTAAGGAAAGCGGAGACAGACTGAAGAAAACCTGCTGCTGACCAGGATGTTACTACGGCAACAGAAACAGAGGTTGAGGAAACTCTCTTTGTGAACTGAAAACGTCAGAGTTTCCCTGTTTTTAGGTTAAACAACTTTTCAAGTTTTCAAAAAACCTGCTTCATGAAACGGACCTGGGTCTATTTTAGTCAGACTACGCAGCAATTCCGCAGCAATTTCATGGGCCTGACAGGAAGAGAGACGCGGTTACAAAGAAAAACTCATCCGCTTTGGAGGAAAATCCCAAATAAAATCTGTTAATCTCACGAGGAAAGAGTCTGTCTGGAGTCGCTCATCGTGTTTATAGTAAGCAGGACAGACTGGAGCAAAAACAATGAATGAAACATTCAAATAGAAAAGTTTCCCCATGATGGGACTTCAGGAGGACAGAAAACAGATAAAGTAGTGATCCTCTTTGAGGCCCCGTCCACACGAAGCCAAACCCTGGCCTAAACGCACAAATTTTTCACCAAACCAGCCTCTCATCCACACGAAGCCGGCGTTTCGGGGGTCTGTAAACGATCTTTTCTTTATCAGGCCTTCAGAGTGGGAAGATTTTGAAACAGCGTTTCCATCTTTAAGCGCTTTTTTTCTTCTTACACGCATGCGTCATAGCGTCGCCTCTAAACACGCATGCAGTATCACAGTATCACAACAACAATGGCGCCGTACTGTGTTGAATGGTTGCTGCTCATGCTACTCACCCTGCTGTCAGGCTTACAACAGAATCTTCTTCTTCTGGAATATCTCCAGGAAGAACAGAGCAATATCGACCACATAGTTCAGCACCTGAATTTGACTGAACCACCAAAATGGACCCGCAGGGCAACCATGTATAAATATTAGTGCACATGCCCAACATTTCGTCGCTTATTTTTGCTTTGGCACCACAGCGCCACTTACAGGCCTGGCATACATTTTGCAGCGTTTTCATGCATTCGTGTGGACGATCACATTTATTTTACGTCTCCGTCTTTACGACAAACGTTCTGGAAAATATTAACGTTTCGTGTTCGTTTTGACTTCGTGTGGAGGGGGCCTGAGCCTCACAGAAACCAAAATAAGGAGGAGCAGACAGAGCAGGTCAGCACAGCGTATCTATCTCATCTCTTTATGGAAAAAAGAAAGATAAACTTCCCAGATCTCTCTGAGAATCACCTCTCTGCCTCAGTCACCATAGAAACCGTCCCACAGAGTTTATTGCTGCTTTTTTCTTTAGACGTAGATCTCATTATGTTTTTAATTGATTAACAATTTCTATCTGTTCTGGTTTTAGATCAGGGGTCTGCAACCTGCGGCTCCGGAGCCACATATGGCTCTTTGGACCCTCTCCAGCGGGTTATAAGAGTGGCTAAAATGTATATAAAGAGCTAAATAATTGACTATAATATATACCAGTATCAATAGCTTTAGCATTTTTTATAAGATGGAAAAGAATGAGATTAAAAGAACCAGAAATATGTTTTAAGAGACATTTTTCTATGAATTAGCTTGAAATTTATACGTTTTAACATAAAAAATAGATGAATTGATTGTTTGAGATGGCAACAACTAATTTCCTATACAAGATTTAAAAAAAAAGGTTTTCTAGATAAAGTCATGGTATATTTTGTGGCTCTAAACAACTTTTATTTGGTCGTACTCTGGGCAAAACGGCTCTTTGGATATGAAAGGTTGCAGACCCCTGTTCTAGATACTGCAAAGACTCATTAAGTAGAGCTTTGCCTTATAGAATGTGTTTTTTTTATTTATTTTAAATAACGTTTTATAATCTGTTCTGGTCAATTGTGGGAAATTATTTTATTAGCACAGAGACAGAAGTGAATAAAATCTACACAGATCTTCACATCCTGCCTATTCGGAGCCTCTCTATATGCAGTCAGTGGGACATAGAAAAAAAAATGAGATGGGAGATTAAAAAGTCGGGTGTAACCGGTGTGTTCAGGCCTTTACACTGAGGTGGACTGATATAAACACGCTATCGTTTCAAAAATACAATATTATAGGAGCCTCTTCACATGAAGCACGAGGTTCTGGTTCATAAAATCAGTTTATGTTTAGAATAAATTAGCATAATTTTAAAGCAAACTAAGTGCAAAATCACATTAAATCACTTCCATGACATTTCTATCTCTACTCTTTTAAAATGAACTGCGCTTAATAGAATGCAAAGAGCTGTTTGTATATACTTACTGGTAGTCAAAGGATCCGTCGGGATCTTTGTGATCCACCGAGTCCAGGGGGAGATCTTTTTTGTCACGAACTGAGAGAAACAGGAACAGAAGTTTAATCAGAACATCACAACTGTTTCCTCTGCAGAAGCCTTCATGCTTGTTTTTCAGGTTGGTTAAAAAAAGCAAATTTCTGCCAGTGTGACTCCAGAGTGTCACCTCACAGTCTGCACACTCTGCTGTCAATAAAAAAAGTGTTTTTATATTCATACACTGCATAATAATAGAAATCTAAAAAAGTATTTTTTTCTTAAAACAAATGCTTTTTGTTCTTGAATTGAGGAGGTAAGTGAGACTCTTTGCCAATGGAATTTAAAATAAACAACAATGTCGTTGTCATATTTCAAGTGCATATTACCTAATTATCTTATTTTAAGAGTAAATATACTCATTCTATTGGAAAATCATCTTATTTACCTGATCAAATTAAAGGTAAATACACTTAATTTAAGAAATGTTGATTGTTTTTGCAGTGAACATTTTCCAGATCATCAAACTTTAAAATCAGTCAATAACTGCAGTAAATATAACAAACGCGTCTTAGATGAGGATCGCATTCATCAGGAGAAAGGAGCTACTGAACGCAGAGAGCAGAAAAAAATATTTTGTGGATGTTTAAAGGAAAAGTCGCTCATATTCAGAACTCAAACTTCTGAAAGTTCTTTAAATCTGAAATGATTCCATCCTGTTAATAAATGATCAGTGTTTTTAATTCAGAGTAATTTTCATGTGAATGTGCTTTACTGGAGGCATCCATGTTTGTCAAAGAACACTACTGCCACCTACTGGTTAGTGACGTCACGGTGCGGTATCGGCTGTTGATCAAGTCCCAGTGCTGTATCTGGTGTTTGTCACAACGCGCTATTATCCAAGTCATCTTGAAAACATTCTTCTTCCAAATGTTGGCTACATATTACGGGTTTTTTCTCTGGCCAGAAGTTCGATGGCAAATCCTCCCTCTTCAAGTTGGCGATTCAACGACCAACCCGTCCGTGGAGGATCAGGAATCAGAAAGGTGGAATAACTCTTTTTTCCACTTTTACCCGATGTATTCCAGCATCCAGCTGCCATGCACGTGGGCATTGTCAGTTTCACTATAGCTCTGGTGAATTTCAATGGTGAAGTCCTCTGGAAATCTTCAATTATTGTTGTTAATTGCAGATGTGTCTAGTAGTTCCCATTGATTTAGCTTGTAAAGCGGGGAGAACGGCGCTAGGCTTACCGCACCGTGACGTCACTAACGGAAGATGGATGGAGGGAGTGTTTTTGGGCAAAAATGGCCGCTCCCAGACTCAGTCTCAGGAGTCATGCTCATCGGACTTTTCCTTTAAATGGCCGTTATTTCAGATCAAGTCAATGAGGCAAATGTTGAGTCACTATTTCAGGGATTAAGGTCCAGTTTCAAGATAAGGATACTAAATAATGATTAACAAAGATGTTAGAAATTAAAGGTATCTTATGCAGGTGAGTACGTTTTTGATAGAAACTTAGACCTGCAGACAATTAAGGCGGTAGGTATCACAAACTATTTGATTCTTTAAACATCCTACAGCAAACAGCAGATTGAAGCCAATAAGACTCTGGAATCTCAGCACTAGTCTATGATCTTGAGCTTGAGAACTTGAATTAAGCCAGGCGTATACTGCGTGATATTTCCAATCGTTGCACGCAGCTACAGCTCGCACCGTACGATGAAACCACAGGGTTTTAAAGTTCACGGCTCACCATGTTTGTTCTCACGCTGTGCGACCCGACGCTCTGATGCGATCTACCTGCTCACACTGTACGTCTAAAAACCAGGTGGGTCTCAGCTCCGCAGTGAGATGGCGCTACTCAGACTCGTCTATCCGGAAGCCAAACGAGTAGAAGAGGAACATGAAGCTCACTAGAGTGAAACGCGCTGCCTTGGATATTTGGGCAATTTTGTGCTGAAAGCCCTAAAAAGAAAAGGAGACGACGTATTTGGACAAAGACATGGCTGAGCTAACGTGGCTACTACGGTCTGACAGTTTGACAGAAAGAACTCCATTTCACTCATTGCCCCCCCGCCATGATGCTGGGTTTTTCTCTGAGAGGAAGAAGAAGAATCCTTGTTTTCCCACTGAATGATTTGCCCACGACCACCGACTGAATTTCAAACATGTTTGATTTTCTCCCGATCTTACGATTCCTGATGGGGAGGTGGTCGTTAGAGGCTGATCGCCCCTCGTTACCCCCCTGTACACTACACCACGCACCATCAGGCTGAAAGTCGGCCCGATCAAAAAATTCTCACACGACTGGAGAATCGGCCCAAAAAGTAGGGATGCACGATATTGGGATTTTGGCCGATATCCGATATGCCGATATTTTAAACCTCATGTAGCCGATAACCGATATCGATACCGATGTTAAAGCTGGACAAAAATAAGTAGTCATTGAAAATAGCAGTTTTGTTATCCATTTCTGACACTTTGAAAAATAGTATACTCAAATATATTTTCATATGCTGATATCAAATAGATTTTTAAAAACGTGGTATCGATCTATTTTACTTTCAAAATCTCGTGAAATTTCATCGTTCTGTTACAAACTCTCGTGATATTTTGCAAATTCTTGTGAGATTTTGTTAGTAAAATAGATCGATACCGCGTCAATATATCAACATATAAAAATATGGCAAAATTTCGTGAATTTTCGGGGGATTTCGTAGCATAACGATGACATATAGCAATATTTCATTAGTAAAAGAGATTGATATGGTGTTTTTAAATGGCAATATATCAGCATATGAAGATATTGGGATATTTTAATGGATCAATATTTTTTCCCTCGTCTTTAGAAGTTTTTAAGTCTTTAAAAAAGAAGTTTTTGAGGAAGAAGAATTTTTTTTTTTAGACTTTAGCAACCCAGAAGCTGATCAAATGTCGGGTTAAATATCGGTGGGGTGGCCGATGTCCGATATTCAGTTTTAAGGCCGATACCGATAGGGGGCCGATTATATCGTGCATCCCTACCAAAAAGGGTAAAAACTCATACAGTGTACGCCTGGCTTTATGCAGACAGTGGAAATAAGGTTTTGAATTGGCCTAGTCAAAGTATGTCCTTAATCATACTGGGATGCTGTGGCATGGCCAGAATCAGGCACCTCATGGTCTATAGCACTTCAGTCATTACATTCAGTAATGTTGTCAAATGTGCATCAAAGTTTGGGTCAAAATTCTCCCACAGTGATTTTAAGGACTGATTGTCAGTCATTGCAGATGCTTGATGGCAACTATTGCTGCCAGGAAGACGAGGTTTAGAGGACAAAAAAAACTTTCCCACAGAGCCTGGAATGTATTTAAAAAGGTGATCAGTCTGAGATCAAAACTTGATGAACCAAACGAGAACTGAATGAGGAAACTTACCTTCTCACAGCCCTACATATATATAACAACTGTTGTGATTCTCTTTAAAGTAAATAAAACATATTACTTTTTGCAAAAAAAAATGTTCAGCAGCGATTTCTGTATTTCTGACATAAGTAGTTCAGGGGATTGGAATATGTGTTAGAAAGACAGAATAATCAGTACATTTCAACAGTGTTGGGTTTAAAGGAGTGTAAGTTTGTTTGTTATTAATAAAGAATTATTCTGTGGTTATTCAGTCAGTCACCGTAATGTTATGCCCTTAGTCCCTTTAAGTTAGTTTTTTTAATCTGATGCATCCCTTCACCTACCAAGGAGTTTTGTGAAACCAGTCAAGGAGCCCCAACCTGCACATTAGAGAAACTGAAAAACATCACTTTTAGACCTCAGGTCAGCAGACAGCCATAATATTACTAATGCACTTTAAGCTTATCTTATTTTAATTTTCCATCACATTAGATAGACGGAAGAAACTACAACAGCAGACCCTTTCATGCCTGTGCAGATCATAGAAATACATATAAGAGTAGACGCCGCATTGACTGTTTTGGCGCAATAATTACAGGCGCCATCTTGGGGAGGTCGACCTGCGGCCCTAACTTGCTGGTTAACGGATTATTGACATCAGGGATCGATGATAACTTTGTGAAGAGAGAGATACATACAGATATATACCGATATATATATATATATATGTGTATACCTGTATAAATATATCTGTGTACATAGTAATAAAAAATATATAAAAATGTATGAGTGGCTGTGCTTTGAAGCATACATAGATCACATGAGAATATTCTATTACTCTTAATCCCACTAAGAATATTTAAAAACACTGAATCATTTTGTTTGTTTTCAGCAAAAAAAAAAAAAACAAGAAAATGAGTTCAATATTCAGCAAGTTAAAGTTGATTAAAATAGTTTCTTTGCCTGCTCAACACATCAGACTGAGCGGAGCTGTCTTCTGCCCCAAGATGGCGCCGCTAAATCACGTCATGGGGGAAAGCGATCGATGGGGGGTCCACTCTGATATTATGTCTATGGTGTCGATTCTCAGTCCTCCAGGGCTTCAATCTGAGGGGATCTAAAAACCTTTTGACATCTATTCAAGGTCTCCTCTGTTCTGCCATCCTCCGCTTACACTGTACGATATTTCCAATCGTTGCACGCAGCTACAGCTCAAACTAAACGATGAAAGTGGGTTTAAAATTTCACAGCTCATGATGTTTGTTCTCACACTGTGCGACCTGATGCTCTGATGCGATCTACTTGTCACACTGTACATCTAAAAACCAGGTGGGACTCGGACTCGTCCTTCTGGAGGAAGAACTCCCAGTGCTGGAGGTTCTGGTAAATCGGCTCGTAGCTCTGCTTCAACAGCAGGATTTGCCCACAACCACCTTATGACGGCTGAATGAATTTCAAAGCCGGCCCGATTGAAAAATTCTTGCAAGACTGGAGAATCGTCCCGAATCGGGAAAAAAAATCGTACAGTGTATGCCTTAAGCACATTCCAAGTCAGATGCAAACCGTCGCTGTGGTTTCAGCACCAAACATCTACAACTCTATCATGGAAATTATCCAAAGAGGAGAAGCTTCAACTGAAGCCTGTTATGAGGTTTTCCTTTTAATGTGCCTAGAAATGACCATTGCACATGTACCCACCCTCCTCCCCCTAATATTGGAAAAAAAAGATCCCTGATTGGTTAAAAGCTGCTCCTATCAGAATTGACCTCATTTTAAGACGTAGATTAAAGCACCCTTAAGCCAGTCCCAAATCTCGCTTCACCAACTCATAACCCACACCGATGAGGTTGGGGTGGAGACCATATTCCCACCATCTCACCCACACTTCCTCCAATGGATGAAATAAATTGTTTGCAATAATCAGTGATAACCTCCTGAAATCATCTTAAAAGGTGGAGAACGAGCTGTTCCATTACAGCCACTAAGGCCCCGTCCACACGAAGTCAAAACGAACACGAAACGCTAATATTTTCCAGAACGTTTGTCGTAAAGACGGAGACGTAAAATAAATGTGATCGTCCACACGAATGCATGAAAACGCTGCAAAATGTATGCCAGGCCTGTAAGTGGCGCTGTGGTGCCAAAGCGAAAATAGGCGACGAAATGTTGGGCATGCGCACTAATATTTATACATGGTTGCCCTGCGGGTCCATTTTCGTGGTTAAGTCAAATTCAGGTGCTGAACTATGTCGTCGATATTGCTCTGTTCTTCCTGGAGATATTCCAGAAGAAGAAGATTCTGTTGTAAGCCCGACAGCAGGGTGAGTAGCATGAGCAGCAACCATTCAACACAGTACGGCGCCATTGTTGTTGTGATACTGGTCGCGCATGCGTGTGTAGAGGCGACGCTATGACGCATGCGTGTAAAAAAAAATATGCGGTTAGAGCTTAAAGATGGAAACGCGAAAACGGCGTTTCGAAATCTTCCCACTCTGAAGGCTGAATAAAAAAAAGATCGTTTACAGACCCCCGAAACGCCGGCTTCGTATGGATGAGAGGCTGGTTTGGTGAAAAATGTGTGCGTTTAGGCCAGGGTTTGACTTCGTGTGGACGGGGCCTAAGCCTTTATCACCAAAGAACAAAGCAACAGCTGTCAAGAAAGTGGTAGCATCATGCTGTGGGCCTTCTTTTTATGCACTCCACAAAGAGGGTGCTGTTTTACAGTTAGAGGACGACTTTCAATGACTTTAATCGATCTCAGGTCCACAGCTAGATTATGTAGCCTCTTTAAGTGTTTTTCAAACATGGGTTCCAACTTCCAACCCTCACTGGCAGCTGCTTCTCTGTTGACACCATCACGCTGGGCTAGCATTGATGATGTCATCAGTCTGACAGAAATCAGGGAAGTAAACAATAAAGAGCCACGTGTAAGGAAGTCAGGGCGTAGTCAGTGTGTTTTATTGTTTCTCTGTATTATCTGTCTGAATCCGTCTCACCACAGCTGCTCCATGTTTATCCGATGTAAGCAGAGTTTTTTCCGCTTGTTAGATAAGAAGCGACTGGAGCGGTGTGACGCTGCGTTCAATGGTATCATGTAATTTAGCGGGTCAACCCGCTGTTCTGTCATTTGAGCATACCCGGTCAGAGCAGCATACCCATAGTCAATACCAATTTATCCCTTTAGTTTTAGTTTTGTATGAAAAATGCACTTTAAACTACCTTAAAAGGTGTGTATCCCTTCAGTCATGTACAAAATAACTATTTAATTACTTACTTTTTGGTGTTTATTAAAGTGCATGGTGATCTCACCTTAAATTGTTTTTTTTTGTTTGTAAGTGAAGAGATACAAGCCTGTCGAGGTAGATTTAAGTATGTTTTTCGTACAAAACTAAAGGGATAAATGCAAATATGTAGGTATGCTGGTCTGACGGGGTATGCTCACCTGACAGAACACCGGCTCTGGTGTTCCCACAGCATGGCGATCAGAGCCGAGTCGATTATAACACGGGTCGTCTGACCCAGGTAGACAGGCGTCAATGAGCTTTTCCCGCTGCCTCTAAAGGCCAATTATTCTTAAACTGGTTTTTCAGCCGGTGGGAAAGGGGTATAAGTTTCCTTAAAGTGCTTCCAGTATCTGAGCTACTGGTCTATTAGTTAAAATCGAATCAGATTTTACCGTTCTGCTACCAAAGCAAAGTATTACATCAGACTACTGGTGTAACTGAACAGAAATGTAAACACAGGAACATAGAAATGCTATAAAAACATCAAAATGACATTACATTGGATGGAGAGATTTTCTGGCCTTACTTGGGTATTTGCCTCCGCGGCTCCTCTTGATGAAGCAGACAATGAGGAGAATCAGTATAATGAGGGCGATGGCACACATCAGGCCGATGAACCAGCCCTGAGTGGCTATGTCCACCTGGTCTATGTGAGCTGGAGACAGAGACAGAGAGGATGTTCTGGATCAGCATGAGTTCTGCTCCCCTCAGCCACTTTGGTCCTCATCGGCATCTCATTTTTAAAAGGAGTTACAACAAAACAAATTTCTTTACACATTTAAATACAAAAAGAAATGCCATCCATTCATTTTCTTCCGTTTTATCCGGGGCCGGGTCGCAGAGACAGCAGTCTAAGCAGAGATGCCCAGACTTCCCAATTCACACATACCTCCTCCAGTCGGTCCGGAGGGACCCTGAAGCGACACCAGGCCAGCTCAGAGACATAGTGCCTCCATCCTGTTATTAATAAATGATTAAAATAAAATTACTCAGAACTCCTTATCTGATCCTAATGATCAATTAGACAAAGGAAGAATTTTGGACTTTCTTTCCTCTGGGCTCTATGACTGTATTTGTGGTGTTGCTGCTAAGTGAAGCTGCAGCTTTGCTCAGGATAGGATCCTTCATCCTCCATTGTTTGTTCCTGAGGATTAGCATTCATGCACAGAAACGCAGGCATGGCCCACATTGCTCAGACCACGGGTGGGTCTAGGAAATCTGGGGCCCTAGGCAAAGACAGGCAGGGGCCCCTCTGAATTGAGAAGACATAAAGCAGCCCCATCCTACAGATAGAGAAATGTAAATAGAATATACATCCATTATCTGTTCTAGGTTGTGTCCCTCTCTTCTTGTCCCTTTTCTTCTTGTTTTCCTCTCTATGTTTTGTACTCAGCTGACTTTTCATGCTGTCTCTAAAGGAATGAAAGATTTTTTCCAAGCACTAAGCTCACTTAGCTGATTGCTCCTTCCTGTGTTTCCAAAAAGGCCAAAGTAAATAACCCAGTCCTTCTTTTCACTGTAGACAAGCCATGATCTGCTTATCTGTTCTCCATTTTTCATTTGGATGAAATAATAGCTGCATGAATCATCACAGCAGACAAGATAGAGGAGAGCAGGAGGCGGGGTTACCAATCTACTCGCTCTGGAGAGCAGAGTTCGCTGCTTTTAGATGTTGTCTCCAAAGTCTCCAGTAGCAGAAAAAAGTCTCTAGATTTGGCGCTAGGAGCTTTTTAGAAATCAAAGTGCTAGAGGGGTCTGAAAAGTGGCTAAATATAGCGACTAAAGCGCTAAGTTGGCAACGAAATGGACTGATCCAATATGGTGGACACTGAGACACACTAATTATTATAAGCGTTCTGATGGCATTTTAGTGAAAGGATTTTTCAAGTTCCTTGTGGAAGAAACTAAACTCTGCTATAAACCACTGGTTCCACACTGCCATTGATTCAGGGACACGTCTAAAGGCAGCAGGACATCAACCCTCCAGCAATAGGCTTTCAGACCCCTCCTATAAACTCTCTTCCTCTTCCCTCTGCAGCTAAAATATCTCTGTACTCATCAGAAAAATGTCTATGACTGCTGCAGCACTGACTGTGTCCTTCATTATGATATAAAGGGTGCAAATCATGCAAAATCAACTATTTTGAGCAAACATTGTTTTAATGCTGTTCTTTTATATAAATCAGACACCAAATATTTTGTCTCTGGATTCATGCATCAGTGAGTAAACCTCATGAATCTGCTGTTGGGGCAGCAGCCCCTCCCTTCTGACGTAGATATTCTCCAAATGAGCAGTTGGAGAAATGTGCCTCCTAGAAGCAGCTTCTTTAACCAATTTTCTGAGATTAGAGAGTGATGATCTATAAGCAGCTAATCTGCTCCAAGCAGCACGCTAGTGCAGGAATCAGCAACCCAAAATGTTCAAAGAGCCATGTTGGACCAAACAACATAAAACAGATCTGTCTGGAGACACAAAAATGTAAGTCTTATATAAGTGTATATTAGCCCATTATCAAAATGACTATGATGGGTTAAATACACCAAAAAACATTCATGATTAAATGTTTATTTTCCCTGCAGCGCATCCTGGGGAAAATGACACCATG
Source organism: Cyprinodon tularosa (assembly GCF_016077235.1). NCBI lineage: Eukaryota > Metazoa > Chordata > Actinopteri > Cyprinodontiformes > Cyprinodontidae > Cyprinodon > Cyprinodon tularosa. Next base: position 464,999 of record NW_024038968.1, read on the forward strand.
TGACTAATCTGCTGTACGATATTTGGTGCTTTAAGTTTTACTTTCATTACAGGATTATTTAGCGGTGCGCCTTTAATCTATTCTCACAGCTGGTGGGAGCTAGGTCTGTACTAAAGGTGACTTTCACCTTGATATTTTAGCAGGGATGTAAATCTGGGGTCAAGAACGAATCAGTTTTCCAAACTGTGTAGGCAAACCCGGTTTCTGCTCAGAAAACAGGTCGTCTGCGTGTGTGTTGCATATCTGGAATCGAAGGCAAAACTCGCAGCGCCACGGCTAGTCTTTGGGGAACACTCATGTGTAGACGGCGAACAAGCTGGTCAAACCGAAACACCCACAATCCTAGCTACTTCCTGATTGGCCCTCTGGAGTTGTGGCGTGGAATAACACAGCGCAGACCACGCTTCGAAATTGTGCATAAATCAAAAATATCTGCGTCATATCTGCGACAAGCTAACTGCGACACACTGCCGCGGGAGGATAACCAGGCCTTTACTGTGAAATTACCACAATCAACCGTGACGTCCTGACATGGATTCAGCTATTAGAACAACTCTATCAGCCGAGCTAATGATCTCCTCTCTCAGTGCATCGCAACAAGTTGCGCTAGAGCTCATGCTCCAGGCGGCCACAGGTGACCCATCTTACACACTACCTGATGAACCATCATGAGGAGAATACACGACCAGCACGCCATGGAGAAAGCTGCGAAAGATGAGAAGTTGATCGAGGCAACGTGTTTTGGAGACACTACATTGTTAAAGTGGGACAGTTATAATTGGAAGGGGGACACTCTATTTTTTTCAGCAAAAACACAGAAACAAATGAGCAAAATAAGTATTTATAACTTACAATATCTTCAGTGAGAAGACAAAATTACAAGTGATTTTGCAAACATATAAAAAGTAAACCTGTTAGCGCACACATATTATGAGCTAACTGCGACACACTGCTCATCATTCAAATGAACGATTTTAATCTAGATCAATTCCAAGATTACAGTGAGATTAATCTAGATTAACAAAATTAATCTATGCCCACCACTAGTATTCAATAAAAAAATATGATTTTTGGTGTTATTTTTATTTTGAGGATTTATATGGAATGTGCATAATTGGACTCCTGTCATTTCAAAAACCTCCATGTGGAAATAAAATGCAGTCGTCTTCAAACCAACGTAACAATACAATCCTCTTCCCCTCCTTATTTGGGTAACAGTGCAATAAAATGCGGCCTGCAACAGCAGCCTTTGGATGATGTAAGTAGATAATATAAATGAAAAAAAGACGCTATTAATCAGTTACTGTGGACCCATCGGTTGGGTTACAACAGCCACCTGCCTGGCAGTGTGTCACAGGCTATGACGCAAATCTTTGTTGATAGAAATGTTTATATTTGTGTATATGCAAATTTTTACAGCATTGGAAAAGATAAATAATGAAACGGTGTTTTGTTCTTCTTCACACTATATTAAAAGAAACAAACAATAAAATATATTCTATCTTTTTCATACATTTTTAAAAATGTATGAAAGCTGCTGACTGCCACTACCTCGACGCCAAAGTGTTTGCCAGTTTTGGGTGCTCTAGCCAAGCTGAGTTTTTGTCAACCTGAGTCTTAACATTGTTTTTTGACTCTGCCTCTCGGCAGGAACTGGATTTTTCGGACCTTCTCTCCCTGGAAGGAACAACTGAGCTTCAAACTGAGCTGAGGAAACAAACCGGAGGTTTGGATCCACTTTTCCCCGAGGAAACGTTTGAGCTTCACACTGAGCAAGGGATTCATCTGCGCAACAGTCCGTTCAAGTACTGCAGGAAATCTGAGTGGCAGTCAGTTTTTCTCTATTCACCTACAAGCAACCGCATTCTGGGTAACCCTGTCCGCCCTCCACCGTTTGAGACTAACACCGGAACACATTCCTCACCTACTGATGTCTAAGAGTCAACCTAATCTCTGGAAACGTGAGTCTTCCAACCTTTTCTCCTCTTCAAGTTCAAGAATCAATTCTCCCACTGAACCTTGAACTAACCGCGGTGTCTTCCCCTCACCTTTCAGTTCCGGTTCATGAAAAGAATAAAAATAAACTGAGACTGTTTTTGTTAAATAGCAGAGCTCAGTCTGTCTTAGAACGCAGTACTTTCCAGACTGACAATGATGGTTTTCTACTTTTGGCTACTTTAAATCGCCAATAAAATGTAAGATCATAGCAAATACAGGTAATAATATGTTGAGACTCAAGAAGAGATCTGATCCTTAAGAAACGGGTGCATTACAGTTTGTCCGAGTGGAGTTGCCATATGATCATGTCATAAGAAGGGACGGGGCCCCGAGCAGGTATGGTACTTACATTGCCTCACATTTCATTAGACATTTATCCAAAGGATGACATAAAAAGTTACATCAGATCAAACAGAAATGTATCTTTGAAGGAACAAACCAGATAGAAAAGAGAAGAGTTACAATGACTCTCCCAGCTGTGCCGGACATTACTGATAGAAATGCATTGGGATGGGCCCACGTGGCTGGAAGCAGGTGTCATCTCACCTGCTTTGGTTTTAAAGATGACGGGTTCGCTGCTGACGCTGCTCAGCTCTTGGGAGTAAACCCTCAGGTGGTACGTCTCCCCAGCAATCAGAGCCTTTAAATGAACCGGTGGTTTTTTAACTTCTTCAAAAGTCTTTGTGTTGTTGCCTTGGGGACACAAGAAAGGTGCCGATCACACTCCAGAGGTGTGACTGTGACTGAACGGAGCCGACGGCCGTGAACGATAGAGATCACCAAGAGGAGAGACTGTTTGAAAGGCCCAGAGATTCACAGGACTGAGCCAGACAACCATGCATTGCCATCAGAGTTAGAAGCAAAGGTTTTAATTAAAACCTTTAGGATGGATGTTTAGTTAAGCTGAATGAGTCAAATCAAACAAATAAATAATAAGCATTTCTTCTTAAAGATAACTGTTTCTAAAGGCTTCATTTTCAGAGAAAGCTGGAATGAAACAGATAATTTTAAGGAAATAATCCAATCAATAATCCAGACAGAGAAAGAAAAAAACCCTTCTTTAGTCTTCTGGAGGGGAAATTAAATATCTTATTAATGAAAAACCCGTCCAGAAGACTTCCTCAAGTTCTTTTGACCAAATAAAACAGGTTAGATCAAATCTACCAAAGGCCCATTAAACAGCTACTATAGTTCAGGTGCCTTCCAGCTTTCCTAGACATTAATAAAGGATCTATGTGGCAAAGCAATATTGATTATTCTCACAACTTCTGATTTATTAGACTAAACCAGAAATGAGAAGAACATAGAAGGGAAATTAAGCTGAGGACAAATGGTGTCGTGACGGTAACCAGTGAAAAGCTTAATGTCATCAGACCAAACCAGTTCAAAGCCGTTCTAAGCATGCTGGTCCTGAAACAAGCCAAACGATGTCTGCTGCACACAAAGAAGACATGCAGACTACATGCAAACACGCAGAGTCAGCGGTGCTGTTTGAACAAGGCTGGGAAAAGCTTTACGCTTCTGGATCTAATAAAACCAAATCGACCTTGTGAAAGTGGAGGACAAAGCAGACATCTTCCCTTCATCCAGATGAAAATAATCTCTTATCCGACATCATCCCACAGACCAGAATTCAGAACTTCTTCCCAGGCAGGAAGATGGCGGGGAGGTGATGAGATGAGGGGATGAAGGAGGCGTCAGGTTCTCCCAGTCAAAGCTTTCTGGCTTGACCTTGGAAAGCAGCGAGTCAATCCCATCATTTCACTTTCATCCACTTTGTCTTTTTCCATCAGCTTAGATCCGAACTCCATTTAGGATTAAAAATGCCCAAATACAGCAAAGCTTCATCCTATTTTCCCATCCAGAGAAGAAAGGTGAACCACCGACCCATTACAGTGCGACACTAGAAGCTTTCCAGTGGTGAAATAAAAGAAAGCACCAATTAGAAGCAAATCTTCACTAATAATGAGGAAACCAGCAGCTTTTCGTTAACAAACATTTATTTTATGCTCTTGTTCATTGTTAACTCACTAAGCAACCCTCTCTGTAGAAGAGGTGGCCGGGCTGCACAATGAAAAGACTATAATAGGTCTAAATTTCTATTAAGGTTCTGATCTAGGTGGATAAAGTCTGGGTTAACTCTCAACATGGTGGCTAATAAAACCCTAAACTTAAAGGCCATAGCTACAACTCTCTTATAAAAAACATAAATAAAAACTATATCAGAGAATACATAGAGTGGTGCAGAATAAAGCATACATTTTACTGAAAAATGAAGATATAAATGATTGTTTTTATGAGAAACAAGTTCTTTCTATGGCAAATTTCTAAGGTTCCAGCAGACAACCACAAACAAAACCAAAAAAAGCTAAATTAGGATGAACTAAGGTCAAGCTTTTGCATTTGGCTGGAAAACAGTCAAACATGAGCGAGCGATTTAAACCTGCCTTCCCCTTTAATCCATATCTTTTTAAATAATCCAGCATACCAGCTGCTGAATGTCCTTGTGACGGCCATTTTGCAGACTGGTGAGGCAATGCCGTATGAGGAACAGTATTTCAAAACAGTTACCACCACCGGATTTTCTAAATAACTATTTTAATCCGGGGAGATTTTTGAAGCTTGAGAACAGTTCACTGTTCCGTAGTTTTTGTTTCCAGAAATAATTTAAAACAGATAAATGTCTTTTTCCTGTGAGTGGAAAGGTCTTCATAAACTTTTCTGCATCAATCGAATTTGTCATAATTTAGTAAATATGGAGTAAAATGACTGTCAATAAAAAGGTATGGGAGGATGTGTGAAAAAGTCAATAATGTAAATCATTTAAAATTTATGTCTGTTTCTCATTTAAACAATATAAGTTTAAATCACGAGTAAAAAGATTTTTACGAGAATGAAACATAAGCCTCTTTCCCCATGAAAATAGCAGGTTAACACGTGTTTTTCAAACATGGATCGACTCGCATCAGCGTTTGGCTCCCTTCCCAATGGCTAAATAATCTGGGTCTAACACCTTTCTGGCAGCTCCCCCCACAGCTGCATGTCTGGTGACATCATCATGCTGGGTTTGCGTTGATGTCACCAGTGCGACAGAAATCAGGAACATAAACAATGGAGAGTAGCATGGAAGAAAGCCAGGGCGTAGTCAGTGTTATTTATTGTTTCTATTATCTAACCAGAGCTGCTCCATGTTCATCGTGTTTCTACTTGTTGAATCAGAAGTCACTGGCATGGTGGTTTAACGTCCGAACGTTGCATTCAATGAACAAATGTGTGTCAGAAAGCTAAAAGTTCCAGACAACAAAACATCTATGCGACATGGTTGGTCAGAACAGCGGCATGTTCAAACAGCAGCTCACGTAAAGCCTAAAGCAGCTCATTCCTAACCAGGCAGCAGCATGAACAGAAACGGCACAGAGAACTTGGAGCAGCATAGAGGCGGGTTCAACAGCATAGAAAATAATCCCCTCATCCCACATTCTTATAAATCAAATCTCAATAAATCCAATTATTTCATTGTCTTTTGATATCAAAAAATTCTTACAGCAAAACATTTGTGTGATTTACAAATGTGTACATTTGCACGAAACCCGATAAAACCTAATAACAATTTTTTTTACTTTCACAAAAAGATTAGCGATACCAAAAATGTCCCCAGTGTTTAAAATTCAAACTGACATAGATTTAAAATCTTGTGAACACAATTGTCCAATTGAGCTAATAATCATCCGTGCGCGCCGGCTACCGATCATTCATCCTGTCCGCTGAACTGCTGCTAGTTTTCCTCTCATGTCTGGAAGATGTCTAGTGCTGCTACCACAGATGATCTCGCTCTCCAAATGGAATTGAACGATTCAGATTAGCTAGAATGAATAGACGGGGTAAAGGTTTGCTTTAGCAACCTTTCCATCTGCAACTTCACAAAATGCTTCATGCACTTTGTCCTGATTTGTACTCAAATGATGAATCAAGTTTGTGGTGTTAAATGTAGCTCTGCCGCTAACTCCTCTTGAAATTGCCATGTTGCACACACTGCAAGTAGCTTTAGGACAGTCTTCACTCGTGAGAGTAAAATATTACAAAACTTCTGACATGCTTGCTTTGCACCGCAGCAGAGGTTTGTATTTACAGCTACCGTCAACCATCAACCGCCAATAAAGATTGTCACGACTCGTCAGCTAATGTAGCCGAGCTCCGATCACCAGAAATTAGGAGAACATCAGGCCGATCCGATCTCAAGATCGGGATATCCCTATTTATTGATATTTGTCTGAATAAATAGTCAGAATTATTATTCAGTGGTTGCTAAAAGCCAATCTACACAAGCCATAGCATTTAAAAGGCAGTTCTTACTGCTACTTATAAATGTTCCTAAATGTGTTTTTCGATTTAGTTTTTTTTTCTTTTGTAAACAATAAATATCATAACTCAAAGAGAGACCCAGTTTTAGTTAGATTTAGTGCCAAACAGTCAGAAATAAGGTAAGGTACACATTTGTAAATCATAATGCACAGCAATTTCTGCATCAATACCAAAACCCTTGTAATGAAGGGGGTTTAAATTTCACCCTAAAGTGTTTGGACCATTTTAGAGCTCTGTGTGCCGTCACTATAAAGAGTTCCCTCTGAAATGAGGAAACTCAGATGGATGTTGGGTGTTTGTATAGCTTAAGCACAGGCTTTGTGTCTTACTGTCCAGAATGACCTCTACAACAAACTTGATGTCAGCGGGGAAGTTGTGACTCCAGTTGACGTTAGCATAGTAACTGTTAGGGACCACCGTCAGATTCCAGATCTCTCTCCGAGGGGCTGGTACACAGGTTGGGGGAAAAGGGTTTTAAGGTCAGAAGCAAAGGGCACAGCGGCAAAGTTCTCAGTTTGGAGCTATAGTTGGAGTCAATACTGAGGGAGTCTGCCCTGAATGGTTTTGATTGTAGAGTGATTCCAGTTACTAGCCCTTTCCAGAACCGTGAGAGTTCATCTTTTACAAATTGTATCAGAAAAGTAATGAAATGACAAACCTTAAGACTCTCCAAGTCTTCTGCTCCTTTATAAAAGCCTCAACTCTGTCAGTATAGTCTTCACAGGTTTTTAAATTGGTCTAAGGTACAAAATATATTTTATTTACCTCCCCCAAGGGTTTGAGCCATTGTGTAAAGGTGCGTTCACAATCAATATGAAAGCGGCAAGTAGAGTGATTTACATGTTATCTTTGGGTAAGGATGCATTTAAATTCAATGGTGTGAGATGCAAAGGACTGCGTTTGAGTGATGAAAATGGAGCAAATTGTGTGGTTAAAGCAGAGCAAAACCACAATCTATGCTGTGGAAATGCAGATACTGCAAAGCATAATTTCACCGGAGTTCGAAAGTCAGAATTTTTCTGTCAGTTCGTGTCACATTAACCAATCTTGGACTGTGGTTGTGATGTAGGGTGAAGAAGAAGAAAAGACAAAGGTCGTTTCTCAATTCACTAGAACGCGAGTACGGACTCGTGTTCTCACCAAGTCTGTTCTTGACAAGAACCCAGTGAAGTCTGGACTTGGGGAGAACGGGATCACGCAGAATAATCTGGGTCAACTGGAACAGAAGAATCCTGATGACATCACCACATTCAAAGCTAGTCTGGAGCTGCATTTCACCTGCTGTTATTAATGGTCTCTAGATAATAAATTATGACTTTTCATTTAGTGGGGGAATAATGATAAACACAGTCAGATAAACGCAAATCAAATTAATGTTTTGCCAAATATAAAAAAAGAAAAACACCATCAGAGGCAGCGGTCTTTCACACATGGCTATGCAGAGAGAGGGCCGCTGCAGACGGACTAACGTTAGCCCTGGCCGCTGCAGACGGACAAACGTTAGCCCTGGCCGCTGCAGACGAGCTAATGTTAGCCCTGGCCGCTGCAGACGAGCTAACGTTAGCCCTGGCTGCTGTTAGCCTTGGACCTCCACGGTCCTCTCAACATCTGAACTTTTTTTTTATTACGCACTAAGTCAGAAAATGGGCCATATAATTAAGCTTAAAGTATAATGTTCTCACCTTAAATTATCCTAAAATATATTTTTATTGAACAAGGGCAATAGGAAAGAGAACTTAATACTGGAAGCTGCTGCTGCAGTGCATGCTGGGACAGCTCTCCATCTGGAGAACAGACAAGTCTGCTCTGATGCATGCTCGGTAAAGAGGGAGGGGCCAGAACAACATCCGACTTATTAAGTTTCACGAGCACACAAGAACATACAAGTAGGAATATTGAGAATCGGCCATGTCAAGCTTATGTCAGAGCTGCTGTAACCATCACAGTACAGGAACTCCTAATACTGGGTTCCTGGACAGATGGAAGTACTGCTGAGGCGACCAATCAGCAATCAACAATGTTGAAGGCTGTCCAGCTCTCCCTATCACATACAGCACCGTGACTCGCTCTGTAAAATCAAGGACCCACAAGGTCAGCAGAAACCAATAAGTGGATAGACGTTCATTTTATTTGCTGAGGCAGTGCAGTAAACAGGAGCAAGTTTTATTGCAGTGTCCATATGCATTGCTGGTGAGAGAAGGGCGAAATGTCAAGGAACCAACACCAGGAGAACCACATGGAAAATTGGTCATGTTAATTGTGAACGCACCTTTAGGCTCTAACAGCACAGAGATGGCTTTAAACTTTCTGATTCCAAGTCATAAAAGTTAGCGGTACGTTTTTAAAATGAATTCTAGGAGTATCTTGTAACCAGTGATGGACAAAGACGGTGGTCATGGCTGTTCTTTTACTCGCTGGAGTTAAAAGTTGCAAAACAGTCTTTGCAGGCATCATTCTCATGTTATATCACCAATGCAATTCAGTGCAAGAAACATTATTGTGCCCTGTCGATAACAAAAAACCTATTATCATCTTCACCTCAATAAGTTTAGTGGGATACTGCAGGTTCCTGCAGCATCGCTGTCTTCTTTGGAGCTACAGACTTGCTGCTATCTATCATATAACGGCCTTCTAAGAATGCCACTCTACCCTTGCAGCTCATTCTTGTGCCAACACTGTTGCTACTTCCAAGGTTGGACTCCCCCATTTCCATGTTGTGTCTTTAGTTAATCATGAGGTGTAAAAAAACACATTTAAATTGCAGACTGAATGCACAGTCTGAGAAGGGCTACTACTGGATTTATCAAGTCATAAAACATAATCTTTCAAACAAATGTAAAAAGATCTAAATACAGGGGTGGGCAATTCCAGTTCCTAAGGGCCATTATCCTGCAACTTTTAGATATGCCTTTGGTTCAACACACCTGAATCAAGTAATTAGATAATTCAGAGGACCCTGGAGGGACCGACTGAATACTGAGGTTGCAAAAGGCACACCTGGGTCAGGTGTGTTAGACCAAGGGTGAATCTAAAAGTTGCAGGATACCAGCACTCAGGCACTAGAAATGCCCACACTGATCTAAAGAGTGGTTCCAGCTACTCTCATAATCATTATTGAACTTGGAGCTAAATATCAATTGCAAGAAAAAGTACCTCCAATAACTAAAGCTAAACCAAACCATCAGTTTAACAGAGGAGTTTGGTTTCTCACCTCCTGACCAGGAGAACTGCTGTTGGCTACATCCCAATATTCTGCAAAACATGTCTGCTTGTAGTGCAACAGTCAGAGCACAGCCTATCAGGATGCAGCCCTGATATAGTTTCCTGTTTTGTCAGGTGGGAGAACGCCACCATATTTTTATATCTATGAAGTGATATCCAGAGAGGTCTTCAGAAAGTATTAAGAATTCCAATGAAATACCAACATGTACCCAACACATTCTGATCAACTCGTTTGGTGGGGACCAGCAGAGGAGTTGTAGTGGTTGTAGTTGCCTCAGTGGTAGTAGTAGTAGTAGTTGTTGTTGTGGAAGTGGTAGTTGGTAGAGGGGAAATAGTAGTAGCATTACTTTTTGTAGGAGGGATGTCAGTAGGAGGAAGAGGAGGTAAAGGAGTAGGAGTAGGAGAGAAAGCAGAAGACAGGGTGGCGTCCGTTAGCTCAACTACAAGGGAAGGAAGAAGGAGAGAGCAGAGAGTTAAACACAAGGCAGTAAGAACATCCAACACAACTGCCAAACACTCACACCTGCTAATAAACCATGCTGAGAGAATATGGATGCCTTTCTGCTGCTCTTTTCCTCCGGCTAAGACACTCAGTCTGGCACCCACCGCAGTCACAATCAGCTAAATAAAATAACAACACTGCCTCCTACACCATAACTAATGGCAGCCTCAAACACTGTATGTATGGAAATGTGTTTGATAGTTACAGTGTGTCATTTTTAGCTACATTTATGGCCAGCAGGCTTTTAGCTAGTAATATTTCATAGAGTGTAGACCTTGATGTAACACTTCTTTAGAATTTGCACAGCGTAGCATTGTAGGGTGTCGTCCCCCAGAAAATAATCTCTGAAACACTTTATAAGCTATTTCCTGCATTTTGAGGTAGAATGCAGCTAACTTTTTGTCTTCGTTCCGACCCTACTTTTGTCCTGATGAAGAGAAGTATGTGTGCTTGACTAGAGGTGGAAATTTCATAAGGAAAACATGAGATCACTTTTAGGTACAATAATATTTTTCATAGGTTCGTTCAAACAACTAAAAGTCGTAGGGAAGCGGCTGTTCCAACCGTTGCATTTCCAAATTCTCCCGAGTGGTGCCCGACACGAGTGTATAAATTGAATGTGATTGGTCGATTATCAAGGGGATTGGGGGGGATTGTTGTGGCGGAAGCATCACAAGCAAGTTTGGTTGCTAACCAGTTAGCAACTTAGTGCTAGTAGGTTCCCAATGGGAAATTCCATTGGGACCAAGTAGCACTAAATTGGTGACTTAGAAACGACGCTGTCAAGGAACGCTATGGACAGCGGAAACATGCAAGAGGAGGAGAGTTTAGTGTCGGAGGTCGTGGATGAGTCTCCTCCGTCATCCATTTTTTATTTAGAGGAGAAAAGCGGGGACGAAGATGTTGTGGAAGAGGACGCCAGGGCGGCAGAAGCTTGGTTTACAGCCGTCCATGTTTGAGCCCTTGCCTCGCAACGCTGCCAGTTCTGTTAGCTCTACACCTGCCGAAGACACAGACGTCCATCCCCGTGAACACTGGGACGCAACTCAATGGGAAAGAAAAGGATTCTGATTTCAACCATTGCGTATATTAGCTGCGACACATGAATCAAGATGCTATGACCGAAAACATTTGATCGACAGATGACCGTTGATTTTTGATTGGCCGAATTTAGGTGTACAGGCTCACGTATTCACGATTCACAAGATATGAGCTTAGCGCGAGAGTGTATTAGACTAGGTTAGGAATTAAAGATGGCAGCCCGATGAAGAACGGATCAGCAAATTTTGAACATTTAACCAAATTTTCCTGGGGAAAAATTTAGGGCGTACCAAAGCCGTACATCCCAAAAACAGTGCGTACTACTTTTAATATTTCTAGTAAAGGCCGTAGAATGTACGCCGGTATGCATTGCTAGCTAAAAGCCTGTTGGTCAGACTGCAGATATCAGTGCATGAACCGTTTCGCCCCCTCCAGCAATACGGAGGCAGGGTAGAAAATCTCTGCATCACCAATCCTGTCAAATGATGACGAGCCTTGTTCACATAGATCGTTTTATAAATAGTTTTTTATTTGTCAGAGTGGGATATAGATGGTATAGAGGCCTAACTTGACGCAGCCACATTCAAGCTTATCGGCGATCTCTACAGTCCCTCTGTGGTGCGCTGCGGTAGACCAAAGATGTCTGCCTCCATTGATGTAAGACCCGCTCCAGTGCAATTATTAATAGCAATATAAAAGGCAACGCAAACATAAAGACTGACACTTTCATTCCGTGGAGGATTATCATAACATATGTATGGATACGTTACATTTATGTCAGTAAAGTTATAATTACACACTGTAGCTTTGATCATGTTTTCAAACAGAAAGCTCCATGTGAAAGTTGAGGTTGTTTGAATAAAATTAATAAGAATATAACAGATTTTATACGTTTGATATTTATTTACTGGTTGAAAAAAACTATGTGACAATTTATGGTAACAATCAGACAAATTAGGGATGCACGATATAATGGGCCCCCTATCGGTATCGGCCTTAAAACTGAATATCGGACATCGGCCACCCCACCGATATTTAACCCGATATTTGATCAGCTTCTGAGTTTCTAAAGTCTAAAAAAATAAAATAAAATACTACTTCTTCTACTTCCTCAAAAACTTCTTTTTTACAGACTTAAAAACTTCTAAAGACGAGGGAAAAAATATTGATCCATTAAAATATCCCAATATCTTCATATGCTGATATATTGCCATTTAAAAACACCATATCAATCTCTTTTACTAATGAAATATTGCTATATGTCATCGTTATGCTACAAAATCCCCCGAAAATTCACAAAATGTTGCCATATTTTTATATGTTGATATATTGACGCGGTATCGATCTATTTTACTAACAAAATCTCACAAGAATTTGCTAAATATCACGAGAGTTTGTAACCGAACGATGAAATTTCACGAGATTTTGAAAGTAAAATAGATCGATACCGCGTTTTTAAAAATCTATTTGATATCAGCATATGAAAATATATTTGAGTATATTATTTTTCAAAGTGTCAGAAATGGATAACAAAGCTGCTATTTTCAATGACTACTTATTTTTGTCCAGCTTTAACATCGGTATCGATATCGGTTATCGGCTACATGAGTTTTAAAATATCGGCATATCGGATATCGGCCAAAATCCCAATATCGTGCATCCCTAACACAATTAGATGTTTTAAAGAAATAACTTTCATTGAGACGTCCAGACTGTTTTATCCAGACCTCATTTAGCTAATTTGTAACTTGGAAAATTTTCTGATTCTTCTTCTTAAAAGAATTGGCATCAAGAGTCAATAGAAACTGGATTCAAAAAGAGGAATCAAATTTTTATAATTCAGTCGATGCTTAACCTTAAACATGAATAAAAGTCAATGAAAGTTCTTAAACATGGGTATTTGTCTCAAAGTGTGCGGGGCGGGTTGTTTGCTCCTGTTTTAGCATCAGATTGAGGGCCATGTTTCTGATTTAACCATCAATGTGAGGACATTTTGCTGGTCTTCACCTTGTTTGTGCTAACGGTTAGGTTTGGGACGGATGTGTGAATTAAGTTTAGGTTCCTGATAGGGGTAGGTGTGCACTAGGTTAGGTTTAAGATTATCGTCAGAGTTCAGGCATAAAAAGTCTGTTGTTTATTTGAGGAGGTCAGGTTAAAGATATGTTGTTAATTAAGTTTAGGTAAAGGTCAGAGGTAGGAGTAGTCCTGATTGGTTAAAACTAGTTTTGGACTGTGAGTGTCTTATTTCTGGTCCTTAGGATTAACAATTTCCTATAGATGTTTTCCTCTTTAAAATCAGATTAAACTTCCAAATAATATTTTCCTCCAAGGTCATTTAATTCAACAGTCATGTTTAGGTGTTCTGCAGCAGAGAAGTCAGTCTTCAGACATCCTCAGTCCTGACCACAGGACTGAGCTTTGCTGCTATCTAGGGGTTAAACTCCAGTAATACACGTTTCTCATCTATGGCAGAGGATGGTCCTGTGTTCAGAAAGAATTTCATTTTGTCATAATCCCACTAAAATGTGACTGAGGATTTTTTAGTATAAGGACATTTTATGGCTTTATCATATCGTTGGGTTTCCTCGTTGAAGTGGTTATAGTGTCTGACTATGCAGGACACCTGGCTTCATACTAGGGCTGCAACTAATAACTGCTTTGCAAATCGATCAATCTGTTGATTATTTTTTCAATTAATAGATTTTTAATCAGATAGCCAAAGGTTCCTTTTTAAGAAATTAAACCAGGTGAAACTAAAATGTTTCCACTTGTGGAGTTCTGGATAGAGCATATTGACAGACCACAATGTTTTTTTAATCTTTAATGCAAAATGTTCATATATTTATTACACTTTTGGTATAATTCCTGCTCTAAGTGGGTTTCTCTGTTAGCTAAAGGCATGTTTTACAGTCTCTGTACTCCAGTTAACGATTAATTGATTGCTGAATGAGTCGGCAATTATTTCAATAATTGATTAATCTGATTAATTATTTCAACCATAGTTCATTCCCTATTTTTATAATTAGGGCATCTGGTGTCAAACACATGAGAAATTCCCAAAGATCCTAAATGTGACCTGTTGTTTGACTTTGAAGAGGTCTGCAGTAGGGTTGTCACGATACTAAACTTTTCAACTCAATACCGATACTAAGGAAAATATTCGATACTCGATACCATTTTCGATACCACAAGGATAAAAACAAAGACTCCAAAATTCTACAGAAATATTTTCATTAATAAATAAAATACAATAAAGGTTGTATGCTGTGCACAATATTAAGAAGCTTGATAAAAACCTTACAAAATTAAAATTAAGTGTTCCTTCCTTGGCTATGCTTTGCACACATAACAATGACACCGGCCAAACCGGTTAAGAAACAAAAATAATTCTCAGCAGCTGCACCTCTTACAAAACAAAAGTCTGAAACTGAAAAGTGCGTAGAATTATTCAATCACACAGTGTTCAGAAAGTGCATTTTCCTCTATTCTGCACTTTAGATGAATGACTGTTTAGGTGCCACTGGTGACGGCACTGTATCGATACTTTTAAAAACGAGTATTGTATCCGGATACAACATTTCAGTATCGATACTTTTTTGAATATCGATACTTTTGACAACCCTAGTCTGCAGACCTGTGCGCTGGGTTTGATAAGCCTCAGGCTGTGGAAGACAGAAGGGACGACTCTGGATCTGATAAATGAAAGCATTTATGGCAGATATCGTGTTGGAACAACTTTTGACTGATCTGAACAAAGATCTTTGTTCTCTCATATAAAGAGTCTCCAGAAGGAGATGTACGTATATGTCTGAATTAGATGCGTTCCCTTGTTGTGATTAGTGATCATGTAGAGTCAAATCTTGGCAGTGCAAATGTCTGCATCAAAGACCACAGCAAAACAAAAACACCCCAAACCTCAGGCAGCATGCGGCTGTCATGGACTTCATGCATGTCCCTAAAACAACATGTCCCAAAGCTCCTGCAGTCGAAAGCTCAGAGGTGGAGACCATTTCATGGAAAGACTTCATGCTTCATTACAGCCAGAAGGTGCTAATGATTCACGGAACCGTGGTGAGCCTTAAACATGACATTATGGCAGATGTGCAAAAGCTCAAAACCAAGAAAACCAAGCAGTCCAAACATCGGCTACGTCAGTGTTCCCTTCAACCTGCATACTTCAAACACACCGGCTCCTGGATGTGTATTCTGATGCAGCGGTTTTTATTTCCTGCTGTAGCTACAAAAGGCAGCGGCAGAAAACCCTTTGGTAGCTACACAGGGTTACCTTGCATCTATGAGCAGCAGGCTGTGATGCAACGCTGAGGCTGCATTGCACAGATGCACCGTTAGGTGGCACTGTTCCAGTAACTGCAGTGTAAATTATGCACGATGAAATGCAAACAAAAGGATGAATGCACATCATGCCCGTTGGATTCCTGAGAGGATACAGCAGCAGCAGTGCATCAAACGTGAGATGAAGACGGGGCTGTAATATTCTGCTTTTCACTCTTTTCCATACTGATGGGCTTTCAGTGAGTTTACCAAAGCACTCTGTGCTCATTGAGCCTTTCAGTGCATTGCTCCTAATCTGAAATTTCCATGTTTCCAAGGGTTATTCTGCCTTTTTCCTCTTATTAAATTCTTCCATATTTTGGGCTGGATTCTATTTAGATAAGGGATACCAAAAGTCTGTCCTGGAAGGCCACTGTCCTGCAGGTTTTAGAGGTTTCCTGCTTTAGCACATCTGATTTCCATTGATAGCTGATTAGCAGGCCTTTGCTGAAATGCATCTTCACATTGGCTGTTTCTCGATCTGTTTACTTGTGCGTCCTCGTGTCCTTGTGAAACCTCATCAGCCTCAGCACTAGTACTGTTCAGATTCGCATAAACAGCAGGCCGAGAACGAACAAACGTCCATGGATGTTGTTCTGGCCCCTCCCTCTTTACCCAGCATGCATCAGAGCAGACCTGTCCGTTCTCCAGACTGACAGCTGTCCCAGCATGTCCCAGAGTATTAAGTTAAAAGTTCTCTTTTCTGTTGCTGTTGTTCAATGAAAGTACATTTTAAGATCATTTGAGACGAGTACATTACACTTAAATTTTCACTATATGGCCCATTTACTTATTTAATGCGTAATTTTGAAAAAATTACGCATTAAATAAGTGTTAAATAAATGTTGAGTGGACTAACGTTAACCCGTCTGCAGCAGCCCTCTTCCTGCATAGCCGCGTGTAAAGTACCGCTGGCTCTGATGGCAATTTATTTAGTTTTATTTAGCAAAATGTTCATTTCATTTGTGTTTATCTGACTGTGTTCATCATTATTCCCCCAATAAATGAAGAAAGTCATCATTTATTATTATCTAGAGACTATTAATAACAGGACATGAAATGCTAGCCTGGGTGCCATTCCGAACTTAGTCCCGCCCACAAAGTTTGAGGTCGGGAAGTTCGGTCTGGCATTGCTCCATAGTAGCGTGAGTATGATCGCCCACCCTCTGGCGATCCAATCAAATTGTCAGGGCGGGCTTTATACGATGATGGACAGATGATCAACAGTAACGTAATCAACCACGTGACCAAAGCGCGCTTGGGTGACAACAACAATGGCTGCCGCTGGAGAGTTGAGGTGAGTAGATTCTGCTATTAGGTCTGTTCTAGAAGATACCGACAGCAAATTAATTTTAAAAGAGGAACAGAGAAACGCGATCAAGGCTCATCTTCTTATTCTAGGCGTGCAACTGCACGCTTTGATTTTTGTTGACAACAACTATGCGTTGCTTAACATACGTCACGCACTCCGTTGCTCTTATTGGTCGTAGGTCTATCCAATTGAGTGCAGACGCATTTTTTTTCCTGGTTCGTTCAAAACACGCCCCATAATCACAGCTCTATGGAGCAGCATCAGACTCAGATTCTGACTAGAATGGAGTAGGACGACGTCAGGCTAATGATATGCAGCTCCAGACTAGCTTTGAATGTGGTGATGTCATCAGTACGCTTCTGTTCCAATTGACCCAGATTTATGCTGCGTGCTCCCGTTCTACCTGAGTCCAGATTTCCTATTTTGTTGTCAAAAACGTACCTGGGGAGAACATTAGTCCATAATCACGTTCTTGTAAATTGAGAAACGGCCTTTGAAAACCTGCAGGACAGCGGCCATCAAGGGCCGACTTTGGCGGGCCTGATTTAGCCAGTGGAGGCTGGTCCGCACGATATTAGATGTTCAAGTTTTCAGGTGATCTTCAGACAGCCCACATATGAAGATAAAGAATTGGAGCTACAACTGGTTCGTTCTATTGTTTGGTTTGGAGACTTAGAGGGCGAGCACAACACACCACACATTAGCAGATCTCATTAGATAGTAAAGCTCACCAAACATGATTTCCTAGTAAATGAGCATTAATAAACAAACCCTTCATATGGAACCGCTTTCTGATCAGCTGCCTGGTGGACCTCCCTGATTTGGGAAGGGAATAATCCCAACAGCCTTCCGAGCAGACCCGATCACTCTTAACCATACACATGCAGCACGATAAGCCCGGGCCTCTCGGAAGGCACAGTTGTCTTGTCGTGTGAACCAAGAATTTGACCATTTCTAAACTTTTGAAAATGTGACTTTGCACATTTACCGGTTTCCTTTATAGCAGTAAAATAGGAGCCAATTGAATCTCATGCTGCTGTGAACAGAGTGAGACAGAACGGTGACTGCACTGCTGCTGTTGTTCTGGACAGGGATAATAGAAGTCAGTGTTGGGTGGCAATGGTCAGAGAGACTGTTATTATGTTCCCCATTACCTACATCTGTAGCATGAGTAAAGTTTTCTGCAGAGACACAAAGGACAAAGGAAAGCTGTGGGTAAAACAGGAAGGAAGAACAACATGGTTTTAAACCAAGTCTCTGGTGTGAGAAATGAACCAATCAGCTGGGTTCAGTCATCAGCCAGCCAACTGGAAACCATCCTGCTGGACAGGTCACACGCTTTTAGATGGAAGGACAACTGTTGTAAGACACTATACAGTGAATAAAATGGAGAGCTGATTTTATTTTAGATTATTTATAAATATGCACAAGAGCTGGTGCCAGGGATGGGATTTTCTTATGGATGTTTTTTTTCCCCTGGATTTTACCCTAGTTTCCTCTGAAAGAAAAAGGTCAAATTTACTAGAAAGTTTTGTTTCTTTTGGTGATATTTTGCCTTACAGTAGTAGACATTCAAAATTTCTCCACTTTCATTTATGCGACCTGGGCTGGTTCTTGGCTGGTCTTTGGCTGGACCTTGGCTGGTCCTTTGCTGGACCTTAGCTGGTCCCTGGCTGGACCTTCGCTGGTCCTTGGCTGGTCCCTGGCTGGTTCTTGGCTGGTCCTTGGGTGGTCCTTGGCTGGTCTTTGGCTGGACCTTGGCTGGTCCTTTGCTGGACCTTAGCTGGTCCCTGGCTGGACCTTCGCTGGTCCTTGGCTGGTCCCTGGCTGGTTCTTGGCTGGTCCTTGGGTGGTCCTTGGCTGGTCTTTGGCTGGACCTTGGCTGGTCCTTTGCTGGACCTTAGCTGGTCCCTGGCTGGACCTTCGCTGGTCCTTGGCTGGTCCCTGGCTGGTTCTTGGCTGGTCCTTGGGTGGTCCTTGGCTGGTCTTTGGCTGGACCTTGGCTGGTCCTTTGCTGGACCTTAGCTGGTCCCTGGCTGGACCTTCGCTGGTCCTTGGCTGGTCCCTGGCTGGTTCTTGGCTGGTCCTTGGGTGGTCCTTGGCTGGTCTTTGGCTGGACCTTGGCTGGTCCTTTGCTGGACCTTAGCTGGTCCCTGGCTGGACCTTCGCTGGTCCTTGGCTGGTCCCTCACTGGTCCTTGGCTGGTTCTTGGCTGGTCCTTGGGTGGTCCTTGGCTGGTCTTTGGCTGGACCTTGGCTGGTCCTTTGCTGGACCTTAGCTGGTCCCTGGCTGGACCTTCGCTGGCCCTTGGCTGGTCCCTGGCTGGTTCTTGGCTGGCCCTTGGGTGGTCCTTGGCTGGTCTTTGGCTGGACCTTGGCTGGTCCTTTGCTGGACCTTAGCTGGTCCCTGGCTGGACCTTCGCTGGTCCTTGGCTGGTCCCTGGCTGGTTCTTGGCTGGTTCTTGGCTGGTCCTTGGCTGGTCTTTGGCTGGTCCTTGGCTGGTCTTTGGCTGGACTTTGGCTGGTCCTTTGCTGGACCTTAGCTGGTCCCTGGCTGGACCTTCGCTGGTCCTTGGCTGGACCTCACTGGTCCTTGGCTGGTTCTTGGCTGGTCTTTGGCTGGTCCTTGGCTGGTCTTTGGCTGGACCTTGGCTGGTCCTTTGCTGGACCTTAGCTGGTCCCTGGCTGGACCTTCGCTGGTCCTTGGCTGGTCTCTCACTGGTCCTTTGCTGGTCCGTGGCTGGTCCTTGGCTGGTCTTTGGCTGGACCTTGGCTGGTTATTGACTGGTCCTTGGCTGGTCTTTGGCTGGACCTTGGCTGGTCCTTTGCTGGACCTTATCTGGTCCCTGGCTGTACCTTCGCTGGTCCTTGGCTGGTCCCTCACTGGTCCTTGGCTGGTTCTTGGCTGGTCCTTGGCTGGTCTTTGGCTGGTTCTTGGCTGGTCCTTGGCTGGTCTTTGGCTGGACCTTAGCTGGTCCCTGGCTGGACCTTGGCTGGTCCCTCACTGGTCCTTGGCTGGTCCCTGGCTGGACCTTGGCTGGTCCCTGGCTGGACCTTCGCTGGTCCTTGGCTGGTCCCTCACTGGTCCTTTGCTAGTCCCTGGCTGGACCTTGGCTGGTCTTTGGCTGGACCTTAGCTGGTCCCTGGCTGGACCTTCGCTGGTCCTTTGCTAGTCCCTGGCTGGTCCTTGGCTGGTCCCTCACTGGTCCTTGGCTGGTCCCTCACTGGTCCCTGGCTGGACCTTGGCTCCTTTAATCTTGACTGAATGTATTTCTTCTATTTGCCTTCTTCTTCTATGAGAGTTTTTCATCTCCAAAGGTAGAAGGTAGAATGCCACCGGCTCAGAAATGAGTAGGATAACTAGGTCAAAGGGAATGAAGTAGAGGAGTCATCATCAGGGCCCAGGGGTACAAAGCTGTCTGCTGCATATATTAGAGCTGGCGCCTCAGGTTACAGAGAAGAACCCAAACAGGTCAGAACCTTCTGTTTGGCTCTCATCAACACTGCAACACTAGGCCCAACGAGTCCAAGCAGAATAAAGTCCAATTGTTCTTGTTTTTCTACGCTTTTTGGAAGCAAACATGTGTGGATGACTGAAGCATGCATGAAGTTATGCTAAAGCCCAAAAAATAACAACATCAAATCACAGAATAATTCACAACACATTCAGATCATCAACATGAGGCAGGACGTTTCGTCAGGCCAATATGGAGGCAATAGGAACGCTTAACAGCAAGGAAGATGTAAGCATGATTTTACAGCTTGTAGAAGGAGGTTTGAGGCTAAAAACATGAAGTATTGCGCAGCTGTAAGAACTGTAGACTTTTCACTGAACTTCCTTTAGGTCAGTAAGACTGAAAAGCTTTTTATAGACTTCAGCTTTCTACTGTACAATCATTAGGGTGATGGCAAAGAGGGCTTCCAAACCTACTGATGAGTCAGAAAATCATAAAAAAACCAGTGAAAAAATAAGCCTCGTAAGAAGGGGAAGTCTCAATTGATTATTTAGAAGCTATGATTACTTTTTGACATTGTATCTTGGATGAAATACAAATAAATACATATTATTCTGTATTTTTCTGAGAGAAACAAACTTCTTGATTCAATGACAATAAGTTCAAAGCTAAATCTGCAGGAGGTTAAAATTTGGCTTTATTGTATGTATTTCTGAATGTTTAACAATGTCAAATAATGGAAACTACATATTCTGGAAAAAGTCCTGCTGCTTTTCTCAGGCCAAAGGAGCTGATCTAGAATCTTATTTCTTTCCTTTTCTCCTCCTAATCAGGAAAACTCATCAGAATGATCAACTGGAGAAAATGAGCAGAAGTCCTTCAGCGATCCTCACCTTCGTTGGTAAAGTGTGGCGATTCTTCAGCATAGACCTCTCCTGCTCCCACCTTGGTGAGCGCCGACAGGCTGAACTTGTAGCGCGCCGATCGCTCCGGCAGGCGGAGAGTGAAACTCGTCACATTTGGCCAGAAGGTCTTGATCTGCTGGGGACCCAACCTGGAACCGTTGACTGGAAACACAGAGCAGGTTCAAAGCTTGGTTTAACTGCTGAGTTTAAACAGCTAAATGTGAACAGAAAGATTTATAAACAGAAGATTTTATAACATATATCCAGGCGTCAGAGTCACTCTGAGCCTTAATAAAGCAAAGTAAAAGTTATTTTATGTTGATCTCATTAGATAGTAAGATGTTGCAGCCTAATAAAGCAGCTTCATGCTACAGGCTAATAAAGCAGTTTAAAAACTCAGCACCATAGAATGAATATTTCATGATAAATTAATATTTTGTAGGGTGAAAACAATATTCCGTTATATATATATTCCTTTAGTTGTCTTTAGGTAATATAAAAAAGCAGGAAACAGGACCTGAAAGTTTTCTAGAAATTAAAATAAATGAGTAGAAAGCATTGGTTTTTGGGCCTTTGGTCCGTACTCTGTACCTTCCCTCTGCAGGTACAGCTTCTTGGGCTTAAGCGTGTGTCTCCTTTAGCTTTGAACAGACTGTAGTTCTGGTCTACCGCTGCATAGCGCTTTATTTAGCACCATTTAAGATCTTAATACGCTGAGTAGCAGGCTAAAGAAAAAAGTGTCCCCAAAGCATCTGGATGGTGTGTTGAGGATGATGTGCAATGGCAGTTTTTAGAGATTCATTTCAATGTAAGTTTTGAGCTGGTCTTACCAGAGCAGTTGCTGCTCTTCTGCCCCCTTGTGGTGTACAGCCGCCATTTTTTTACCTGATTTCTTCCTGACCTGCCTGCTGGTTTCCTTCCCTTGTGTTTTTTAACAAACCTATGAGGTCAAAGACAAAACGTCTGCATACATAATTTACTGTGATTTCACACAGATGAACTATCTATGAATGATTGAATTTTCTTTAGAACTTTAAGAATTAAAAGTGATGGATATAAATGTTTGCCACACTTTAAAGACTTTTTATTTGTAAACAAAAATAAAGACCTTTATTTTCCTGTTCTACTTCAAAACTATGGGTTACTTTTCATTGGTCTATTACATAATAATAATAAAATATATGCAAGTTTTTGGTTGACAAATAAAATGTAAAAAAAGCTAAATTTTTCCACACCAAGATGTCCCTTTGTTTTCTGGTTTAACATATCAGGCTTTGCAAAGAAGGAGTTACCTCTTTGGTAAACGAGCTGGTAGCCAATTATAACGCCGTTGGGTTCTAAAGGTTTGCCCCATTCCAAGTAGAGGGTGTCCAGACTTCGGCGGTTAATCCTGAAGAACCTTGGTGCGTCCGGGACTGCAATTCCAGAAAAACCAAAAAGAAATCATTATTCAGTTTTAGATTCGTTATTTCAACATCCGAAGTAAGAAGGAGCAAAACATAAAGCAAGCCTGACGTTCAAAGCTTTACTAAAACGTGTTGTTTTTCAAAAAATTCTCACATAAAAAGAGTTTTTTTAAGGTTTAACCTGGAAAACCTTTGTTTTGAAACAAATGAAAAAATTTAAAGGAATGTCACTCAGGGGCGAAGCTAGATGGGGGGGCATGGCCACCCTTATCAAATCATTGGTCAGCTCCTTTTGTTCCCTCTAATACAGTCGAAGGCAGCAGTAATACTCTCAATTACAAATTAAAATTTTTCTATATATATTTACAATTACTTGAGAATATAAACAATGTGTTAGAGTGGCTCAGGTTATCCTGATCTATCTCTATAGTTCTGCTGCTATAGGCTTAGACTGCTGGAGGACATAGGGACCCCTTTTTCATCATTCTGCTTCATTCTATCTCTATTCTCCCGCTCTGCAGAATCTTTACTACTGGCTCAGAGTTTGTCTGATTAACAGTTTCTTTCCCAGACAAAGCCACCTGTGAAGCTAGTTTACTGTTTGATAAGATAGCTCACAGCTTCAATTTTTTTTCTTTTTGTATCTCTGCTTCTGTCTGCTTCTCAGCAGACGGCCGCTCACACTGAGCCTGGTTCTGCTGGAGGTTTCTTCCTCTTCAAAGGGAGTTTTTCCTCTCCACTGTCGCTACAAGCATGTTTAGTGTGAGGGATTGCTGAAGAGTCAATGAGTCGATGCCATCAGCTGGTTTTCCTTAGATAGAAAACTTTGAATCAATCTGACTTGATGATCTGGTGAACTGGGAAGAGCCTTGAGATGACATGATGTGAATTATAGAAATATCGAAATAAACTGAATTGAAAATCAGAGATTAATAAGTAAATGTAAGTAGGTAAGTAATGACGGTGGAAAAAATGTTTGCCCCAAATGTTTGCCCCAAGTTTTGTCCACTATACTTTTTATTTACACAGCATAGATGTTTAAATGTATGCATCTATTTGTTAGCAAAGGATGTAGGAAAGTATATGTTGTCCTAATTTAGAAAAAATGATGCTGTGGTCATTTGATCATTGCAGATTGACCCAGAGGATCTGACTCCTGTTAGCTTTCGAACAGCCCTCAGCGTACATTGGTTATTGCCTGGCCACCCTTATTAAAATGTTCTTATTAAATGCTGTGGGAACACCTTTGCTGGTTGACCCGCTAAATTAGGTGATACCATTGAACGCAGCGTACGGACTAGAGACTGACACGGGAGTGGATTTTCACTCTTGTCCCGTCCCACTCCCACAGAAAAAAATGGTGTCCCGGGCCAGAGTATAGATCTAAATCCTGTCCCGTCCCACTCCTGGTGAAATTACTCCCACTCCCATTCTTGTTGTTTTTGAGCGCGGGTGAAAAACTCAGAGCAGAAGCACTGTTGGTTTTTGGGTCGTGTAGTTTTTTTGACTCGCATTATAGTGTAGGCTTCAAGGAAAAAAACTACAAAATGGCGGCGCCAGTACTGGATTTTTTTTCTTTCTATTTTATTTTATTTTTTGGCATCGATCCTAGTTTTTTTTTTAGTTACTATTGGTTTGCTCCAGCTCCCGTCTGCTCCCGTTAATGTTTAATCCTGTAGCGTCCCAATCACGTGATCGTTACTAATACTGACTCCCATCCCACGGGAATCCCAAAAAATGTCAGTCTCTAGTACGGACGTGAACACTGCGCCAGTCGGTTTTGATCTAACAAGCGGAAACAACTCTGTTTACATGCGATAAACATGGAGCAGCTCTGCTGACAGGTATTAAGACAGATAGTACAGCGAAACAATAAAACACCCTGACTACGCCCTGGCTTCCTTCCATGCTGCTCTCCATTTTCTACTTCCCTGATTTATGTTGAACTGATGACATCACAAGCACTAACATAGCATTATGGTTTCACTAGACGCGCAGCTGGCAGTGAGGGTTTAGACCAGCTTCTATTGCCAATAGGAAGGGAGCCAAATGCTGATTGTTACTGGGTCAACCCATGATAGAAAAACACGAGTGAATCTCCCATTTTCAGTGGAAAAGAGGCTTTAAAGAACTTGGTAGACAGACATCATGCAATCCTTTTCAAGCCAAAATCAAATCATACAAACAGTAGCAGTCATTCAAAATGGCCTTTCCGTCCGGTTTGCGGGTGGCGAAGTGGTTGGTGTGCACGACCCATGTACGGACGCTTTAGTCCTTCACACGGCTGATCCTTTGCTGCAAGTCTCTCCCCTTCTCTAATACTCCTTTTCCTGTAAGCCTACTGTCACAAAAAAGAGCCACTAGTGCCGTAAAAACCCTAAAAAAGAAAAAAAAAATCCCTTCCTAGTAAAATGCCAAGTGCATGGCAGCCAAGTTCCAGCCACTGGAGTGACTCCCTCTTGCATATTTTTTTACTCCCTTTCACTGATTTACAGGGTCTGAGCAGGAGATAACGCTTCTCTGCAGATTTTAATGTCCAGAAATCATGACAGAAAGAATATTTTACTACAAAGATTGGTGTTTAAAAATGAACTGTAGGGGACCAGCCAAGGGCCAGCCAAGGGCCAACCAAGGTCCAGCCAAGGACCAGCCAAGGTCCAGCCAAGGACCAGCCAAGGTCCAGCCAAGAACCAGCCAAGGTCCAGCCAAGGACCAGCCAAGGTCCAGCCAAGGACCAGCCAAGAACCAGCCAAGGACCAGCCAAGGGCCAACCAAGGACCAGCCAAGGGCCAACCAAGGAACAGCCAAGGTCCAGCCAAGGACCAGCCAAGGGCCAACCAAGGAACAGCCAAGGTTCAGCCAAGGACCAGCAGAGGACCAGCCAAGGGCCAGCCAAGGACCAGCCAAGGACCAGCCAAGGGCCAGCCAAGGGCCAGCCAAGGACCAGCCAAGGGCCAGCCAAGGGCCAACCAAGGTCCAGCCAAGGACCAGCCAAGGACCAGCCAAGGTCCAGCCAAGGACCAGCCAAGGTCCAGCCAAGGTCCAGCCAAGGTCCAGCCAAGGACCAGCCAAGGACCAGCCAAGGACCAGCCAAGGAACAGCCAAGGACCAGCCAAGGACCAGCCAAGGACCAGCAAAGGGCCAACCAAGGACCAGCCAAGGGCCAACCAAGGAACAGCCAAGGTCCAGCCAAGGACCGGCAGAGGACCAGCCAAGGACCGGCAGAGGACCAGCCAAGGACCGGCAGAGGACCAGCCAAGGACCGGCAGAGGACCAGCCAAGGGCCAGCCAAGGACCAGCCAAGGACCAGCCAAGGGCCAGCCAAGGGCCAACCAAGGTCCAGCCAAGGACCAGCCAAGGACCAGCCAAGGTCCAGCCAAGGACCAGCCAAGGTCCAGCCAAGGTCCAGCCAAGGTCCAGCCAAGGACCAGCCAAGGACCAGCCAAGGAACAGCCAAGGACCAGCCAAGGACCAGCCAAGGACCAGCCAAGGGCCAACCAAGGACCAGCCAAGGGCCAACCAAGGAACAGCCAAGGTCCAGCCAAGGACCGGCAGAGGACCAGCCAAGGGCCAGCCAAGGACCAGCCAAGGACCAGCCAAGGGCCAGCCAAGGGCCAACCAATGTCCAGCCAAGGACCAGCCAAGGTCCAGCCAAGGACCAGCCAAGGACCAGCCAAGGTCCAGCCAAGGACCAGCCAAGGTCCAGCCAAGGTCCAGCCAAGGTCCAGCCAAGGACCAGCCAAGGACCAGCCAAGGAACAGCCAAGGACCAGCCAAGGACCAGCCAAGGACCAGCCAAGGGCCAACCAAGGACCAGCCAAGGGCCAACCAAGGAACAGCCAAGGTCCAGCCAAGGACCGGCAGAGGACCAGCCAAGGGCCAGCCAAGGACCAGCCAAGGACCAGCCAAGGGCCAGCCAAGGGCCAACCAATGTCCAGCCAAGGACCAGCCAAGGTCCAGCCAAGGACCAGCCAAGGACCAGCCAAGGTCCAGCCAAGGACCAGCCAAGGTCCAGCCAAGGTCCAGCCAAGGACCAGCCAAGGTCCAGCCAAGGGACAGCCAAGGACCAGCAGAGGACCATCAGAGGACCAGCCAAGGGCCAGCCAAGGACCAGCCAAGGACCAGCCAAGGGCCAACCAAGGACCAGCCAAGGGCCAACCAAGGAACAGCCAAGGTCCAGCCAAGGACCAGCCAAGGGCCAACCAAGGAACAGCCAAGGTCCAGCCAAGGACCAGCAGAGGACCAGCCAAGGACCAGCAGAGGACCAGCCAAGGGCCAGCCAAGGACCAGCCAAGGGCCAACAAAGGGCCAACCAAGGAACAGCCAAGGTCCAGCCAAGGACCAGCCAAGTTCCAGCCAAGGACCAGCCAAGGAACAGCCAAGGTCCAGCCAAGGAACAGCCAAGGACAAGCCAAGGTCCAGCCAAGGACCAGCCAAGGTCCAGCCAAGGACCAACCAAGGAACAGCCAAGGTCCAGCCAAGGACCAGCCAAGGGCCAACCAAGGAACAGCCAAGGTCCAGCCAAGGACCAGCCAAGGGCCAACCGAGGACCAGCAGAGGACCAGCCAAGGACCAGCCAAGGGCCAACCAAGGAACAGCCAAGGACCAGCCAAGGGCCAACCAAGGAACAGCCAAGGTCCAGCCAAGGACCAGCCAAGGGCCAACCGAGGACCAGCAGAGGACCAGCCAAGGACCAGCCAAGGACCAGCCAAGGGCCAACCAAGGAACAGCCAAGGACCAGCCAAGGGCCAACCAAGGAACAGCCAAGGTCCAGCCAAGGACCAGCCAAGGGCCAACCGAGGACCAGCCAAGGGCCAGCCAAGGACCAGCCAAGGACCAGCCAAGGGCCAACCAAGGAACAGCCAAGGTCCAGCCAAGGACAAGCAGAGGACCAGCCAAGGGCCAACCAAGGACCAGCCAAGGGCCAACCAAGGAACAGCCAAGGTCCAGCCAAGGACCAGCCAAGGGCCAACCAAGGAACAGCCAAGGTCCAGCCAAGGACCAGCAGAGGACCAGCCAAGGGCCAGCCAAGGACCAGCCAAGGACCAGCCAAGGGCCAACCAAGGAACCAGCAAAGGAAAGGGGGGAAATTTAGAATGACTACTACTGTACTCAGGAAAGGGCTGCAGGACTTTGAGATGACACTGTTGTTTATCATAACTCATGGTTTAGAGTGAACTCGCCCTCATGGTTTATGTGGATTGATGCTTTGTGTCCTCACCATCCTCCTTGGTGCTGAATTCCACTCTGTTACTGGGGTTACTCTCAAAGCCATTGTTCGCCACCACCATGAACATGCTATAATTGGAGTAGGGCACCAAGTCTTTAAGAATGCCAGATGGTTCCGGCACAGTGGTGTAGAAACCAGTGGTCTTCTTCTCCTTCCTCACCCCCCGCTCTTTGATCAGACTGGACTGACGGGAGTAGTATAGCTGGGAGTTATAGGGAGAGGCAAAAAGAGGACATGATGGAAAGTGATGAGTGGGCTACGTTGGAGACAGCTCTCAGTGCAAAACCTTCCTCCTTCTTACTCGATACTCCTTGAACTCCCCCTGGATAGTGCTGAGATCCACAGGCTTCCAGTGGACATTGGCTGTGGTGCTGCCAACCTTTGACACCCGCAGCTCAGTGGGGGCCTCAGTGGGCTCTGAGAGCAGATCAAACAGCTCATGTTTACTCTTTCCTTGTTACTCAGGAAAATCTACGTTTGCTTTTTTAATGTTTGCTGAAATTCTCATGCATACTCACTGTCCTCTCCGGAAAATCCGACGACAATATTTGACTCCGGTCCTGAACCAAAATCATTCCTTGCCTGGATTTTGATCTCGTAAGGCACATATGTTTCAGTGGGATGGACGGTATATTTGGTGTGGAACGTGGTCACATTGCTCCACTCCTCCCCAGAATCTTTTCGTCTCCACCACACGCTGTACTGCAAGTTTGGACCGTTTCTCTGCATATCCTGCAGCGGCTGAAGAGACACAACAAACCTTCCAGGTTAATCTGCCAGACGGAGGTGTAGATTAGGATTATAATTCTACCCTGACACTTGTTCGCTTTGGTTGGATTGTAGAGGAAACAGCAGAACTGATTGAAAACATCTGAAAACAGAGCGGTCTGGAACGCCTGTCTAACATCTATCAGCAGTTCAAAGTTTGATGAAAGTTCTCCTTTTTCAGACAGTGTTTGCGAACATGTTGGTGTTGCAAAGAAACTTAAATAGAATAAATCATTAGAGCAAGTATGTTTTTAAAGTATTTTTACTTTACTTGAGTAATTTTTCAGGGGGTGCTTCCTGGAAATGGAGGGGCCCTCCATGAGGCCAAGTTGTTCAGAGTCTCAGATCAGAGTTCTAGTTTCTAATAGATTCAGCCTTTAACCTCTTTTATATAGAGAAAGAAAGAGGAGAATCAAGACTCTCCTCATTTCTTTTTGGTTTGTTTTTACATAACAAAAAAATCAAATATCTGTCCTTCTTTTTTGTGTTATTTCTATGCAGAAGTTCTTTCCAGGTGGTGTAGGATCTATAATAGGTGGTTCTACGTATCAATACATTAGGTGCTTTCTGAAAGTTTCAGGTTGTTTGAAATTACTCTGAAAATTAGACAGAAATGTTCTGATTTAGGAAATTTTATCTGTACTTAATACCTAAGTACTCTCAAAAGTGAGTACTTCAATACTTTAACATCAGTAATAAATACTTTTACTTTAATATTATCATTATGATTATTATTATTATAATTACTTTATTTATTCTATTTTACTTTACCGATACTTTTAGGACTTCGTGCATCACTTGGTGTTTCCTTTATTCTCTCCAGTGAAGTGCTGAGCAGGATTTTATTGTTTTTTAATTCTTTCTGTAATGAATTACTGTTTGAAATATATTACAGTTAAAAAAGCTAAAGAGGAAAACCTAATCTCCATATTTGATCTCTTGTCAGTCCCACTGAATGCTGAGTGTGATGATGGTTTCTGTTACCTTTGCAGCAGCCATCTTACCTCCCAGGTGATCTCCATGTTGTCCTTTTTTGAGCCCCATCCACGTAGATCTCTGGGAATGACATCTGGGGCTGGATGAAAAAAAAAAATGGAAAGATTTACAGCGAGAAAGAAAGCAGGGAAGGATTAAAAGTTATACTTTAAATTAGATCAGTTATTCTGCTTAAAGTCTTTCACTTTAAACAGATTGAGCTACAAATCGCTAATAAACATCATGAACATGGGGACGTCTGCTAAAGATCTATAAATTCATTCATTCAACGGTTTACTGTTTGGTTTTATTGGGATTTGAGCAAAGTGTGATGTCACTCACGAGCCCCACTGGTTTTGTATCGAGGCGAGGGCCGGCTTGGAGAACTCCGACCCACGGAGTTAATGGCGATGACCCTGAACTGGTAGTTGATGTTGGGGGCGAGCTGCAGGATGACGGAGTTGAGGTCTCCTGGGAAAGAGGAGAGGTTCTGCCATCTGCCTGCTTCCCAGCGGTCCTCCTCAAACTGGACCAAGAACTCTGCAGAAACCACAACCAGCTTCAGAAGAACGGATCAAACCAGGGAGAGGTACTGGGTCACCAGGGTACCACGGACTTAACAGAACCAGGATGTTAATTTTTAGTTTAAAAAATATTGTTTATACATTTTGACATGACCAAAAAGTCTGTCTACTTTTAAGGCTAGGCTTAAAACTTTCCTTTTTGATAAAGCTTCTAGTTAGAGTGGCTCAGGTTATCCTGATCTATCTCTATAGCTCTGCTGCTATAGGCTTAGACTGCTGGAGGACATAGGGACCCCTTTTTCATCATTCTGCTTCATTCTATCTCTATTCTCCCACTCTGCAGAATCTATTAGTTCAATCTCTAACGTTCTGCTCTCTCTGCTTTTTCTCATAGTAGCTTCATCTGGTCTGTTCCTGTTTGGCTGTGACTCCATCCTGGAGAGAAATATCAGCTGTGCTTCTGCCATCAACACCTTTGTTTCTAGATGTTGGAGCTTGGCCTGTTTTCCAGTGTAGTCCTGTTTCTCTGACTGTGACTAACTGGATGTGCTCTCTTCATCCTCTGACATGGGAGCTGGCTCGGAGCTCGTCTGCCTGGCTGTGTGTTTCCTGGACGGGGCCGCCTGTGGAGCTGGTTGACAGTTGCCTTTTGTATCTATGCTTCTTTTTCTATGTCTGCTTCTGTCTCCTTGAACCCCAGTGGGCCTCAGCAGATGGCCGCTCACACTGGAGGTTTCTTCCTGTTCAAAGGGAGTTTTTCCTCTCCACTGTCGCTACAAGCATGCTTAGTGTGAGGGATTGCTGAAGAGTCAATGAGTCAATGCAATCAGCTGGTTTTCCTTAGATAGAAAACTTTAAATCAATCTGACTGGATGATCTGGTGAACTGGAAAGAGCCTTGAGATGACATGATGTGAATTGGAGCTATAGAAATAAACCGAATTGAATTGAAAATATAGAACCATTTAGTTCTGATGAAAATTTAAAGGTTCAGTAGGAGTAGCAGGCTGAGATCAGGTACATTACAAATTAGTGTATTTAGCTTTAATTTATGTAGGTAAATATGTCGAGATGAGATTTTTTTTACTCTTAAATAAGATAATTAAATAAATGCCCTTAAATTAAGACACAGCAATTGTTCTTTCTAAGTTGAAATGTAAATGGACTTATCCTAAACCTAACCTAAACTCAGTCCTAAACCAAGAAGAGAAGCGTTCCTCATGCTCCCATTCGATTAGTCAACATGAGGATGTGAGAGCCCCCCAATGGGGGCTATTCCTGGGACATCAGCCTTACTCTGCAGCCATGAGGGAACAGTACCACTGCTCACACACAGCCATGGCTGCTAATTCAGCCCTGAGGTGGGGGTGCTTTAGCTGTGAGGCGTCACATATGTCCTGACTCGCAAAGAGACAACGGAAACCGAGGTCAGAACAGACCTGTAACGGGGCTCCTGTGGTCGTTTCCAGGGATCCAGGTGAGCCGAACACTTCTTTCTAGTGGGTCTGACAGATCCAGATCCATTGGTGGGTCTGGACGGTCTGCAGCAGCCCAGAGCAGAACAGAAAAGACAAAGGTTAGCATGTATTCCATGAAATGACTGATAACACAGGAAAAAATGGCATGAAAGGATTAAAAGGTCATGAAATCTGTGTTGTTTGAGTCTGAAAGCAGTGGTTCCCAGCACTGGTTCCCAGGGCCCTGCATCTTCTAGCCGTGTCTCTGTTCCAGCACACCTGATTTAAATCAGGGCTCGTCTGCAATCAGGTTCTGCAGAAGGCGGTGATTCTCCGTTCTTTTCTGGTGTGATGCTAGAAGGAGTCGGCTTAAACATGCAGACCCTGAGAAACGGGATGGGGAACCACTGGAGGCAGGCAGCTTTCATCATCTTTAGATGTTAGTTTGGAGCTCAGGACAGAAACAGGCTGGTTCCCAGGGAAGATGCATGGATGCTAGGCAGACTAAACTGATGCTCAGCGTGGTGTAAATATGGCGGTGATAGTATCAGTCTGCATGTCAACCAAAACAATGATGAGGCTCAAACCTTTGTGATCTGGTTCATCAGCATCGTGAACATCTGAACATATTACTGCGATTTTATGTGATAGACCAGCAGAGATGAGGGCATTCCACGAGTCCAGCCATGTGTTCATGTCTGGGATTCAGCCCATCATCTGGACAGGCTGGGCAGGCAGATCCCGATCAGGAAGGAAGAACGGTGGCTCTGGAGGACCAACAGAGATCAATACCGCAGGAAACTAACCCTGACTATGGGAGAAACTAAAGACTTCACTGTAGGTCAGGGGTGTCAATCTGGTTCCAGAAAGGGCCGTGTTCAGTATTAACCTGATGACTTGATGCTTGACTGGAGTCTGGTGTGCTACTGGCTTGGGTGGAACAACAACCGGCAGCCATACGGCCCTTTCTGGAACCAGATTGACAGCATTGCTGCAGGGGTTTGGTTGACCTGTCATTTAAATCCCATATTAAGGAGGTTCATAGAATTTCCTTCTTTCATCTGCGGAATATTGCAAAAATGAGAAATCTCATTTGTTACTTCAAGGCTGGACTATTGTAATTCTTTACTATAAGGAAGTCCACAAACTGTAGTTAAAAGCCTTCAGCTGATCCAAAATGCTGCAGCCAGAGTTCTGATGAAAATGAAAAAGAGAGATCATATCTCTCCTATCCTGGCTTCTCTTCATTGGCTTCCTGTTAAATCCAGAATAGAATTTAAAATCCTCCTTCTCACATATAAAGCCTTAAATGGCCAAGCTCCATCTGATATCAGAGATCTGATTGTTCCTTATGTTCCTAACAGAGCACTTCGCTCTCAATCTGCAGGTTTACTAGTGGTTCCTAGAATTTCTAAAAGTAGAATGGGAGGCAGATCTTTTAGTTCTCAGGCTCCTCTCCTGTGGAACCAACTACCAGTTTTAGTCCGTGAGGCAGACACCCTGTCTACTTTTAAGGCTAGGCTTAAAACTTTCCTTTTTGATAAAGCTTCTAGTTAGAGTGGCTCAGGTTATCCTGAACTATCTCTATAGTTCTGCTGCTATAGGCTTAGACTGCTGGAGGACATAGGGACCCCTTTTTCATCATTCTGCTTCATTCTATCTCTATTCTCCCACTCTGCAGAATCTGTTAGTTCAATCTCTAACATTCTGCTCTCTCTGCTTTTTCTCATAGTGGCTTCATCTGGTCTGTTCCTAATTATTCCTCCCATTGTTTCTGTCTCCCATATATACACCTCCTGTTCAGTTCCTCATAGCTGGATCCTTTTTCTTTAGGTTTATTCCTCCCTAGTGTCTCCTTGTTGTTTGTTTCTTGAGTTTTCTTGTGATCAGTTTTGGACTGGATTTTGTTCTTTTACTTCTTCGTCAAACTTTTTAAGTAATCATCTCTGCCTCTTCTACTCTGCATTTGGGTTCACAACAATATCCACCAACCCCGACACCTAATCTATCATCATTAATCTGGAGAGTGACCCAAAGAACGAGTCCAGACGCTGAGAAGAGATTCCTCTGCGGGGTGGCTGGGTTCTCCATTACAGACAGGGTGAGTCTGGGAGTCTCTGCTGAGATTGCTGCCCTGCATCCCAGTCAGGATAACTGGAAGATGACCAGTATGTGCACAAGATCTTCAGGCTAATCAATTAACTCATCTTTAACTATTTTAGTTTATTAAACTGATGGCTGCGTTCTGACAGCTGCAGGCATGTTCTGTAAAATTATGATAATTTCCATTACTGCTACTGTTACTTGACACAAACACAGCGGCATTTCACAAGGAGATCCTGAACAGTAGCCAATCACAAGCTGTTTCCTTTCTCTAACACGGGCGAGCAGAGAAGCTACAGGTGCGCAGAGAACAAACCACAACTGCCACCTGCTACTGACTCTGCTGGGGAGAAATCTTCAAAATGTGGAATCAATAAATTTGCTGGTATGAGAATTTTCTGACTTCCTTCCTTCACTTTGAGGGAAACTCAAAGATACAAAAGGCCCAGAAAACATCAGAATGGCCAAGCCAATCTAGATGCTTTTAATACTCTCGGACTTAGTGGACTGTTTGACAAATCAAAACAGGCAACATCTCTTGATTTTTCTCTGTAAGGAACTTAGGTCTCGATTTAGTCTGACCTTTCATTTATGCAATTTTTTTTGTGTTGGTCTGACAAATAAAATCCCAACAAAAGAAACAAACAGATAAAAAGGGAACAAAAGCAGAAAAGAAGAGAGAAAGAGCTGAGCCCTGTTTTACCTGGAGGTAAGGCACTAAAGATGGAGGGGTTGAAGGAGGCGTCCTCTGTGGGGGAGGGGCAGGAGGGGAGTATAAAGATTAGTTTGGTTAGTCTACAAGCCAAGAAACAGTAAGAGAAAACAACAGTTAAAACTTCATCTTAGTATCAGCGGCAGCGCAGATTAAAAAGGTTTCTGTTAAAGGTATTTATGAAAGAATAATAGACCATTTTTAAACATGAAACCTTTAATCTAAGCTGCTGAGGCGTGTTTGACGAGCAGCCGTCATGATCAAACTGTCAATAAAACTCCTTTGGTTCTCCACACATAACTCAGGTTATCATTCTGCTGTTAGGATTATTTTAGTCTGTTAAACCCTTACAACACCTGCCTGCTGTGTGTCAGAACCAGTGGCGGCTGGTCAATAGAGGGCACTAAATTTAAATGCAAATATTTTGAAATTTATTGATATATATTTTTTAGATGTGCAAGAAAAACATTTAATCTTTAATAACAAGTAAAGCGTCCTTCCATTTTTCGTCGGATAAGCGACATATTTCCGACATAGGGCGCAAAAATCTTTGCCCATTGACTCTTGTTAAAAGTATTGCAGCAACTCTTCTGTAATACAGAAGGTATAGAAAAGCTCGGGGTGCAGGAGAGCTGAGAGAACAAACATTCTTTTCATGACCTGGTTTAGCTACAGGGCTTGGCTAACTACATGCATGCTCCTTTTTATAAGGTCAGGATATAAGCCAGCTTGGATAAAGGACTGATTTAATGCACTTTTTAGAAAAGGCAAAGAAGAATAAACAATCTGGGAATAAAGTCGAGAATAAAGTCATAATGTTACAAGAATAAAGTCATCGTTTAACAACCTGTTTCAGAAAGAAAGCTTGGAGCTCCGCCCAGCAGATGACGGCCAACCAGCTCCACCAATCAGCAGCCAGAGTCCACTTTGACATCCTGCCCAGTTTGATGCTGCTGCTAAAAGATTTCCTGATTTGTCAAACCGATGCTAAAGTAGAACTTCACACGACGCTCCACATTCCTCATTTTAGGGAAGAAAGGGCTTCTTGGAAGAGTTGTCATAAAATAGAACTTATTTCTCGTATTTTCACGACTTTATTCTCGTAATTTTTAGCCTGACGTAGTCCGACTCAATTCTAGTCAGAATGAGTCTGATGCTGCTCCATAGAGCTGTGATTATGGGGCGTGTTTTGAACGAACCAGGAAAAAAATGCCTCTGCACTCAACTGGATAGACCTACAACCAATAAGAGCAACGGAGTGCGTTACGTATGTTAAGCCACGCATAGTTGTTGTCAACAAAAATCAAAGCGTGCAGTTGCACGCCTAGAATAAGAAGATGAGACTTGATCGCGTTTCTCTGTTCCTCTTTTAAAATTAATTTGCTGTCGATATCTTCTAGAACAGACCTAATATCAGAATCTACTCACCTCAACTCTCCAGCGGCTGCCAATGTTGTTGTCACCCAAGCGCGCTTTGGTCACGTGGTTGATTACGTTACTGTTGATCATCTGTTCATCATCATATAAAGCCCGCCCTGACAATTTGATTGGATCGCCTGACAGTGGGCGATAATACTCGCGCTACTATGGAGCAGAGCCAGACCGAACTTCCCGACCTCAAACCTTGTGGGCGGGACTAAGTTCGGAATGGCACCCAGGCTACGTAATTTTAGGACTTTATTGTAACTACTTTATTCTCTTAATTTTATTACTTTGTTCTCGTAATGTTACGACTTTATTCTCGTAATGTTATGACTTTATTCTCGTAATGTTACGACTTTATTGTCATAATGTTATGACTTTATTCTCGTAATGTTACGACTTTATTCTCGTAATGTTATGACTTTATTCTCGTAATGTTACGACTTTATTGTCATAATGTTATGACTTTATTCTCGTAATGTTATGACTTTATTCTCATAATGTTATGACTTTATTCTTGTAATGTTATGACTTTATTCTCATAATGTTATGACTTTATTCTTGTAATGTTATGACTTTATTCTCATAATGTTAAGACTTTATTCTCATAATGTTATGACTTTATTCTTGTAATGTTACGACTTTATTCTCGTAATGTTATGACTTTATTCTCATAATGTTAAGACTTTATTCTCGTAATGTTATGACTTTATTCTCTTAATTTTATGACTTTATTGTTGTATTTTCACAACTTTATTCTCGTAATTTTAGGACTTTATTGTTACGACTTTATTCTCATAGTTTTATGACTTTATTCTCATAATGTTACGACTTTATTCTCGTAATGTTATGACTTTATTCTCTTAATTTTATGACTTTATTCTTGTATTTTCACGACTTTATTCTCGTAATTTTAGGACTTCATTGTCACGACTTTATTCTCATAGTTTTATGACTTTATTCTAGTTATGTTACAACCTTATTCTCGTAATGTTATGATTATTTTTGTTGCAACTTTATTCTCGTAATGTTATGACTTTATTCTCATAATGTTATGACTTTATTCTCGTAATATTACGACTTTATTCTCGTAATGTTATGACTTTATTCTCATAATGTTACGACTTTATTCTCGTAATATTACGACTTTATTCTCGTAATGTTATGACTTTATTCTCATAATGTTACAACTTTATTCTCGTAATATTACGACTTTATTCTCGTAATGTTACGACTTTATTCTCGTAATGTTTTGACTTTATTCTCTTAATTTTATGACTTTATTCTTGTATTTTCACGACTTTATTCTCGTAATTTTAGGACTTTATTGTTACGACTTTATTCTCATAGTTTTATGACTTTATTCTAGTTATGTTACAACCTTATTCTCGTAATGTTATGATTATTTTTGTTGCAACTTTATTCTCGTAATATTACTACTTTATTCTCCTAATTTTATGACTTTATTTTCGTAATGTTACGACTTTATTCTCGTAATGTTATGACTTTATTCTCATAATGTTATGACTTTATTCTCGTAATATTACGACTTTATTCTGGTAATGTTACGACTTTATTCTCGTAATGTTATGACTTTATTCTCATAATGTTTTGACTTTATTGTCATAATGTTATGACTTTATTCTCGTAATGTTACGACTTTATTCTCGTAATTTTAGGACTTTATTGTCACGACTTTATCCTCATAGTTTTATGACTTTATTCTAGTAATGTTACAACTTTATTCTCGTAATGTTATGACTATTCTTGTTGCAACTTTATTCTCGTAATATTACTACTTTATTCTCTTAATTTTATGACTTTATTCTCGTATTTTCACGACTTTATTCTCGTAATTTTAGGACTTTATTGTCACGACTTTATTCTCTTAATTTTATGACTTTATTCTCGTAATGTTACGACTTTATTCTCGTAATGTTACGACTTTATTCTCGTTATGTTACAACTTTATTCTCGTAATGTTATGACTTTATTCTCGTAATATTACTACTTTATTCTCTTAATTTTATGACTTTATTCTCGTAATGTTCCGACTTTATTCTAGTAATGTTACGACTTTATTCTCGTATTTTCGCGACTTTATTCTCGTAATTTTAGGACTTTATTGTTATGACTTTATTCTCATAGTTTTATGACTTTATTCTAGTGATGTTACAACTTTATTCTCGTAATGTTATGACTATTCTTGTTGCAACTTTATTCTCGTAATCTACCTACTTAATTCTCTTAATTTTATGACTTTATTCTTGTAATGTTACAAATTTATTCTCGTAATTTTAAGACTTTATTCTCGTAATGTTATGAGTTTATTCTTGAAATAGAAAAAAAATCTCTAGCCTGGCCCTAATACTGTCTTACTATCCAGAACTTCTCAAGTGGAAAAGTTGTAGTTCCATCTGGTTTAAATCTGTAAAAAATCTTCTACATAGAACCTTGTGCTGTTCGATTATTAATTGATTTATTGAAAAAATAATAGACAGATTAATCAATAAGCAAATAATAGTTAGTTGCAGCCCTTTAATGAACGTCTGTTATCTTAAAGAAGCTGTTAAAGGAAATATTGCAGCATTTTTCTTTCTTAGTCCAGAATTTCAGCAGCGATCTTTCATGACACCATCCATGAACGTTACTCAGCTTAATGTAAAATAAAAGGAGACCCCACGTATTTCACATCTGCGCTACACTAAACCCGTCTGCAGGGCTGGCTTTTGGATTTTCCCAGTTGAGTCGTTTTCACTATAAGTTTTGCAGATAGTTTGCATCAGGAGAACCTCCATATTGATTTCCTGTTAGCTTAGTTTCGGCAGGTGATGTCGCAGCATCCGGTCATTTCCAGTCACCATGGTGGGCTGTGTTTGTGTCCCATATTTCTGCCTGGTTACATCACTACTTGCAGCTCAGTTCTGAGTGCTGCTGTACCTAAGACGGTGAGGCGAGCTGAGGCGGCGTCCTGGTCTATCTCAGTTTGAGCGATGCAGGTGTACAATCCCTCATCTTCCTCACTGACACTGGAGATGGTCAGGGAATCTTTATCAATCTTTACCCTTAAAAAAAAAAAAAAAAGTTGTTATTTATGTAGCAGCATGTTTGTCATCGAGCACAGAAACCAAAGCTCTTCTGATTCTACTGTCACCTTAAAAAAGATCACGTGTCATACCTCCATCTTGGATTCAGAGGCTCTCCATCCTTTGTCCAGCTCACCTTGGTGGGCAGGGTGGAGTCAGAGACCGCCTTACAGTGGAAGGCTGCTGTAGAACCCCTCACAGCTGACTGAGGCGTGGGAGCCTGAATTATACGTGTCGGCTCTTAATTGAGTTAAGGTGGAAGGAGAGAGAAACAGCCATACTTAGAAAATCAGATGAAACAGAGAAACATCAGGAAGCTTCTAGATTTATCGACAGATCTCTGCATCAAACTCTGTTTGATTAAAACCTTACTAGTTCTGCTCTGGTTCCATTTAATGTTGGGAACAAGGAGGAAACATCAGCTCCTTTCACTGCTTTAATTCTAATCAATTCTCCTCCAGAAGAAGAAGAAAAAAAAACATAATCTTACTGATCATCTGGACAGTATTCGCAGTGCTGCACGTCTTCCACATTTCTTATCTTCCAGCCTTATTCAGGAGGAAATCCTCTGTTTCTTTAAACAACAACCCAGCCCACCTGCCCCCCCCCCCCCCCCCCCATCCTCCCCACCTTCTCCAGAAGCTCCATAGAGAGCGTTCTGAGCAGCTGTCTCACTGTGTGGTGTGGAGGCTGCAGCGCCTCAGACTGGAAGAAGGTGAGAACAGCAGAGAGGATCATGGGGGCTCCTCTTCCCTCCATTAAAGACATTTCATTGCAGCCCGTGACATCATCAATTACCCCTCAACCCCCCACCATGGAAGGTTCTCCCTGCTGCCCTCTGGGAAGAGGCTTCACAGCATTCAATGCAGGACCAGCAGGTTCTGCAGCAGCTCCTTCCCCACCGCCATCACACTGATGAATGTTGAAAACTCTAATCAATACTGTCCATCACACCTGGAAACATCATATTTGCACCACCAATGTGCCTGATTTTTTTCACAATCCCTTTAAATAGAACACAACTCCATGTCTAATGCATTTTTCACCATGATTTTCAACTGGCTTCCTTCTCTCCTAGATTGTTTACGGTACATTATGATCACTGCTGCACTTTATAAATGGTAATGTTCATTTCACTGTTGAAAGCTATACGCCTCAACACTTTGTTTTGTGTGACAATAAAGTTAAATAAAGTTTTTCTAAGGTCATGAAAACATGGAGAAGGTTTTGGAGATTGTTGCAGATTTGTCAACTATAGAAACTGTAGAAATCCCATGGACGGGGCCGCCTGTGGAGCTGGTTGACAGTTGCCTTTTGTATCTATGCTTCTTTTTCTATGTCTGCTTCTGTCTCCTTGAACCCCA
Source organism: Cyprinodon tularosa (assembly GCF_016077235.1). NCBI lineage: Eukaryota > Metazoa > Chordata > Actinopteri > Cyprinodontiformes > Cyprinodontidae > Cyprinodon > Cyprinodon tularosa. Next base: position 505,172 of record NW_024038968.1, read on the forward strand.
GTGGGCCTCAGCAGATGGCCGCTCACACTGAGCCTGGTTCTGCTGGAGGTTTCTTCCTGTTCAAAGGGAGTTTTTCCTCTCCACTGTCGCTACAAGCATGCTTAGTGTGAGGGATTGCTGAAGAGTCAATGAGTCGATGCAATCAGCTGGTTTTCCTTAGATAGAAAACTTTGAATCAATCTGACTGGATGATCTGGTTGATCTGGTTCTATAAAGTGATGTGAGGTGACATTATGTGAATTAAAGCTGTAGAAATAAACTGAATAGAATTGATTATATTGCAAACGCAATTAATCACCCCACCCTAGTAAATGTCCCAATGTGTAAGACACTCACTCTGGTTGTTGTACATTTACACAACACAAAACCTTCAGTGTTACTGTACTGGTGGATATGTGCTAAACTGGGCCAGTACTGCAGAACCCACAGCCTGGGAGTGGGTGTGTAGCGGGACCAGCATGAGCTGAAGCCTGGTGTCAAACTTTGAACTTTGGTTCTCATATATATGGTTTGTAACCATGCTTTCCCTTCCTCTTTGTACATAGTAGTTTAGTTTAGTTGAGTTTCACTAGTTTTTAGTCAAATGTTTTTGACTGACATGTTTGTCTCTGAGTTGAATGATTTTTTAAAAACTCATATTTTAAACGGAAGTTGTGAATTTATTCCATATATGTGCAGAATTATCTGTCTGAGCGTGATTTGAGCTCGATTCACTCTTTCATTTGCTGTTCTAACACACAGCCAGTAGGAGGCATGTTCACAAACAATATATCGTCGCTGTCGGGGAAAAACCTTGTAACTCCCATTTTGGACTTTTTTTTTTTTTTTTTTCATAAATTGATATGATTGGTCAGTCCCCACGTGTGAACGTATGTTTTGGAAAATATTAACCAATTAAAAGTGTTGAAAAAAGGTTGGGACTTAATCTCGTTACTCCATTGGACTCTTCCGCTGTCGCTGTTTTTACAATTTCCTGTAAACTTTATGGTTTTGGACATACGAGGTTTCCGTCCGACAGCGATGATATGACAGTCTGATACAGTCTAATATCTGCTAAATATCTGATTAAATAACATATTTACCATCCCTACCGGGGCGGGCAAGAAATATGTTAAAGTTGCACAACAAAGTAAAAACTGCTTGGTTCTGTGTTTGAGCATCATTTTCTAAATCTGGGTTATTGTAAAAAAAATAAAAATAAAAATGTAAATCCCTTTATTGTCCCACAGTGGGGAAATTTTCTCTCTGCAACCCATCCACTTGGGGAGCAGTGGGCTGCCATTTTGTGGCGTCCGGGGGGCAGTGAGCCAGAATGGAGGCTGTGGGGATCGAACCGGGTACTTGCAACCTTCTCAGAGCACAGTGCTCAAATCCACTAGGCCAACACTCCCCCGTGTTATTTTTAGGGTGTTCGCCATTTCTACGCGGGGTTTCAAGGAAAAGTCGCTTATATTCAGAATTCAAACTTCTGAAAGTTCTTTAAATCTGAAATGATTCCATCCTGTTCAATAAATGATCAGTGTTTTTAATTCAGAGTAATTTTCATGTGAATGTGATTTACTGGAGGCATCCATGTTTGTCAAAGAACACTACTGCCACCTACTGGTTAGTGACATCACGGTGCGGTATCGGCTGTTGATCAAGTCCCAGTGCTGTATCTGGTGTTTGTCACAACGCGCTATTATCCAAGTCATCTTGAAAACATTCTTCTTCCAAATGTTGGCTACATATTACGGGTTTTTTCTCTGGCCAGAAGTTCGATGGCAAATCCTCCCTCTTCAAGTTGGCGATCCAACGACCAACCCGTCCGTGGAGGATCAGGAATCAGAAAGGTGGAATAACTCTTTTTTTCACTTTTACCCGATGTATTCCAGCATCCAGCTGCCATGCACGTGGGCATTGTCAGTTTCACTATAGCTCTGGTGAATTTCAATGGTGAAGTCCTCTGGAAATCTTCAATAATTGTTGTTGATTGCAGATGTGTCTAGTAGTTCCCATTAATTTAGCTTGTAAAGCGGGGAGAATGGCGCTAGGCTTACCGCACCGTGACGTCACTGCTGGAAGATGGCAGGAGGGAGGTACCTCCGGCACCTCTGGGCTAATCGCTGCCCCCCTCAGGACTCTGGCTTGTTCATAATTTCATGGGCGTTACGCTGCCGTGCGTTATGCAGAAGTTAGGCTGTCGTTGGACAGAAGTTCTGGATTTGTTATGAATACTCTATTTATATGCTTAAATAGAAAAAATCCATAGAAAGTTCAGCGTATGTCAGCGGTTTAGTATATTCTGGGACATCAGGTAGACGCTGGACTAATCAGCAAGGTGTGACAGCGGCTTAATATGATAAGACAGTTATTGAAGTAGGAGCTCACACATGATTTATTAATGTCTGACCTTTGACCTCCAGTTGGACCTGGTTCTCAGCCTTGCCTAAGATGCTGGTAGCCACACAGGTATAGATGCCCTCGTCCTCCTTCCGAGCCCGTTTTATCTCCAGGGTACCGTTGATATAGACCCGGTACTGACCTCCATCCAGGCCACTCCCCAGGCCGTTCTTAAACCTTTGGAACAAACAGTTGGCTTCAGTCAAGATCAAATTAAACCATTTAAAAAAAACACACACACTCACAATAACCAGTCCAATCCATTTTATTCATAATGCACTTTAAATTACAGCGACTGAACAAAAAAGGCTGACGATAAAAAGACTTGAAACTGAACAAAAACAGGAAAAGAGTAAAAGAACTAAAGTGCATAAAAACATAAACTATGCAGTGAAAATGGATGCACACACACAGGCTGTGGAGCCAAACTCCAGCAGAGCTGGATCCTAGAAATGATTTAAAAACTACTGATCAGCTAAGCCCTGATTAGTCGTTCTGATAAGCAAACCACATCTCCTTCCTCTAAACTTATGAATTACTTTATGCTACGTTCACAACCGCACACGCTTTGAGCAGCAAAGAAGCTTCAGCTGCTTCATTTCTGCTGCTTGTCCTCATTAAGGTCAGACGTCCAGATGCGTCTGATGCTTCTGCGGCTGGAAGTAGATGTTAGCGTTTTTCAGGTCTGTGCTACAAACTGCAGGCAGCAGGATAATAAAAGCCAACATATTCTGCCGGCAGGTTTCTACATTTGAAGTTAATTTAGGCGTTAATAAACTGTTTGAGAGGAGTGATCATAGCGCTCTGCATCAGCAGTGCTGCGTCTGACTCCCTGCCAGCTCCCAGATCAGCTTCTCTCATTGGTTGATGAGGCGCATCCAGCAGATAACGTTACATTTTTTCCAACTCTAGTAGCTGCTGCTAGTTCAGCGCGCCACGCGCCTCAGATGCTCAGAAGCTCATGAAGCGCTGCTCTAAACGCACTGAAGGACCCTGATGTGTGTCAACCATAGATTTTGCAGGTAAAGCATCTGCTTCTGCTGCTCGGCGTGCGCGCAGGTGAAGGTAGCATTATTCCCACAGACGAGCAGCTGACCTGCAGGAGCATGAGGGTGTTGATGGGTGACTGGCTATTTCACATCTGTTCACCTGTTTCAGGTGTGTTTAATAGCAGAAAAAAAAAACACAGATTTCTTTGCTTTACATGATGTGAACAAAGAAGATCCTCACCAGCGTAACACGGGCAACGGTGAGCCAAAGAAAGGGCAGTTCAGGAAGGTGCGGTTGTTCACAATGACTTTGATTAACTGATTTTTGGGTCCCAGCATCCTTGGAGGCATGTCTGTAAAAGGAGAAGCGATTGGTCATCACAATGCAGCGATTTCACAGATCTAGAAGGACGGTGGCGTGCTCAGCCTTCATGGACATGATCAGTTATTAGGGTGTTTGGAAATGCATTCAAACAGGCTGATGGTGGACATCATGCAGGAGCGTCTCCAGGGCATGTGTCCGTGCTGGTATGGATTAAAACATTTAAACTACAGTTATTGTCCAGTCCCTTGTTGGTGGCAGGATCAGAGGGAAATGGACATGATGGTTAGATGATACGAAGAGACAGACGCTCAAAGCTCTCCTGCATTAGACCACCTCATGGGGTGGGGTTCCTAAAGCCCCTGTTACACCTTGACGATTTAGCCCAGTGGATGCCTGACGTATGAAAAATCTGGTAAAAACGCTGGCATACGTTGGATAAGTTATGCTTACATTTGGTATAAGTGATAAGCACACTGAAGCACGCTGGAACACTTCAACATACAGCAAGTACGTTGGAAAACCTTGAGGATGCTCATAATTTCATGTCGTATGCCTGTCGAAAGCCATCATCCGTGGGCCGTCAGTTCCAGGTCAGTTATCTGATGGTCGACGTACGTTCAGTGTCAGTTCCTCATCAGTCGTGGCGTCTAGCTGATCCTAAACCTCTGCGTAACTTATCCAGAACTTCTCTCTAACTCATATCAAGGTATCTGACGTGTTCCAGACGAGCGCTGAACGTGTTTCTAACTTCCAGCTACTGTATAATGGCGTATTGGCAGCCTTCTTTCTTTCTTGTTTCTTTTTTTTTGGGTGGGTGGTAAACAGCAGCTAGGTTAACACCGCGATCAGAGGCATGTTTTTATGCAGGCTCCCCCTTTAGGAGCAGCCATGTGTCTGAGGGGAGCAGCTTAAAGTGATGCAGCGTAATGCCCATGAAATGATGCTTGTGGTATTTCATGTTCATTACGCTGCCGTGCGTTAGCATAGGTTTGGCTGTTGTTATAGAAATAGAAAAAATCCATAGAAAGTTCAGCGTATGCCAGCGTTTTAGGAGATTCTGGGATGTCAGGCAGACACTGTGTTGGGATCTAGAGGTCTATCCACTTTCTCCACCAGAGGGCGCACGAGATCTCCTGGAGCCGGAGCTGACTGCAACCACCTGTCGCTCGTTTGCTCATCAGGAGATCAGTATTTAAGGAGGCAGAGGACGTCTTTCCAGTGCCAGAGGGTTTGCCAGTTACGGTTAGCAAGCCTAAGCCAACCTGCACACTCTCATCCTGCAAATTACCTGGACCTCCACTAACTCCTCTGTCCCCCTCCGCAGTGAACCCTCTCGTGACCAGTCCTGGATCTGATTACTCTGTGTGCATTTCAGAATCCACTCGTGACCAGACTAGTTCCCCTTAGGATCTGTTTATTCATTGTATTCCAACTTCTCAATAAACCTTTGAACTTCTATCCTGCCTCGGAGTGTTCTGCATGTGGGTTAGGCACCTGAAGCCAAACATAACTGGAGAAATCAGCAAGGTGTGACAGGAGCTTAGCAGGGAGGTGCTACCCAAAATCCAGTTCCCTTCTACTGATGGCTGCTTCCTGCAGGAGAAGGGGTCATAAAGCTGAACTGGACCGTCAGTTTACTGCACACTTCCTGCAAACCAGCAACTCTTCACTGAGTTTTCCAAAAATATTTGATATTGCAGAGACTCTGTGTTTCTTATGGGATTCAGATATTTTTTATATCTAATGTAGCCAGAAAACAGATCCGACAGTTTCAGCTTAAGGCTGAAGCTCTTTGAAACCATTTGGTTTCAGGCCAGTTTATCTAAATAAAGCTGCAGCTGTGCCTAAAGTACGGTGGCTGAGAAGTGCAAAACACATTTACAATTCAAAAACACATTAACAAATAAAAAACAAAATAACATTTGAAGAAACAAAATTATATTTTATGAAACTAATGTATTTTTGAAAAAAAAGTTTAAATTTTTAAAAACAAATTTACATTTTAGGAAACAAATTCACATTTTAAATAAGTTAGATTTTAAGTGAGAGAAAGTTTCATTTTAGAGAAAAAAAAATACATTATAGGGAAACAAATTTACATCTAAAAAAAAATTGACCGTTCGGAAACACTTGTACATGTGCAAAGACAAAACTGCAAGCGGCAAAACACAGTTACATAGCCAAAAACAAATGAACAAAAGACGGCTACACGGAAAGGGAATGTCCCAGTGGCCGGATGTGACGTCACCATTACCCTGACTTGTAGTACAAACAGCTCAATCTGTAGTCCTCCTGCTTCACGTGAAAAGTCAGCGGCGATTTTAGATGGAAAGAATTGCACTGAAGCTGTTTTTCTTAAGTTTACGCTAACCGAACAATGTTTTGCCCTTATTGTGGTCTCTGGAACCTTTACGGGACACGGACCAGGTGGCAGGACCAAGCAGCAGGGCCGAGCTCAATTCGTGGCAGTGGCTGCGTTGCAGCAGTTCCGGTGGTCCTGCCACCTGGTCCGTGTCCCGTAAAAGTTCCAGAGACCGTCCGCACGAAGAACAAAATGGTGTAAATTGGCTGAAATTTGCTCCACAATAATAAAATCGCCGCTGACTTTTCACGTGAAGCAGGAGGACTACAGATTGAGCTGTTTGTACTACAAGTCAGGGTAATGGTGACGTCACATCTGGCCACTGGGACATTCCCTTTCCGTGTAGCCGTCTTTTGTTCATTTGTTTTTGGCTATGTAACTGTGTTTTGCCACTTGCAGTTTTGTCTTTGCACATGTACAAGTGTTTCCGAACGGTCAATTTTTTTTTAGATGTAAATTTGTTTGCTAAAATGTTTATTTGTTTTTAAAAATTTAAACTTTTTTTTCAAAAATACATTTGTTTCATAAAATATAATTTTGTTTCTTCAAATGTTATTTTGTTTTTTATTTGTTAATGTGTTTTTGAATTGTAAATGTGTTTTGCACTTCTCAGCCACCGTACTAAATGCCTGGCTATCCATTTATTATCTAACCTTTTTACGTTTTCTTCCTTTCTTTCTTGTATGTAAACAGCTGCTGACTTCATCAGTTACAGCTGGGCTTGGATGACAGACTGAAGAACTGATTTACATTTGAGCTTTAAAACAGTCCACCTTTCTTTTCGTGTTTCAGCAGTCAGTGCTGAGGTCAAACATGTCTTACCAAGAACACTAACGAAGGCGTTGGCCAGCAGGTAGCCGTGCTGGTTTGAGGCGTTGCACTGGTAGACAGCGCTGCTGGCGATCTGCACCTCCCGGAAGAGGATGGTATCTCCAAGCACTTCTCTGTTGGCATTCGGTGAAGCAGCTATGATCGAAAGCAAAGAGAAACATCAGGTAGAACATAATCTGTGCATTTATTAAAAACAATATTTTATTTAATAACAGGGATGCTGCTGCATGTCCAGTATTTCATTATTCCTTCCATTTTACAGTAGCAGCGTTTGGCTGAGCGAGGGATGATGTTCCCCACTGACCTGAAGGCTGTGGCTGCAGCTATAGGCTAATCAGGGCCGGATTTACCGTTAAGCAAAACTAGACGGCTGCCTAGGGCCCCAAGTTTCTGGGGGCCCCATAAAACTCTGATTCCACGTATGGTTAATACAACTATTCCTTATTTGTGCACAATAACTATGTTTTTGATAAAACTCCTTTGGCTAAAATGTCATCAGAACGCTTTTAATATTAAGTGTGTCTCAGCCCCCCCTCTTCAGTGTCCACCTTATTGGATCAGTCCATTTGCTGCACATGTTCAGAAAGGTCCAAACAGACAGCAGCAAACCATACATATATCAGACCATAAGTTTTGGCGTCATCATCCAGCCCTCATATTCATCTTCATCCAATCGTCGTCCAGTGAAGCAAACCTTCACAACGTTCTAGATCAATATCTATAGAGTTTCTTTTCCAGATCAATGGTAATGTAGATCCATATCATAACTTCATTAGATAAATACAAGGATTACAACAAACAAAACAAACAAACCCAGTACTGAGGCTTTAAAGGAATAGTACACCCAAAACATGATTAGCCTTCATTTTCTACTCACCCCCATGCTGAACAACACTCTGGAGTACTTTTTTGATATCTCAAATGCATCTGGAGATCTGGGAGGCTTCTTGCTGTCTGCTGACATTCAAATAATGGAGGTCTATGGCGCCCGAGGCAGAAAGGTCCATAAAAGTCCACAAAAAACGTGTCAATATTCCTCCATGCTGCTCGTCCAATGTATTCCAAGTGTCCTGAGTGGGTAGCGTCCATAATTTACTCGAAACGAAGTCATTTAGAATGTTTTTAGAGCATAAACAGTAGTTTATAGGATTTCCTGAAAGCGCGTTCACGAGTCTACGGAAACCGCGGCAGACCAAACCAGATGAAAGTGCGCATTCAGCTCGGCAAAGAACTCATGCTCTTCCTCAACACTGAAGTCCTCAGACATTTTTCTTTCGTTGTTTCTTTCTTTGCACAGGTAAACAGCACATTTCTTCTTCTACGCTTGCATTATCGGCAGAGCAGACGCTGAATGCGCACTTTCATCTGGTTTGGTCTGCCACGGTTTCCGTAGACTCGTGAACGCGCTTTCAGGAAATCCTATACACTACTGTTTATGCTCTAAAAACATTCTAAATGACTTCGTTTCGAGTAAATTCTGGACGCTACCCACTCAGGACACTTGGAATACATTGGACGAGCAGTATGGAGGAATATTGACACGTTTTTTGTGGACTTTTATGGACCTTTCTGCCTCGGGCGCCATAGACCTCCATTATTTGAATGTCAGCAGACAGCAAGAAGCCTCCCAGATCTCCAGATGCATTTGAGATATCAAAAAAGTACTCCAGAGTGTTGTTCAGCATGGGGGTGAGTAGAAAATGAAGGCTAATCATGTTTTGGGTGTACTATTCCTTTAAAGTTGAAGGTGACATCATTGACACGATGATGGAGAATATTTGTGAAACAGATTGTATAATAAGTCATCATTAGCTATGTTTACATACACAAAATAAGAATCAATTAGATTGAAAGTTGTCCAGATTAAAACAGCCCAAATAATCTGATTGTACGGCTTTGTGATTTGTATAAAGTGCTGTACTTTGACAAGTACAGCACTTTATGTCAGCTGTGGTTGTTTTAAAGGGCTTTATAAATAAAGTTGAGTTGAATATTATGAAATCGTCTAGACACTTAAAGTTGAAACATGTTTAAATGTTGGTCTTTTACGCGATGGATGTACAGTAAGTAGCCGTGTTCCTTAATGAGCTTCATCGGAATAAAAACTTGTAAAAAAGAAATGAAGGATGATAAAATAAAGGTGAAATGAATAAACCCAGGAAGATATCTCACTCTCGATGGGCTCTCCATCCACCAGCCACTGAATGTTGGGCTTGGGGTTGCCGTTGGCTCGACATACCAGACGGCCGTTCTCCTCTGGGGCTAGCACCAAGTTGGTAGGTTTGTCTAACCAGTAAGGAGCCGCTGTGGAAAAGAAGCAGGCAGTTAACTTTACTAACATCGGCTTCTTCATCTGTTACAACAAAAGCTTCACTTTCATCATCCTCACCTTTAACCTGCACGTCGATGGCGTGGCGTATGCTGCCCAGATCGTTGTTGGCCATGCACACATACTCGCCAGCATCCTCCTCGGACACATTGCTGATTTCCAGGGTTTTGTTGTATTTATCAAACTTCACCTTTTCTACTGGAAGCTCTCCGCCCCTCTTGAACCACTTGATGGTGGGAGTAGGACTGCGGGGCAAACCGGTGGGAGGAGGCGTGTAAGACTTGGGAGGAGAAAGAATGTCTTCTCCAAAACATCACATTTAACAAGTAAAAAATCACATCTTTAAACCTGATTTTCTACTAAACTCCCAATGATTTGGTTACAGTAGCAGCCATTCAAAATTTCCCCACTTCATGGGCCCTTTCCTGGCCCTTTGCTGGTCCTTTGCTGGTCCTTTGCTGGCCCTTTGCTGGCCCTTTGCTGGTCCTTTGCTGGCCCTTTGCTGGTCCTTTGCTGGCCCTTTGCTGGTTCTTTGCTGGCCCTTTGCTGGTCCTTTACTGGTCCTTTGCTGGCCCTTTGCTGGTCCTTTGCTGGCCCTTTGCTGGTCCTTTGCTGGCCCTTTGCTGGCCCTTTGCTGGTCCTTTGCTGGCCCTTTGCTGGTCCTTTGCTGGCCCTTTGCTGGTTCTTTGCTGGCCCTTTGCTGGTCCTTTGCTGGTCCTTTGCTGGCCCTTTGCTGGTCCTTAGCTGGCCCTTTGCTGGTCCTTTGCTGGTCCTTTGCTGGTCCTTTGCTGGTCCTTTGCTGGCCCTTTGCTGGTCCTTTGCTGGCCCTTTGCCGGTCCTTTGCTGGCCCTTTGCTGGTCCTTTGCTGGTCCTTTGCTGGCCCTTTGCTGGTCCTTTGCTGGCCCTTTGCTGGTCCTTTGCTGGCCCTTTGCTGGTCCTTTGCTGGCCCTTTGCTGGTTCTTTGCTGGCCCTTTGCTGGTCCTTTGCTGGTCCTTTGCTGGCCCTTTGCTGGTCCTATGCTGGCCCTTTGCTGGCCCTTTGCTGGTCCTTTGCTGGTCCTTTGCTGGCCCTTTGCTGGTCCTTTGCTGGCCCTTTGCTGGTCCTTTGCTGGCCCTTTGCTGGTCCTTTGCTGGTCCTTTGCTGGCCCTTTGCTGGCCCTTTGCTGGTCCTTTGCTGGCCCTTTGCTGGTCCTTTGCTGGCCCTTTGCTGGTCCTTTGCTGGCCCTTTGCTGGTCCTTTGCTGGTCCTTTGCTGGTCCTTTGCTGGCCCTTTGCTGGTCCTTTGCTGGCCCTTTGCTGGTTCTTTGCTGGCCCTTTGCTGGCCCTTTGCTGGCCCTTTGCTGGTCCTTTGCTGGTCCTTTGCTGGCCCTTTGCTGGTCCTTTGCTGGCCCTTTGCTGGCCCTTTGCTGGCCCTTTGCTGGTCCTTTGCTGGCCCTTTGCTGGTCCTTTGCTGGCCCTTTGCTGGTCCTTTGCTGGTCCTTTGCTGGCCCTTTGCTGGTCCTTTGCTGGCCCTTTGCTGGTCCTTTGCTGGCCCTTTGCTGGTCCTTTGCTGGTCCTTTGCTGGCCCTTTGCCGGTCCTTTGCTGGCCCTTTGCTGGTCCTTTGCTGGTCATTGGCTGGCCCTTTGCTGGTCCTTTGCTGGCCCTTTGCTGGTCCTTTGCTGGTCATTGGCTGGCCCTTTTCTGGCCCTTTGCTGGCCCTTTGCTGGTCCTTTGCTGGCCCTTTGCTGGTCCTTTGCTGGCCCTTTGCTGGTTCTTTGCTGGCCCTTTGCTGGTCCCCTACAATTCCTTTTTAAACATCAATCTTTATACTAAAATTATTCTTTCTGTCATGATTTGTGGACATTAAGATCTAAAGAGATGCGCCATCTCCTGGTCAGACCCTGTAATTCAGTGAAAGGGAGTAAAAAACATGGTTGGAAGTTGGAGGGCATATTGCTGGGAGTTGCAGGGAAGTTAGCTGCCATTCGGCTTCCATTCAGGTTCGAAGGGCCGTTTTGAATGGCTATTACTGTACTAACATGTTTGCAATCATGGTGGGACTTTATCTGGATGAGACCAAAGGGATGCGGTTTGAGCATGTTTGTGTTTATGTGTGGGTGTTGGTGCTCACAGCCCAGCAGCGATGCACTCCAGCAGCAGTTGCTCATCTCGTAGCACCATTTTGGAGCTCTCTTGCCCTGAGGGGGACAGGAAGGTTGGCGGGGACTGTGCTACTTTGCGGCCTGTAAATGAGAAATGATGGGAGGTTAATCTGAGCACAAAAGCATTAATTTATCCGGCTGCATGAGTCACTTCCTCCAAGTAGCTAAACATCCTCCCTGTCACATCGGCTTACGTTATTATTCTGATCATTTCCTTGCTGCTGGCTTTCGTCTCTTATCTGTGAGCAAGAAGCTAACGCCCGTGGTCTCGTTTCACAGTTAGGAATTTGAAAAAAACAGATAAAAAACATTACTTTTTACCGCTGGTCAGCAAAGACGGCAAAATCAGCCAATGTTCTCATTTACAGAAATATTTAACAAACATGATAGGAATCGTCACTGAAGGGACGATGTGCCACATAAAGCCACAGAAGGACTTTGGTGTTTATTCAATCAAGCATTTCAGGTGAGAAAAGAAAGAGGAGAAGAAGAGATAATTATCCATTGCAACTACTGCAGGAGGAAATCTACTGGTTGGTCAAATAAAGCACAGGGAGAATGTGCAAAGTTCAGTCAATCAGTCTTTATGTGTGGGGGTGTGGGTGTGTGGGTCTATTGTGACAGCATGATCGTTAACAGGAGGAGCAAGCTTAGGACAAAGGTTGTGAGAGATCAACGTGATTCTAAGGCATAAACCAAGACCTTTAAGGCCGAGACAAGACCTAGACTTTTAGAGGTCGAGACCATGAACAAGACCTTTAAAGGGCCGAGACCAAGACCTTTGGAGGCTGAGAACAAGACCAAGATCTTTGGAGGCCAAAACCAAGACCTAGTACAAGACCTTAAGAGGCTGAGGCCGAGACCAAGACCTAGACATTTAGAGGTCGGGACCATGAACAAGACCTTTAAAGGGCCGAGACCAAGACCTTTGGAGGCTGAGAACAAGACCAAGATCTTTGGAGGCCAAAACCAAGACCTAGAACAAGACCTTAAGAGGCTGAGGCCGAGACCAAGACCTAGACATTTAGAGGTCGGGACCATGAACAAGACCTTTAAAGGGAGGAGACCAAGACCATTATAGACAGAGACCAAGATGTTTGGAGGCTGAGGCCAAGACTAAGACCTTTAGAGGCCGAGACCAAGACCTTTGGAGGCTGAGAGCAGGACTTAGACTAAGACCTTAGGCTGAGACCAACACCAAGACCTTTAGAGGTTGTGACCAAGACTAACACTAAGACCTTTAAGGCTGAGACCAAGACCAAGCTCTTTAGAAGCTGAGAACAAGACTAAGATCTTTAGAGACCCAGACCAACACCATGACCAGCCTTTGGAGGCTGAGACCAAGACTAAGACTAAGACTCCAAGTATACCTTAGACTATCACTACGGTCCTGCTTGGAGACATTCTAGATTTTTCGTCCCTGTTACACTATTGTTCACCACCAGTTTGGGTAGTTGAGCTGAAGGCTATTTTCCTGGATTCTGTAACTTAATGCTCTTCATATGGAAGGAAATAAGAGCTTTGACTCATTGGTTGGGGTTTTCTAGGGCCTCCTTATTGGACAGCTTGTTGTATTTACTGGAACATTCTGATCCAGTATGAAATTCATTGTCGAGTCCATCCATCTTCTCCTGCTTATTCCGACAGGGGCCGTTGGGGTCTTTGCCTATCTCCTGGAGTGTATGGGCAAAAGGCAGGGTACACCTTGGACAGGCTGCCAGTCTCAACACGGATACGTTCAACCATGCACTCACACACTCACATCTGAGGACAATTTAGAGAAGCCAGTTAACCTAACAGTCATGTTTTTGGAAAGTGGGAGGAAGCCGGAGTACCTGGAGAGGACTCAAGGAGAACAGCTAACTGCATGCAGAAAGACTCTGGACTGGAAATTTAACCCAGAACCTTCTTGCTGCACTACCCACTGCACCACCATACAGACTATTCACCAAACTGTGCGTTTACGAAACATCATGAAATATAACTCCTTTACTACGGAGTGTCTGAAAAAAAATACTCAGCAATAAGTCACACATTAGATAAACTATTTAAAACCAAAAGAAAGACAGAGGCAGAGCTATGAAAATGTTATTCAAAGAGCTTTTAGATAAAGCAGTTAGTTCAGGTTAGATTCAGCTTCACTGATTAGTGTGCAGACCATGTTACTGTCAAACTACAGGGTTAACAGGAAGCAGGTCTCCATCACAGAAACAGACTCACCACCGTAGGGGTTGGATGCATTGTGAGACGTGTCATTGTATGGCTCCGCTAGAAACAGCAGGCAAAAAAAAACTGCTTATCAGTTCAAACTTTGGCTAAATCAGAAAGTTTTACTGAGCACTTATGAAACCTGGAAGACTTTAGGTGACCTTTTTTAAATTACCCGTTGTATTACGTCATTTCTAGACAAACTTACACCAAAGTTACGCAACATAATCTGATTAAACTACAGCAACCTGCCATGGAGAGAGAAGATGATAATAAACATTTCAATCAAAAGTGGCTGCTTTAAAATGAATGGCGGACTGTTAGCCAGCCTGTTTAAAAACCACAAACATTGACTCCTCTTTAGAGGAGGCTTTGCTCTAACGGGGGTTGGGGAGTGAATCAAAATTCAGCCAAGGGGTGAATACACTGAATACAAATGACACAAAAACCATTAAAAAAATTATACCTTTTAAAGTTTTATAATCATACAATCCTGTAATATTGTCCTATTGGAAAATCGAAGGAGTGAAAACAAATTGTATTTAAACCAACACACATCAAACCTTCATAAGATATTTTCATAACTTTTTTATAATACATCGAATACCAACTAGTTGAATGACGCCTCTGTCATGACCTGAGGGGGTCTTTGTCACTTTCACCAACACTAAACAACTTAGATGAGTGTGGCAGTAACCCTGCCACACAAAACAACTCCAAATGTGCAGACTGCTTTACGGCATATATCACTTAACCATTCGTTGTAAAGACGGAAGTCGATGCAACTAAATTTCCCTGAGAGACTGTGTATATGAGGAAACTGTCCAGGATTGATATTGTCAGGACTCCTGTTTTGTGTCTGTGTTTTCTGTGTTTGTCTCCCTTCTTCCACCAGGAGGCGCCTGGTTCTGGCCGCCTCCTCACACACCTGCAGATGGTTGAAAACGGAGTGCTCTTAAGCTGCTGACTGCCACTACTTCGACGCCAGAGTGTTTGCCAGTTTAGGGTACTCTAGCCAAGCTGAGTTTTTATTGAGTCAAGCTGAGTTTAACTTTGTTTGTCTTTGCCTCTTGGCAGGAAGTTGTCCTGCTAAATGGATTTCTCGGACCTTCTCTCCCTGGAAGGATAAACTGAGCTTCAAACTGAGCTGGGGTTCAAACAGGAGGTTTCGATCCACTTTCCCCAAGAGATCGTTTGAGCTTTCACTGAGAAAGGGATTATTCTCCACAACGACCCGTTCAAGTACCGCAGGAAATCTGAGTGGCAGTCAGTTTCTCCGTTCTCCAACTATCAACAGCATTCTGGGTCAAACCTGTTCCGCCCTTCATCGAATCAGACCAACACTGGAACCACAGCACACAGACAGGAGTCCAGAACACAACAACTTCTCTGGAAACGTGAGTCGGCAACCAAAATCTCTTCTACAAGTTTCACGAGTCAAATTCCCCACTGAGCCTGAACTAACCGCTGGGTCTTCCCCTCACTTTGCAGTTCTGGTTGAGCAGTGTTCAGAGCAACGCTTCTCCCCCTGTTTACTTCTTCAATAAAACCTGCTAAACCTTTTACCTGGTCTCTCTGTTCAGTTTTCTGCATTTTTTGGGTCAGAACTTTGAAACATCATGACAGATATTCAGGCAATGCCACTCCTTCCTGCTGGGGTCTATAGCTTTGTTTACTGTGAATATGTGTCATATTAAACTGTTTGAATGCTCTAAACTCATGTGAGGTAGGGGACAGGGCTGTGCAGGAATACTATATAAGAATTAAAGGTTACTTATTTTCACATGGTCATCTGACATAGTCTCACCACAGTTAGATTTATTACCTCATCTCTCACAGCCACAGGAAATAGAAATGTTGTTCAATCTAACTGCAGGCGACCGGCAGGCCTGGATTCTACCATGCTATGCACTGGTCCTCATGAGAAATGCTGTCTTCCTTTAGGTAAACAGTACAGCTTTTGTCCAGGGGGGAGCCCAAATCGACCAAAAGTGAAAGTTCTTTAGTACTGCTTTAAAGCCGTAGGGAAGCGGCTGTTCCAATCGTTGCATTTCCAAATTTTCCCGAGTGGTGCCCGACTTTACTTGCCTGACGTAGTCCGACTCAATTCTAGTCAGAATGAGTCTGATGCTGCTCCACAGAGCTGTGATTATGGGGCGTGTTTCGAACGAACCAGGAAAAAAAATGCCTCTGCACTCAATTGGATAGACCTACAACCAATAAGAGCAACGGAGTGCGTGACGTATGTTAAGCGACACACAGTTGTTGTCAACAAAAATCAAAGCGTGCAGTTGCACGCCTAGAATAAGAAGATGAGCCTTGATCGCGTTTCTCTGCTCCTCTTTTAAAATTAATTTGCTGTTGATATCTTCTAGAACAGACCTAATAGCAGAATCTACTCACCTCAACTCTCCAGCGGCAGCCATTGTTGTTGTCACCCAAGCGCGCTTTGGTCACGTGGTTGATTACGTTACTGTTGATCATCTGTCCATCATCGTATAAAGCCCGCCCTGACAATTTGACTGGATCGCCAGAGAGTGGCCGATCATACTCGCGCTACTATGGAGCAATGCCAGACCGAACTTCCCGACCTCAAACCTTGTGGGCGGGACTAAGTTCGGAATGGCACCCAGGCTACGACTTTACACCAATGAATATAGTGAATGTGATTGTCAAGGGGGCGGGATTGTTGTGGCGGAAGGTTCGCAACCAAGTTTGGTTGTGGCCGGTTTGTCGGAAGCATCTTGCTAACCAGTTAGCAACTTAGTGCTAGCAGGTTCCCAATGGGAAATTCCATTGGGACCAAGTAGCACTAAATTGGTGACTTAGAAACGACGCTGTCAAGGAACGCTATGGACAGCGGAAACATGCAAGAGGAGGAGAGTTTAGTGTCGGAGGTCGTGGATGAGTCTCCTCCGTCATCCATTTTTTATTTAGAGGAGGAAAGCGGGGACGAAGATGTTGTGGAAGAGGACGCCAGGGCGGCAGAAGCTTGGTTTGGTGTAGAAGGCTTCCAGCCGTACAGGTTTGAGCCCTTGCCTCGCAACGCTGCCAGTTATGTTAGCTCTACGCCTGCCGAAGACACAGACGTCCATCCCCGTGAACACTGGGATGGAATTCAATGTGTTGATATATGATTGGCGTAATTTATATGTTCAGGCTGACGTATAACTAACTGGCCTGCATAAGATAATGTAAAAAAAAAAAAAACAGATTTTAAGACAGATTTTTTTTTTATAGAAATTTTCTAACTTTTTGGTCAATATGGTCTGACAAAGACTACATTTAGATACATGCTTAGGCCAGAATGATTTCACATTTAAATATGACTTCCCTGCGATTTTAAAGCAACACTGTGTAACTTTAAGCCATTAGGACTCTAGACACAAAACTTTGTGGTTTAGTCCCCCTACAGGCCAATGGCAGCACTGCACTCTCTGAGAGGGGAAGGGATCTGCCAACTAGATCCGGAAAAGTCTTCCAACAGGAACTGCCTCTGTCTCAGCTCTTCAGAGATGCTCCTCCTAACTTCAGATCCAACTGTAGAAAAACGGCTGACAGATTAGCCAGCTGGCTTCCAATTAACATGAGAAAAATAACGCTGCCTCTGCTGTTTGGTCAGAGATAATCAGCTGATTGACGGAGCATCACAGACAGAACCTGTATTGATCCAAAATTAGATCCTAAAGCAGAGCAGGTGGTGCTTTTGTTTTTATACTTACTGGTTTGAACCCGGAGGTTGAAGGGGTTCTTCTGCTGGATGGTTTGTGTGAAGGGGAAGCGAGCGTTGCAGCAGTAGTCTGTTTGTCCATCTTCAACTAAAACATTTGAGAAATAGAGGTCTCCATTGAGACCCATGGAGACTCTGCTATCCTGAGGAATGGTTGCCATATCTGTTGGACCCAAGAGAAGAACCAGTTAGCACTGGGGAAGAACAAACCAAAACTCAATGCTGCTTTCACTTTTTTAAAAATAAAATATTCTTTGAAAAAAGGTGTTTGTAAAAGTGTAAAAAAAATTCTAGCATTATAGTAAACATGAACAGGGAGATGGTTTTTTTCATATTTTTTATTTTTTTGTCTACCCAGGTGTTAGATTAGTTCAGGGGTCACTAACGTGGTGCCCACAGGCACCAAGGGGCCCTCAAGATACACCGGGGTCCTCAATGTCTTCTGAAAACATTAGAGCACCAGTGGGCTAAGTTTCAACTATAATTTTATTCTCTTGCTCTTCTTTTTTTTAATCCTTCATAGAGCAGTTCATCATATTAATCATATCTAATTATTTAAAGCAATTAAAAAAAGGAAAATATCTGAAAGAAAATTTGCATTTCTCTCCCCTTTTTTCATCATTCTGCTTCATTCTATCTCTATTCTCCCACTCTGCAGAATCTGTTAGTTCAATCTCTAACGTTCTGCTCTCTCTGCTTTTTCTCATAGTAGCTTCATCTGGTCTGTTCCTGTTTGGCTGTGACTCCATCCTGGAGAGAAATATCAGCTGTGCTGCTGCCATCAACACCTTTGTTTCTAGATGTTGGAGCTTGGCCTGTTTTCCAGTGCAGTCCTGTTTCTCTGACTGTGACTAACTGGATGTGCTCTCTTCATCCTCTGACATGGGAGCTGGCTCGGAGCTCGTCTGCCTGGCTGTGTGTTTCCTGGACGGGGCCGCCTGTGGAGCTGGTTGACAGTTGCCTTTTGTATCTATGCTTCTTTTTCTATGTCTGCTTCTGTCTCCTTGAACCCCAGTGGGCCTCAGCAGATGGCCGCTCACACTGAGCCTGGTTCTGCTGGAGGTTTCTTCCTGTTCAAAGAGAGTTTTTCCTCTCCACTGTCGCTACAAGCATGCTTAGTATGAGGGATTGCCTCATTGCAATCAACTGGTTTTCCTTAGATAGAAAACTTTGAATCAATTTGACTGGATGGTCTGGTGAACTGGAAAGTGCCTTGAGATTATATAAATAAACTGACGTTAATTGGATTCTATGGTTGGATCAAAACATGAGCAAATATGCAAAGTAGGTGATAACATCATTTAGCTACTTGTAGGACAGCTAATAGTGACTTTTCTTTCTGAAGCGTTGGTAACAGTGCAGGTCTTGCATGGTGTTTTAGGGTTCACCTTATGGCTCCATCCTTAGGGCCCCCCAGTGTCATGCTAAAGTAGAAGGCATCGATATGTTAGTGGAAAGGTCAAGCAATATCTGCCTCACATAAAGTTACATTGCTTTACCATATTCTTATGTCACAAATGTAATACAAGCTTGAGAGTCATGCAGCCTTGTCATTCTACATGGTGTAATGTCAGTCTACGTTTCTACACTCTCCCTGGTCATGACTGAAAATGGAGACCTCAGATGCAAAGGGATGGCCGGACAGAGCTAGTGTGAGGGCGAAGTTCAGAGTAGAGTCCTTCACAGCGACAGGAGTCCACTAAAGCTGGCTCATAAGTCCCTTATGGACGTCCCACTGGGAGGAGGTCCGCGGGACACCAGGGACATGCTGGTGGCTCCTGGTACACCGCTAGCTTATCCTAAACAGCTGCAGGAGCTGTTTAGGATGGGGGGGTCTCGGCTGCCACTGCGACTCAGGCAAAGAGCTACATTTATATACATTACTATTTCATTTATGGCAACTAATAGATAAGTGGTTTCAAAGTTATAGACAGCATGATTTGGTTTCTCTTTTCACTCTGGAGGATCAGTATTAGTTGATTAACAAAGGAAAAGCATAAACCTTCCTCTAAATTCTCCCTTTAATGTGTCAAACGTGTGAAAGCAACTAAAGAACTCCTTTTATCCTCCAATAGGATTAAAGACAGGAATAATGCATCCAGTGCCAACAGTGCAGGGTAACTCTAATCAGATCCTCCAACCAATGAAACGTCAAGAACTTCATGACATTTATGACAGAATTCTGGTATAAAACATGTCAACATATCAAACATACTAAGCTCCACCCACTTTTCGCTGTGTTACAGGTGCAGCAAATAAGTAGCAGATGCAAAGACTTGCATGTATTTGTACTATGTTAAGGAAAAAAATCAACATTTTAAAAAAAAGTAAATCATGAGAATTCCTGAAAAGTTTAAAAAAGTCCACTGGACTTTGTTTCCAAGTTTGACGAAGCATTGTAGGTTTTTGAAAGTTGAAATCTTAGTCCGCCTTGTGACTATGACCTGGATGACTGAGAATCTTCAGCAGCATAAATCATAAAAATGAATAAGGAAATGCTTTGCTTACTACTGTCCGCCCAGAATATGTATGGAGGAGGCAGGCCAGGGGGCGGGTTGCAGGGTAGGACCAGAGGGGAGCCTTCTGTCACTGTCACTGGGTCCAGCAATTCCTTAGGCCACAAGGGAGCCTCTGGAAAAAATGGCAACAACAAGAGGGTGAGACTCTTAGCTATGAAGAAGTTTGATCTTCTAAAGAACTAAAGAAAGTCTCTTCTTTCTCTTCTTTTGCACTTTGCACAAATAGGTCTACATGTTTAGGAGTAACTCAGTGATAGAAAGGTTCTTACTGGAGACCCGGAGCAGTATTTTGTTGGACAGAGCCACTCCATAGTTATTGGTGGCAAAACACTGGTACTCTCCTTCGTAGTCCTCTGGTTTTCCTCCTGTTTTAAATCCGATCTCCAGAGTCCCTGAGCGTTTTTTCATTGTCACTCTGTGATCTTTGCCAATGTTGAAGAACTTCCCGTTTCTCCTCCATGTGAACCTGAGGGAGAGTTCAGTGAAGGTTACAGTCCTGACACCGAGCATAAGAAAATAGAAGGTGGACCAATATCTTCTCCAGAGATTACAGTTACTATTCTAAAGATACACTTTACAGGCATGTCTGAGTGTTCTATGTCTACTTTAGTCCTAAGGAAAAACAAAAAATGGATTGTGTTCGAATTGCCTCTGGAGCAAAGTCAGACAGAATATGGAGGCTGTAAAGGATCATCTGAAAAAATTCATATTTTTCTTAGGTATTACGGGAAAGAATGGCTGGTTAACCTGTTTACTGTCCAGTCAGTAGAACATACGTAGTACTACAACAAGGCTACTGTCCACCATTACTATGGGTATATATGGCAGGCTGGATCCTGCTGAGAATAGCAGCTGATTTAATTTATGGGCTGCGCAGTGGCGCAGTGGGCAGCACTGTTGCCTTGCAGCAAGAAGGTTCTGGGTTTGATTCCCGGCCCAGGATCTTTCTACCTGAAGTTTGCTTGTTCTCCCTGAGCATGCACTGGTTCTCTTTGGGTACTCTGGCTTCCTCCCATGGTCAAAAAACGTGATTATTAGGTTAATTGTCCTTAGGTTGCCCCTGCAACAGACTGGTGACCTGTCCATGGTGCACCCCCCCCCTCTCGCCCATACACTGCTGGAGACATGTACGGGACCTACTGCGACTCTGACAAACACTAAATCCATGCATAAACTCTACAGCTCACACTGTATGACGAAACCGCAGGGTTTAAAAGTTCACAGCTCACGATACATGTTCTCAAACTGTGCCACCTGACGCTCTGATGCGATCTACCTGCTCACACTGTACGTCCAAAAAACACACTTTGGACTGTGCGCCGAGACATGGCACTGGTCGGATTCGTCATTCTGGTGGAATTAGAAGAAGAACTCCCTTGTTTGCGCATGCGCAGTGCTCGAGGTTCTGGTAAATCAGCTCGTAGCTCTGCTTCAACAGCAGGAGTTGCCCACCGATACCTCACGACGGCCGACTTAATTTCAAACATGTTTGATTTTCTCCCGACCTTACGATTCCTGATGGGGAGGTGGTCGTTAGAGGCTGATGGCCCCTCATTATCCCCTGTATGCTACACAACGCAGGACGGGTGATGAGGCTGAAAGTCGGGCCAATCAAAAAATTCTCGGGTAAAGGGCAAAACATTGTACAGTGTATGCCCTTAAGCGGGGGAAGATGGATGGAACTTCCATAATTACCAAAATATAATAGAGGTTTTATTTTATGCATATTTGTCCTCTGCCAGAGGCTGCAGACACTTTAGGAAGCACTGAGCTAAAGGATGGATGTGGTTTGGTGTCGGAAAAACCAGCTCATATAAAATGGGCCAAAGCCAGAATTGTGTGTATGTGTGGCCATGTCTTTAATACCTGGTGGGGACAATTTCCTAGGAATATGCTACATTTTGGGGACTCATAGGTACTTGTGGGAACAAACAACTGGTCCCCATAAGGAAAGTTTCTCTTCTTGGGGTGGGGGTTAGGTTTAGGACTAAGGTGTGAATTGAGTTTAGGTTAGGTTTAGGGATAGGTATGTGTCGGTAATGGTTAGGGTTAGGGCAAGGGTCATGGTTAGGCCATATAGATTAGTGGGAAATGAATGGAAGTCAATGGAAGGTCCCCACAAGGATATTGTGACGCAACATGTGTGTGTGTGTGTGTGTGTGTGTGTGCTTTGCTGGGTATTTTAATGTCAGAGCGATGACAATCGAAGGAGTCAGAAAAGGTCTTTTGGTAAAAATCTCATCAGCATGAATGGTCAATTGAACGCATTATGGCAGCACAATGCTCCTCCTATGAAAAGAAAGGCCAGTTTGTGAGCATAGCAGTGAGCCGTGTGTGGGTGGATGTGGGAGAGTTAGAATGTGCATCTTACGTAAAGCTGGCCTGCGTCCACACAAAGACTGTCCCGTGTCCTGAGTGGTCATCCCCAGGATCACGTAACTGAGTGTGAGCAGCGCAGCACGGATAGTTTCAGCAAGTGGGGTTAGGAAATCAGATTTTATGAATAAATAGACCCTTTAAAGAGTAAAAACAATAAAATGCTCTTGATTTCCTTATTTCTCTGGATTACTTCAAAATAAAAGGCTCCTGTATCCAGGATGCTGTGGATGTTCACTGCATTCATTTAGCTCCATTAGGAAGATGAGGAAGACTGACAGAAGGGGAACTAAGGCTGAGCTTATCAGTCACTGCAGGTGGAGCTTTCTATCAACATCCACATGGCAGAAAATTCAATAAGCAGGACTTTGCTTTAAAAGAAAGCATAAAAAACCAACAAACATCAACAAGTCTTCCTTCTGGTTATGCCCCAGTTTTTAGATAATCCAGTGATTTTGTATGTAAATGTTTGTCATGTGTTTGTGGTTACAGAGGTAAATAGTTTTATTTACAGTATTACTTAGATCAGTGGCTGATCTGCTTCAAACGTCACATATTGGATTAAAAAATGCTAAAACACTTCACTATAACAGGTGAAAAGAGCTGCTGTGAAGCGTCTGAAATAATAAATTCCAGAAACCACAGCGACAGTTCAGCACAAAAATGACTGTTCTGACTCTTATGCTACGTTCACACCTAAAGCAGCAGAGGCAGCAGAAGCAGCTGGTTTACATGCAACATCAATGCATCAGGGCGTGTCAACCATTCAGATTTTGAGATGACCGCGGCGGAGCTCCGAGGCTAACCGCAGGCAGGGCTAACGTTAGCCGTCTGCAGCAGCCAGGGCTAACAAACGTTAGAGAGGTTTGAAAATTATCGGACAACAGAAATTAAAAGTCTAATAGCTCTGGAACTGTTAGAGGTCTGAAATTTTCAGCAGTTGTTGACATGATGCAGAATAAATGTAAAACAATGACACGTGCCTGCTATAAAACATGTCTTTGTCACTGCTATTCAAAAGAGACCTATTATTTTCAAGAAGAAAAAAATTAACTTTGAATCATGTTTTAACTGCAGCAGTTTAGGCTGTGTTTTAGTCACATTATTTTCATTTATATTTTTAGAAACTAGAAAGTGTTAGCTTTCAAATGATGTATTACACATGGCCCTGTCACGCCTTGCCGATTTATCCAGCGTATGCCTGACGTACCAGAATTTCCTAACCCTATCCTACACAGAGTATTCATAGCGAGTCCAGAACTTCTGTCCAACGACAGCCTAACTTAAGCATCACGCACGGCAGCGTAATGCCCATGAAATGATGCATGTGCATCATTTATGTTTTGTGTGCTCATACGCTGGCATACAGCTGGAAATTTTGACATTTCTCAACATGCTCGCCGTATGGCGATGTGTGCCAGCTGTTGGGATCTGGAGGTCTGTCCATTTTTCTCCACCAGAGGGCGTTCTAGGTCTCCTGGAGATGGAGCTGACTTTACCACCTGCGACTCGTTTGCTCATCAGGAAACCAGTATATAAGGAAGGCAGAGGACATCACTTCGACGCCAGAGTGTTTGCCAGTTATGGTTAGCAAGCCTGAGCCAACCTGCCTGTCTGAATCTCTGACTCCCAGAAAGCCTGAACCTGATCTGTTTTGTCCTCTCTGCTTCCCAGGTTGAACCTGCCAGAAACCTGAAACCTGGAAGGGTTTCTCTGCTGGAAATCTGTCAGTCTGGTCTCTGAAGAACCCTGGAGAATCAAACCTGTCAAAGACCTGCCTGCCCGCTCTCTGAAGAATATGAAAGGGAAACTCAAACCTGTTACCTGCAAACCCTCAAACCAAGCTCTGCCTCCGCCAAGCCCTCAGCCTGCCGACAGCCTCTGGATCCTCCTGGTTTCCCCTCTCTGCTGCTCTGCTCAACTCCAAATCAGGTACAGACCTGCACTCTCTAACTCTGCAAATTACCTGGACTTCAGCTAACCACTCTGTCCCCCTCTGCAGTGAACCCAGTCGTGACCAGTCCTGGATCTAATAACCCCTTGGATCAGTTCTTTATTCTCTGTGTTGTTTTCAATAAACCTTTGAACTTTTTCCCTTGAGTCCGTGTGTTTTCTGCATGTGGGTTAGAAACTTTAAACCAAACATGAGACCAGCGTGTTTCAGGGTACCTCAACGTGCTCATAACTCATACCAAACGTACCCATAACTTATCCTACGTATGCCAGCATTTTTGCACATCAGGCATATGCTGGTCTAAATCGTCAAGGTGATACAGGGGCTTACGTGTAATTTGGACTTGGGTATGCAAAAAAAGCGAGGATTAATTAAAACTAGGCGTATGTGTAAGAGGTTAAAGAACCTTTGAACGTAAAGAACTGAAACAATGAGACACTTTAAATGTTCACGTAATTGAAAAAGATTCTGATGGTGGACATGTAGCCTGTTGAATTTCATCACTGGTTGGAGATTTGAAACTGCATTTCCTGGACCAGAAACTGTGACTTGGTGTGTTTTGAAGTTTGCTGTGGATCTGTGAGTGTGCACTGCTTACGTCGGCACAGGGTTGCCTTTGGCTTCACACTCAATGACAATGGTGCTGTCTCTGGGGTCCACAATGTAGTCCTTGGCTGACTGTTTGGTTATGGTTGGGGGCTGCTTCACTGCAAGAAGTCCAGAAACACACAACAGGTCTGACACATTGGGCCTACAGGAGTACAGGCAGAGAATAATACATTCTCATTTTTTTTTTTTTTTTTTTTTTTTTTTTTTTTACAGTGTCCTGTCTGGCAAGGTGGCAATAAGAATAATTGTCTTGATGCCAAAAGGAGCCCAACAGATTTTACTTTCACAAGTGTAGCGGTATCGCAATTGCCATACCGCTCCACTTGTTTCATGTATATAAATTGCTTTATTATAATTATGCAGGGAGTTTTACAGTTCATATGGACACTGCAATGTAAGTAGAGCAGAAAAACAGAAGAAGAAGAAGGAAAAAGAAAAAGAAAAAAACAGGACAAAAGATGAAAGAAAGAGGAGATAGGAAGGAGACAATGACAAAACATTTTCAGTCTGCTTCAACACCTGTAATGAGATGGAGAAAAAAAGAAAAAAGAAAAAAGAAAAAAGAACAGCACAACCAAAAAACATGGTACGAGATATACAATAAAGCAAACACCTTGAAACTATCACTAAAGTAATATTATTAAGTCTGACATGTACTCTGTGTTACCTGAAGATATGAATGTGAATGTGTGTACATTCTCATTTCTAACATGCATTAGCTCATTAATTGAACTACAGTAACAGCCATTCAAAATGGCCGTTCCCATTCAAACGCCAGCCTGACTGGCCGCCCACTTCCCTCCCCCGCCGGTGAGAGCTGAATCTTCTGTGTATTGTTCCTGAAAGTTCTTTCGAAGTAGGAGAAATGTTACCAAGGAAGAAAGATAGTTTGAGTGAGGGGTTAAGGAAGCCATCTTTGTTAACCTGGAAAGAAACGTGTAACAGAGGAGGTGGTCTTAGACAGAACCTTTCACCTACTTCCAAAGCACATTTAGGAACAATACCCTGAAGCAGTGTTCCTACAGTAACATTTGAAATATCTTCTAAAAAAGCCGGGCATACACTGTACAATTTTTCGCCCTGAAAGTTGGCCTGATCGAGAAATTGGCCCGCCTTTAGCCTGATGGTGCGTGGTGTAGCGTACAGGGGGTGACGAGGGGCCATCAGCCTCTAACGACCACCTCCCCATCAGGAATCATAAGGTCAAATTCGGTCTGCCATCTAAAGGTGGTTGTGGGCAAATCGCTCAGTGGGCAAACAGGGAATCTTCTTGCCACCTCCGCAGGCTCCGCCTTACAGAAGCATGTCCAGGGGGGGCAATGAGTAAAATGGAGTTCTTTCTGTAAAACTTACAGACTGTAGTAGCCATGTTTGCTCAGCCATGTCTTCGTCCAAATACGTCGTCTCTTTTTCTTTTTAGGGCTTTCAGCATAAAATTGCCCAAATATCCAAGGCAGTTTCACTCTAGTGAGCTTCATGTTCCTCTTCTACTCGTTTGGCTTCTGGATTGACGAGTCCGAGTAGCGCCATCTCACTGCGGAGCTGAGTCCCACCAGGTTTTCAGACGTACAGTGTGAGCAGGTAGATCGCATCAGAGCGTCGGGTCGCACAGCATGAGACCAAACATGTTGAGCTGTGAACTTTTAAACTCTGCGGTTTTGTCGTACAGTGTGAGCTTTAGCTGAGAGCAACCATTGGAAAAATCGTACATTGTATGCCCGGCTTAAAGGAATAGTACACCCAAAACATGATTAGCCTTCATTTTCTACTCACCCCCATGCTGAACAACACTCTGGAGTACTTTTTTGATATCTCAAATGCATCTGGAGATCTGGGAGGCTTCTTGCTGTCTGCTGACATTCAAATAATGGAGGTCTATGGCGCCCGAGGCAGAAAGGTCCATAAAAGTCCACAAAAAACGTGTCAATATTCCTCCATACTGCTCGTCCAATGTATTCCAAGTGTCCTGAGTGGGTAGCGTCCATAATTTACTCGAAACAAAGTCATTTAGAATGTTTTTAGAGCATAAACAGTAGTGTATAGGATTTCCTAAAAGCGCGTTCACGACGCTACGGAAACCGCGGCAGACCAAACCAGATGAAAGTGCGCATTCAGTGTCTGCTCTGCCGATAATGCAAGCGTAGAAGAAGAAATGTGCTGTTTACCTGTGCAAAGAAAGAAACAATGAAAGAAAAATGTCTGAGGACTTCAGTGTTGAGGAAGAGCATGAGTTCTTTGCTGAGATGAATGCGCACTTTCATCTGGTTTGGTCTGCCGCGGTTTCCGTAGCGTCGTGAACGCGCTTTCAGGAAATCCTATACACTACTGTTTATGCTCTAAAAACATTCTAAATGACTTCGTTTCGAGTAAATTCTGGACGCTACCCACTCAGGACACTTGGAATACATTGGACGAGCAGTATGGAGGAATATTGACACGTTTTTTGTGGACTTTTATGGACCTTTCTGCCTCGGGCGCCATAGACCTCCATTATTTGAATGTCAGCAGACAGCAAGAAGCCTCCCAGATCTCCAGATGCATTTGAGATATCAAAAAAGTACTCCAGAGTGTTGTTCAGCATGGGGGTGAGTAGAAAATGAAGGCTAATCATGTTTTGGGTGTACTATTCCTTTAAGCTGAATTCTTCAAGCTTGGCCATGACTTGGATGACTGAGAATCTTCACAGGTATACTTTATCTAGTAGAGTAATCGCAGTTTATAGAACATACAGACATTTATTCTGTGTTATTTTTATGGGTCCGAATATCAGAGAGTTGCTCAGTGAAGAGCGTGTTTCATAAATTTACTGCAGTAGACGGTAAATAAAAGCTGATGAAGGACCGTCAGACCTCTCTGGGTCAACACTGGAAGGTGAGCTGTTGGAGTTATTCTGATTTCTGTTGTTTTTATCATTTTATTCATTTATATATTTTATATTGCTTTTAATTATTTGTTTTCTATGTTACTGTCATCAGTGGAAATAGTGTATGCAGGTTCATAAGACGGTCAAATGTTTTGCAAGAATGCTTTCCTGTTTTTCATTTGAGAAACACAGAACTTGAAGTTCATGACCCCCGATACCTTTTTTTAAAAGCGTATACTGAAACCAGACATGTTCCCTATCTTAAAAGTTCATGCCATGTCTAAGAGATTGCGTAATCAAAACTAACGCCTGCTGTTGTAATGTGTTGACTGTTCAATAAATAAGCCTGCAAGAGTAGAGCAAGACGAAGATGCACAGAGTAATCCTAAAGCTCTGTATATCTTCCGCTTTGCAAAGCACGGTCGGGAAAACTCTTACACTGTCTTTGTTTCATTCTTTATAGGTTAAAGTTGGAGAAACTTAACAACCCTAACATGAGCTATGCTAGCTGCTGCTAAATGAAAAGGTCCCAAGTGGTACTTACGGTCTCGCTGGATCTTTGCTGTTAGTCCGTTGCAAAGCAGAAGAAGGAAAAAAGATGGAGGTTGGGATGTGGTCGTTAGTATTATTAGAGACAAACTGTTCAATCTTATACAGCCATGATAAACCTGGAGCTTTAAAAGGTTTTTAGTAATCAGGTTAGAGCTTAGTGGCTCCTAGCTGCTTGGAGTTTGATGCCTTCTGACTTCTTTACTTTGTTTTTTACTTCTCAGACATTCAAAAAAGTTAAAGATTAAAATCAATAAATGGACTTTATTTTCCAAGTTTGAAGACTTCCCATTCAGGTAGCTTCTGGATTAGCATGGAGTTCCAAGCTTTTTTTGTGTGTTTTTTTAAACCTTGTAATGGCTTAGGCATAATGAAACTGAAATCAGCTCCACCCCTTAATAATCGGAGTCGTTGAGTCCACAAATGAATCCACCCCCTCTGTTTAAGGTCGGTCTTTCTCCTTTAACATAAATGGCTTTCTTCAGATCCCTCTCAAACCACCGGTCTTCTTTGTCTTAAATGTGAACATTAGGTCCTCAAAGATAAAGAAGACAGGTGGTTTGATAGGGACGTGAAGGAAGCCATTTATGTTAAAGGAGAAAGACAGAACTTAAACAGAGGTGGTGGATTTAGATTTCAGCTCTCAAAAACCTACCAGTGATAGAGTTGTTGCTTCCCAGTGCAAACTCAAACCCCATCGCTATGCAGGGGAAGAAAAAAAACCTCTCCAGGTCAGCCAGGCCAACAATGATCCTAAACGACTGCCTTTTCAGAGGAATGGGCCAGTATCACGTATTGCAGAACAATAGGACCTCAAGCTGGTTTTCCAGTTTCAATCTGCTTGTTTTCTAAGCCGTTACAAGGCTTTTGCTTGGAACTCAACGCTATTTATGACATTTTGAATTGAAAAATCTTCATGGATGGGAAGAGAGATGTCTTCAAACTTGGAAACAAAGTTCATTAGAATATTTTTTAACTTTTTGGAATGACTATGACCTGGATGACTGAGAATCTCCACCAGCACTTCTCAAACATGAAGGCATGAGCTCCTAATGTGTGACATTAGCGGGTCGATGAAGGCCAAAATCAAAGGAAAAACAAGCAGTTCGTCTCTTATCAAAAGTTAGAAACTTTATCAGCTCTGCTTTATGCTTAGAATACAGCATCACTGAACAAATCTGAGGAAACTACACAAATCAAGAAAGGTGGAGAGCCGGAGGCTGAAAGCAGGACTGTAATAACACATAGTTAGGTTGTTTAGCATGTGAATATGGTTAGAAAAAGCTACGTTACCCTAAAAGAGAAAAGTGTCTGTGAAGGAAGCCGAGAAAACTTACCTGTAAAAATGTTCCGTATCAGTAGAGAATAAGCAGGGACCAAAACAGAGACAACATACAAACGTTAGATCAATGACAACACATTAAGTTAGTTAGAAAACAAAAGCTGGCTTTGAAGGATCCACAGGCCCCCTTAACTCGATGGTCCCTTCATAGCAGAAACTACATCGCTTCATGCTACATCCAGGGTCCTGATGCAGGACCCTGGATGTAGCATGAAGCAGAGCATTGGTTTGAGAACGCTTCTGGTTGCCCTGGGTTCCTCTAAGCGGCTAATTTATCACAGCACTGCTATTACTAAAGCTGAAGGATGATTGGAGAGTCTAGACCAGCTTATTTTTAGCATAACTGAGGTTTTATTTCGTCTTTTAAAAGAGCATTGAATGTTGCAACCAGCATGTTAGCAGAAGTTTTTCTAAGCAAAAGACAAGTAATCAGGTAGAATCTGAATGCTTCATTCACTATTACAGCGGGTGTGAAGTCAAAGCAGAGGCATGATTCCTGCAGTCCAAAAATACCCGTTTTGAAGTGAGCCAAGACCGGGTTGTCAGCTCGGTTGGTTTGGTTTTCTATTTTTAAGGCTAGGCTTAAAACTTTCCTTTTTGATAAAGCTTCTAGTTAGAGTGGCTCAGGTTATCCTGAGCTATCTCTATAGTTCTGCTGCTATAGGCTTAGACTGCTGGAGGAGATAGGGAAGCATTTTTCATCATTCTGCTTCATTCTATCTCTATTCTCCCACTCTGCAGAATCTGTTAGTTCAATCTCTAACGTTCTGCTCTCTCTGCTTTTTCTCATAGTAGCTTCATCTGGTCTGTTCCTGTTTGGCTGTGACTCCATCCTGGAGAGAAATATCAGCTGTGCTGCTGCCATCAACACCTTTGTTTATAGATGTTGGAGCTTGGCCTGTTTTCCAGTGTAGTCCTGTTTCTCTGACTGTGACTAACTGGATGTGCTCTCTTCATCCTCTGACATGGGAGCTAGCTCGGAGCTCGTCTGCCTGGCTGTGTGTTTCCTGGACGGGGCCGCCTGTGGAGCTGGTTGACTCCACTGTCGCTACAAGCATGCTTAGTGTGAGGGATTGCTGAAGAGTCAATGAGTCGATGCAATCAGCTGGTTTTCCTTAGATAGAAAACTTTGAATCAATCTGACTGGATGATCTGGTTGAACTGGAAAGTGATAGAAATAAACAGAGCATTTTTAATACTGAAGTATTTTCAAAAGTGAGTACTCAAACACTTTAACTTGAGTAGATGTTTGACTGAGTAACTTTATTTGTAGTTTAGTAAGATTGGACTACATGTATCACTCAAGTACTACAGCTGAGTACTTCATCCACCACTGACCCTCAGTGACTGAATACTGCAGATAGAAGCGGCTGTTGATGAAAAAAGAACTGAGATGATGTTGGTCTGTTCATCCCAGCAGTCTGAACGTCTGTGACCTCAGGGCTGCTTCTACGCGTTTCCCTTCATCGACAACGTTTTCCAGACTTACGATCGAGAGGAACTTCGATACCCGACGCTTCCTGCAGCAGCAGCAGTAGAAATGACAGGAGAGCCAGGGCTGCTCGCCCACCCTTTCCCAACATTTCTCTCCCTCCAGCTGCTCGCATGTAGTCCTGCCCTCTGCTGATTGCTCAGATGGTTCCTCTGACAGCTTTGAGGAAAGACACAAACACAGACGGTTAGTAAGTCGGAGCAGCGGAGCATGCAACACTTTATGTAGGTCACACACAGAGGTGAGCGTGCGACTGGCTTTCAGGTCTGGCCTACATTCACAGCTGAGTCGTTCTGCGTCTCTCCAGAGAAAGCAGCTCAGAAACATGGTGACGGAGAGGTTACTGTGTTACTGTGTCCAGATTCATCTGGGAAACCACAACAGACTGGTTTCTTACAATTCCTTTGGAGATAGGTTAGATTAATATTTAGCAATAATATTAATGCACAGAGTGAAGTCAGTAATAAGAATTAAATCTAGTTAGAATCTATAAATGCATAGATTGACTCTCACCGATCTTGCAGGGTCACAGGTTGATGGGGCCGTTAGAGGCAGCGTACCGAGGGTTATTATGATTATTATATGTTCTATTATTCCATTATTATTAAAACATTGATTTTTATATAAAAAAAGGTAATTTTCAGTTGATTAGAATAAGAAAGTAAAAAATTTAACAAGAACATTTAATAGATTATTACTCAGACTAATGAGGTCGAGCCTGAGGAGAACTTTTGCTCACAGGTTTGCCGACGGGTGGGGGGGCAAAAGGGTCAATTGTCCCAGGCTCAGGGCAGAGGGGGGGGGGGAATTGACACGGACTATTAAAAATACAGGTAGAAGTAATTTTTCAGAAAATAGTAGTGAGAATAATATTTCTGCTGCAACTTTTAAAGTTTGTTTGGCTGCAAACTAGGAATGTCAGGTTTCCAGAAAAAAAGGGAAGATGACGCCAAAGGCTGGAGGGATTTTAGGAGTAAATATTAAAAATAAAGCGAGGATGAGTCAGGAAAAAAAGGAAGTCTTTCATAGAGATAGCAAATGACCTGCCAGCAGATTGACAGCTCTCCAATTGTTGTCAGCTGGCTTGAAAACATCACACTAAAAACAACATTAGAATAAACAATACGGAAAGCGAGAGCGGTTGACTCGACTCTTTTTTTTCCCTTTGCCTTGTCGAGATAACGACATAACTATCTCGTTATCACAGTTTAACCATTCATTGTTATCTGTAGATTATTATCTGGTTATCAGGAGAAAACAGTTCTTGATTGAGATAACGAGCTGATTAACCTGTCTGAGTAATGAATGAGGCTGGCCAGCAGCCCTGGATTCCCCGTCCATCCATGCCTGCGTAGTTGTGCAGTCCTGGTACCCCGGGTGCCCTAATAATTCGTTTTTTAGTATCCTTCATTTTTTTTAACTAATTTTCAGGCCATGGTGGATGATTGGATTGCATGGAATACAGTAGAAATAAATCTTTTTTTATGAAAATCTTTAATCTGGACTCATTTTTGGGGTTAATGCATCTTATAGCTGTTCTGGGCGTAACACCTGGAGTCATAGATCTGATTGATTATGAATTAGAAGTGGAAATAAATCATTAAATGGACAACGTCGTCTCGTTACCTAAAAGTTAAACACAGGATTATTTCCAGGATCACAAACAGGCTGCAATGACTTCTAAAACCTCTCCTGCTGTTGTGGGATTGAAGGATGGAATCAGCCAAGGACCTCATTTTGATCCAGGCTCAGAATGAGCTCCTTGATATGTGCTTGAGAATGGCTTAGTCTCCATTTAAACCCAGGTTTAAAGCCTTGCAGGGCAGCCTAAAGCCCACTGCCAACATTAAGACAGAAAAAATAAAGAAAAGAACAAACGATCAGTTCAGGGGTTTCAGAAAATATGGGAATCAGGAAATTATCTATAAACCAAACTGAACGATTTTTGTTCTCTACATCAAAACACACTAGATTTTAAAATAAGAAATTTTTCTATTTTTTATTCTTTTTTTTTATTTGAAAATTCAATATATAACATGGATGGATAAACACCTGCATTTTATTTCAGTGATAAATTCTGTTTAAATTAACAGATCATTAAAAATGTCTGCAGACCTTTACTGGTTTTTTATTTTCTTTATTCAGCCCCCGCTGATTTTTAATTGGTTCCCCCTGGTTTAATGTTTCTACATATTTATTTCCCGTCATGTGCTCCATCCAATGCAGATCATTGGCTCCGCCCATATCTAGTGAAAACTAGTGTGATTGGATGAGTCATAGAACGCAAACACTCATTGGTTAGCTAAAGGAAATCATCAGAAGCAAGCAGGTGTTCTTAAACTGCTAACGTGAATTGTCTATGCCATGCTACAATGTGGGATTCAGAAAAAGATGTTGAAATGTCTGAAAGGTCGGACACAGGCGAGAGCGTATCGGGAGACGGAGACCAACCAGACCTCCCTCATCCTTGGCCCTATCTCTAAGAATTTACAGAAATAGTTGAAAAATTGAGCTTTTAATTCATATAGCGGCATCTGGCTGGTTTTTTTTAAAGGGTAATTTATACTTTGATACTTTAAGTAGTTTTTGAAGCACATAGTTTTTCACTTTTACTTGAGTAAAGAGGTCAAGTTGCTACTTCAACTTTTATCAAATGTTTTTAAACTGCAGTATCTATACTGCAGTTTAAATTAGTTATACTATAACTAATTTCCGCTTTCCTTTCATTTTGCTTTTTGGCCCAAAGGTGTAAAAAGTTTAGACACATCAACCAACCAGGATTCAGAGAAATTCTGGTACAGAAGCTGCATCCTCCAGTTTAATCCTGACAGACGCTCAGTCTTTCTAAACCCTGCAGACGGTTAAACTCTGACTCACATTGGCTGCTGGGATGTTTCCTTCCACTCTGCTGAGACCCGTACAGACCTGCAGACCAAACAGAAATACAGATTTATTAACAATCCAAAAAAACAACCAGTGAACAAATAACTGACCCCCCATCAGATTATCCTCAACTATTGTTATAAAGTAATTTAAACATGAATACGATTTAAGTCAAGTCTGAGGAATGCTGCTCATTAGCTGGCATGTGAGGAAAAGGCGAAGCAGCAGAAACAGGATAGCAAAGGCTGAATAGTGGAGAAACACGGAGCAAGCCGCCTCAGGAGCGTCTGCAGCAGAGAGGAAAGTTCAGCTGCGCAGGGAGGCTAGAGAGACGCAGTCTGTGCAACAGCTGCTGCTCCCCTCAGGATCACAGCTGCCTTTTTCTGTCCTGATTTACTCAGCAGCCTCTTTGAAAGGCGGGAGGAAAAAAAGCCTTTTTTCAGACCTGTTTGTCCAACAGTCAGTGAAACGCCGTAAAATGGGTTTTACTGGAAGTTTCTCCAGATTAGCATCAGGTGTTGAAGGGAAGGGAGGTGTTCCGGTACAGTGCTGTGTGTCTGTGCAGAGACGACCCAGACGGGCGTCCATGTTGGCGACCAGGGGCGTAAACGACACCGTGTTCTATCGATTTGATTGGCGGGGGATACAATGCTTTTCTTTTTGTTACTTATATTTATTGAACTTTTAAAAGAGAATATTTACAGCATTAACCCAACATTAGCACTCAGAGAAATACTTAAAGGTATACTATGCAACCGATGTTGATTTTCCAGCGAGGCTCCCCCCAGAGGGCGAAAGTAAAAGTGCACTGTCGTAAATATGCTCAGCTGTTCTCCTGGTTTCTCCGTCAAGCAACGCGCGGTTGTTTTGAGCTTAGCAGACAGGCGAACGCAACGAATGACTAATGCTGCGTTCACACTGGACGTAGCTGGCGCGACAGAAGCAGCGAGTTTACATGCAAAGTCAATGGTTGACGTGCATCAAGGCGCAGCAAAAGGTCCCGCGGCGCGTTTTGGGCAGCAGGCGCAGCACGTCTGAGCAGCTGAAGCAGCCCGTCGGGCGCGTTTAATCATCTGATGCAGGGAGAGAGACACAGCGCTGTGATCACTCCTCTTAAACAGTTTATTGACGCCTAAATTAACTTAAAATGCAGAAATCTACCGTCAGAATATGTTGGCTTTTATTATCCTGCTGCAACAGTTTGGATTATTTAGATGAAAAACACCTACCAGCTGCCGCGGTGAACCGCGAGGAGGCGACCCGGCCAGAGGCTGCTGATGAAGGGATCCCTACTGTCGGCGCACCGCTGGTATGTGGGGGTCTGAGCGTCTCCGACAGAAATAACATTGGAAGGCAGGATGGTAATCTGGATGAACTGACGGCACTGATTACGTTTTCAGGTGTATTTTCTCACTTAAACACATATTAAAACTACTTTATTCCCACTGATCACAGCAAATATAGCTGCAAGGCAGAGAAAGGATAGTGAAGCTCCGCCCAAAGCGCGTCAGACACACTTTTGCACCGCGCAGCCAGAGCAGCAAAGCTGCTTTAGCCGCGCGTCAGAACTAACTGGTACAAGCAGCTAAAAGGAAGCAGCAGACGCGATTTTGCTGCGTCCGATGTGAACGTAGCATAACTGCACAAAGATCGCCACTGTGCTAGCAACGAGCATGCTTTTAACTGGGGGCGTGTAGCAGTTCTCGCCGTAAAGCAAGACCGACTCTCGCGAGACTTCTGAGCCTGTGGGTGCGGGTCGGTGCTCCTGCAATTGCAAGTGCGGTATTTCCCCCACAGACCACCAGGGCGGCCGAGAATACCTTTGTTCAACCTGAAATGACTCATTTAATCATCCAAAACGTTATGGAACACATTAATTAACTGAAAAATGTTGCATAGTGTGCCTTTAAATCAACATTTCCAGCCAATAGTGTTATTGGAATCCAGGCAGAGACCTTATTACCTTTGGAACATTCAACAAACATGGATATTTTGATGTCTGTTAGGACTCCAGTCTGTGTGGTCTTTGTTTTTCGTGTGTTTGTCTCCCTTCCTTCACCAGACGATGCCTGGTTCTGATTCTCCTCCTCACGCACCTGCAAGGGGTTACCTCGTTAACGGAGCGCTCTTAAGCTGCTGACTGCCACTACCTCGACACCAGAGTGTTTGCCAGTTTTGGGAAGTCATCCTGCAAACTGGAGTTTCGGACCTTCTCTCCCTGGAAGTATCTACTGAGCTTCAAACTGAGCTGAGAAAACAAACCAGAGGTTTGGATCCACTCTCCCCCGAGGAGTCGTTTGAGTTTCACACTGAGCAAGGGATTCATCTGCACCACAGTCCGTTCAAGTACCGCAGGAAATCTGAGTGGCAGTCAGTTTTTCTATGTTCATCTACAAGCAACCACATTCTGGGAAAACCCTGTCCGCCCTCCACCGAATGAGACAAACACCGGAACACATCCTTCACCTACTGGAGACTAAGAGTCAACCAATTCTCTGGAAACTTGAGTCTGCCTACCTTTCCTCCTCTTCAAGTTCGAGAATCAATTTCTCCACTGAACCTGAACTAACCGCAGTGTCTTCCCCTCACCTTTCAGTTCCGGTTGAGCAGTGTTCAGAGAAACACTGGAACCTCCACCCAACTTCTCAATAAACCTGTTAAACTTTTCTCTGATCTCTCTGTTTGTTCTTCTGCATTTTGGGTCATATCTTTATTTAAATCATGACAATGTCAGAAATTAATGTCAATGTAATAACAAGGAACGCCAACTTGCCTGAATATATTAAGAAAAATAACAAAAGTGCTTCTAGAAGAAATTCATGAAAAACACGTTATTTTGGTCCATCATAACCTTAGAGGCATTAATGCTGATATTTCCAATGACATTTTTTTTTAGTTTATAAACCTAAATATAATTCTGAACTAGGCTTTTTAACTTTTCATTTAGCCTTTTCATCATTCTGCTTCCTTCCATCTCTATTTTTGTAGTCTTTCCTTATTTTTATATTGAAGGGAAACATATTCAAGGACATTACAACTTCTTTCTGTTATGCTTTTTTGGTACTATATACACTCTTTTTATATTGTCTGTCATATTTTTGTCTTTAATGGCATCTTGCTTTAACTCTTTGTACTCTATAAAAGCTAATGGAATTTAAATAAACTAAATTGAATTGAAATAGGCATTTTGATTAAAAAAGAACTGCGTTGTTCTGAGAGACAGATCATAACCTATAATCTCATGTGCTTTGAATTTTGAAATGAAGTCGTATTTTTTAAAGGTGATGATGCAGATTGGTATTTTCACTTTGCATTGATTGGGTCATTCTTCAGTGAATCAATGTGAATGGATGTATTATTACACCACTATTGTTGACCTCTCATATGTTTATATCTATTCATCAATAAGATGAAAAAACGCTGATGCATCAATTGCTGTAACACATTAGTGTTTGTCTGTTTAATTCCGGGACAGGTTTGAACCTTGCACCTATTTGTATTTAGGCTGTATTTCATTCTGCAGAAAACAGTTCTGGTTTAGAGACAGTTTACCAATTAAATCAATTAATCAACCCCAACTCCTCCAAAATGTTCACAGAGTGTTAAAGGCAGAAAACTATTCTGTGAGATACTGAAAGAGTTGAATACATTGCTAGGGGAAAACCCAGACCAGTTAAACTGGTTTCTATATCGTGACTAGTAGTTTAGCCCAGTTCTCGTCGCCCAGCTTACTGGTCAATCCTTCATTATGGAACATTATTTTGGCTAAAAGCTGAAACATTACTGTCAGTAAGAGACCTTATCATGCAGAGTTACAGGCCTACCTCTCAGTAACATCATTCTGAAAACTTCCACATAGAGCTTCATTTGAAATATCACTGATTCTTGAAACTTTGGCAAAAACATGTCCCACTAAGAAAAGTGCTAATTCTGTTGGAAAGAAATAAAATTTTCATGAATAAAAACAATCAAGGTTATACTCAGGGGGTCCTTTGCACAAATGCAAGGTTCTTTTAAAGTTTTTTTTATTTTATTGTTAATTTAATGATTATATGCTGGCCCATTGCCTATAAAATCAGTTGTCCTTGGATAGGAGATAATCATTTCAACTTGATTAAAAAAACAAAAAGTAATAATTGAATTGAATAATATCTTTACCAAATGAAAGGGTACATTTTAATATGTATTTAAAACTACAAACAGTGAGTTTTGAACAATAATAACCATTATTTTGTGATTGCTCAAAATGTGTCCCACATATTTGTCACCACCGTCAGATATTTATAAAAAGCAATAAAATCAGGCAACTACAAGGTCAACTACATGCCTGAGGACCCCATTTTCAAATCTTCAGCTCTACTGGATGCCTTAAGGTCACTCAAGCTCCTGTAGGTTTGCTATTTTCTCTTAAACTTGTTCATATTTTTGGACACTGCTAATGTCACAACCATAACATGTCAACACCGTCTCTTTTGTATAAAAAATATTAGATTAGATTATGACATAAATGTTTACTTTTTAAGAAGAGGTCTAAAGTAGCTAGCAACAGAGGGGAAACAAGATGGCTAATGTGAACAACTCATGCATATCATGTGAAAGAGTAGGATTTTGTCACCACCGTCAGACGTCACCACCGTCAGATTTTCTGTCTGACGGTGGTGACAAAAAACTACAAATGGTTCTCAATGGAGGCTAGAAAATAATTGTTGATCTGTAATGTTTCATTAACTTCTTTTATATTTTTATTTATGTACTTCCGCCTAGATTTCTTCCATATTGTATAACCCTAGGGGATGGGGTGTGCCTTCCCTGTCTCTCAATTCACTATTATGCCATGTTCATTTTGTTTACATCATTTGGGATGCACATAGTGCACCTACTACCTACCTACATAGCACATAGTATACAATATTCCTTGTAAGCTATGGCAGGGCTACATTTAACCAAATCTAACATTTACTGTAATTCCCCCCAATTTCATAGTCATTACACTCAACTTTGACTTTATGTATTTTAGGAAGTTATGGCTAGGAAGCAGCTATCTGTGAAGGAAAGAAGGAAAAGAAACAGGGAATATCAAAAGAAGTGTGAAGGCCTACTGACAAAAAACCTACATATATTCAAGCAATTACTCAGAAGGTTCAAAATTTCTACCATAATGCAGCACGAATGACAACTGACAAACAGGACACAATCACACGCAAGAAAATAAAGCATCAGAGAATGATTCTGACTGATAATGATATTTCTTAATTGTACCTTATATTCCTTGAAAAATATTTGTCACAGTGCTCATGATTGTTATTTTTTGGACCAAATAGTTAAATAAAGTTAATAAGCAAGAAACCATTGACTTGAATTGTATACAGTTTGGAATTGTATGTTGAAATGAGGCCACTGTCACCACCGTCAGAGGGCTTTTTATTCGTTTTAAATGAATATGCTTGCAATATGTTTCTTCAGTGCTGTTCTCTCATTAAAGTAATGGTCTCTTTTAATACAAAAATATGTTTGTTAAATAAAAAAACATGACTTTTTCTATTTAGGCTTAAAGTAAACGTTATCTGATGTTAGATATTTTAAAGGACTACACGTGAAACAGTTAAAAAAAATTAACAAAAATGAATATTCAACATTTAACAGCATAAATGTGTGCTAACAATGCCAGATAAAGATTTAAAAACTCTAAATACTTATTAGACCAAATAAATAAAAAATAATTAGCTTTTTATTGTGTCTGATGGTGTTGACAAAAACAGTAATAACTGGAAAAATGCCTATTTTATGAAAGAAATACAAAATGAGGAGGTTGCACCTGTACACTGCTGAACAGCCAAGACCTTGGTCTATAACAATATACAGGTGCTGGTCATAAAATTAGAATATCATGAAAAAGTAGATGGATTTCAGTAATTCCATTTAAAAAGTGAAACTTGTATATTATATTCATACATTACATACAAACTCATATATTTCAGATGTTTATTTTGTTTAATTTTGATGATTACAAATGACAACAAATTAAAATCTCAAATTCATCATATCAGAAAATTAGAATATTACTGAAGACCAATAAAAACAAAGGATTTATAGAAATGTTGGCCAACTGAAAAGTATGAACATGAAAAGTATGAGCATGTACAGCACTCAGTATTTAGTTGGGCCTCCTTTGGCCTGTATTACTGCAGCAATGCGGCGTGGCATGGAGTCGATCAGTCTGTGGCACTGCTCAGGTGTTATGATAGCCCAGGTTGCTCTAATAGTGGCTTTTAGCTCTTCTGAATTGTTGGGTCTGGTGTATTGCATCTTCTTCTTCACAATACCCCATAGATTTTCTATGGGGTTAAGGTCAGGAGAGTTTGCTGGCCAATTAAGAACAGGGATACCATGGTCCTTCAACCAGGTACTGGTAGCTTTGGCACTGTGTGCAGGTGCCAAGTCCTGTTGGAAAATGAAATCTGCATCTCCAAAAAGTTGGTCAGCTGCAGGAAGCATGAAGTGCTCTAAAACTTCCTGGTATGTGGCTGCGTTGACCCTGGACCTCAGAAAACACAATGGACCAACACCAGCAGATGACATGGCACCCCAAACCATCACTGACTGTGGAAACTTTACACTGGACTTCAAGCAACGTGGATGAAGTGCCTCTCTTCTTTTCCTCCAGACTCTGGGACCTTGATTTCCAAAGGAAATGCAAAATTTACTTTCATCTGAGAACATGACTTTGGACCACTCACCAGCAGTCCAGTCCTGTTTCTCTTTAGCCCAGGCAAGACGCTTCTGACGCTGTCTGTGGTTCAAGAGTGGCTTGACACAAGGAATGCGACAGCAGAAACCCATGTCTTTCATACGTCTGTGTGTGGTGGTTCTTGAAGCACTCACTCCAGCTGCAGTCCACTCTTTGTGAATCTCCCCCACATTTTTTAATGGGTTTTGTTTCACAATCCTCTCCAGGGTGCGGTTATCTCTCTCGCTTGTACACTTTTTTCGACCACATCTTTTCCTTCCCTTCGCCTCTCTATTAATGTGCTTGGACACTGAGCTCTGTGAACAGCCAGCCTCTTTAGCGATGACCTTTTGTGTCTTGCCCTCCTTGTGCAAGGTGTCGATGGTCGTCTTTTGGACAACTGTCAAGTCAGCAGTCTTCCCCATGATTGTGTAGCCTATAGAACTAGACTGAAAGACCATTTAAAGGCTTTTGCAGGGGGTTTGAGTTAATTAGCTGATTAGAGTGTGGCACCAGGGGCCATCAATTTTGAACCTTTTCACAATATTCTAATTTTCTGATATGATGAATTTGAGATTTTCATTTGTTGTCATTTGTAATCATCAAAATTAAACAAAATAAACATCTGAAATATATGAGTTTGTATGTAATGTATGAATATAATATACAAGTTTCACTTTTTAAATGGAATTACTGAAATCAATCTACTTTTTCATGATATTCTAATTTTATGACCAGCACCTGTACCTTCAGATTTTGTAATCCCACTAACTTTTTATTTTCAAAATTAAAACCTGTTTTATCCAAATTCCCAAGAATAAGTGATATGTTATATTTAAAGCATTTGATGTCTAGAACATCATGTTTCCTCCGATTACAGCAGGACACGTCTTGAACGGCTGAGGTGGAACCTTAACTGGGTTAAGTGCATTGCCAAAGGCCACAGCAGCCGTTTGTCCTACTTCAGGAGGACATGCATGAAAGAAAAGCTTCCATGGTCACAGGCTTAAAGCTCACCCAGCAGAACCCAACAACACCCAACAGAACCCAGCAGAACCCAGCAGAACCCAGCAGAACCCAGCAGTAGCATGACATCAGAAATAATGAAGATCGGATGATGTTTGGATCTCAGCCTGCAGTTAAAGAACAATAACTATGATAATGAATATTGTTTATGGAGTTCTTAACCTGCTACATTGATTGGAGGGTGGGGAGTGATTACTTTGCTGTCGGGTCTGTAGCGTGAGTAGATAACAGTCTGAACAGCGAAGGGTTCTTGTTTTTACAGCAGGTCTGCATATAAGGAGCTAAATGTTTTAAAAACATAGTTTCCGTTCCGGTCACTAAAAGTCAGGGTAATTATAAAAGTTTCAGCCTAACCAGCGCTGGGGGAAGTCCAGATGTTGATCAAACAGCCGATATGTGCGAATCATGGGCCTGATTTTCAGCTATTGTGCCGTAATGAAGGGTTTTCCAACCTATTTTTACTTCTCTACCCCTTTGGGCATTTCGTCTCACCATGAGTTCCCCTCTCAGTCCAAAGTATTGATGATTGTCCAAAAGTGGAATGTCAGGGTTCCTGCAGGTCCTTAAAAAGCCTTAAAAGGCATTGAATTCTTCAAAATAAAACTAAGGCCTTAATTGGTATTAAAATGTCTTAAATCAGTCTTAATGGATCATAAATAGGATTATTTTTATTACGATTTATTTTTGTAATGTAAATAAAACATTAAAATTTACCTTTTTTTTTATTTTTAAAAAACAACTGCTCGCCATTATTGGTTCCGTCCCGATAGCGGAACCAATAAAATCATTGTTGCTGCCGGGACATTTGGGAGATGCACCATTAACTTTTTGTCTAGAAAACATGATCAAGTGTAAAAGTAACCAAAATTGTCTCCAGCCAAGAGTTTCCTCCATGGCTAAAACCAGGGAACATACATGAGGCTCAGTGGATTTAGTGCAAGAAGTCATTCAAGCTCAGAACGATGGGAATTAAGGCAGTTGAGTCGCACATGCGAAGCACGAAACACAAAGCATCAAAATGGAGTTACAGAGAAACAGCCGGTATTTCTCAGTTTAGTTCCACCCTTGTCTCTGCAACGCCTCCACTTATCACCAAATCAAACATACTAAGAAAACCATACAAAGAAAAATAGCTGCTAAAAGACTTAGCACTGGTTATGTTGGGGCTTTAAAACTGATTTGTTTTGTTCCCTGCTAAAACGAAGTTTGTGAATTCAGTTAAATAATTATTAAAATATATCTGTCATTTGTGTGTTTTTAGCTTTCTTCCTGTATGGGAAGCTTTTCAAAATCTGAAACATTAGTGCAGTGGTTTATGTTAAAATAAACCTTTGGGTTAAGTTGTCGCAAGCAGGTTTTTCTTGCGTTTCTTGTGAATTTGGTCTTAAATTTTTATTTCAAGTGGCATTAAAAAGTCTTAAAAAGTCTTGAATTTAACTTGCCTTATGCTGTAGGAACCCTGAATGTACCATAACTGATTATAAAATAAAAACTATTTCACTTAATCTTTTATCTTAAACATTTAATTCTAAGGCACTTTATTCTTTAAATCTCAAATGAAAAAACATAATTATGTTGCATAGAAACTAGAAATTAATCAAAATAAATGCAAAATAAAATCCAATATAAAACCTGTAATTATAAAACTGGAGCTCCTCTCAGTAACTCCCTTATAATCACATTTCAACTAGATAAATTGGGAACAAAATACAGATCAAAACTTACAGTAAGACTGGATTAATTAGTTTTATTTATTTTAATCCAAACACCTGAGTTGCTTTGATGAGCTGATAGCTCAGAGTGAAAACCAGGCTGTTCTCTACATCCAGTCTGTTCCTCTGCTTGGTTTGGATGGGTGTCAAAGCTAAACGTAAACTCAAACATATCAGAAAAACTACTTATTCTACCCTATTTCACTTTACTACCGAAGAAATAAAATGTATACCTTGCAATACACTCGCCAACCACTAGGGGAAGTCACTGGTGTAAACCAAAACCCTGAGCCGATCTGTAAGTTCTGCAAACAAAAGTACAAAATAAAATGATAAAAATAACAATAAAAAAAATCTATTTAATTATTTTATCATAAAACATGAGAAAGTCCTTTGTCTGTTCATCCCCACACCCCCCACCCCCCCCCCCCCCACCCCCCACCCCCCAAGATTTGCAAATCTTAGATCAGGTGCAAACGATAGAGAACAGTAGAAAGAAGAGTGGTGAGAACAGCAGAGAGGATCATGGGGGCTCCTCTTCCCTCCATTAAAGACATTTCATCCCAGCGCTGCGTGTCCCGAGCCCGTGACATCATCAATGACCCCCCCACCATGGACTGTTCTCCCTGCTGCCCTCTGGGAAGAGGCTTCACAGCATTCAA
Source organism: Cyprinodon tularosa (assembly GCF_016077235.1). NCBI lineage: Eukaryota > Metazoa > Chordata > Actinopteri > Cyprinodontiformes > Cyprinodontidae > Cyprinodon > Cyprinodon tularosa. The sequence continues at coordinate 549,182 of NW_024038968.1, forward strand.
TGCAGGACCAGCAGGTTCTGCAGCAGCTTCTTCCCCACCGCCATCAGACTGATGAATGTTTTGTAGAATGGGCCATAAAAAAACCCTGAATGTTGAAACTATAACTATACAGTCATATGTTTACTTCGCTTTTTTACATAAAAATGTTTTTTTCCCGTGGCAGCAGGTACATGCAGGTACATGTTGACCTGAGTTTGCCCCTAACTTTCAGAAGTACAGGAAAAGATGAAACAACTGCAGCTGCAGTTGGGTTTCTGAACTGTAAAAGCCGACCAATTTAGCTGTAATGAACAATTACAATTGGAAATAAAGTTGATTATCCTTTATTCAACAGCATGGTGCGGATGCATGCATCCTTTATACCACGGTGCAGCAGTCTATCTGGTTGTTCACATCCTGAATTGAAATCTCTTTCATCTAGTTAAGCAGGGGATGAAAGTTAAAGGAAAACACTCAAACTGGGAGGTTATGCAGTTCGGTTAGTCCAGGTCCTATGCCGCATTGACACAGGTATCCATGATGGATTTAACCAATGTTAAAGATAATGTTCATGTTTGTTGCTTACTGCTGGGCTGGATATGATTTACTAGAATCTCTACGGATAGCAGGCATGGGGTCAAAGAAGGGTTTGGTTTACACAACCCATTCTATTCAGTTTATTTCTATAGCACCAATTCACAACACATCATCTCAAGGCACTTTCCAGTTCACCAGATCATCCAGTCAGATTGATTCAAAGTTTTCTATCTAAGGAAAACCAGCTGATTGCATCGACTCATTGACTCGTCAGCAATCCCTCACACTAAGCATGCTTGTAGCGACAGTGGAGAGGAAAAACTCCCTTTGAACAGGAAGAAACCTCCAGCAGAACCAGGCTCAAGGAGACAGAAACAGACATAGAAAAAGAAGCATAGATACAAAAGGCAACTGTCAACCAGCTCCATAGGATGAAGAAAGTGATCTATCTAAGATGGATCATTTGTTGGCATCAGATTGGCCTCAGATAATAATGTAAAAAATTATTTTTGTTCAGGAGACATAATTTGATAGTTCAAGGCTGGACTATTCTAATTCTTTACTATCGGTTTCTTGTCAATCAGTCATGGATTATGGCTTCTGTATTTTTACTTCTTCATTCTAATTTTGCAAGCAATAATCTCTACCTCTTCAACTCAGCATTCGGATCCTCAACCTGTATCCACTAATCCTGACAGTCCGGAAGATACGGATGTGACCCGATAGAGAACTGAGTTTGACAGCCCTCTTCAAGGCTATCATGTTATTCCCAGGAGTACTAGAGGAGCAGATTCCCTAATGACTCCTGGCATCAACCCCCCAAACAGAACTCAGCCTGTGTGCTCCTACAAACACAATTATTTGTCATAATAAAGCAACCAAGTTGTTGTTTTTTGGAGACTAGCTGATATAAAGTGTGGGTAAGTGTGTGTACCTTCACACTAATGCCTACTTTGTAAGAAACTTTGGGTAAAAGCGTTCGCTAGATGCATAAACATAAGTTGTTAATAAATTGTTATATTTGAATCTTCAACTGTGGTGTTGAAGGTAAAAAATCTTTAAAAGAAGGTTTTACAAATTTATTTTGCTTTAGATTAGCAGATTGTTTATCCATTATAATTACCTCCACTTCCCGTTTAAGGATCCAGGTCGATTCAGATGTCCACAACCCAGGATAGGGACAAAACAAAGTGGCATCATATTTCAGCCTAACCCTCTGAACCCTGTGCAAACCTCCAGGGACAGTAGGAGGGAGAAAGGGAAGAGGAAAAACTGGGGGGTGCAGAATGAATGCACGGTTGCCAGGCGATAAATGTGTGTATCTGGATGTCATGCTTGGGAAGAGCCATAGCTCAATGTTGCAGAATGACCCAGTTTTCATCAAAAGCAAGAGCAAGTGTGGGCAGAAAATTAGAGAGCGTCGGGGGAACGTGGAGAATCAGCTGAAAGGTCCAGAGGTTTTATTCTCTGAAAACAGCAAAGCGAGAGGAACGTTAACCCGAACATGGAGCAGAAGGTAGACCTGCAGGTCATCTCAGGAGGGAGAGATGTTTGGGTGATGATCCACCTCCCCCACCTGTCAGTCAGCTTGAACTGACAGGATAATTCCCCCAAATATTTCCCATTAAAAAATAATTAACAAAAAAATACATTTTTTATTTAGAAATAGTTCTGGTGCAAAAATTAGAGATTTAACCACCACTCGTTATACTTTTTCTAATTCAAATACCTTTTCCAGGAACCAGGGAATATTCCTGGACCTATTCTTTAAACCTTCTGTTTCCACCAGGGTTGGAAGTTTCTTCCGGAGAATGTTTTTTTTTCCCACGATTTTTTCCGTCCAGATGAAACAGTTTCTTCCAGTTTCTTCAGGAAGAAACTTGGAAGGTCAAATTTACTGGGAAGTTTTTCTTTTGGTGAATATTTTGCCTTAAGCTGACTTTAATTCAGCAATACCCTTGAGGTTGGGTTGTTTCTGCTTCTAAGATCAAGAGCGAGTGGTGCAGTGAGTTGACGTCTGTACATTGCGTTCAATGGTGTCACGTGATTTAGCAGGTCAACCCGGCACTGGTGTTCCCACAGAACCGAGGTGACTTTAACACGGGTCGCAGTCCGAGTCGTTTGACCCGGGTAGACACACGTCAGTGAGCTCTTCCCACTGCCACTGAAAGCGTTCCTGGGTTTAAACAGGTTTTTCGGCCAGAGTGAAAGGGGTAAAAGTCTCTTTTTGATAACTATGTTAGCAAACAGTAGTAGTGCTTTCACGTGGTTTTCCCCCCTTCCATCAGAAAGTTCGTCCAACTGTGTTAAAACTAGGACAAACAGAACGAAGAGCGGTTTATTTCCTGAAGCATTGAAGGCAATCGTTACCATGTAGACAAATGGTCAATATCATGACCAGTGCTTGTCTGTAGATCACAGAGTACACTTCATGGAGATACATCATGTACATCCCCATTGCAAGGGCGCCATTGAAAAAGAACACCCTTGAGAAGCTTCTACTGCAAAACTACAGGCCCATCTCACACCTCTCCCTGAGACTTGAGTCAGGAGACTTGACCAAAGCGCTTTACACTACATTCATTCACCCATTCACACACACTGATGGTGGCAAGTTACATTGTAGCCACAGCTGCCCTGGGGCTCCCTGACAGAAGCGGGACTGCCGTACACTGGCGCCACCGGGCCCTCTGACCACTATCAGTAGACGATGCAGGTGAAGTGTCTTGACCAAGGACACAACGACAATGAAAGTCGGAGCCGGGGCTTGAACCGTCAACCCTTCGATTTCAGGGCAAACTCCTACATCCAACGCCACTGTCGCAACTAAACAATTTTCTAACTATGACCAGTTATTTTCATGTCATCCAAACATCTTCAGCGGTTGCCCAAGTACAGAGACCTTGTCAAGGTGTTCAATGACATCCTTCCACAGCATTGTCTAGGAACCACAGTGCTCACCAAGAGACCATTTCAAGGCCCCCAGAAAATGTCGACATGTCCCCCAAACTCCAATCTCAGGTGCTAATACTCACACTGTACGTCCTCAGACAGGTCGGGGTCTTGAACAATCCTTACGCAAAAGCGTAATGTGAAAATCCATGAGGAGAGTTTTCTCAGTCTAGTCATGTCACCACTTCATACAATTCATTCACGAACCAAGACTAAAATATCAAACAAGTTTGATTTTCTTGCAACATGCCAACTAAGAAAGGGGAGACCATCAACCCAGTTCTAAAGTCCTTCCTCTGGCTCCCTGCATCTCAGGGAATAGACTTTTAGTCCTTCTGTTATTCTAGAAATCAATGAATGGCTGAGCTTCAGAATGCATTATGGACTGGTTGGCAGTGGATCAACAGCCAGACCTCTCAGGTCTACTACATCAGAACCAGAACCAAACAGCAAAAAGAAGCAGCTTCTAATTTTAAGGTTTCACTTACTTGGAATAAACTCTAAGAAAACTGTAAAGGTTGCATTGAAACAGTTAGCATTAATACCTTTGTTACACAGAGAAACTGCAACATCTGAAAAAATCTGAAAAAGATGTAAAATATGCTGTTTAAAAGGTTTAACTAGGAAAGCAAATGGGGGCAAAGAAACAACATTCACTGATGTAACACACATATAAGTTAGTCTTTAATAAGAAAGATAGTACCACTAATTGACATTAAGCCCCTGTTGAAAAGTACTGCTTGGGGGGGGTACTGGAGTAAGTAATACAAAGTCCCGCAAAAAATCCAAGAAAACTGGAAAATCACTGAAATCCTCATTTGATTTAAATCCAGATTATAATCTCATTTGTTTAGAATGGCCTTTGACTGTTCTCTCTAGACATTAGTTATATATACAGTGCAACTTTCCTTTTATTATCTTGTATAATCATCTTATAACTTTAGTTATTCAATGTTATCTGTGTCTTGCTACTGAAATGTCTATATAAATAAACTCGACTTGCCTCTATGTATATATTATATTTCTAATTAGGGATGTTTTCCCCTTCATCTCTTACTTCTTAAGGACTCCTTAAAGATGCTCTGTCCCTGTGCATTCTGAGCCAAGTGTCTAAACAATCATGACATTATTGCTTCACTATGCCAATGATTCTAGACATTACTACTGCTGCACATCTGAAAGCCATGAACAGTTATCTGTCATCAGTCCATCCACCGGTCATCCAATAACAGTCAATGGATTATTTATAGAGCTTGTTGTCCACCTGTCAGTTTTATTATTTTTCAATAGACAGCAGCGCCCTTCCAAGCAGTATTGAGGGCGAACAGCCCCTTAATGTCAGTGGAGATGATTCACTTCAATGCCACAGCAGTCTAAATGCAAACTCCAAACAGCCAAAGGTAGGCTGAGGGTTCTGAGCTGTTAACTTGGAGGGATAATTAGTTTGTCATATATGTTGATTTACTTCTATTACCACAATATATGTGGGACTGATGATCAATGCTAGGTCCTAAGAAAGCACTGCGGAAAAAACGCATGAAAACACATAGGGAAGATGGGATTGATTGATTGATTGATTGATTGATTAATTGACTGACTTTATTGATCTCGCAGTGGAGGAATTTGATCCGTAGCTCAGGAGAAAACATCAGACGGGCGGCAATGGGACGCACAACCACCGCTATCTGATGAAGGAATACTGCTTAGAAGAACCCTCCATGAAGAAACGAAATGATTGCAACCAGGCGAGAAGGGAGGAGCAAGACTGACTTTACACATGTAACAGGGTCATTCTGATTGGCTGGGAGTGAAATTATATTTCTTAACAACAGCAAATAAAACAGCACTAGCTACGTTTACATGCGCAAAATTTCCCCGATCCGATCCAAACCTTGGTTGATCGGAAATTCAAAATCTCCGTTTACATGGACACTAAATGAAATGATCTGATCATGACGTGTGTATACATGTACCAAGCGTTGGATCAGATTAAATCTTTTAAGCATGCGCAGAACTTCCTGCCAAACTTGGCAGTTCTGTCTGCGTCTGGTTTTTGGGAGGCCTGACAAACGATGCGCTCGGAGCGAGCGGAAAGAAAAAAGGAGAGAGGAGGAAAAAAGCGCTTGGCAGCGAAATGTCCGAGCGAAAATGTAGAGAATGAGCGATTGAACCGGCGTGGGAGAGCGAGTGGGCTGTGGAGAGAGAAAAGAGGAAGAGGAGGAGGATAAATTCCTGCTTCCTGCAGCTTTAAATGAACTTGAGTGTATAAGTCGGCGTTCCTAGACTCCTCCCGCCATGTTGTTCACAACAAGAGCGAGAGCGACCGGTGGTTTCCTGTTGTTGACAAGGCGGAAAAACGTCACGCTGACATCGCACACATGCGCAGTGAAGATTATTTTACTCTTAAGATCCGAATGGGTGTTTACATGGACGCCAATCGGAATGGCGATCGGCAAAAACCACCTCTCTCTTTCGGAATTAAATTTAGATCCGATCGGACTGAATCGGATTAGAATCTTCAGTCTGACATGTTTACATGAAACATTTTTGATCTGATCAGGCCTTCAATCCGATTAGTTGTGTCCATGTAAACGTAGCTACTAGTACTCCTAGAGCTGTAGGATAATAGAGGGAATGGAGAAGTGTCACTGGAAGCTAAAAGATCTTTTTCTGAGCTCCTCACTTTATGTGCTCTGTGACGTGTTCTGGAGCTGTATCAATATGTTCTAATGCATTAGGATCTACAGCACGATCTTCGTATAGTCTAACCCTTTAGAGACTGTGGTGTCGCATTGGTTGGCTACCGTGAGGTTAGGCTGTTCAAGGGGGATGGCAGATAGCAAAAGGTGTGAGGAAAAGACAACTCCAGTTTCCATTCAATGCTTCAGTAAATGTCAAAAGTTTGAGAAGCCAAAAAAACAAACAGACAGTAGTCAAGAGAGAATGATGAGCGCAAGAAAGCAGGTTCATTCAAAACCACTGAATGAATTTTTAAGGCGAGTTTCAGATTTAAATCCAAAGACCAGATATTCAGCATCTGGTATGATCCTGAATCATACCAGATGCTATGACTGGATGATCTGGTGAACTATAAAGTGCCTTGAGATGACATGTGTTGTGAATTGGCGCTATAGAAATAAATTGAATTGAATTGAAACCTCTTCCTTGATGTGATTCTTGTTGTTCTGGTGAAGTGTCTGAGATCAGATCCAATCGTTTGCATGTGTCGCTCACTGTTCTCTATTTATTCACTGGATTTATCCACCTTCCGCCATATTGATACTCCCCACTCCCACTGAGAAACGCAGTAAAAATGCCTCCCTGTGCAGCATCTGTCTGCAGGAAGACGTTCCACAGGTCATTTCCCAGTCAGTGGATGAACTAACCAATAAATCCATCTATACGCCGATGGATCCTTTAGCAAATGCAAATAGGAGGAGCTTCATCACCTGAGATCCATAGATGAATGTTTTTATATTTTGGTAAAGGAGTTCAAACTGTTTCTAAAAACAAGAAGAATCTGGATCTGAAGCTGTCTTGTAGATGGAGAGCAGCTCACCCAGAGGAACGCTGAGAATCCTCACTGACTAGGAACTGACTTGGGGTCGGAGGAACCATCAAGCCTGGTTTCTGCTGAGAAAACAGGTCGTCTGCATGTGTCGCCGTTAACGCAGATATTCCCCTCCCCAAAATTGTGAGCACAGACAGTGCCGCTGACAGGAGGACTCGGATAGGTCAAATCTATATCCTCTATGCGTATTTCCTGTTTGGTTCCTTACCGGCTTGTTTTGTTTGTATGACCGCCGTTAGGGAAAACGACTGGTGAAGATGGACCAGCTAGAAGAGCGATGTGAGAACGCTTGGAGCCTTTTTCCACCTGGATCCCCGCTCTTTTTGGCCCTCATGTCCCTCCATTGTCACACAAACTTGCCCCCACTTCCTCACCGCCTCGGCCGTATCTAGACCCACAGCTAGTTCCTGATTGGTCCTCTGGCGTTGTGGTGTGGAATAACAGCGCAGACCATGCTTCAATATTGGGCATAAATCAAAAATATCTGCATCGTACCGGTGAAAAGCTAACTGCTACACACTGCTGGGGGAGGATACACAGACCAGGGCTCTAGTTTGGTTCCAGGTTTAAGAATAAAATCTACAGGAAGACATGGTGTGCCGCAACTCAAGGAAGCTCAGATGACACCGTCAGCACAGACGAGTTATGAAGAGATGGATGTCGGTTTATGGCATAATTACATAATCTCAGATGTATGTTTATAATGTGAGAACATGTTTCATTGAGTCCAGACTTGAGCTCTGGGTTAATTCAACAAATAAAGAGTGTTGGGATCTGGAGGTCTGTCCACCTTTCTCCAGCAGAGGGCGTTCTAGGTCTCCTGGAGCTGAAGCTGACTACCACACCTGCGGCTCGTTTGCTCATCAGGAGACCAGCATTTAAGCAGTGGCAGAGCAACACTCCTACGCCAGAGTGTTAAGCCAGTTACGGTTAGCAAGCCTGAGCCAACCAGCCTGTCTGATTCTCTGACTCCCCTGAAACCTGAACCAGAACCTAACTTGTTTTTGTCCTCTCTGCTTCCTAGGAAGAACCTGAGCGAACCCTTGAACTCTAGAAGAGTTTCTCAGCTGAAACCAGCTAGTCTGATCTCAGAAGAACCCTGGAAAGTCAAACTATCAGAACCTGCCTGCCCGCTCTCAAGAAGAGAACTGGATAGTAACTCTGATCTGAACACTGCAAAGTCTGAAGTCTAGCCCTGCCTCTGCCAAGCCCTCTGCCTACCTTCCGCCTCTGGACCCTCCTGGTTCCCTCCCTCTGCCGCTCAGCCAAAATCACTGAACACGTACAGACCTGCATTATTCAACAAACATCAGTATTTGGATCTCAGCTAACCGAACTGTCCCTCTCTGCAGAGAACTCAGTTGTGATCAGTCCTGGATCTGTTTCCCAAACATCAGTTCTTTATTCTCATTGTGTTTTAATAAACGGTTGAACTTTTCCCTCTGAGTCCGTCACCTATCCGTCTCCCTGTTGTTTGCAGAGGCTCCTTTCTTTATTAAACCTTTTTTATGCTCCATCTATATCTGTTTCTTTACCTTGTTTTCTTTGCTGCCGCCCCCCCGATCATTGGCTGCTTCTGACGTTCATTTGCCATCAGCCATGAGCACATCTGGCTCTCACTATGTGCTTCTCCTCCAACCATTCATCTTTATCGCAGCCCCCATCAACACCCCCCCTTACCTTCATCCTTCTTCTTCTAGCCGTCTCCTTTCACCTCTCCCTCTTGCCCAGACAACTCTGCGGTTGCCAGGGCTCCTTAGCAACAGCCCCACCAGGCAAAGGATGGATGAAGAAGGTAGGCAAGGGAACAAAGGCATTGGGGGGGTTGAAGATGAGGAGAAGGTGGTAAGGGGGAGAATCAGCCAGCAGCTGCTTTGGATTATCAATACTAGATTCAGGGTATTATGGATGTGAGGATGATTTGATGCGTTTCTGATTATTTGTATTCATACATTTTGTGCTGCCTATTTGAAGCACAGTAAAGCGCCTTACTAGATACTCTTCTTTATTGCTTATAATCTTTTTTCAAAACCAAAAACTGGCTGATTTTGAAGTGAAACTGGGGGTATGAAATTTAGCCGTGCTACATGAGCTCCCGGGCGACTGATTCTAGAGGGTTAATGAATAAACATGAAGATAAAAGAGGCATAAACACGCTCAAACCAGGCTTTTAGTTAAGAATATTTCATAGGGTTTCCCCCTTGGTGGATCACATCTCTAGGCTTTGCGCGGCGTTGGGGGAATGGGGGCTTCCTCCCCCAGAAAATATTGAAAATGGAGACTCTCTGAAATGCTGCTTCCTGCATTTTGAGGTGAAATGCAGCTAACTTATTTTCTTTGTTAAACTACTACTTTAGTCCTGATTATGGACTTTTTGTGTTTGTTTTTTTTTTTTTTTATTAGATTACACACTATATACTAGGGATGGGACGGTTTATGAAAACCATCCAAACCGTTTGGTTCGACTGTCTCGGTTCGATTCGCGTGTGTTTCGTTCGTTTCATGCGCTGCTCCATTTTCTCATAGGCGAAGCGTTTACACTCCAGAACAGAAGGTGGCGGTACTGCGACCAAAGCCAACCACCAGTAGTAAACAAGAAGAAGAAGCGAAGCAGCGTAGCCGGGTGTAGCAGAAAAATATCAGTTGTTGTGGAGAATTGTGTGGGTATGGCGAGTGGGAAAGAACAGGAGTTGGAAGACGCGCCAGCAGCACTTTATAGGTCTGCTGTATGGGAGCACTTTGACTTTAGAGTGACCTACGATGACGGCGGAAAGAAAGCTGTGGATAAAAGTGCCACAGTGTGCGAGCATTGTGCAACACGTTTTGTTTATGCTAACAGCAACACGATCAACATGTCATGCTAACCCCGAAATCCCTCATACTCCGTCAGCGCTCCGCCCCGCTGCCTCCAGACCGGCTGCTCAAAGCAAAGCCTACAGCCTCCACTGTGGCTCCCGTCCGCTCCGCTCTGAGTTCCTTGGAGATGGTAGAGAGCATGCGCCAGATGATTAAATTCAAAGCAGCAAAACATGCGGAAATGATCCAGGGTTTCCGCGGATCATTTTAAATAATTACAATCCATTATTTTTGGGGGGATTTTTTCATTAATTTCATAAATTTTATGGGATTTCGGTGTAACAATCAACATATACCGAACCAAAAACCGTGACCACGAAATCGTGAATCGAACCGACCCGTGGATTTTGTGAACCGTTCCACCCCTAATATATACCAATATGTAAATACAGTATTGGGGCCAGGCTAGAGATTTATTTTTTTTTTTATACGAGAATTAAGTCAGAACAGTTATACCATTACAAGAATAAAGTCTTAAACTTATGAGAATACTAACATAAATTTGCGAGCATAAAGTTGAAAATGTATGAGAAATGAAGTCATCATAGCACAATCCATTTCAGAAAGAAGGCTTTGATCATGCTCCTAGCTGTTTGCACAAAGTTCTGATTACTGATAATATGCTGGTTAGGGTTGTCAAAAGTATCGAAACTCAAAAAAGTATCTATACTAAAATGTTGTATCCGGATACAATACTCGTTTTTAAAAGTATCGATACAGTGCCACCACCAGTGGCACCTAAGCAGTCATTCATCTAAACTGCAGAATAGAGGAAAATGCACTTTCTGAACACTATGTGATTGAATAATTCTACGCACTTTTCAGTTTCAGACTTTTTTTTTTGTAAGAGGTGCAGCTGCTGAGAATTATTTTTGTTTCTGGTGGTGTTTCTGTTTGATGGTGGTCAGAGGGCCCGGTGGCGCCAGTGTACGGCAGCCTCGCTTCTGTCAGTGTGCCCCAGGGCAGCTGTGGCTACAATGTAGCTTGCCACCATCAGTGTGTGAATGGGTGAATGAATGTAGTGTAAAGCGCTTTGGTCAAGTCTCCTAACTTGAATAAGGGCGCTATATAAGTACATGCCATTTACCATTTACCATTTATCTTAACCGGTTTGGCTAGTGTCATTATGTGTGCAAAGCATAGCCAAGGAAGGAACACTTAATTTGAATTTTATAAGTTTTTATCAAGCTTGCTTAATATTGCGCACAGCATACAACCTTTATTGTATTTATTTATTAATGAAAATATTTCTGTAGAATTTTGGAGTCTTTGTTTTTATCCTTGTGGTATCGAAAATGGTATCGAGTATCGAATATTTTCCTTAGTATCGGTATCGAGTTGAAAAGTTTAGTATCGTGACAACCCTAATGCTGGTGCACTAAAAGACTAAAAGACGTATTTCCTTATTTGTCAAATCAATGTCAAAGTTCACAAGATGCTCGACATTCCTCATTTTAGGGAAGAAAGGGCTTCTTCTAAGAGTTGACATAAAATCAACCATTAAAATCCTCCTTCTCACATATAAAGCCTTAAATGGCCAAGCTCCATCTGATATCAGAGATCTGATTGTTCCTTATGTTCCTAACAGAGCACTTCGCTCTCAATCTGCAGGTTTACTAGTGGTTCCTAGAATTTCTAAAAGTAGAATGGGAGGCAGATCTTTTAGTTCTCAGGCTCCTGTCCTGTGGAACCAACTACCAGTTTTAGTCCGTGAGGCAGACACCCTGTCTACTTTTAAGGCTAGGCTTAAAACTTTCCTTTTTGATAAAGCTTCTAGTTAGAGTGGCTCAGGTTATCCTGAGCTATCTCTATAGTTCTGCTGCTATAGGCTTAGACTGCTGGAGGACATAGGGACCCCTTTTTCATCATTCTGCTTCATTCTATCTCTATTCTCCCACTCTGCAGAATCTGTTAGTTCAATCTCTAACGTTCTGCTCTCTCTGCTTTTTCTCATAGTAGCTTCATCTGGTCTGTTCCTGTTTGGCTGTGACTCCATCCTGGAGAGAAATATCAGCTGTGCTGCTGCCATCAACACCTTTGTTTCTAGATGCTGGAGCTTGGCCTGTTTTCCAGTGTAGTCCTGTTTCTCTGACTGTGACTAACTGGATGTGCTCTCTTCATCCTCTGACATGGGAGCTGGCTCGGAGCTCGTCTGCCTGGCTGTGTGTTTCCTGGACGGGGCCGCCTGTGGAGCTGGTTGACAGTTGCCTTTTGTATCTATGCTTCTTTTTCTATGTCTGCTTCTGTCTCCTTGAACCCCAGTGGGCCTCAGCAGATGGCCGCTCACACTGAGCCTGGTTCTGCTGGAGGTTTCTTCCTGTTCAAAGGGAGTTTTTCCTCTCCACTGTCGCTACAAGCATGCTTAGTGTGAGGGATTGCTGAAGAGTCAATGAGTCGATGCAATCAGCTGGTTTTCCTTAGAAAACTTTGAATAGATTTGACTGTATGATCTAGTTGAACTGTAAAGTGACCTGAGATGACATGTGTTGTGAATTGGCGCTATAGAAATAAACTGAACTGATTTTAATTTAAACTAAACTTAATCAAATAAAATAGAACTTTATTGTCGTAAATTAAAATTTTGTTATTATAATATTACGACTAAATAAAGTTGTAAATTTACTTTATTCTTGTAAATTTACAACTCTTTTTTTATTCTCGTAATCTTATAATTTTCATTCTTGAAATATTACAAATTTATTCTAGTAACAGTAGGACTTTATTCTCATAAATTTAAGACTTTATTCTCGTCATATTACGACTTGATTCCCATAAATCTACGAGAATAGAGTTGCAAATTTACTTATTATCATAAATTTGCATATTAATTCTCTTAATCTTATGATTTATATACTTGAAATATTAGGACTTTATTCTCATAATATTATAATTTTATTATCATAATGTTACGACTCTTGGATTACAAAAGCCATACAAATCTCTAGCCTGGACTTAATACTCCGTTGTAATACCATAAGGTTAACATCAAAGGAATAAATAAAACTCAAAAAGACTAGATTTATGTTTAAAAAGTTAGCTCTCTGAAGTAGCGTAGGTTTCCGTTTCCTGTACAGATCGGGAGAAAACAGAAAGGATTTTAAGCCGTTTATTTTCTCAGAAAATACATTATTAAACCTTAAACACATAATTTAGTACATTTACTATTTTAAAGGAGGGAAAAATGTAATTTAGGTCTTTTAAAGTAAAATCGAGGGCGACCCAGATGTTTATCTTGTTGCAGATGATGATAACACGGATCGTGCTTCCGGTACAGATCGGGTAGTGACAGCAGCTAATGTTCTGCTGGCTCCACTAAAGCTTTTCCCAAATGTTTGCAGAAGCCAAAGGTTCCCTGTTACCTCAGCTGGCCATCGGCTGTTGGGACTCGGAGAGACGGGGACTCGTCAGAACTGGACCTGGAGCATTTGGAAGCAGCTCTGTCTTATTTCTGTTGCTCCTTCTTGCATCCAGGTGACACCTCACTGCAGGACCAGATCAAACACAAACACACAGAACAGGTTATGAAGTAACCTGTCCTTCCCATCCACTGATCTCCATGCAGTCAGGATTTTTCTCTGTTTTATATTCTGCTATATTTGTTTTTTTTATTTCCCCATTGTGGATCAAAAACGGGATTTTCTCTTCTTTATTTACATTCAGACACCCCAGTACAGTCACATCCTTCCACCAGTTCAACTGGTTTCAACACCAGCGGCTTCTGGGTGAACTGAACGGACTGAATCTTTATGAAATGCCGTTTTTCTAGCCTCGCTGACCACAGAGTTCTGCTGTTCGGATTAGAACCGGAACATTTATGAAAGTCTGAGAAGCTGGAATCAAACCCGCAACTTTTCCAGTCATAAGACAACTTCTGTGAGCCGCAGTCAGTGTGTAACCCAGCAGACCTCTTCATCTCTCTGGTACCAGAACCAACGTCCACCAGAACTTTTAGCCTTTTTGGACCGGATGAATGCTGGAGTTCAGAGAACGGAACATTTTACACAGAAAAGTTTCAGCTGGATCTTTTTATTCTACCACAAGTTATTATATTATCGAAATAATTTAAAAAAAACATGCTTTTTGTACTTATTATACTTATTATAAAGTTGTCACCATTACTTTTGCTCCATTTTCGCGAAGCACCTTTGAAAACCAGTGACCGTCTTTAAGGTTCATCTCTATCTTTCTAAAACTAAGCAGGTTTCTAATATATTCGATAGAAGAGACAGTTCCTACTATGGCTGGACAATTAGCTGTATCTGCAATAAAGTGCAATTAAAAAAAAATGCAATTTTCAAATTGCACAGACTAAGGTGGCGGTAATACAATTAAAGAGGGGGTGCTGTTGCACGGAAGGGAACAGAGAGCTGCAGCTAGCACATAGATCTATGCATTATAGTAGAAGGAAGAACTTTTTTAATGCAGATGTTACTGTGAAGTCCTGCAGCACTGGATTCTGAACAAGCAGGATTTAAAGTCACAGAAAAACGCGAACTCTGGAGGAAAACATCCACAAGCTTGTGCTTAGGGCAAAGGAAGATCGCAATATTGTCTGAAAATAATCGCAATTTAGATTTTTAGCTAAATCATCCCGTGTCCTTCAATCAGGGTTCCTCCTTTCTTTGGGCAAGTATTGATGATTGGTCAAAAGTGGAACGCACAATAACTGATTATAAAATAAAAAACATTTTTTGTGTGTCAAAGCCGAAGGTGAACTCAGACATATAAGAAAAACTTTGTAAATGCTTGTTTAATTTTTAATTTGGGTCCTCACAAAGCAAAACGAGTTCCCCCTGATGGGAATCACAGTTGTACAGCAAACGTTCATAAAGAACATGCTGGAAGTGGAGGGAGGAACCATCAAAGCTCTAGAAACAAACACCAGGCATCATTTTAACATCATGCTGTCAGGAAGAGCTGACATTTCCATTTATTTTCCATTTCAAAAATAAAACCATGGATAGTAGAAAATGAAATATCTGCCAACGATCTCAGGAAATGTGAATTTAAAAGGAAGAAGCAGAGATAAGGGAGATAACGAAGAGCGTTTTCGACTGAAGCAGACGTGTTGAAGCACATAATGTTATTTCATGGGAGCAGCAGTGAAAATGAAATTTGGTAATGCTATAATTAAGCAGACAAATGAGAAATGACAGGCATGTGTGTGTTTGCCAGGCTTTAGGACAGCCCAGGATATGGCAGAATGGCTCTCATTGTTTTAGCCTCCGGGGAAATGATCCAAGGCCCCCAAATGAGGCCCGGTTGACATGGTTTTAGAGTTGCACACAAAGGAAGGAAATGACTGCGACGTTACTGTCCTACAGGATCGTTCTGTTTGGTTAAACTGAGCAGAGAAATGTCAGAGCTCTGCGTCCTGGAAGGTCCCATCCCAAACAGATTAAATGGAAATCCTGATGCTTCAGGAAGACCAAACTAAAGCTGCCACGGTGAGACCTTTCATTTACGATAAAGTCTCTGAACATTAGGACACACAGAACACGACTTTAACATCTGGGAGTGCGGATCTCACTGAAGATGATAGAAAATGAGCCCGCAGTCTGGCTCTGCAGCTCTTAGCTGTACTTCAAGATGAGGGGTCTGCAAACATGCGGCTCCAAAGCCACATGCGGCTCTTTGGACCCTCTACAGCGGCTCTTAATTACGGTGGCTGAGAAGTGCAAAACACATTTTCACTTCAAAAACACATTAACAAATAAAAAACAAAATAACATTTGAAGAAACAAAATTACATTTTATGAAACAAATGTATTTTTGAAAAAAAAAGTTACAATTTTTAAAAACAAATTTACATTTTAGGAAACAAATTCACATTTTAAATAAGTTAGATTTTAGGTGAGAGAAAGTTTCATTTTAGAGAAAAAAAAATACATTATAGGGAAACAAATTTACATCTAAAAAAAAAAAATTGACTGTTCGGAAACACTTGTACATGTGCAAAGACAAAACTGCAAGCGGCAAAACACAGTTACATAGCCAAAAACAAATGAACAAAAGACGGCTACACGGAAAGGGAATGTCCCAGAGGCCGGATGTGACGTCACGATTACCCTGACTTGTAGTACAAACAGCTCAATCTGTAGTCCTCCTGCTTCACTTGAAAAGTCAGCGGCGATTTTAGATGGAAAGAATTGCACTGAAGCTGTTTTTCTTAAGTTTACGCTAACCGAACAATGTTTTGCCCTTATTGTGGTCTCTGGAACCTTTACGGGACACGGACCAGGTGGCAGGACCAAGCAGCAGGGCCGAGCTCAATTCGTGGCAGTGGCTGCGTTGCAGCAGTTCCGGTGGTCCTGCCACCTGGTCCGTGTCCCGTAAAAGTTCCAGAGACCGTCCGCACGAAGAACAAAATGGTGTAAAATGGCTGAAATTTGCTCCACAATAATAAAATCGCTGCTGACTTTTCACGTGAAGCAGGAGGACTACAGATTGAGCTGTTTGCACTACAAGTCAGGGTAATGGTGACGTCACATCCGGCCACTGGGACATTCCCTTTCCGTGTAGCCGTCTTTTGTTCATTTGTTTTTGGCTATGTAACTGTGTTTTGCCACCTGCAGTTTTGTCTTTGCACTTGTACAAGTGTTTCCGAACGGTCAATTTTTTTTTTAGATGTAAATTTGTTTCCCTATAATGTATTTTTTTTTCTCTAAAACGAAACTTTCTCTCACCTAAAATCTAACTTATTTAAAATGTGAATTTGTTTCCTAAAATGTAAATTTGTTTTTAAAATTTAAACTTTTTTTTTCAAAAATACATTTGTTTCATAAAATATAATTTTGTTTCTTCAAATGTTATTTTGTTTTTTATTTGTTAATGTGTTTTTGAAGTGAAAATGTGTTTTGCACTTCTCAGCCACCGTAGTTAATAGTGGCTAAAATGTAAATAGAGTTAAATAATGTTCTAGTCTTTAACGCTTTGGGGGTTTTCTTTTTAGGATCTAACAAATATTGGGAATTAGTCCTTCATTAAACTCCCCAGCGTGACTAAATAAATACGACTTATTTAAAAACAACATTTTATGTCATTCCAAACAACCTTTTAATCATTTCCACTATCAAATAAGTTTTGATGTTTTGAAAAACCACAGGCCTTAATGACATGCTGCTTGTCTTTGTTTCCTCTGATTGGTTGCTCCTCCAGTCGCAGGTGCGCTGGGATAATGGCTGCTAATGCTTTCTCTGATGATGAACAGGCCATGCATTATGATGTAATTATTGACCAGAGGGTCGGAGCCTCGGCTCCATATGCGGCTCCTCCTACTGGCCATTGCAGGGTACGACATCTACTGGGCATCAACACACGCTATGTGTTCAGCAGCCAATGCTGGGCCCAGAAATGATGCATTTTAGGGATTTCTAAGGTGTGGTTCTGGTTGCAAATCCATTCATCTGTCGATTAATCATTTAATTATTGGATAGCCAAATGTTCCTCCCACTGAAGGAGTTCTGGATAGAGCAGATTAACAGACAAAAATGTTTTTTTCAGCTCAACTCAACTCAAACTTTATTTCTAAAGCACATTTAAAACAACCGGGGTTCTCCAAAGTGCTGTTCAGGAATCACAGTTAAGGAACATAAGATAAAAAAGAACAAAAGTGAATGGAGATAAAATATTATATTGGAGTTTCAATTAAAATAAATTTGAAAATGAAAGAATTTTTATCTGAAATACAAAATTTTATATATATACTTGTTTTTTTTTTTTTTTTTTTACATTTTTGGTATAAATCCTGCTCTAAATACAGGTGCTGGTCATAAAATTAGAATATCATGAAAAAGTAGATTGATTTCAGTAATTCCATTTAAAAAGTGAAACTTGTATATTATATTCATACATTACATACAAACTCATATATTTCAGATGTTTATTTTGTTTAATTTTGATGATTACAAATGACAACAAATGAAAATCTCAAATTCATCATATCAGAAAATTAGAATATTGTGAAAAGGTTCAAAATTGATGGCCCCTGGTGCCACACTCTAATCAGCTAATTAACTCAAACCACCTGCAAAAGCCTTTAAATGGTCTTTCAGTCTAGTTCTATAGGCTACACAATCATGGGGAAGACTGCTGACTTGACAGTTGTCCAAAAGACGACCATCGACACCTTGCACAAGGAGGGCAAGACACAAAAGGTCATCGCTAAAGAGGCTGGCTGTTCACAGAGCTCAGTGTCCAAGCACATTAATAGAGAGGCGAAGGGAAGGAAAAGATGTGGTCGAAAAAAGTGTACAAGCAAGAGAGATAACCGCACCCTGGAGAGGATTGTGAAACAAAACCCATTCAAAAATGTGGGGGAGATTCACAAAGAGTGGACTGCAGCTGGAGTGAGTGCTTCAAGAACCACCACACACAGACGTATGAAAGACATGGGTTTCTGCTGTCGCATTCCTTGTGTCAAGCCACTCTTGAACCACAGACAGCGTCAGAAGCGTCTTGCCTGGGCTAAAGAGAAACAGGACTGGACTGCTGGTGAGTGGTCCAAAGTCATGTTCTCTGATGAAAGTAAATTTTGCATTTCCTTTGGAAATCAAGGTCCCAGAGTCTGGAGGAAAAGAAGAGAGGCACTTCATCCACGTTGCTTGAAGTCCAGTGTAAAGTTTCCACAGTCAGTGATGGTTTGGGGTGCCATGTCATCTGCTGGTGTTGGTCCATTGTGTTTTCTGAGGTCCAGGGTCAACGCAGCCACATACCAGGAAGTTTTAGAGCACTTCATGCTTCCTGCAGCTGACCAACTTTTTGGAGATGCAGATTTCCTTTTCCAACAGGACTTGGCACCTGCACACAGTGCCAAAGCTACCAGTACCTGGTTGAAGGACCATGGTATCCCTGTTCTTAATTGGCCAGCAAACTCTCCTGACCTTAACCCCATAGAAAATCTATAGGGTATTGTGAAGAAGAAGATGCAATACACCAGACCCAACAATTCAGAAGAGCTAAAAGCCACTATTAGAGCAACCTGGGCTATCATAACACCTGAGCAGTGCCACAGACTGATCGACTCCATGCCACGCCGCACTGCTGCAGTAATACAGGCCAAAGGAGGCCCAACTAAATACTGAGTGCTGTACATGCTCATACTTTTCATGTTCATACTTTTCAGTTGGCCAACATTTCTATAAATCCTTTGTTTTTATTGGTCTTCAGTAATATTCTAATTTTCTGATATGATGAATTTGAGATTTTCATTTGTTGTCATTTGTAATCATCAAAATAAAACAAAATAAACATCTGAAATATATGAGTTTGTATGTAATGTATGAATATAATATACAAGTTTCACTTTTTAAATGGAATTACTGAAATCAATCTACTTTTTCATGATATTCTAATTTTATGACCAGCACCTGTAGATCGCTCTGTCAGCTACAGGCATGACAGAGGCCTAAATTAATCAATTAATTACAATTAATTTGATTAAATGTTTAAGTCCTAGATAGATTTGAGCAGCAATTGGATTTGGTTATGAGGGAATAAAAACGCAGACCTGAACGCAGAGAGCGACATCAGAAGTTTGACTCTAATAAAGATCCGATTTGCTCCTTTATTTAGGAAAAACAACAAAACACAGAAGAGTCGCTGATTCATTTATATTTAAAATAATTCCTGTTAAGAAGAAACAGGCAAACAGAAGACATAAGACTGGAAAACTGCAAATGACATAATAGAGGACATAATGTTCGGTACATTTACCTGTTTTATTGCTCAGTCTGTGACTCTTGATCACATCAAACATCTAGATTTGGTAAAATAAGGATAAAACTTTCTCCTTTATTTAAGAACATTATGTCAGTGATCTATCTCTTACTCTTTGGTTAGCCTAAATAATTAAAGCCTGGGCAGAAAGCACCATAGGCAGGACTGCTCAGTAATTAAAGGACCTATTTTACGAGTGAATGATTAAACAGCCAATGGCGAGCTGGGCCTCGAGTCCAACCAATCAGGACAGTCACTGGCTGGAAGAAAAAGCTAGTTTAGACAGGGGTTTGTTATCGTGTGCTGCCGGGGGTTTATGACACATGCTGAGAAAAGCCAAACACACACACGGTGCCTGAGCTGGTCTGTTTTTACAGCAGCATCTATCACCAATCTACTAGTAGCACTGGTTTTCCAACAGCTAAACAACATATTGGTAAGAGTCCTTTCATATGGATCTATGAATCTCAGCCAGTATATTTATCATTGTCTCATTCACTCCCCCTCCAATAACTGATCAAGTGCAGCCTGATTAATTGATTACATCAAACACAGAGCTAAATAGCTTAGAAATGCAGTAAAGTAACGCTTCTAGTTAGAGTGGCTCAGGTTATCCTGAGCTATCTCTATAGTTCTGCTGCTATAGGCTTAGACTGCTGGAGGACATAGGGACCCCTTTTTCATCATTCTGCTTCATTCTATCTCTATCATCTCATTCTGCAGTATTTTTAGATAATCAGCTTCTGCTGAACTGTATTGAATTTCACATCATGCAGATTTTTCAGCGTAGAAATACATGTAAACTCTTAGAAAAAACAGCTCTGATCAACAGTTTAACAGACCTGATCACATGATGTCGGATCACAGTGACCCCATCAAAGCTTTCAGCTTTACAGGCCTCCTCAGTGCTGTCTTGTAGCAAGAAGGTTCTGGGTTCGATTCCCGGCCCGTGGTCTTTATGCATGGATTTTGGGGAGTGGTTAGGGCATAGGGCCTTGAATCCTGAGATTGTGAGTTTGTTCCCCCACTCCCACAGACTGCCATTCTGGGTCCCTGAGCAAGACCCTTAACCCCACACTGCTCCCCCGACGCCGCACAATGGCAGCCCACTGCTCCAAAGGGGATTGGTTAAATGCAGAGAAGTAATTTCCCTCAGGGATTATTAGAGTATATAAAATAAAATAAATAAATACTCTGATTTTATGTGGTGCATTTAAAGGAATAGTACACCCAAAACATGATTAGCCTTCATTTTCTACTCACCCCCATGCTGAACAACACTCTGGAGTACTTTTTTGATATCTCAAATGCATCTGGAGATCTGGGAGGCTTCTTGCTGTCTGCTGACATTCAAATAATGGAGGTCTATGGCGCCCGAGGCAGAAAGGTCCATAAAAGTCCACAAAAAACGTGTCAATATTCCTCCATACTGCTCGTCCAATGTATTCCAAGTGTCCTGAGTGGGTAGCGTCCATAATTTACTCGAAACGAAGTCATTTAGAATGTTTTTAGAGCATAAACAGTAGTGTATAGGATTTCCTAAAAGCGCATTCACGAGTCTACGGAAACCGCGGCAGACCAAACCAGATGAAAGTGCGCATTCAGCTCGGCAAAGAACTCATGCTCTTCCTCAACACTGAAGTCCTCAGACATTTTTCTTTCGTTGTTTCTTTCTTTGCACAGGTAAACAGCACATTTCTTCTTCTACGCTTCCATTATCGGCAGAGCAGACGCTGAATGCGCACTTTCATCTGGTTTGGTCTGCCGCGGTTTCCGTAGACTCGTGAACGCGCTTTCAGGAAATCCTATACACTACTGTTTATGCTCTAAAAACATTCTAAATGACTTCGTTTCGAGTAAATTCTGGATGCTACCCACTCAGGACACTTGGAATACATTGGACGAGCAGTATGGAGGAATATTGACACGTTTTTTGTGGACTTTTATGGACCTTTCTGCCTCGGGCGCCATAGACCTCCATTATTTGAATGTCAGCAGACAGCAAGAAGCCTCCCAGATCTCCAGATGCATTTGAGATATCAAAAAAGTACTCCAGAGTGTTGTTCAGCATGGGGGTGAGTAGAAAATGAAGGTTAATCATGTTTTGGGTGTACTATTCCTTTAAGGACAGCGTTCTCCATAGCCAAAGCAGATTAAAAGTCATCTTATAATTTCACCAACATATCTGTGATATAAAGCGTCTGTGCCAGAGTCCAGTCTGGAATAAGAGGCAGAATCTGTGGGCAGAGCTGATGATTAGGGTGATGATAAAGAGGCCTTCCAGCCTCAAACACTTTGAGCTCCTCACTAAAGATAAAATAGTCGTTCTCTGAGATTTTTATTCACTATTTAGATCATGTATGTGTTGCAGTGTATGATCTTCATAAAGACATATCTGGATTAAAATTTGATCCCGCCTTACATTATTATCCCATGTTTTAATGTGATGCTCATGTAATTACTCATCACAACAAATGTCCTGGTTTTCAATGATGATCATTTCAAACTCGGTCAGAGGTGAGACTGATTTACAATTATTCCTCTGCTGCTTTTCTGAGATGCAAAAACACACTCTGGGATGCTGAGTCCCACCACACTGAGTGGATAGAAGGTCATTTCATGAATAAACTGATGCAGACAAAGACAGAGATGGCCAGACTTAATGTTATCGACAGATATCTGCTGGGATCTCGCTTAGATGAGATAGAATGCCCTTTCATAAGTGTATTTGAGTCTCAGCCAGAGTAAGTATTGTTGGCACATTCACTCCCCCACAAGGAAAAGATTGGCTGAGCCTCTGATCTGATGGATTAATTACATCAAACTAAATACTGTAGAGATGCATTAAAGTAAAGCTTATAGTAGCTTATAGAGTGGCTCAGGTTATCCTGATCTATCTCTATAGTTCTGCTGCTATAGGCTTAGACTGCTGGAGGACATAGGGACCCCTTTTTCATCATTCTGCTTCATTCTATCTCTATTCTCCCACTCTGCAGAATCTGTTAGTTCAATCTCTAACGTTCTGCTCTCGCATCTCATCTGACATGGGAGCTGGCTCGGAGCTCGTCTGCCTGGCTGTGTGTTTCCTGGACGGGGCCGCCTGTGGAGCCGGTTGACAGTTGCCTTTTGTATCTATGCTTCTTTTTCTACGTCTGCTTCTGTCTCCTTGAACCCCAGTGGGCCTCAGCAGATGGCCGCTCACACTGAGCCTGGTTCTGCTGGAGGTTTCTTCCTGTTCAAAGGGAGTTTTTCCTCTCCACTGTCGCTACAAGCATGCTTAGTGTGAGGGATTGCTGAAGAGTCAATGAGTCGATGCAATCAGCTGGTTTTTCTAAACTTTGAATCAATCTGACTGTAAGATCTGGTTGAATTGTCTCTTTAAAGAGTCTAGAGAATGAAATGGTGCTGAAGAAACTGAACTGAATTGAAATGTTGACCAAAAGGAAGCAAAGGAAAAAGACAACAATTGGTTTCTGCTGTTTAATACCTGGGAATTAAAAGATGAATTATAGTAACCCTTTCTATGAATACAGAGCTTCTGACTGATCTGATCAGCGGAAGGTCAGAATGGTTTGCATAAAACAAAACTGTGTTTTCAGGCATTCAAAGAAAGCTGTGTAACTAATAGGGCTTTTATTCAGACAGCAGGTCATGTAATGGCGTACTGCTAACAGGATGCACTGAGCCTCCGTCTCATTCACCGTGCTTCTCACACGCTGGCTGGTAGGTCAGCTGGGAAACCAGCAGCCATAGCACCAAGCCTCTCCATGAAGCCAAGCTGAGGGTTAGAACTGGTATCACTGGTAACCTCCACCGCCAGGCTCTGATGCTTCCAGTAACCTTTGGGATGCGAGTATTTTTCAGGCTCTGTGGTGATTTAGAGTCCCGACAGAAATCATATGAACAATTAGCACCAAGAATGAACCTGATTCCTGTAATATCCTGATTTTATCCTGACAGAGGGATCATAACTTCATGTCAGTAAAACTGATTTAACCAACAGAAACAATAATGGGACATTTTATTCGCCAGTAAAAAGTCGATAGACTTTTGAAGTTCATAAGTGGGCTGATCTCACACAGATCGTTTGTTCTGATATTTTCCCTTCTGCCATGCAGGGAGAGGGGGAGTCTGGAGGAGAGAGAAAAGGGGGATGGGACCAAATATCTGCTTTGAAAGCGTAGTCACTGTCCATTAGCGTTTGTCTCTCTCTTTCAGAATTGTGGGTGCATTAACCGCCTCTGCACAATGCTCCCTAACAAAGCGCAAACTGTAGCTGGGGAGGAAAACGCGTTTGTGTTCAGTTCTCCGCCGTTTCCGCCAAACATCCTCCAACAAGCACCTGTCTGCAACACCGGACCCGTCAAATAAAACCGAAACGCTTGGATGCAGTGATCCTCCTGTTGGCAAAATATTCCTTTCTAAATAAAGTTTTCTACGTGTTCCTTATAAGCTGCCGTCTGATTGGAGCAAACAACATTGGAGTAAAAGCATCTGAATGGACTTCAGTACTAATATTAAAATAATCACATGCAGCCACAGGTAGCTTCGGCTGCACAGATTGGTTGATTGGCCGGCCATCCGATCGATGGACCCTGACTTCCTTCCTGTTATTACAGGATTTATACAGGAATGAGGAACTCTAATTTAATCCTTTTAATGCCATCAACAAGTCCCCATGACTCTCATACATATATATATAAATATATATTCGGGACATGGCTGCAGCCTGTCAACTTATATATATTATATATATATAAATATATAGTGTGTAACACGGCAAAATCCTTCGTCATCTTCACCGTCGAGAGGATGCAAAAATTTTCCCGCATTTCTCGTTTTTCAGCCACTTGTGTTGAAATGAGAATTTTCCATTTTCCCATTATCTAGCTTTTTCTTCGCCTCGAGCTTCTTTATGATCAACCATAAACACGCCGAGCCAGTTATATCTGATATATTCGATTAAATTGTTTTAATAAACTTTTTTTTCATTATAAAGGTTTTTAAACGCCACGATAATCACATTTAAGGAATTTTAATGCCAATTAAGGCCTTAATAAAAAAAAAAATAATAATAATTTTTTGCAGTTAAAACTGGTTTTGACGGCTCCACAGTGTTGCCATCCTAGAATAGGAGTGAAACCTTAAAGGTGTGTCTTGATCTTATGACAACTGGCAAAAGAAGAAAAAAAAGAAGAAGAAAAAAGATCAGTTAAAATCAGAATCAGGCTGTCAGCATGTCAGACTCTTAAAGTCGTAGGGAAATAATATTTAAATTTCAAATCATTCTGGCTTAAAGATGTATATATATTTATTTTATTTTATTTATCTTCTGCAGGCCAGTTAGTTATACGTCAGCCTGAACACCTAAATTCGGCCAATCATATATCAACGGTCAATAGAATGAAGCAGAATGATGAAAAGGGGTCCCTATGTCCTCCAGCAGTCTAAGCCTATAGCAGCAGAACTATAGAGATAGCTCAGGATAACCTGAGCCACTCTAACTAGAAGCTTTATCAAAAAGGAAAGTTTTAAGCCTAGCCTTAAAAGTAGACAGGGTGTCTGCCTCACGGACTAAAACTGGTAGCTGGTTCCACAGGAGAGGAGCCTGAGAACTAAAAGATCTGCCTCCCATTCTACTTTTAGAAATTCTAGGAACCACTAGTAAACCTGCAGATTGAGAGCGAAGTGCTCTGTTAGGAACATAAGGAACAATCAGATCTCTGATATCAGATGGAGCTTGGCCATTTAAGGCTTTATATGTGAGAAGGAGGATTTTAAATTCTATTCTGGATTTAACAGGAAGCCAATGAAGAGAAGCCAGGAATTTTCATATTGCACATCTGCATTCTTTAATATTTTCTGTATTTTCTACCAACTTTAGGTGCGACTGAATGTTTTTTGACTTCTTAGGCTGGAGTTAGTGATTGGCTATGCGTGTGTGTGACACACACGCTCACATCATGCTATATGTAGTGAGGACCGTGTTTTGACCTTCATTGATTTGCCCTAACCCTGACAATAACCCAAAGCTAACCGGTTCTCCGTATGTTTTCATATTATAAGGCAGTAAGGAGAGTTTGGAGCAGATGATGAACTCCAACTAAGCTTTGACCTCAGAACATTGGCTAATGAGCTGAGGAGGGTGTTTATGTGACATCAAGCTGCAGTTTGTTCAACTTTCAGTAAAACTGTGCCAGCTTTGGCGGCCTTGCTTTGACGCTGCAAAGCTGCAGACATTAAAATTATTCAAAATTACAGCTAAAGCTTAAAGACTGTACTTCTACAGTTAAACATCATCACTCAATGACCATCGCGGCGCCTCAAGGCAGTGGCCAGGAACTGCTCTCGGCAATTCCCCAAAATATGCCGTTCAAAAGGCTACAAACCAGGCATCGATCCCAAAACTATGACCACCAACGCCTGCTGGAGCTACCAGTGTTATGTTTACATTTGATCACTATGTCTACATTTTATCACTGCTGCTTTAGGAATTGAAATGTCTTGAGAGCTGTACTGAACGAAATTTTGTTTTGTATAAACTGTGTGTACAAAATGACAATAAAGTTAGTCTAAGTCTAGATCTACCTGAACAAACTGGCCAGCAGGCTGGTTACTGAAGCATCTATTTATCAGACATTAGCAGCTCATCCAGCGTCTGCTGATGGACCTGAGAGGGCAGGGCGCTTCAAAAACATGAAGCTCATCACATATAAACAGGATGCATCAGATTCTTTCAGTGCTTTCACAACAAAGCTTTGGAAAACTTGTGAACTTTCCAGAATCCAGCTTCTCCTACGGATAAGGCTACTGTGAATCCATCAGAGAACCGGACATCAGCACAGTTACAGGTGCCGGTCTCCCTCCAGCAGGGGGAATGTGAGGCTGTTCTGGTGATGCAAAACCAGGAAGAAAGGATGTGACATAAGACAAGGAGGAGAAGAGGAGCAAAGAGCACGGATGTGAAAAACAACAAGTCTGGTCATGTGGGGTAGAGGAGGGTCAGAAACACAGCTGCACTTCAAACCAAGGCAGCAGCAGAAACTCCATCAGAGGTTCTTCATCCTGTTATTCTAATATTCCAGCTATGCTGCCACAGAAAATGCAACTGCAGGACGTTGTTTGGTCTGCTCTACGTCCAGGGGCCTATCTCTGCTGCGATTGCTGGACTGATTCCTGGACTGATCCCTGGACCGATCCCTGGACTGATCCCTGGACCGATCTCTGGACTGATCCCTGGACCGATCCCTAGACCGATCCCTGGACTGATCCCTGGACTGATCCATGGACTGATCCCTAGACCGATCCCTGGACTGATCCCTGGACCGATCCCTGGACCGATCCCTGGACTGATCCCTGGACCGATCCATGGACCGATCCCTGGACTGATCCCTGGACTGATCCCTGGACTGATCCATGGACTGATCCCTAGACCGATCCCTGGACCGATCCCTGGACCGATCCCTGGACTGATCCCTGGACCGATCCCTAGACCGATCCCTGGACTGATCCATGGACTGATCCCTAGACCGATCCCTGGACCGATCCCTGGACCGATCCCTGGACTGATCCCTGGACCGATCCCTGGACCGATCCCTGGACCGATCCCTGGACTGATCCCTGGACTGATCCCTGGACCGATCTCTGGACTGATCCCTGGACCGATCCCTAGACCGATCCCTGGACTGATCCATGGACTGATCCCTAGACCGATCCCTGGACTGATCCCTGGACCGATCCCTGGACTGATCCATGGACTGATCCCTAGACCGATCCCTGGACTTATCCCTGGACCGATCCCTGGACCGATCCCTGGACTGATCCCTGGACCGATCCATGGACCGATCCCTGGACTGATCCCTGGACCGATCCCTAGACCGATCCCTGGACTGATCCATGGACTGATCCCTAGACCGATCCCTGGACCGATCCCTGGACCGATCCCTGGACTGATCCCTGGACCGATCCCTGGACCGATCCATGGACCGATCCCTGGACTGATCCCTGGACCGATCTCTGGACTGATCCCTGGACCGATCTCTGGACTGATCCCTGGACCGATCCCTAGACCGATCCCTGGACTGATCCATGGACTGATCCCTAGACCGATCCCTGGACTGATCCCTGGACCGATCCCTGGACCGATCCATGGACCGATCCATGGACCGATCCATGGGCCGATCCCTGGACCAATTCATTCAAGTTAATCTTTAAAAAAAATCTTATTCATGACTTAAAACAAATTAAATATAATTATGAAAATTGTTGTACAGAAAAAAATTTATATGGGGATTTTTTTTTTGTCCACTCAGCTCAGTCAGTCTCAAGATCTTTTCAGTCATTTTTTACAACTGATGTAAAAAAGAACTGTTCAGTAACAAAAAAAGGGAAAAAGACGGTTCAGACTGAGGAGAAGAAACTTAAAAAAGCAATAAAAGCAGATTATTAGGCAGCATCAGATCCATTCCCAAACACTGAGCCGTGTCTCAGATGCCTGTTTGTTATATTTCATCTCCATTCAACATCTTTCAGAACTACAGTCCTAAAAGAAGTCTAAGATAGAGCAAGAGCAAAGAGAAAACCCTACTTACTCTCACTGACGGTGAGTAACAGTAAAAAATAAAAAGTAAGGAACAAGGCTGACAGACACATGGAACAGGAAAATACTGATGAGATGAAAACAGCAGAGAAGAAGGAGGACAAAGGTTATGATGATGGAAACCGGCAGAAAAACGGAGAGCGTTGAACTGCCTGTGATGCTGACGGGACTCTGGTCAATGAACCAGCAGAGCCGAGGACAAAGAACTCTTCATAATCTGAACTGAACTGAATGCTGTGATAATTAGGATTATTTAGCAGCAGTTTTTATTCCTTAGAGGAAAGTGCCCTACAGAGTGAAAAGCAATTATCTTCCCCTTTGATGCCACACACAGGACGCACGTTTCAGTACCTCTGTGAGGAAAGCTTCCTGTCGACACTTCTGAAAAATCCTCCAGCATACAGGAATGAAATGAGCGGATCCACAGCACAGCAGCAGACGCTCCAAAATAAACGATGCAGAAGAGGAAGAAGAATCCCCTTTTATTTCATTTCCTTCATTTTATCTGCCTTCTTTCTCCTCTCTCTCTGTGCTCTCACTGTCTGTCAGCCCGTTACTCTCTCCTCACACTGATTCTCCATCTGTCACCGCCTCCTCTCCGTCACCACGCCCCCTCATCCATTATTAATACATCTCAGACCCATGCTCCACCACACACACACACACATTTACATTACAAAATATAGACCAATGCCCTACATCTTCATCCAGGTCAGATATGATAGAAAATGGTTCCTCTGCTGCCAAAGTTAAACGACATTAAGGTAAAAGGTCAAACTAAATCTTTCTGACAGCATCACGTCCCAGCCTGTGTATGTAGGCCACTTTCCCACCAGGCAGATAAACGCTGGCACATTGGGAACGATGTGGGCATCAAACCACCAACCCCAGCCTGCAGTTCATCAGAGGGTACCTTCAATGGATCCTTCACAACACCTAGATTACAGATGTTTACTCACATCTGCACACCTTAATTATTAAAGGAATAGTACACCCAAAACATGATTAGCCTTCATTTTCTACTCACCCCCATGCTGAACAACACTCTGGAGTACTTTTTTGATATCTCAAATGCATCTGGAGATCTGGGAGGCTTCTTGCTGTCTGCTGACATTCAAATAATGGAGGTCTATGGCGCCCGAGGCAGAAAGGTCCATAAAAGTCCACAAAAAACGTGTCAATATTCCTCCATACTGCTCGTCCAATGTATTCCAAGTGTCCTGAGTGGGTAGCGTCCAGAATTTACTCGAAACGAAGTCATTTAGAATGTTTTTAGAGCATAAACAGTAGTGTATAGGATTTCCTAAAAGCGCGTTCACGAGTCTACGGAAACCGCGGCAGACCAAACCAGATGAAAGTGCGCATTCAGCGTCTGCTCTGCCGATAATGCAAGCGTAGAAGAAGAAATGTGCTGTTTACCTGTGCAAAGAAAGAAACAACAAAAGAAAAATGTCTGAGGACTTCAGTGTTGAGGAAGAGCATGAGTTCTTTGCCGAGCTGAATGCGCACTTTCATCTGGTTTGGTCTGCCGCGGTTTCCGTAGCGTCATGATCGCGCAGGTGCGCGCTTTCAGGAAATCCTATACACTACTGTTTATGCTCTAAAAACATTCTAAATGACTTCGTTTCGAGTAAATTCTGGACGCTACCCACTCAGGACACTTGGAATACATTGGACGAGCAGTATGGAGGAATATTGACACGTTTTTTGTGGACTTTTATGGACCTTTCTGCCTCGGGCGCCATAGACCTCCATTATTTGAATGTCAGCAGACAGCAAGAAGCCTCCCAGATCTCCAGATGCATTTGAGATATCAAAAAAGTACTCCAGAGTGTTGTTCAGCATGGGGGTGAGTAGAAAATGAAGGCTAATCATGTTTTGGGTGTACTATTCCTTTAAACCTCTCAAAACTCATCTCTGCTTCCCTTGTCTCTGCATCTGGGTCCTTGAGCAACCTCACCACCCATTGTTGACACCACCCTGAAATCCAGCAAATGGTGCTCAACAGTGAAGGCGGTGGGTGGAAATAGTGTTTTCATGTAACTTTTTTTTAATTTTTTATTTAGGATTAAATAGGAAAAAAACTTTTTCAAAGCCGTCTGTGAAAGAAAAGATGTGAAGGATAAAGCCCGGTTTGGATCTAACGCATACTAAAGGATCTCACTTTAGATTTTCCTCACCACATGCTTGTGCAAACTGTGAAACTAAAACAGCTGAGGGAGAAGGTGAAGCTCTGAATTCAAAGTCCATCCCTCATCTGTATCATCAGAGGTAGATCATATCTGGAACCAACAGCTTAAAGGAGCTGAACCTTGGAGGAACCAGCTGCTGCTTCTCCACCTTAAAACCAGTCGGTAAATGTGGAATGGACATAAAATAAGGATGGCACCTGGAACTGGAGGGACTTTCTATATCCTCTGTGAAACCTTCTGGAACCCTAGAGTGAGCTGGATGGTACAGTTGGACAGAGAGCGGTCTTGGTCTCCCTGATTGATGCTAATTTACAAGCAGAAGGCCGCAGTCATCCGTCCATCAAAGGAAGTCCTAAACTTTATGAAAAAAAGAGCTTTTTCTAAACAGATTAAATGATCTAAACACACGCAGGCCTCGTGGGAGTTCAGTCCAACCATGCACGAATGCATCGTAACCCTAAGATTTCACACACAGAGTTATCCATGCATTCGGCAAAGAGGAGGATGCTCAGCTGGAGGGATTCCAGATTTTCCAGACATTTCAGGAAGAACAGCTGACCAGAAAACAGTCAGTTTGGTTGGAATCTGGACAGAAATATTCAAAACAAATGACAGGAAACTTATTTTAACCAAAACATTTTTGACTTTGGTTTGTTTGGTTTGTTCCACCTGCCCACAGAAACAGAACAGTTTCTTCCGTCGTTTTAAGGTGACAACAGAGAAATCTGTTGCTATATTATAGCAGAGCTGATCGCTGGTTTTTATCCAGGTTCTTTTCAACATTCATCTTCTATTTTTATTCAGAATGGAGGCAACTTATGTTTCAAAGATTGATCTTGCATTGTCTCCCAGAGCGATGTTGAAATGTAGTAGCAGTTTTATTGTCTTATATCAGAAATCAGAATCAGAATATCATGGCCCTATACTTACTTAGCAACAAAACAGTACATCTTGAAGTTCAAGTATGAGTCTTAGTAATAATAAAGTCTCTAATGCTGGCTGGCTTGCCAAACAAGGAAGCAGTTGTACTGCATTATGTTGTCCTGTTTCTGACCTTATGCTCACTTAGTAACACAGAGATTGCAACATGTAAACAGGGAGTCTGCAAGCTGGGAGTCACGTACGAATCTTGGCAAAAACAGGCTTCTTACTGGCTGACTCGCACGCAATCGGGTCACAGGCCAAGAACTTCCAGGAAGGTTCTTCAGAGCGTCCAGTCGTGCGCGTGCATCCACACAGTGCGTTGTGGAGCCTATAAAAGGCCGCCCTCAATGGATTGAAGGTGGGGGAAAACTACAGATGTGAGGACATAGCGCTGAATGTATGAAGTGTTTAAGACAGCTGTATGAATTCGGTTTTGTAAATAAATGTTTCCCCCCTCCGGAGACAATGGAGTGAATCCTCAGCCTTCTTTCTATCATAAGAGAATTCTACCAATGAGCTTCCACAGAATCTACCGCTGGGTTTAAGTTTATCAAAACTATATTTAAATCAAATACTATTACAAGCAACTAAAGCATCTTTATTGCAGAATGTGATAATTAAATTTAATTCAGTTTATTTCTATAGCACCAATTCACATCATGTCATCTCAGGTCACTTTGCAGTTCACCAGATCATCCAGTCAGATTGATTCAAAGTTTTCTATCTAAGGAAAACCAGCTGATTGCATCGACTCATTGACTCTTCAGCAATCCCTCACACTAAGCATGCTTGTAGTGACAGTGGAGAGGAAAAACTCCCTTTGAACAGGAAGAAACCTCCAGCAGAACCAGGCTCAGTGTGAGCGGCCATCTGCTGAGGCCCACTGGGGTTCAAGGAGACAGAAGCAGACATAGAAAAAGAAGCATAGATACAAAAGGCAACTGTCAACCAGCTCCACAGGAGGCCCCGTCCAGGAAACACACAGCCAGGCAGACGAGCTCCGAGCCAGCTCCCATGTCAGAGGATGAAGAGAGCACATCCAGTTAGTCACAGTCAGAGAAACAGGAAAACACTGGAAAACAGGCCAAGCTCCAACATCTAGAAACAAAGGTGTTGATGGCAGCAGCACAGCTGATATTTCTCTCCAGGATGGAGTCACAGCCAAACAGGAACAGACCAGATGAAGCTACTATGAGAAAAAGCAGAGAGAGCAGAACGTTAGAGATTGAACTAACAGATTCTGCAGAGTGGGAGAATAGAGATAGAATGAAGCAGAATGATGAAAAAGGGGTCCCTATGTCCTCCAGCATTCTAAGCCTATAGCAGCAGAACTATAGAGATAGCTCATAATAAAGACTAAAAGTAGTTGGTGAACAAATCCAGGAAAATAATGAATCGATTAGTTGACTGCTGCTGGTTGATTGCAGCCATAAAATAAACCCATTTTCAAATCTTAATGTATTTAATTTTTTATTGATTTATTTATTTTATTGTTTGGTTTAAAAACGCTCCTCATCCCATCTGCTCTGTCGGACCACCGTGTTCCTAAACGAGCCCACGGGGAGAAACCAAACACCGACTGCAGGACTTGATCCTCTTTCAACAACTGTTACATAATTGAGCCGCATGAATGAGGCGGGGGATGTAGCTACATTCATGAAAAGTGTCTAAGCATTGAATCAGATGATAACACCTGATGGTCACATGCTATCAGGTATTCATTAAAAACAATCCTCAGACTATTTCTAGAAACAACAAGGCAATAAAACCTACAGTAAAAACGTGGAAAAAAAGAATCCCAAAATAAGAAATGGGAAGAACTGAAGACCCGCCCCCCCCTACACACACACACACACCTGCCCATTTTAAAGTGAGTTGAGAGCCTGCCAGCCCCATAAACAGTTCAAAGGAAGCTGGTTTCTGTGTGTAGCCCTCAGGGTGGATGAGTGTGAGTCCCGGCTTGACCCACTGACCTCAGCCAACATTTTCAGCTCCCTTCTGTCTACAACCAAACTCCCAAATCAATACCTCTCTACAGTCACTGCTGCCAGGCATGCTATGCAAATAAGAGACGCATCTCATTAAAACCATGTGCTGACAACAATAGGAAGGACTAAGCCTCTCGCCGTTTTTCCTTGAGACATCTTCAAGACGTTCTAACAGACACACGCAGATGAGCGTCGCGGCCAGATGGCCTCAGATTTCTGACATCTTCAACAGAAAAGAAAAGCCCAGACTAACGCCGCCATCTTTGCGTTACCTTCAGCACCAGACAGCTACTGATAGAGGGTTTTTAAGCCCATGGCTGCACCAATTATTTAGATGGCACATGCTGACAGTTTTAAAAGCAATTCTTTAGGTTCAAATTACTCTTCCACCAGTTATAACAAAGTTTTAATGAAATAAAAATGGTTAGCATATCAAAGAGGATGTTAACAATGGAAAGCAAACATTGCATCGCCTCCTGTGATCAATGAATAATAATATTGAGAGATATGATTGTTCCTTATGTTACTAACTTAATTGAATTGTGATCTCAAAGCATGTAAGAAAATTATTGGTGCACTTTTATCAATCATAAACAATTGGACTTAAAATGGGTTTAAATGTTAAACTAAGAACTGTTTTATGTAAGGTTAAAATAATCCATCACATTTATTTTATTATTGAAATAATCGTCAAATCAATTATTCGTTAACTGCAGTATTGAGGCAAAAAGTATGTAAAATATGCCAAAAAATTATGCCAAAATTGTAAAAAAAAAAACTAACAGAACGGCTCCAAATGACACAAAACTCATTTGGGTGAGTAGAAGATGATGTAATAACGTTAAATCAAGGGGCCAATGTATAAAAAAAAAAAAAAAACGGAATCCCCCTTTAAAGCTCTTTTTAGAAACGGCAGAGAAGAATGAACATTCTGGGATTCACATGGAAAATAATAGAATATAGTCCACTTTTCTAGATGTTTGTCAATTTGCATAGTTGCTCTTAAATAAAGATAAACAATTTATATGTTAAAAAATAGTTTTAATATATAAAAAATACAGAGATGGCAAAAGTACTCACTTTCCGTACTTGAGTAAAAGTACAGATACTTGTGTTAAAAAATACTCTGGTAAAAGTGGAAGTACTGATTAAACTTCTTAACTCAAGTAAAAGTAACAAAGTACAGGCTTGTAAATTTACTTAAAGTGTAAAAGTAAAAGTAGAAACCACTTTTTTCATGCCGTTGCCTACATTTTAAATGGATGTCCCTAAGGGGCCGAAATTGTTGCTTTATTATTTACAAATGTGGGTGGAGAGTTGTATATCTGTATCTCGATTTGTGCGTGTGCAGGGGGATTTAAAAATGTGTAAATGTGTGAGGAGATTTGTGTGTCTGTACAACAATCTGCAAATGTGCAAATGTGTGTAATCTGGTTTGCAAATGTGTAAAAAATCCACAAATCTGTATTCAGATCTACAAATATGTACTGCAATTTACAAATCTGTAGTAAGATTCGCAAATGTGTAGAACAATCTGAAAGCACACGCAGACACTGTGTCCGAAGTATTTTCGCTTCAACACCCAGAAATACAGACACATCATTGGTTACAAGTCCAGCGGTTTCTTGGTTGGCTCTCTTTACACACGTGATTTTTGCTACACTTCTGCCGTGTGAGATTCACAAATGCGTAACAGGATTTGTATCTGTAATATCTGGATTTGCTGCCCTGGGCGCAGGCTCGCAGGCTGCCTCTTCCTTTTTTCCCCCCGCTGCAGGAGTTGAATTGACAAGGAAAGATGGCTGCTAACAGCGAGATGGTTCGAACGTTTGTGGCTACAAATAATCCAAGGGTAAGCGACTTAGGTACAAAAAAAATCCTTTTTTTTTGGGATTATTTGTAGCCGCGTACGTTTGAACCATCTCGCTGTTAGCAGCCATCTTTCCTTGTCAAGTCAACTCCCTATATGCTTTTTCAAATTCGATGGTGAATTCTTGAAAGCCAGCAGTTCATGGTGTTTTGGTTGGCACAATTTGCAGCACATTCGCCAGGAGTCATTCTTGATGCCTACTATGTCAAACAGATAAGGCCAAGGGTGATCGGGAATGTCTTGCTGCTTTTCTGCCGAATCTCTGGGATCTCCGTTGTGTTCATTTTCAATCATCTCGTCGTCCATGCTACTATGCTAACGCCACCGCCACCAAGCTGCAATGATTTGCCGCCAATGAATACCTCCGAATCTGTAGATTCATCTTGTAGTGGTGCGTCAAATGCAACGTAGATTCCCATCCAATTAGATTGAATTTGGTATTGATGACGCGAAAAATAATAACGGTAACTCCATTGAAATGATTCAAAACTAAAGTAACGAGCCAATTTTTTAAAATGTAAGGAGTAGAAAGTACAGATATTTGTGTAAAAATGTAAGGAGTAGAAGTAAAAAATCGCCATAAAAATAAGTAGTAAAGTAAAGTAAAAATATCAGAAAAATCTACTTGAGTACAGTAACAAAGTACAAATACTTCGTTACTTCCCATCTCTGAAAAAATATAAAGCTGACTGATAGCTTCTCCATTTTTAAACTGGCACATTATATTTTTAGGTTTGTGACCCAATATTGGACCATGAAGAACACAGATTTATGGACAAAAAGTAAACCTGGACATAAAATGATGTTTTGTTCTTATAAAGTGTTTTTATAATGTTTTTTGTTGTTGACATTCATATAAATATACTGGTGTGATAACTTAGTATACGTTGGATTTGTTTTTGGTATACGTCTATTTTAAATTTAACGCCCCCCCTGGAGAAAACTCCACCAGCCGCATCATGTTGGTCCCGGATTCCACTTTTTCCTCATCACTCTCACACTAAAACCAGATTTTGGGATAAAAGCAAAGCTTCCTTCTTCTTCTTGCATCATCAATGAACTTGCTGCAAATACAGAATGAAAGAGAAGAAAGTAAATCTGCAGATTAAAGAGGAAAGGAGACAAAAAAACAGCTAAAAACTGGAGCAATTGGACTGTTTACTAGTGGAGGATGATTGGGTCTGCATTAATTAACTAGTTGACCTCCACACACCCAGACTAACCCACTCAGACACGCATGCAGGCCATGTCCGGCAGTTACTGAGCCATATGTGGGCTACACATCACCCTGGGCATTAAGGCATGGTTATTCTAATTAAACTGTAAAAGCATTAAGCCCCCCCCCCCCACATACACACACACTGACACCCTGTCAGCAACTGATAGTAGAACATAAACTGCTGTATGATTCAGTAGAAACCAGCAGTTCGGGGCCACTTCAGTCCCCAGAAGGAAAAACATCTATGAGTCACTCTGTGGTTGTTTGTGTTCATGAATCACAGATCATCAGCAGCTAAATGAAACGTCAGCTGTCTGCATGGAAGTGAAGCTGATGTCCTCTAGATTCAGCTGGGAGGATTTCTCCCTGCAGCTCGTGGTAGTCAGGGAGAAAGCTATGCTAAACGGATACAGTGAGTGGGATGCTTTGAACAAGGCTTCGTCTCTGACCTCAAACATCTACAGACTGCAGCAATCTGATCCACGGCGTTCCCCTCAGTGGAAACATGCAGAAACGTTACACTGTGGCTCTTTCAAATCAGAGAAAATCTGAAAACGGAACAAAACAAAAAAAAAACAAATCTGATCTGATGTTTCATGGCTCAACTTAGACATGATCAAATAACAGCTGTTAGTATCTTTAGTATCTAGTACAGACAGACGTTTGGGGATGGTGTGATGTAACCAGGACAAAGGAGAAACATCATGCATGTTCAGGCGAATTTCAGATCTTTAAAACACAGCTCATGTCACTTCAGAGCCTTAAATCAGAGATGGGTCCATTAACAGCAATGCGTGGGTGCATGCATGGAGCCCATAGAGCTAAACATCGTATGTGTGTCGTTTCCAGAAACTCAAGTGACCGATCCAGGAGTTGTTTCTAACTGACTAACTCACTAAACTAGGGATGCACGATATAATCGGCCCCCTATCGGTATCGGCCTTAAAACTGAATATCGGACATCGGCCACCCCACCGATATTTAACCCGATATTTGATCAGCTTCTGAGTTTCTAAAGTCTAAAAAAAAATAATAATAAAAATACTACTTCTCTTCTTCCTCAAAATCTTCTTTTTTACAGACTTAAAAACTTCTAAAGACGAGGGAAAAAATATTGATCCATTAAAATATCCCAATATCTTCATATGCTGATATATTGCCATTTAAAAACACCATATCAATCTCTTTTACTAATGAAATATTGCTATATGTCATCGTTATGCTACGAAATCCCCCGAAAATTCACCAAATGTTGCCATATTTTTATATGTTGATATATTGACGCGGTATCGATCTATTTTACTAACAAAATCTCACAAGAATTTGCAAAATATCACGAGTTTGTAACAGAACGAGGAAATTTCACCAGATTTTGAAAGTAAAATAGATCGATACCGCGTTTTTAAAAATCGATTTGATATCAGCATATGAAAATATATTTGAGTTTATTATTTTTCAAAGTTTCAGAAATGAATAACAAAACTGCTATTTTCAATGACTACTTATTTTTGTCCAGCTTTAACATCGGTATCGATATCGGTTATCGGCTACAATGAGTTTTAAAATATCGGCATATCGGATATCGGCCAAAATCCCAATATCGTGCATCCCTACACTAAACTAACTTAAAAGCGTTTCTGTCAACATGATGCATCTGCTAAAATAATGTCTCATCTTTTGTGGTTTATCATTAAAATCATCCAGAATTTTGAAGCAGCCTAAAAGGAAGAGGAACGTTTCAGCCGTTGCGTTTTTATTGTTTTCTTCTAATTTAATTTCAAATTGACTCTTAGTTTATTTTCTGTACAAGAATCCTTATTCATATTTTCCCCTTAATTTTCACATTATGGTATATGTTTACTTTATTTATTGGCTGCATCTAGAAATATCAAAGATATTTTCCAATAAAAATAGATATGAAATAAAATAATATAACCTGTTACCCACTCTTTACTCCATCCAGACAGTGTCTTGCCAACGACCAAAATCTAATAAATTAGCAAAGATTCCCAAAGGAGTAAATCATGATAATCTAATTAAAATTGGGGGAAAAGTTAAAACGATTACATTTTTTTTTATTTATCATAAGACCTCTTTCTTCAAAAAGTCTGCTAGTTAATGACTTGATTTGTGATAATCACATTGACTTGTTTTGCCTTACAGAAACCTGGCTGCAGCAAGAGGATTATGTGAGCATAAATGAGGCAACTCCTTCAAGCTATTTAAATTTTCACATCCCCAGAAGTTCTGGGCGAGGAGGAGGAGTAGCAACAATCTTCCAGTCTGACTTACTGATTACTCCCAAAACAGTTAATACCTACAACTCTTTTGAACATTTAACCCTTAATTTCCCTGATCCAAATTGCAAAGGCAGAAAACCTCTTCTTTTTGTAACTTTGTATCGTCCACCAGGTCCTTACTCTGAATTTTTAGATGAGTTTTCGGAGTTCCTTTCTGATTTGGTACTAAATACTGACAGGGTCATCATAGTGGGAGATTTTAACATCCATGCTGACATTGAAGGCGATAGCTTAAGAGCAGCCTTTAATGCTATCTTAGACACTTTTGGCTTTGTTCAAAATGTGAATAGTCCCACACATTCTCATCTTCATACTTTGGATCTTGTGCTGACATACGGCATAGAATGTGAAGAAATAACAGTATTTCCTCACAACCCTGTCCTCTCTGACCACTTTCTAATAACCTTCAGGATTACTTTAACAGAGTTCTCCTCCCCCAAAAGAAGGTTCAATTTTAGTAGATCTTTATCAGATAGTGCAGTTATAAATTTTAAAGAATCTGCTTCACTTTCTCTCTCCTCTGTGTCACTGAGCAGTGCTGCAGAGTGCAAAAGCTTAGCTTATTCCCCTTCACAGGTTGATGATTTTGTTGATGGGGTTGCTAGTTCTCTGCGTATTGCCTTAGACAACGCAGCTCCTTTGAAAATGAAAACCGTTAAAAATAGAAAGCTTGCTCCTTGGTTTAATGCAGAGCTGCGTACTTTGAAGCAAAATGTTAGGAAACTGGAGAGAAAATATTGCTCCACAGGCCTGCGGGAGTCCTTCCTAGTCTGGAAAAATGGTTTACTGCTGTATAAGAGGACCCTTTGTAAAGCGAGAGCAGCATATTTCTCCATAATAGAGAATTTCTAAAAGTAGAATGGGAGGCAGATCTTTTAGTTATCAGGCTCCTCTCCTGTGGAACCAACTACCAGTTTTAGTCCGTGAGGCAGACACCCTGTCTACTTTTAAGGCTAGGCTTAAAACTTTCCTTTTTGATAAAGCTTCTAGTTAGAGTGGCTCAGGTTATCCTGAGCTATCTCTATAGTTCTGCTGCTATAGGCTTAGACTGCTGGAGGACATAGGGACCCCTTTTTCATCATTCTGCTTCATTCTATGTCTATTCTCCCACTCTGCAGAATCTGTTAGTTCAATCTCTAACGTTCTGCTCTCTCTGCTTTTTCTCATAGTAGCTTCATCTGGTCTGTTCCTGTTTGGCTGTGACTCCATCCTGGAGAGAAATATCAGCTGTGCTGCTGCCATCAACACCTTTGTTTCTAGATGTTGGAGCTTGGCCTGTTTTCCAGTGTAGTCCTGTTTCTCTGACTGTGACTAACTGGATGTGCTCTCTTCGTCCTCTGACATGGGAGCTGGCTCGGAGCTCGTCTGCCTGGCTGTGTGTTTCCTGGACGGGGCCGCCTGTGGAGCTGGTTGACGGTTGCCTTTTGTATCTATGGTTCTTTTTCTATGTCTGCTTCTGTCTCCTTGAACCCCAGTGGGCCTCAGCAGATGGCCGCTCACACTGAGCCTGGTTCTGCTGGAGGTTTCTTCCTGTTCAAAGGGAACAGGAAGAAACCTCCAGCAAACCTCAATCTGACTGGATGATCTGGTGAACTGGAAAGTATCTTGAGATGACATGATGTGAATTGGCGCTATAGAAATAAACTGAATAAAATTTAATTATCACATTCTGCAATAAAGATGCTTTAGTTGCTTATAATAGTATTTGATTTAAATATAGTTTTGATAAACTTAAACCCAGCGGTAGATTCAACATCGTTCTGGGAGGGCACTATAGAATAAACTGAATTGAACTAAACATAAACTAATTCTCTCATCCTTTTTGTGGTGATGATCATCTAAACATTTTCCATCATTCACATCTATTTCTGCTTCAGCTGGTTGTAAAATGATAATGATCTGTGTTTAAACATGCTTACTGACAGAATATCACTTAGATAAAAGGCAGGTCTGTTTGTTAATTATAATCATTTATTATAGTCATTAGAAATGTAATGGTTTCCCAGATACACTGCGATAATAAGGTTTTGCCCAGATGATATTTCCTTGAGTTTACAGCAGACTTTAGAGGCGAGGAAGCAGAAAGAAGAGACAAAAGCACCTCTTGCACTAGTGCAAAGGGTTCACAGACATAACGGCAGCACCGAGTCCATTAGTAACTTTATACAGGATACCCTGCAGTGCCAGGTCAGCTGTATTTTGTGGGAATAAAATTGATCAGTTTTACAAATCTGATAGACCAACTGAACTAGAAAAAGTGCAATAAAGAGACTGAACTTGTTTATTTAGTGAAAATGTTTAGAGAAAGTTAAATAAATCTGAATAGAATAGAGAAGAGTCACCGAGCACAGAAGGTGCAATTGTCGGTGAATAAGACATTGAAATAAGCAGTCTGAAGGTAACCAAGACACACTGGCAACCTAATTATCATTTCCATGGTGACGCTGATGCTGATGTCCGCCTCTACAGAGTCCAGAAACAACACAAGAGTCAACATCAAATCGATTTGGTTCCTTATTATTTCCTTAACTCTGCCTGACAAGGAAACGTTCCAAAAACGTTTGTTTCATTACATTAAAAGCTTTTAAGCTTTATATTCTTTCTAATATCTGCCTTATTTATAAGATATGACCCCCCACCCCTGCCATCACACACAAACACACACTTTCCTTGAAACAAGAACAAACTTCAGATCCATGTCTTTGTCTCAATGAACAGGAGGGCCCATGTTTTCACAGTTACTCAGCTTGCAGGGCCACAGGGGCCACAGGAAGGGCTGCCAATCGCCCGCTCAGTGAGTGGAGCTTCCCTGCTCCCCTTTATACCACCTCATTATCATTAAGTAACATGGAATTATCTTTTTTCTCCAGCTCAGGTGTTTAGATCTTCAGGATGCTGATCAATATCTGAAGGTAATTAGGCATTGTCTGAATAACTACGGAAGAGGATTAGGGCCACTGAAAAAAAAAACGGATTTTTTAATTTTATTTCAGTTTAACATGGGAAAAAAGTCAGAATTCTGACTTTAATCTCAGAATTCTGACTTTAATCTCAGAATTCTGACTTTTTTCTCAGAATTCTGACTTTAATCTCAGAATTCTGACTTTTTTCTCAGAATTCTGACTTTTTTCTCAGAATTCTGACTTTAATCTCAGAATTCTGACTTTTTTCTCAGAATTCTGACTTTAATCTCAGAATTCTGACTTTTTTCTCAGAATTCTGACTTTAATCTCAGAATTCTTACTTTAATCTCAGATTTCTGACTTTAATCTCAGAATTCTGACTTTAATCTCAGAATTCTGACTTTTTTTCTCAGAATTCTGACTTTTTTCTCAGAATTCTGACTTTAATCTCAGAATTCTGACTTTTTTCTCAGAATTCTGACTTTAATCTCAGAATTCTGACTTTTTTCTCAGAATTCTGACTTTTTTCTCAGAATTCTGACTTTAATCTCAGAATTCTGACTTTAATCTCAGAATTCTGACTTTAATCTCAGAATTCTGACTTTTTTTCTCAGAATTCTGACTTTTTTCTCAGAATTCTGACTTTAATCTCAGAATTCTGACTTTAATCTCAGAATTCTGACTTTTTTCTCAGAATTCTGACTTTTTTCTCAGAATTCTGACTTTAATCTCAGAATTCTGACTTTTTTCTCAGAATTCTGACTTTAATCTCAGAATTCTTACTTTAATCTCAGAATTCTGACTTTTTTCTCAGAATTCTGACTTTAATCTCAGAATTCTGACTTTAATCTCAGAATTCTGACTTTTTTCTCAGAATTCTGACTTTAATCTCAGAATTCTGACTTTTTTCTCAGAATTCTGACTTTAATCTCAGAATTCTGACTTTTTTCTCAGAATTCTGACTTTTTTCTCAGAATTCTGACTTTTTTTCTCAGAATTCTGACTTTTTTCTCAGAATTCTGACTTTAATCTCAGAATTCTGACTTTAATCTCAGAATTCTGACTTTAATCTCAGAATTCTGACTTTAATCTCAGAATTCTGACTTTTTTCTCAGAATTCTGACTTTAATCTCAGAATTCTGACTTTAATCTCAGAATTCTGACTTTAATCTCAGAATTCTGACTTTTTTCTCAGAATTCTGACTTTAATCTAAGAATTCTGACTTTTTTCTCAGAATTCTGACTTTTTTTCTCAGAATTCTGACTTTTTTCTCAGAATTCTGACTTTAATCTCAGAATTCTGACTTTAATCTCAGAATTCTGACTTTAATCTCAGAATTCTGACTTTTTTCTCAAAATTCTGACTTTTTTCTCAGAATTCTGACTTTAATCACAGAATTCTGACTTTAATCTCAGAATTCTGACTTTAATCTCAGAATTCTGACTTTTTTCTCAGAATTCTGACTTTTTTCTCAGAATTCTGACTTTAATCTCAGAATTCTGACTTTTTTCTCAGAATTCTGACTTTTTTTCTCAGAATTCTGACTTTTTTCTCAGAATTCTGACTTTAATCTCAGAATTCTGACTTTAATCTCAGAATTCTGACTTTAATCTCAGAATTCTGACTTTTTTCTCAGAATTCTGACTTTTTTCTCAGAATTCTGACTTTAATCACAGAATTCTGACTTTAATCTCAGAATTCTGTCTTTAATCTCAGAATTCTGACTTTTTTCTCAGAATTCTGACTTTAATCTCAGAATTCTTACTTTAATCTCAGAATTCTGACTTTTTTCTCAGAATTCTGACTTTAATCTCAGAATTCTGACTTTAATCTCAGAATTCTTACTTTAATCTCAGAATTCTGACTTTTTTCTCAGAATTCTGACTTTAATCTCAGAATTCTGACTTTAATCTCAGAATTCTGACTTTACAGTTTTTCTCGATTGTTTACACACAAATATTGGTACTTGAAACACAATGACCACAAAATGTAACTCATGCACCAACCCCCTGAACCAATTCTGCTAAACTACAAGCACAATTCCTGCTTTACACTCAAATTGCAGTTCTAAAACACACTTTTTCCAAAACTCTACACACAATTGTCATGAAGAAAATCTTTTGTTTTCACAAGGAACACACTGTTATTCAAAACTCTAAAGTTAATTTCCCTACTATGCACACTGACTCCTCACATGGGCAAACACCTAACACACATGTTTCCACTCAGCAATCAGAGCTTTAGCATACAAGGGCAACAGGTGAGCTCTTCTGTTTTGGAGCAATGGAGGCCAATGTTGTAAACAGAGGCAGAGCCAGAGCCAGAGGAGTGAGAGTAAGAGGAGGACGATGGGGAGGACGAGGACGAGGAAGGCCAAGGACAATCATTTCTGATGAGATCCGAGCAACTTTGGTTGACCATGTGGTCAACCATGGCCTAACAATGAGGGAGGCTGGGCAAAGAGTACAGCCAAATTTGAGCAGGTACACTGTAGCATCCATCATCCGGACTTTCCGCAATGAGAATAGGTAAGAAATCTACTCTCACTACAAAACTGCAGTACTGCATATCAATACAGTACTCAATGAGTACAGTAGTACAGTATTACCTGTGGACTGTTCTGTAGGACATTGTGTTTCGAGTATTTGGGAAATGTATTCCTACACAGTATTTACAGTATTGCACTCTTTGTATTGCAGAACTGAAAGATTACCA
Organism: Cyprinodon tularosa; assembly: GCF_016077235.1. Lineage (NCBI taxonomy): Eukaryota > Metazoa > Chordata > Actinopteri > Cyprinodontiformes > Cyprinodontidae > Cyprinodon > Cyprinodon tularosa. The sequence continues at coordinate 593,505 of NW_024038968.1, forward strand.
ACAAGAGGTGGACGGGGCCGTCTTCTGTCTCCTGAACAGGAAACAGAGATCATGAACATGGTTCTTGAAAATAATGCCATTACCTTACGGCAAATACAAAGAAAAATAATAGAAAACAATGAGATATTTCAAAATATTGATAGGGTAAGTTTATCAACGCTGGACCGTGTCTTGCACAGAAATAAACTGAGGATGAAGCAGGTCTACAGGGTGCCATTTGAGCGCAATTCAGAAAGGGTCAAAGAATTGCGATATAACTATGTGCAAGTACGTCCTATACAGTACATTCCCACCTTTGATGCATACTGTCAACATTGTATAAATCATACATATTTCTTTCTATTATATTGTAATCATAATGATTGTGCTTCACAATAGAGACCGCTCCATGTCTACTTCTGATATTGTCATGTGTGTTTCAGAGAGTCCTTGAGCTGGAGGTGGATGCAGTGGAGCACCAGTTCTTCTTCATTGATGAGGTTGGATTCAACCTCACAAAAAGACGAAGGAGGGGAAGGAATATAATCGGCCAGCGTGCCATTGTTGAAGTCCCTGGCCAGCGCGGAGGGAACATCACAATGTGTGCAGCGATGACCGACCATGGCATCATCCATCACCATGCTACCCTTGGCCCCTACAACACTGCCCATCTGATCACATTCCTGGACACCCTACACAACACACTCATTCCACCAGATCAGATAGACGGCCCAGAGCAGCTCAGGTACGTTGTCATTTGGGACAACGTAAGCTTCCACCGGGCTGCTCTGGTTCATAACTGGTTCACTGACCACCCACGCTTTTCAGTTGTTTATCTCCCTCCATATTCTCCATTCCTCAATCCTATTGAGGAATTTTTTTCTGCCTGGAGATGGAAAGTGTACGACCTAAATTCAGAAACGCGTATACCCCTTTTCCAAGCTATGGAAGACGCATGTGGAGATATAGCAGTTGATGCTTTTCATGGCTGGATTCGCCATGCTAGGCGATATTTCCCCCGCTGCTTGGCCAGGGAAAACATTGCTTGTGATGTAGATGAGGTGCTGTGGCCAGACCGAAACAGAAGAGAGGATGCAGCATAGTTTATTTTGTTTTGTTTTTTTTATTATTACTGTAACTGTATACAGTAAAATCTTCTGCACTGTATGTGCAACTTTGTGTCAGTTGGGATGTACACTGTGTACATTGTTTTGTGGGAAAAATAAAACATGTTTGTTACAGTATATTTGTGTGTTCTGAGTATAAAAACAATATTCTAAAATATTTTACAACGCACTTATGTATTTAATGTCTGTAGTAAGTGTAACACTGAACAAAAAGTCATTATGATGAATGGAGAATGGTGTTTTACACTGAGCACATCAGTGTTTAAATGCTTTTTTTAATTGTCTGTTCATATGATAGTTTGTGTGTGTCATCTGAACACAAAATGGCCTTTTGTGAAGAGATAAAACTGTTTTGAATGTAAAGTTTCATTTTGCAGGAGAATTGAAGGGTTTTGCCCATTGTGTGTGTGTTTGTTGGATTTGTGTGTAGAGTTCTGAGAATACGAGGCATGTTTTCAGAAATGTGTGTAAACAATCCAGAAAAACTGTAATCTCAGAATTCTGACTTTTTTCTCAGAATTCTGACTTTAATCTAAGAATTCTGACTTTTTTCTCAGAATTCTGACTTTTTTCTCAGAATTCTGACTTTTTTCTCAGAATTCTGACTTTTTTCTCAGAATTCTGACTTTTTTCTCAGAATTCTGACTTTTTTTCTCAGAATTCTGACTTTAATCTCAGAATTCTGACTTTAATCTCAGAATTCTGACTTTTTTCTCAGAATTCTGACTTTAATCTCAGAATTCTTACTTTAATCTCAGAATTCTGACTTTTTTCTCAGAATTCTGACTTTAATCTCAGAATTCTGACTTTAATCTCAGAATTCTGACTTTAATCTCAGAATTCTGACTTTAATCTCAGAATTCTGACTTTTTTCTCAGAATTCTGACTTTAATCTCAGAATTCTGACTTTAATCTCAGAATTCTGACTTTAATCTCAGAATTCTTTTTTCCCATACTATACTGAAATAAAATAAAAAAAATCTGTTAACTTTTTTTTTTTTTTCCAGTGGCCCTAATCCTCTTCCGTAAATAACAAGCCATCACTTGACTAATTTAAAACTGCAGAAAAGTATTAATTCAAAGATGCCTGTTAATATTTGTGCATTAATGGTCAAATTTTTTTTATACATTGAATTTCTTACACTTAATTTTTATCGGGCGAAAATTAAACTGCAAAAAATTTGCCTGCAAAAAAATTGACCTGCTAAAAAGGCCTGCAAAAAATGCGGCTGCAGATGTGTTGACCTTTTGGTGAACTCAAGCCAAAGCAATCTACACTCGATGCAGATTGCATAGTCAGTAACATAGTCAGTAGACTCGCGTTCACGAGTCTACGGAAACCGCGGCAGACCAAACCAGATGAAAGTGCGCATTCAGCGTCTGCTCTGCCGATAATGCAAGCGTAGAAGAAGAAATGTGCTGTTTACCTGTGCAAAGAAAGAAACTACGAAAGAAAAATGTCTGAGGACTTCAGTGTTGAGGAAGAGCATGAGTTCTTTGCCGAGCTGAATACGCACTTTCGTCTGGTTTGGTCTGCCGCGGTTTCCGTAGACTCGTAAACGCGCTTTTAGGAAATCCTATACACTACTGTTTATGCTCTAAAAACATTCTAAATGACTTCGTTTTGAGTAAATTCTGGACGCTACCCACTCAGGACACTTGGAATACATTGGACGAGCAGTATGGAGGAATATTGACACGTTTTTTGTGGACTTTTATGGACCTTTCTGCCCCGGGCGCCATAGACCTCCATTATTTGAATGTCAGCAGACAGCAAGAAGCCTCCCAGATCTCCAGATGCATTTGAGATATCAAAAAAGTACTCCAGAGTGTGGTTCAGCATGGGGGTGAGTAGAAAATGAAGGCTAATCATGTTTTGGGTGTACTATTCCTTTAATGTTGCCAAACGTTAGCTACCACATGGACCTGGACCAAACCAAAGGCTCGACTCCATGCTGCATGGGAGAGCCAGACAGTTATACTTTGGACGGATTCTTCATTTGCTTCTAAATCAATAATGTCAGAGAACGATGCTCTGAACCTGGTAAAGCTGGAGCTCAATTTAATTCAACAGGAAAAAAGCTGAGGACCCCTGTTTAACCTGTCCTTTTCTTTCACGTGCACACACACAGACAGCCATGGAGTCATTACGTCTGGTTACACAATAGCTTCTGGCAGCAGCTGGTCAGCAGAAAAGAACTGAATCACCCCACCCCCGACCCCCTGCACACACACATACGCCGTCACACACCCTCAGACGGAGCAGGAACAAGCCTCTGCATGTATAATGATGCACCACAACCACACAAAAACAAGGAAAGACAAGTTGACTCACCATCTGTAGCACGGAGACCATGTGGAGCACCTGGACCAATCCTTAACACATTCTGACCCCACAAGGCCAAATTATTCACACCCCTGCCTGATTTAGATGTTTTCTTTAAACCGATAATGTTATTTTCTGTCCTCTCAGATCTGAATTTCTCATATTACAAATAAACCTATGGGGGAAAAAAGAAAATGCTCCCAAATCTGAAGGGGTTAGAATGATTATTTTTCATGAAGTTGGATAGCTGACTGTTCATGTCATAAGAGCCAGCTTCTTCAGCCGATGGTCAGAACGCCAAGGTCCCCGCCACCCATCACACATTGCACCCAACCCCTTTGGACCCTCCGACAAGTGCTGAGCCCAATCGAAGGGGGACCCAAGTTTCCCCTTCGGGCTCTGCCTAGCCGAGCTCCATGAATAAACGCCCGTCCACCAGGTGCTCACCAGAGTGCCCTACCTCCAGGCCTGGCTCTAGAGTGCGGCGCCGGTGACCCACGTCTAGGCGAGGGAACACTAGAGGTCTTTAGGCAGCTTTTTGTCTGGTCTCTTACCTACAACCTGTCTGCCTTGGCTGGCCCTACTAGGAGCCTAAAGCCCCCCGACAGCATAGCTCCTAAGGTCATTGGGACACTCAAACCCCTCCATAACGATAAGGTGGTGGCCCAGGGAAGAGCATTGGTTATCCTGGGATAACCAAGGCCCTCATCTCCTCAACCTCCGCAGGAAGTCCAATTCCTTCTGGGCCTTTTTGACCAGTGAGATGGTGTTTCCAGTCCATTATTGGATGTATTGATATTTGGCCTCCGTTGGATAGTCTCTCTCTAGAGCAGAGATGGGAAGTAACGAAGTACAAATACTTCGTTACTGTACTCAAGTAGATTTTTCTGATATTTTTACTTTACTACTTATTTTTATGGCGACTTTTTACTTCTACTCCTTACATTTTTACACAAATATCTGTACTTTCTACTCCTTACATTTTTAAAAATTAGCTCGTTACTTTAGTTTTGAATCATTTCAATGGAGTTACCGTTATTATTTTTCACGTCATCAATACCCAATTCAATCTAATTGGATGGGAATCTACGTTGCATTTGACGCACCACTACAAGATGAATCGACAGATTCGGCGGTATTCATTGGCGGCAAATCATTGCAGCTTGGTGGCGGTGGCGTTAGCATAGTAGCATGGACGACGAGATGATTGAAAATGAACAGAACGGAGATCTAGTCCTATTGGCAGACATCCATTTAAAATGTAGGCAACGGCACGAAAAAAGTGGTTTCTACTTTTACTTTTATACTTTAAGTAAATTTACAAGCCTGTACTTTGTTACTTTTACTTGAGTAAAGAAGTTTAATCAGTACTTCCACTTTTACCAGAGTATTTTTTAACACAAGTATCTGTACTTTTACTCAAGTACGGAAAGTGAGTACTTTTGCCATCTCTGCTCTAGAGTCTATAGACTCATTTTCCCCTCTTTCCAAATCATTCATTTAGTCTACCTCATGTTTATTTTCTAGTATTGTTTGCATAGATGTTAGATTTCTTAATAATCATTGATTGTTAGAAATGAAGAAATTTTTTTTTACCTGTAGTAGTTTGGGTTTATTGTAAAGCGAGTCGTTTATCACTCCAGATTCACCCTCCTTTTGGTGACATCTGAATAAATAGAGACAAGATTTCTTTGGTTGGTAATTAATAGCTGTGCTGATAACCTAGCCTACGTCACTAAATTGGTGGGAATAACTGGATTTTAACAGCTGGTCCTGAAGCCAACCGGAACGTGAGAGGCCAAGAATCCTGCTGAGTAAGCGGATTACAGTTAGAATTATTCAACTAAGAACATTAATTTGGTTTTACCCTGGATTTTCAGTTATTTATCAATTAACTACAACTTCAGTTCAAGCTGATCATATATTCATAATCTAAAACAGGGGTCTTCAACGTTTTCAAGGCTAAGGACCCCCAAACTGATGGCGAGGTGGAGCGGGGACCCCCTAATTTTATATATTGTATGAAATTGTGTTATATTAAACTGGTTCTATAGTCACTCTATTCAGAGATGGCAAAAGTACTCACTTTCCTTACTTGAGTAAAAGTACAGATACTTGTGTTAAAAAATACTCTGGTAAAAGTGGAAGTACTGATTAAACTTCTTTACTCAAGTAAAAGTTAGAAAGTACAGGCTTGTAAATTTACTTAAAGTATAAAAGTAAAAGTAGAAACCACTTTTTTCATGCCGTTGCCTACATTTTAAATGGATGTCTGCCAATAGGACTAGATCTCCGTTGTGTTCATTATCAATCATCTCGTCGTCCATGCTACTATGCTAACGCCACCGCCACCAAGCTGCAATGATTCGCCGCCAATGAATACCGCCGAATCTGTCGATTCATCTTGTAGTGGTGCGTCAAATGCAACGTAGATTCCCATCCAGTTAGATTGAATTTGGTATTGATGACGTGAAAAATAATAACGGTAACTCCATTGAAATGATTCAAAACTAAAGTAACGAGACAATTTTTTAAAATGTAAGGAGTAGAAGTAAAAAGTCGCCATAAAAATAAGTAGTAAAGTCAAGTAAAAATATCAGAAAAATCTACTTGAGTACAGTAACGAAGTATTTGTACTTCGTTACTTCCCATCTCTGACTCTATTACAGATGGAGTAATGTAACGAAAGTAATCCCTCCCTGGGATTATTGAAGTATTTCTGATTCCTGGTTGATGGGACAGGTGTTGTGAATGAAACGGTGCCCAGCTTGAAAGAGCTCCTGTGTGTCGCTGAATGTGAGCATTGATGACTGAAAGACATCTTCTGCCTCCATTTATCTGTTTACTACAGTCTGTTGGATTCATGTTAATGTGGATTTAAAGACATTTCAATTTGTGGAAAAAATTGCAGGAGGAATATAAAAAAAAGGTTTAGGTTACAGCTATCCTATACCTGTTTCACCTCTTTTCTCTGGTTCATTTGTCATTTATGTTGAAGACTATCTAAAAATATAAGTCATGTTTTTAGATATTTTATGCGTCAAATCTTGATATTCTTTCTCTG